>NC_044396.1:82908912-83551134 GCF_006542625.1 Nomascus leucogenys
AGCTTTCCCCACATGATATGATGTCATACCTGATTGAATCAATCTGTGAGCGCTATGTAAATCAGACACTGTCTCCTCAAACCTGACTATAAAATCTGATGCATCTGCCCCTGACCTTTCTTTCCTCTCAGGAGTCCCCTCTCTCTCAATAGAGAGAGAGAGCTGTTTTCCTTTCTCTTTCTTTTGCCTATTAAATCTCCACTCCTAAACCCCTCATGTGTGTCCATATCCTAAATTTTCCTGGCATGAGATGATGAACCTTGGGTATCTACCCCAGACAACATAGCTGCTTCACTGTCATTGCCTCTTCCAAACTTTAGACTAAAAAGAGGGTGGGTTTGTGAGGGAGACTCCCTCACAGCACATCACCTACAAGGTGCTGCTAGAACCAGCAAAACTGATGCTCTTATTAAGTCTACTTTGTTGCCTCCCTGAATTAAAAACATGCCCACTGATGAGTAGAAACAGGTGCCAGAACTCAATTCTAGGTTTTCTAACCTGAATTACAATGCATTAATGCATTCCAGTATTTTGCCTATGTTTTAAGAAGTCAACAAGACGTAGGTAGTGTGGAAATAGTATCTTCCGATGATCAGTTAGAATACATACGTAATAAAGACTATGAGAGGACAAAAACACTAAATGCTTTGGAACAAGCCAGAAGGCTTGGGCAAATAGAAAAAACCACATTAAATGTGAAGTATAACACAAATCCAAAAGCAAATTGTGCTTATAGACTGAGGAGCACATATTATAAGGGCAATAATGAGAAAAAATCTTAAGAGTTGTGAATGATAGTTGGCTTACTGTGAATCAATGATGTGATATGATTCCAAATGAGCTAATGCTTCTTCCAGTCACTCAATCATTTAATATTTCATTCTGCAAATATTTAATTGGACACCTTGCCAGATAACCCTAAGTGCTTACTATGTGAACATGAGTAATGGTCCTTGTCTTCAAAATTTTCTGTTTTAATGGAAGAGGAAGACATGAAAATTAATTACTTCAACACAGTGAGGCAAATGCAATAATAAACACTTATGTACACAGATTAGAAAATGAGGAATGGTCAAAGATGGTTTTGCCAAGGAAAGAGTCCTTAAATTGGGTCTAGAGAATGATAGGTTGGAATCAGTCAGGGAGATGGACATATCAGGCAGGGGGATATATGTGCAGAAGCTCATTTGAGAAAAGACATGTGATTTCCCATGGTTCAAATACAGTCTATAAATGTTGACCTGTGTAGTAAGGAGTCAGTGTGGTCCAGATGAAGGAGAGATTTAAAATCCTAAGTAAACTGGCTTGAAAATTAAACTTCTTAGAGGTAATAAGAATCTCTTAAAGGGTTTTTAGAAAGAATATGAGTTGACCACATGGCTTTGAGGAGGGGGAATTGAGAAGTGGAGTTTAAGAGATCAGTTAGAGGATATCAGTCCAGAGATGAGAGTGAGGATCTTTCCAGAATGGCAGCATTTGTGGTGTGGAGGGGTATGTCTAATACCAAACATTAGCACATATCAAATGCTTATCATATGCCAGACCTGTGCTAAGCTTCTATTATCACACCTATTTCTCTTTATAGTTCTACAGCATAGGAACTATTATTATTCCCTCCTTACTGATGAGAAAAACAGGGCTTAGAGAAGTTAAATCATTTTAAATTAATTTGATCAAGATCACATATCTGGTTGATGGAACAGCTGGGATTTCTATTCAGTTGGTTTAAGTCCTAAACTTGTACTCACAAGTATTGAGATATAGTGCTTCCCTACAAGAAATGCTGAGGAAGATGGGTCTCTAGTGACTGCTAAGATGTTAGGGGTGAGGGTGCCTCTCCTGTTTTGGGCTGGGCATCATGAACTGAATCAGAGGGTTGTTGTGGGGCAGGGAGTTTAATGAGCAGATTGAGAGATGCCAGTGTGAAGTATTCAGGGCCATCCCAATGGAGATGCAGCCAGGTTGTTGTGTCCAGGGTTTTCTGTGCTACCTTTTACATTTTGTCTGTTTTCCCCAGATATCTAATGTATAGGAACAACCAGCAAAACTATTCTTGAACTATTGTGAGCTCCTAAAATGTTGGTTAAATCCAAATAGTGTCAGTAGCCTATGACTGCCAACTCAATACTGAGTGAATATCGACCTGTAGATTTATAATACAGCTGAGATGGAAGGCTGGCTGAATTCCTTCATTTTTTATTAATTTAATTCCATTGATAGCAAAGAGTAAGGCAATAGAAGACTAGCCAATGATTGTTCTCAAGTCAGGAAAAGGCTGAAAAAACACTTGATCACCAGCAGCAATGAACTTGGAGTTACATTTACTTTCATGATCTTAGTTAATTTGACTACAAACTCCTCCTAAAGACCTCCAAACAGAATCCAGAACTAAGCTTCTCTCATAAGAAGGAGAGAGGGAATAGGAATCAACATATATTGAGTACCTGCTATGTGCCAGGCAAATAACAGCCTCACAGCAGCTCTAGGGCAATGCTATGAAATGAATTGTCTCCCCTCAAATTCATATGACTTTGCATATGCAACGGAGTCTAGATTTGAAGCCAAAGACCCAGCTTATTCCATTAATGTTATGTCTGCCTTTAATTCCATGAATTGTAGATGGTTTTACTTTTATTTTTACTCTAAAGGTGGCTTATTTTGTTCATACATCTCTTTGCCGTCTTTTGTGTTCATTTTCACATGGCCATGATATATCCATTGCCACTAACCATCTCACCTAATTTGAAAATGTTTTGAGTTTCTTTGAACCATTGGAATATAGTGGAACATTATTCAGTATGATTTAAAAGAGGTGCACACAGTACTTAAAAAGTGGACTTTGGAGTAAAAAGACCCAGGTTTGAATACAGATCTGTTATTTACTGGCCATGTGAACCTGGGTAATTGCTAACTTTTCTTAGCCTTTGTTCTTCAGAATGTTACTCTGAAGATTAAATAAAGCACATAAAATGCTTGATACACATGTAAATTAGACATTAGTATCTAAAGTTTATAAAGAACTCTTATATCCTGGCTATTGTGAATAATGCTGCAATGAACATGAGAGAGCAATCTGAAAGTATTCTTCAGTGGATAAATGGATAAAGAAAACAGAACAGTGCCCTCAGAAATAGTGCTGCATATCTACAACTATCTGATCTTTGACAAACCTGACAAAAACAAGAAATGGGGAAAGGATTCCCTATTTAATAAATGGTGCTGGGAAAACTGGCTAGCCATATGTAGAAAGCTGAAACTGGATCCCTTCCTTACACCTTATACAAAAATTAATTCAAGATGGATTAAAGACTTACATGTTAGACCTAAAACCATTAAAATCCTACAAGAAAACCTAGGCAATACCATGCAGGACATAGGCATGGGCAAGGACTTCATGTCCAAAACACCAAAAGCAATGGCAACAAAAGCCAAAATTGACAAATGGGATCTAATTAAACTAAAGAGCTTCTGCACAGCAAAAGAAACTACCATCAGAGTGAACAGGCAACCTAGAGAATGAGAGAAAATTTTTGCAATCTACCCATCTAACAAAGGGCTAATATCCAGAACCTACAATGAACTCAAACAAATTTACAGGAAAAAAACAAACAACCCCATCAACAAGTGGGTGAAGGATATGAACAGACACTTCTCAAAAGAAGACATTTATGCAGCCAAAAAACACATGAAAAAATGCTCATCATCACTGGCCATCAGAGAAATGCAAATCAAAACCACAGTGAGATACCATGTCACACCAGTTAGAATGGCCATCATTCAAAAGTCAGGAAGCAACAGGTGCTGAAGAGGATGTGGAGAAATAGGAACACTTTTACACTGTTGGTGGGACTGTAAACTAGTTCAACCATTGTGGAAGTCAGTGTGGCGATTCCTCAGGGATCTAGAACTAGAAATACCATTTGACCCAGCCATCCCATTACTGGGTATATACCCAAAGGATTATAAAACATGCTGCTATAAAGACACATGCACATGTATGTTTATTACGGCACTATTCACAATAGCAAAGACTTGGAACCAACCCAAATGTCCAACAATGATAGACTGGATTAAGAAATGTGGCACCTATACACCATGGAATACTATGCAGCCATAAAGAATGATGAGTTCATGTCCTCTGTAGGGACATGGATGAAGCTGGAAACCATCACTCTCAGCAAACTATCGCAAGGACAAAAAACCAAACACTGCATGTTCTCACTCATAGGTGGGAATTGAACAATGAGAACACTTGGACACTGGAAGGGGAATATCACACCCCGGGGCCTGTTGTGGGGTGGGGGGAGGGGGGAGGGATAGTATTAGGAGATTTACCTAATGTTAAATGATGAGTTAATGGGTGCAACACACCAACATGGCACATGGATACATATGTAACTAACCTGCACGTTGTGCACATGTACCCTAAAACTTAAAGTATAATAAAAAAACCAAACCAAAACAAAAACAAGAACAAAAAAGAAAATGTGGTATATGAACACAGTGGAATACTATTTAGCATTAAAACAGAAGGAAACCCTGCCACTTGCTACCACGTAGATGAACCTGGATGACATTATGTTAATGAAATAAGCCAGGCTAGAATCTGGATCAGGGACTTCCCAGCCTCCAGAACTGTGAGAAATAAAGTTCTGGTATTTATACTAGTCTGTGGTATTTTGGTTGTTGGCCAACTGAGCTGACTAATATAGACAGATGATATATATATTTCACTTTACCTATAAGCAAATTGAGCACAGGGTCACTACTGGTTGGCCTACTATTGTTGACAAGAGTGCATGTTATCATTTATATGTGGAGTCTAAGAATTTCGAACTCATAGAAGCAGATAGTAAAATTATGGTTACCAGAGACTTGAGGTGTGTGTGTGTGTGACATGAAATTGAGGAGATTTTAGTCAAAGGATACAAAATTTCAGTTAGGCAGGAGAAATAAATTCAAGAGATCTATTGTAAAACATGGCAACTATAGCTAATTGCAATGTATTGTATACTTGAAAATTGCTAAGAGTAGATCTTATGTGCTGTCACCACCTACAAAAAAAGCATGTGAAGTAATGCATATGTTAATTAGCTTGATGTAGCCATTCTACCACGTATACATAGATCAAAAAATCATGTTTTATACCGTAAGTATATACAATTATTTGTTGATTAAAAACAAAAATAACTCTTGCAAATTCAACAAGAAAATGATGAATAACCCAACAGAAAACTGGGTAAAGGATATGAGCTGGCAATTCACATAAAATAAAACCCAAATAGCCAACAAATAAACAAAAAGATGAGCAAGATTACACATAATCAGAGAAGCACAAGTGTAAACAGTGCAATAAAATGCACACTCAACCAAACAAATACTTTAAAAATCTAACACTGTAGGTGGGAATGAGAGCAACAGGACCAGTGCTTATAAGAGGAAAATCATGTCAGTCAGATTGGAGAGCAATTTGGCAATATTTAAAAAAGTGGAAAATGCAGATACCCTACAATCCAACGAGCGTGCTTTTATGTCTACACCCCAGAAGATATGATCAATGATGGTAATTAAAGCATTTCTTATAATAGGGAAAACTGGTAACAACCTAAATGTCTCTATTAACAGGTCAAAGGATAAACATATTTTGATGTTTGTATTATTTCATATGTACAGACAACAACTAAAATGAGGTCCATATATATCAACCTAGATGGACCTAGAAAGATAATATTACATCACAACAAAATAATAAATATTATAAATAATTTATAGATACAGACCTAGCTATATGTATATGTAAATATATGTGTGTGTTTATATGTGTGTGTGTATATATATACATATGTGTATATATGTGTGTATCTATATATTATATATATAACATGGATGGGAAGGATATATATTAAGTACATTAGAAGTTGGATTTGAGGAGACAGAGAGGAGAATAATACTAGAGAAAGGAATTTCAACATCTGAAACACATTATCCTTTTAAAAATGCGTAAGAAAATGTGACTAATTGTTAGCATTGTTTACTTCCAGGGGTTGGTTCATGGACATTCATATTATTAGTTCTGGCCATATTTTCTTAGCCTTCTTGGATTATCTTGGTCTTATTCTTTTCCTTTGACTGTTGGCCACTTATTCTGGCCTCAGCTAGTCCTGTGTGCTTCCATTACCTGAGACCAATCAGCCTGGACTGGCTCCTTCCATCACTTCTTGTGTGGGGTCTGTTTACCCCAGTAGCTGTGAAAGGGGCCAAGTGATGTCATCAGAAAGTGCATGCAAAAAGGGAACTCTTGCCAATGGGAGAGACAGGGAAGGAGCCAGCAGACATATTTTTCTGCCTTCCTCTGTCCTGAGACACATTTTCCCACCTTAGAGCCTGCCCAGAGACATTTCACATGGCTCTGCGAGTGGATTTTCCAAGGCATCAGCTGAATCTCTTCACAGCCCATGTTGCCAGCAAAATGTAGTGGTAGCTTGCATTCACCTCTCATCCTTTTCTTCCTCACTTCTCTTTTCCCTCACTTTCACTGCCTTGGGGTTTCATTAGCCTTGCCTTGGGCTGTTTTTCTCTAAGGAGTCTGGGTAAGATATTCTTTTTTGTACTTTTCTATATTTCAGCAGTAATATGTTTGTCCCTTGGTATCAGCCCTGTGGATACCAAAATCCATGCATGCTCAAGTCCCTTATATAAAATGTCATAATATTTGCATATAACCTATACATATCCCCCCATGCTTTAAATCATCCTTAGATTACTTATAAAACCTAATACAAGGTAAATGCTATGTAAATAGTTGTTAAACTATACTGTTTTTGTTTGTAATATTCTTATTTATTTATTTTTTAAAAATATTTTCAATCTGTAGTTGAATCCACAATGCTGTGGATATGGAGGACCAACTGTACGATGCAAAGGGAGAGCATGAGGGCTTAATACACAGTGGCTGCTATTATTAATATTGCTACAGCCAAATTATAAACAGATCCTACAAATGTTGAAGCCACTAAATTTGAAGAAATCATAAATTATCAGACTTGGAGGAGACCTGAGCTACTATTTACTCCAAACTTTGATTAATTCATCTGTAATTCATATAAATGATACCACTGAAAAGTCAGGATTTTTGCTTGGACTTGTAAACTACAGAATGCCTGATTTGAGATATAAGTCAATATCCAATCAGGTCTTAAGTTTCAATAATGCAGCGGGCGTCATTTTCCCAATGATTCCACTTCCCACAGGAAGTTGAGCACACTTTGGACTCACAGTGGTGGGCACTTACTCTCCACTGTGGTTGAGGTTGTCATAACGCAGAAAGAGGCCTGCGTAGACGGTCTCAGTGAGCAGGGCATAGATGGCGATCATGATCAGCAGCACTGCCAGCTTCAGGACGGAGTTCAGCCGGAGGAAAACTGCACAGGTCACCATGGCCAACACCCCCGTGAAGACAAAGTACTGGAAACAGAGAACGCAGGTGGTCAGATTCAATGGGGGCAGCAGTTCCCTCTCCTAGCCATGGATGTTGGTAGGTCTTACACACATTTGCAGAGAGTTTCCATTTGGAGGTCTCAAGGCCTCCTGAAATTCAACAGGTCCCAAATCAAACTCTTCATTTGCCAACTGCCAAGCCCTACTTCTGTGAATGGCATCACTATTCATAGCATTTCCCAAGCCAGTAACTTTGGTTTCATCTTTGTTGCCTTCTTCTTCCCCACAGAGGCCATCCTAAGTTGGTAGATTCTACTTTTTTTTTTTTGTTTGAGATGGGGTCTCATTCTGTCACCCAGGCTGGAGTGCAGCGATAGAATCTCGGCTCACTGCAACCTCCTCCTCCCAGGTTCAAGCAATTCTCCCACCTCAGCTTCCCCAATAGCTGGGATTACAGGAATATGCCACCACACCTGGCTAACTTTTCCATTTTTAGTAGAGACGGGGTTTCACCATTTTGGCCAGGCTGGTCTCGAACTCTTGACCTCAGATGATCCACCCACCTTGACCTCTGAAAGTGCCGGGATTACAGGCATGAGCCACCATGCCCGGCTGATTCTTCTTTAATAGACCTCCCCTTCAGCCAGCCTTCTTCCCCACTGTTTCTGTCTTAGTTCTTACCAACAGCTCTAGAATAGTTTTTTGGCAGCTCTGCCTGCAGTTAGTCCCCAGTCCCCACCCCACACCCATATCGTTCTCTACTCCATATTTCTAAAGCACAGATCTGATCATGTCACCTCTTAACTTGAAGTTCTTTCATAGCTCTCCACTATCTCAAATTATATTCTCCTTTCTGAATAGTAAAGCTCACAAGGCCATCATATATCTGATTTCCTTTCATTCTCTAAATCCTTCTCCCAAGTCCCAGGGCCCTGTTGCTCGACTCTCATCCATATGCTTAGGGCTTACTCTTCTGGCAAATGTCAGCTTAGGTGTTCTTTCCTCTAAGAAGCCTTCCTCAGTATCTCCAGGTACGTTTGGATCTTGCTTCATTCCTCCACAGCACCCTGCATAGACCAGCATAACACCTATCACCCTGTATTAGAAGTAACTGCTCAAATTGCAAATTTGGAATTAGCCAAGAGCTGGAATATTAGAGTAGCCCTTAGGTGTCAGTCTACCCCACCAGATTTCAGCCTTTTATGGGAAGCTCCCCAGCCTATTCCTTCCCTTAGAGAAGTATCCTAATGTATCATTCTGGATGGTGGGTTCAGACTCTGACTATTGGGAACAAAAAGAATAATAAAACTTGCATTATCAAAGGCCCACTTTGTGGCAATATTGTGATCTCTATATACATTTTCACTTGTAACATTCAAAGTAACTGGTCAAGATGGGAGTCATAATTCCTATTTTATAGGTTAAGAAACTGAGGTTCATAGAGTTTAAGTAAATTGTCCAAGATCTCTTGGCTATAAAGTGGCATCTAGGTCACTAGGATATAACCAATTCATGTGAATGGGATTCTAGTTAAAATATTGGACTTGATAATTTCTAAAATTCTTTTTGGTCTTGTTATACATGGCTGTTTGTAACAACTTGTCTTTTCTATTACATAGAGAGACAATTGGCAGGGGTGTTGGGTAAGAATTTCCAAAAATGTTTAAGTAATTACTGAAGATTGTTTACAGATTTCTAAGCCTAGCTGGCTAATTTATGCATCCTTTCAACAAATGTTGACATTGACAAGTGTGGAGAGTGTCCTGACTGTGTTCTCTCTGAGGGCAAAGGCCCCATGACTTTGTGGTACATGGGGTGGACTCATAAGTGTAAAAGGCATTTCCTTGCCATTAGGAGCCTAGGGTCTAGTGTCTCCTTTACTTCTGTATTTTCCTTTTCCAAGAAATCCAATTATTTTCTGGTCTCAAATGGGATGATAGGCTTTCTTCAGCTGTCCTTTAAGATCTTGGGGAAGATTTTTAGGTAATTCATTTTGATGCCTCTGTGTAGGAAGCTGTGTGTGAAGTGACTGGGCAATAAGAAGTTCATTCTCCAGAGCTCATTTTCTGCTCCAGGGAAACTCTAAGACCCTCCAGTTTGACAAAGGCCAAAGAAAGAGAACCAGATCTGAGGGGTCCTGTTTCATTGTTGCCTGTATCACAACAAGGGGCGGTGCATGGCTTTTTGCAAGTTATGAATCATTTATTGGACAAAAAGCCATTGAAATGATTGTGTCCTTGGAACAAAAACCTATGTGGTCACAACAGTTAATTTATAAAATGTAATAAGCATTTATTGAGTGCCTGTGACAATCAAGACATGGTGCTAGGCACTGGAAATTCAAAGGAGAGTAAGAGATGGCCCAGGCCTAAAGGAAGTCGTGGTCTAAAATGTAAAGCAGGCATAAAAACATAAACAATAATCATGGTGGAAAGTGCTTTGCCAGCAATGTGACCAAATGCAATGTGGGTACAGAGGAAGGACAAAGCGTTGTGCATTCTGCAGGCACATCTGAAGAAGGCTGTACAGGGGACATGAGTTTGAACTGGACCTTGAAGGACAGAGAGGATTTCACACAGTAGAAAATGGAAAGGGACGGGCATTTTAGGAAGACAGAATAGACTGAATGCAAAAGTGTAAAGGAACAAGGTGTCAGGAGGATTAATTCCTTAGGTCATATTAGAGAATCACACAACTACTCATAAAGAGAACTAGTAACACAAGCAGAAGAAAAGATTTGAATGTGTTGCCCTCCTCCTTTCTCTAACAAGGCTGCTGAAGGTATAATAGGCAAATATAATTGTAAATTTGCACAATGTGTTGATGGGTCTTTCTCCATTTGTTGCCTCAATCAATTGTGGCAGCATGCTCCTGCCTTCTTTACCCCCATCCCCCATTCCATCGAAAGGAATCACCCACTGCCTTGCATGGTTTGGTAACTTTTTACTTTAAAGTATAAAGGTGAACCTTTTGGAGGTGATACAAACTATGGGACATCAAACAGAATGAGGCCCCTGGACAACATCAGAGGAATCTCCTCTGTGCTTTTTATACCTTGAGTGAATAATGGGGGTGGGACCAGGAAATGGGAGAACAACAGGAAGCTACAGAAGTATTATGGCTTTGTGAAAGCTTTGTGAAAACATTTCTCTTTTGCTGGGTCTGGACCCATAAATTGCATGTGTTCTGTAACTTGGGAAGAAACTGGGCTCAATGCAATTACTTAGTTTCTGTCAAAAAACAAGCAATTTTTGTGTTATATTACTCCAGGAACTTAGAAGGCCCACAGCTCCTAAAGTGTCCCCTAAATGGATCCTGGGTGTAAGTGGCTCATAGGTATAGTAGGACAGAGTTAAGGGGCAAAACCACGCTGTAAAAAGTCCTCTTGTATGGAAATCTGTGCTTTATTCTGCAGTCCATAAGGAACCACGGATGAGTTTCTTGCTTGTAATGGATTCATTAGGTCAGTGCCTAAGAAATAAATTGTGGTAGGGCAGAATATACGATATATCAGGATTAACGGAGAAAAGCTGAGGATTTAAAAACAAGATCTTGGCAGATCTACCCAATAAACTTAGCAAGATATAAAAATTGGACAACATTGTCTAGTTTTATGGGGAGGTAAGAAAGAGAGAGGAGTCAGAGTTAGCACTAAGATTTCCACTTTGTATTAATTTATTAAGTAGGAAAAAACTTAAAGTATGAGGAAAAGGCAGTGAGTTCTTTTTTAGGCCTATCAAGCTTTAGGTATAGAAGGGGTGATTCAGGAAGGATGTTCAGTGACCAATGACATAAATGAGGCTGAGGTTCAGAAGGCAGATGGGGTCTGGAGACACACATTTAGCATCATTCAGCTGAACTTACAGGTGCGGAAGAAACCACTCAAGCAGAATGCAAGTAAAGACAGAAGATACAGAGACTAACATTGAGAGCCTACCATGTTTGAAGGACTGTGGAAGAAGAGAAATAAGAATATTGATTTGGCATTGTTGGGGATGTGAGGAGGAGAACTAGAAGACAGTAGTGAAGAAACATGTGCCTGAAGAATAAAGAGCTCTATATACAAGAGTTTTCAGAGGAGCATTTAAATAACAAAGAGTGTTCAAAATAATTTTAAACTGGAAAGCAGGGTGTAAAATTGTATATATACTATGATTACAAGAATGCAAAATATGTCTACACAGACATGACATGGCTTTTGAGTGGATTATTTCCTTTTGTAATGTCCTTTAGTTTTATTTTAATGTGCAACATCAAATGAAACAGGTTGAATACAGTGTTTCGGGGTAAATCCCTGTACTCCAGAGAACTCTGCCTCCCATATAGTAATGGGGTTCTCTGTTTTTTCCTAGACCTTTTAATGATAAAAAATAATAATGCCAAGATTTGCATGAGAAATGTTAGGTAGTGAGCAAAGTTCCTGGCAATCTCTGATACAGGAGGCAGACAAGCTATGCATTGTAAGTGTATCACCTTTGCCTTGGGAAAGGATATAATGACACCTCAGTTTTTACCATTAAAAAAAATTGGTTAGGAAAAAGAAGTCAAAGGCATTTCAGTAGGTAAAATAAAATGTAGACAGGAGAAGACAAAGAACCCCTATAGACGTGGAGGTGTGAAAGAGACCAGATTCATCTTACATTAGATGAACTCCAGGTAAGATTGGTAGGAGGGACCAGCTGGGTTGGGGATGTCTGTAAATCAGCAATTAAGTTGGTGGAAAGTAGATGTAATAATTAAACCTGAATATTTATTGGGCACATATTCTGTGAATGACTTTATGTGTTTCATCTCATTTAATTCCTTAAATGACCCAAGGACAGGTATTATTCTTGGGTCCACTTTACGGAAGAGAGGAAGTATAGATAACACTTTTCTTCTGAATATACAAGGTTTTCTTCTCTCAGATATTCTGGCTTGGGAAATCAATTTCTTCAATGTCTGTACTGAAAAAATTGGAATCTCATGATATGACAAGGTGTTAAGGGCAGCAACAACTTAACCTGTTTCCATGAAACAAACAGTTTACAAACTAAATAATGCATTTTCCCAAAATTGTTGACTGAGAACCCACTATGCACCAAAAACTGTGGCAGGCTGGAAGGACATTGTCAATGCACCATAAATTGCCTTG
This sequence comes from Nomascus leucogenys, assembly GCF_006542625.1. Taxonomy (NCBI): domain Eukaryota; kingdom Metazoa; phylum Chordata; class Mammalia; order Primates; family Hylobatidae; genus Nomascus; species Nomascus leucogenys. Next base: position 82,921,484 of record NC_044396.1, read on the forward strand.
GCACTATATGCACAATTTACTCTCAGAAGAGGAGGAAGAAGAATTATTTTACACAATGATAACTGACGAGGGAATTGAGCATCTACCCACACAAGTCAGACAAACTGGACTCCCTGGAGCTATCTGGTTGCTGCCAAAATCCCATAACATCATGAACTCATGGGACAAGAAGAAAAGAAATCAAGCAGACAATTTTCAAAAGTCACTATAGTTTAAAGAAATCTTCTGGACTTATTGCTTTACACAAAATCTGATTCTTAGCAATTGTAGCTCTTGGCATAAGCAACACAGTGAAGTGTGTCCAGGCAAATGACAGAAGCTGCTCTGCTTCTTCTGAGACCAGCCTAGACCCTCCAGAAAGTCAAGCAAGGAGGGTATCATAAACCTGGGGACCACAGCAGGGTGCTGGGAAGATGGCTGGTCTGACTCTCCAGGGTGTTCACTGGGTTGTGTTAATTAGGGGAAAAGAAAATTTTATATGTGGTTGGTGCTCTAGTACACTCCTAACGGTCCTTTGGTTCATTCAAGATGCTGGTTTTCCATGGTTGTATTTTTGAAAAATCTTCCGTTATTCATATCATTGTCTTTTACTATGCAATATGTTCCCCCCACCCATTTTATGATTTTGTCTTTATTATGGCTTGAGTAATTTGATTATGATGTGCATTTGTGTGCCTGTGTGTGTGTTTATATTGAGGTTTTGGACCTGTGGATGTATGGTTTTCATCAAACGTGGAAAAATTCATGCCACTATTTCTTTAAATAGCTTTTCAATCTCCTCGTCTTTCTTTTAGGTTAGGAGCTAGGACTCCAATTATACGTATAGTATGCTGCTTGAAGTTGTCCCCAGTACTGCTTTTATTTTTTTTAAATTTTTGTGTTTCATTTTGGATACTTTATATTGCTACGTTATCAGTTTCACTTTTTTTCTTCTGCACTATCTAATATTTGTCTATCCTGAATACAGTTTTAATAATTATTTGCCTGGCTGGGTGCAGTGGCTCATGCCTACAATCCCAACACTTTGGGAGGCCCAGGCAGGTGGGTCACTTGTGGCCAGGAGTTTGAGACCAGACTGGCCAACATGGCAAAACCCCATCTCTACTGAAAATAATAAAAAACTTAGCTTGGTGTGTTGGTGCATGCCTGTAGTCCCAGCTACTTGGGAAGCTGAGGCACAAGAATTGCTTGAACCTGGGAAGTGGAGGTTGTAGTGAGCTAAGATTGCACCACTGCATTCCAGCCTGAGCAACAGAGTGAGACTCTGTCTCAAAAAAAAAAAAAAAAAAAAAAAAAGCTAATTCAAATATACACAGTCAAATCTGAGTTGGTCTTCTCTGGTTGATTTTTTTCCCTCATTATCAGTCATATTTTCCTCCTCCTTTTGATTCCGGTCATCTTTGATTAGGTGCCAGACATGGTATATTTACCTTGTTAAATCCTAGATATTTTTGTATTCCTATACATATTCTTGAAATTTATTCTAGGACACATATTAAATTATTTTAAAAGGTTTGATCTCTTTGGATCTCACTTTTAAGATTTTAAAGGAAGAATCAGAGCAGCATATAATGTAGAAACAATTATTTTACTCTACTGAAGCAAGACTTTTCTGAATACTCTAACCTAGTACCCCATGAATCTTTCTCAGTCTGACTGGTGGGAACAAAAATTATTCTAAGCTCTGTGTGAGTTCCAAGTACTGATCCTTCCAGATGGTTCTTTTCCCATGTCAATTTCCTCACATGCATGCACTGATTGAACCCTTTTCAGATCTCTAGGTTTTTCTCTCTATGCAACTCTCTAGAGTAGTGTGTTCTGTAGACTCTAGCCAGCTTGGTCTCCCAGGACTCTCAGCTTAGTATTCTCAAATCAGGGAGTCCACCTTGGTTTCCTCTTCCTGAGCCATAGTTTAAAAATTCTCTTAAAGCAATAATAAAGCTCAGGCAATCACTTGCTTCCTGTCTTTCAGGATTATTGTCCTTTACTGACTGATGCCTAGTGCCTTGAAAACTATTGTTTCATATATTTTGTTTGTTTTTAGTTATTTCAGATGGAAAGGTAAATCTTGTTCCTGTTAGTCTATTGGAAGAATGCTTCCTTTCTCTTTAAATATTTTAAAACACAGATTGTGGGCCCTGTCCCGTGCTAGGCCCTTTAGTCAATCTTGAATAGTTATACAATATTATCTTCACTCCTTACATCAATAAATTTGACAGGATGGAAAGGATGTCCTAGATAAATAAATCAACTGTAGGAAGGATGGAGTGTGAATGCTAAGATGACACCATAAGGGTATGCAAAGTGGCAGGAAGGAGAGTGACCTGAAGGAGTTGGGCCTGCCGAACCACATGGAAAAAGGGAGGCTTGAAGGCTGGGTAGGACCTGAATAAATGGAGAAGAAAGGGAAGGAAATGCCAGCATACCAAGACACAGATGATCACATCTCTATGGAAAAATGGGCTCTTCAGGACCCTTTAAAACCATAGCAAGCTCTGACTGCTCTTGCAGATACAGTGAACTATTTATTCAGATGTGCCAGAGCATATAATAAAGGGGCCTAATTCTAAAGTGAGGGTCTTCCCAGCGAATTGCCTGAGAACCACATCCAGGTGTTTGAGATAATGACACTCTGGGTTTGTGCATGTGATTTGCATTCATTTCACAAATCTGTGCCTTTCTTTCTCCTTGACTACTCTCCAACCATGACTGGAATATAGCTTTCTTCACTTTCATTCCCGGCGTCTTCACTCTTTTTTAGCATCTGACAAGTTTCGAATTTAGGACTAAATTATACTTTATATCATACATTGTAAAAGCCTCATTTTTTATATTACATCATCCAATTTGATAACATGTTTTTGGACTGGATATTATTTCTCATAGGGTGAGGCAGAAATGTCAGGTATACATTTGAAGAAACTGAGGCTCACAAAGATGAAGCGATTTGCTTGGGGACACATACTTGTGAGTATGTGAGTGCTGGAGAGTTGGATTAAGTCTTTCAGAAGGTCTGAATATCTAATCCATTTTAGTTTGGCAATGCCTAGTCAGTGAAGCATGTGTGCGCACATACACATGCACACATATATGCACACACATATACATACATGTATCAGAATGGCAAATGGTGGGTCAGATCAGGTGGTTGTTGCAGCTGGTGAATTTGGCCTGTGGCTGTAGTTTGCTGACCTCATGAACAAGATGACCCTTTCATTGTGGAGAAAATGGTAACATCAATCCATATGCATTTTATCTCACTTTTAAACATTTCTGTTGTTGTTTCATAACATACACTGGTATATTACACACAGTGGTTCGGGTATGTACAGGTGTTTGTTTGATGATAACATACACTGGCATTACATGCTTAAAGCCCTTTTGTTGAAAATAATAAATAAATCACAGCAGACATTTAATGAGCAGACACTTTGTGCCAGGTGTGGCTTCTAAACACTGTATGTGGATTAATTCACTTAATTCTTGTAATCAACCAATAAGGAAGGCCCTACTTTTATCCCCATTTTACAGATAAGGAAACTGAGAAACTGAAACAAAGCTGTGTGATCAAAAATCTTACCCACCACTTTCTTAGGATTTGGCTAATCTCTGAGTGCTGTGGTCTTGTGTTTGAGGGTTCAGGTGTTGGGTCAAGGGTATACAATATTAATTCAAAGTGATGTGTGGGCACAGATAAATAGCTGCTTCATGTCACATGCCATATGAGGAGCTAAATATTTGCTAACCCATCTAGGCAGGCACCATGAGAACATATTGTTTAACTCCACAGTAGCCATGTAAAGAAGGTATTAATTTTCTCATTTTACAGATGAGGAAACTGAGGTTCAGAGAGGGTAAGAACTGATTCAAGGTTCCACTTCTAGCAAGTGAGGGGGCTTGATTGGAAATGAAAACCAGCTTTTGTCTAGCTCTGACTATCCAATTCTGGGCCACTTACACTCTCCAAAAGTTGAGACATTCCCTAAGCCCCTCAAACCAAGAATTTCTCAGGGAGCCATTGTCCCACAGAGTACACTAAGCTGGAGCTCCACTCATTCCTAGGTGGAAGGAAGTCCCAGGGCACATGGTCTGGCCCATGCAGCCCCTAAATGGGACCTAGTCCCATCCTTTTCTGCACATCCATTAGTAGAGTCTACTTTCTCCTCTAGGGACTAGGCAAGATAAAGAATAAGGTAGATATGGTTCAAATTATAGTATCAAGGCTTGATAATTGAATTAAAAAGAGAAGGAAGGAAGGCTAGAAAGAAGAAGGGAGGGAAAAAAGTGAGGAAGAAATAAGACCAGGCAGGTGTGGCCCTAAGCAGCACTGAGCAAGCTGCTTTCTGAGCTCTAGTTTTATTATCTATAATACAGAGACAGTAATAGCCTCTACCCCAGACATCGAAGGATCTGATGATGTTATGCATATCAAGCAGGTGCTCTGTGCAAATGGATGGAGGGAGAGGAGGCTTGGTCTCCTTGTTGGAATGTGTCTGGGACCAATTCTTAGGCCTAGAAGAGACTACAGGGAGCCTTTTCTCCATTCATATGTTGGAGGGCCTTCTGAGTGTGGCAGCCTCTTACAGAACAAGAATCTACACAGAGTCCTAAGTATGGGGTTGGCTGGGGTCTGCTGGGACATCTTAGCTGTTCTACTTTATGACCCAGAATGTCTACCCTAGTATGTAAAGTTCTGGGTTGTGAATAACAGACCCCATAGGCTGACCCCGAGGCCCAGAAACAGACCACTGGCTCTGTGGTAAACATAGAGTAAGACACACATATTATGATCATAGGTGGCTTGTTGGGATACCTACAGAACACATGGTGCTTCTGGCACTCTTTCTACCAGTTAAGCTTAGTTCTAATTTTCTGCCTTTGTAATTCCCTTCCTCCCTCTCTTCCTTCTTCCCTCCCTCCCTCCCTCCCTCCCTCCCTCCTTCCTTCCTTCCTTCCCCTTCTTCCCCTCCCTCCTTCCCTCCCTCCTTCCCTTCCTCCTTCCCTTCCTTCCTCCCTTCCTTGTCCTTCCTCTTCCTTCCTTCCTTCCCCTTCCTTCCTTCCATCCTTCCTTCCCCTTCTTTCCTTCCATCCTTCCTTCCTTCTCCTTCCTTCCTTCTCCTTCCTTCCTTCCTTCCCTCCTTCCTTCCCCTTCCTTCCTTCCCTCCTTCCTTCCCCTTCCTTCCTTCCTTCCCTCCTTCCTTCCTTCCTTCCTTCCTTCCTTCCTTCCTTCCTTCCTTCCCTCCTTCCTTCCTTCCCTCCTTCCTTCCCCTTCCTTCCTTCCTTCCTTCCTTCTTTCCTTCCTTTCCTTCCTTCCTCCCTTCCTCCCTTCCTTCTTTCTCCTTCCTTCCCCTTCCTTCCTTCCTTCCTTCCTTCCTTCCTTCCTTCCTTCCTTCCTTCCTTCCTTCCTTCCTTCCTTTGTTCCTTAATTCCCTCCCTCCCTCCCTCTTTCCTTAATGCAGCAAATACTGTTTGAGAAAGAACTCTGCCTGCTAATGGAGATAACAGTGCATTCTGCTACAGGATTTTACAAATAAGCTAGGAGAAATGCAGAGAGAAGGAAGGGATAAGGGCAAATGGAAAATGGATAGAAGGAAAGGTGAAAAGGAAGAAAAGGAAGAGAAAGAGGGAGTAAGAAATGAGGAAGGGGTAAAGATGAAAAAGAGGCAGAGGAGGGGACAGGAAAGAGGACTGGGAAACAGAAAATACAAGGGGAGAAGGAAAGGCAGAAAAGGGAAAGAAGAAGAAAGGAAAGAAGAAGAGGCAGAAGAAGGAAAACAGGGCTCTTGAGTACTTTCTACGGCCCTTCAGCCAGTCTTGTTTATTTGGAGCTAGTAGAGATATATCTATGTCCAACTCTCACCAAGGGGAGCTCATAAATAAATACCTCTGGGTAGGAGCAGATATCTGTAAACACAGCTGAGGAATTGAAAGTCAGGTTCTTCAAGGGTATCGACTTGTCAAAATCACACCACAACTGCGGATTAAAAAAAAAAAAAGAACAACAAAAACAAAAACAGGAACAACAAAGTCAGTGTGAGTGTTGGAAATGGAGCAGTGTGCTATCAGTGGCTGGGCTTCAGCACGAGCCTGGGTAGACTGAACCCTAGTGGGGACTTGAAGTCAGAATGGAAGTGCCAAAGTGCCAGCTTTGATTTCTTTTATTTAAAAAACAAGTGCTTGCTCAGAAAGAGCTTTTGTAAGCCAGTCATGGAACTAAGTTTAGACTGCTCTGTTGGCCCCATCATTTAAGGTCACTGGAGTGTGCTTGTGGAGCTCAGAAGAGAAAGCCAGATGGCAGGAGAAGAGGTCTGGGGTAAACTCACAGCCTGTCTCCAGATCAACAGCTGGGAGGACTTGAAGAATCTGAAGGGGTACATTTTCCAGAAAGACTCTTAGCATTGCGGTGATGGGCATTTCCTAGGACAGAAGTTGCTGCAGGAGATTTTGTGGTACTAGGAAAATAATAACTACCATTGGCCAAATGCCTCCTCTGTGCCAGACACTGTACAAAAAAGCCTCACAACCACCTTGTGATGTAGCTGCTATTTTTAATCCCCATTTTACAATTGAAAAATATGAAACTCTGGGAAGTAAAGTAACTTGTCCAGTGTCACTGAGCTGGTGACTCGTGGATCTGAGATTTGAACACAGGTCTATCTGACTCCAAAGCCTCTGATCTTCCTACCACACTACCCACTGAGGCACAGTTGGCCTCAGAGGTAACCCTGACCTACAGTCATTGGGCTTACTTACAAATTCTGCACCCCAGAAATACCTAATTTGTTATCAAGACTTAATTTAAGGTCCTGGCTGCTTCTCTGCAGCCTGTGATCAGTTGATCCCATGTACTTCCATTTCAGTGATCATAATCTATAAAATATTCATTAGATGATGAACTAAATTAGATGATAATTTTCCTTTTCCTCTTTTCCTTTATCCACAGAGCCTTCACTAGAAGGACAACCACAGAACTTAAGTAAGGTAATTACTGGGCCAAATTGGACAGTGATTTCAGGCAGTCTAGGCCTCTAAGTCACAGGCCAACAACTGTGGGAGTCTATAGCTTGGGTCCCTGCACACTTGGGGACCCTCCCTCAGGCCCAAAGGGCACAGTGATGGATTCAACCACACGACAATGCCTCAACTAGCCTCTTTCAACAAGCCAAGATTAAGACCTGGAACCAAACAAATCACCTCAAAAATCTAGCTGCCTGAGTCATGGACAACACAGACTCCTTGTAAAAGCACAGAAAATACCTGTAGCTACCATGGTACAATTCTTGAGAGAAAATGAAACCATGACAATGTGGATCAGCAAATTAAACAGTGATAAATATCATGGCAGTTGGAAATTCATCTGAGTTCTACGTGTCACGTGAAATACAAACTTTTAGAAAGCATAGGCGAGATACTCAGCTTTCCTGAAATGCAGTTTCCTCATCCATTAAATGGGGACAGTAATACCTACCTGTAGCACATAGTAGGTGCTCAATAAATGGCAGCTATTTCATTTCCATTTCCCCCACCCCACTCCCACTCCCAGAGATACATTTTAGCATATTAGAGGGGCATGGGTCATGGAGTCAGACAGACCTTATTAGCAAGTTATTTCATGTCTCTGAGCCTCAGTTTCCTCAGCCATAAAGTGGGGATAATGAAACTTACCTCACAGGGTTTATGTGAGGATTAAATATGAAAAATATGTAAAGGTCCTCCTTCAGTGCATGGCACATAGCAGGTAGGTACTGGTACTTGATATATGGTAACTGTTATTTATGATGTAATTGGCCACTGACAATAGGGAAATTGAAGGGCTTTTGGAACTCCTTTGGAAAGAATAACCTATCCCACTGGGAAATAGACAATTTTCCAACAGTAAAATGCACAGTTTTGGCAGTAGCCACATCTTTGTTATCTGTCCCTAAGCTTGGGGCTGGTCCAGGCACATAAAGGTAACTGGTACCAAGGAAGGGTAATGCAGGAAGCTGCAGGCTCCATAAACTTCATGCTCAACTGCACACTAGACACCAGAGGGTTGGTGGATGTGGGATGCTTACGATATTTAAGATGGCACCCAGGAAATTAATCAAGATGGATGCAAAGATGATGACGTTCCGGGCCAAATAGGTCTCATTAATCCAACAGCAAGTTTTCCGAAGGATGAGGGGCAAACACTTATAATCCTCTGCTGTGGTGATGAGGACCAGAGCCGAGTGCAGCATAATCAGAATGGAGAACTGGATGGTCATTGGCATCACTCTGCAGGGAAACACAGAATGTTGGATCATTGGCATCAATTGTCTGAGCAACACAACACTGAAATTCTATTCCTGGTCTTCCTTTCCCATCCCTTGCATCGGATACTTCTTTGAAAGTTCTGTTTGTCCAAGAAAAAGGTTATTAGCAGGAGAGATTTTTAAAAATTATGTGCATCCCTAGAGCACTCTCTTTATTGAGAAACTTTGCAAAAAACAGAATATTTGGCTTGATTTATTGCTCCTGCCCATTTTTTCCCTCTTCTTTTATTATTAATTTTTGTCACCAGGCAACTGCTGTCATGGCAACACACCACTCTAGTTTGATATCAACACCCTGGCTGTGGGATGAACCCACATACCCTTTCCCCTTCAAGGTGGGTTTTATGAAACTTTCCCCCTCCATCTATCCTGATACCAAGAACTGGATTTGGCATTGGTTTTAAGTTGCTCAGGTTGGTTCCTGGTTTTTGGTTTTCATGGACTATACCATAAGTTATTTGAGACATGGGTAAAGAGAACTCATCCTTGTCCAAGGCATCAGCATCACTCTCGAGTTTACATCTTGAGTTTCAAACTCCCATCAAAACTCTGTCCCATGGTAGCCTGTGTCAGTTAGACACCTGTGCTCAGTGCCAGGATGCTTAGTCTGTGATCTAAAACTCCATCTCTGGAGGCATCTTTAACTCCTGTCTCTATCAACCTATTTATCACCATGCAATCTGCTTCTCCTTGGGAATTAATTCTTTGTTCTCAACTCTGTGTAGCCATTCATGTCATACACTGGCAGCTCTAATTTTTCCATCTCTATTTCAGGCAGCAAACTGATGCAGGCATTAAAGGGTACCTTGACAGAAGTGGTGGGAGATTTTATATCTGTTCCTTTTTCTATAAATTGAGGTTTATTCATCTGGCATTAATATCTTCCATTGGCCAGTCCTAAATAAATGTGTGTTCAGCAAATAAAGTTGAACTCATCTTCTTTTCCTAACACCATCTCTTACTATCCTCCTCCTTAAACTTCTTATGTATTATTAATAACACTAGTATAAATAATGTATTGAGATCTGATTATGTGTTAGCCACTATGCTGAGCATTTTATATATAATATCTAATTTCCGTTCATTAGAGTGAACCAAAGAGGTCTTTTTATCTCTTTTTTTCCAGATGAAGATTCAAGGCTCAGAGGGAAGAAACCTCCCAGGCAACATACAGTTGGTCAGTGTTAGAGCCAGAATTTAAAGTCCACTCTGTTATACCATTCTGATATTCGAATCACTTTGGTGAGTAATAGATCTCCCATGTTTGCATTAATCTTTTTTGCTTTTATGGTTTCATCATAATATTTATTTATTCAACAAGTCTTCTTCTCAGGTATACAGTGGCAGGCATCAGGGTACTGGGCCCAAAGACACATCTTCCTCATCTAGGTGATTATAATTGAGAGAGGAATATAAACATGCAAATGATGAACTATTATATAATATCCTAGGATCTATAAAGAGTTATAAACAAACAACAATTGAAAAATAGGAAAGGGAATCAAGGGAGGCTTCATAAAAGAGGTGACTTTGGGTTAGGCTGTGAAGGTTAAAGAGAAGGCTTGCAGGTAGGAAAGAGTGGGGAGCATGAGCAAAACATCAGAAGAATGGGAGTGACCAGTGTCTTCAGAGTTTCCCAGTAACTCAGGCAGTGTGGCTGTTCTCAGGAGCTTTGTCCTATAGGCAATGTGCAGAAGGAAGTAATCAGATCTGTGTGTTTGAAAGACAACTGTGGTGGGAGGTGGAGGATGAAGTGAAGAGGAAACGTGTTTAGAGGAGTTAAATAGTTGAGGCATGAGTTAATGAGGGAGGAACACAGGGGAACAGTATGATAATTGGGGGGTGCAGGGAAAGATGTGGAGGTATATTAATATGTGTTTTGTATGTATGTGTAGAGGGTATTTGAGAGAGGGAAGTCATTAAGAATGACATTAATGTTTTTTATTGTAACTGGGTAAGTGCAGGAAAAGAAGCTAGTCTGTACAGGAGATAAGTTGATAAAGTTGATTTTGGACACAATGCGTGTTTGGTACTTGTAGATCATTCAGTTATAGATATCTAGATGTCCAGGCAGTGAGGGACAATTGAGGAACTCTGAGGCTGGAGGGAATAGGTGGTGACTGAAGATCGAGGAATGGAAGCATTTGCCCAAGGATAGTGTGTACAGCAAGAATCAAGAGGACCCAAGATGAGCTGTGGGGGATGCTAATGGGCTGGAAGAAGAGAAGACAGCAAAGAGAATTTGTGAAACGTGGTTAGATAAGCAGGAGAGCAGGAGTGCATGGCATCATGGCAGCAGAGGGGGGATAAGAAATTCACATGGAAAGAGTAACCAAGAATGTCAATTTCCTCTGCATGATGAAGCTACTTTAAGGCTGGAAAGTGACTCCTCCCACAGCCTCAGCTATTGTTGGTAGAGGTTTTGTTTTGTTTTTCACTAGCAAAGTTTTGATTTTATGGATCACCTTGACGAGAAATCTCTGTAGGAGTTCTATATAAGAACAGAAGGTTGGTGCATCAGTGAGTTCCCAGAGGGCTCTAGGCAGATGGGAAACTTCCCTCCAAACAGGCTGGAAAAACACTCCCTGACAACACACCATTATTTCTGGGCACCAGGGGAGATAAATGAAAAAGAATGCAGGTGGATCACTTTGTCAGGAAGTCCCATGAGAGAGGCGGCCAATTGCAAGGCTCATGTGGCTCATTCACATGAGGCAACCAATGAGTATAAAAATGTCTCTTTTCAAAGTGTGAGACAGAAGCAAACCAGGGAAAGGCAAGTTTGAAAGATGCTGAGTTGGAGCCTCCAATTCTTACATGGCCACTACTGTCTGTGGACGTCCACATGGCATACAGGGCCTTGAGTGTCTGTTCTTGGCTCTCTCTCTTGCCTTTTATTTTCCTCCCGCCCCCTTCTGCACCCCATGGTCTGGGCGATGCTGAACTATGTGCGGTCTGTCCCCAGTGCTATGCACTTTCTGCCTTATGGGCACTTAACATGGCATGTCCTGTTCTTCCTGCAAGGCTCAGCTTTCCTTTGGATTCTTCCATGACACTTGGCATAGGGCTGAGTATACAGAAGGTGCTCAATAAGTATTCATTCACTTATGCTTTTTCTGGGAAGAGAAGACTCTGCTCCTCCCCTCAGCAGCCTTCAAAGGGAAGAAGACTTCCACCTACATGCCCAGACTATCTCCCTGCCTGCTCACTATCTCTCTCCAAGGAAGGAGGAAGGGCTAATCCAGAAACTATCGGGGGTGCTCAGTGGACCTCATTTTCCTTGGAGGGCAGGGTCATTGTTAAAGGTCAGTGTTTATGCACAGTTCAGATGCTTATATTCTCCTCCTCTTCGATCCACTGAGATGACAGGGAAGCCAGAGCCTTGATCTACCCTATGGGAGGAGGGCTGGGCATCTCTTCTCTTTGGCCAGGGCATCTCTGCCTTTAAGGAAGAAAGCCCAGGTTGGCTTAACCCTGGCTCTGGCCACAGATGGCACCATCTCAGGTCTGCCTCATTTACCTTTGGCACTGGTGGAGTGCGTTGGTTTAATCTTTTGCAGCATCATAGTGGTAGGATCTCACACCAGAGTTTAACGGTGGGATATGAGGGCCAGCAGAGAAGAGATTCAGGATGGAGGCCGTGTGGTCTCTTGACTTTAGCCACATTCTGTATTCCAGCTTTTATCACAGTTTTGCATAGGCTAAATGGGCAATTGTTTGGAAATTTGTAAAATTGATTTTTTTTTTTTTTTTTTTCTCATTTTGCGATTGAACTTTTGTGTAATCTTTGGCATGGCGGGGAGTTCATCAGGGCATCTGTAGGGCTGCGTGGGAGGATTTGCACACAGAACTCACCTGAGTCCCTGACCCAGTTTTAAATGGCTTTCTTCTGGATTTGCTGTAAAAGGGAAAGGGAGGTGAAAGACAGGCCGTGTGGTCCAGTGGCAAGAGCAAAGGCTTACATGTTTGAACCTGTAGTTCTGAAGCATAACTAGTAGTTTGGTCATGGGCCAGGTAATTGATTCCTCTGAGAATTACTTTTTAACTTGTAAAACAGGGATTTTTTAAGCCTACCTTTTAAAGGAGGCTCTGAGATTAAACAAAGTCATAAAGTAGTATAATAAAAATTTAGAGAAATGTTAGTTCTCATTCTCTATTCATCATGAAATCCAGGAAACCAAAGGCACTTTAAAGTTCTATGGCAAGGGTATTAATTACAAGATTAGCTTTTTAAGGAAAAGTATTGAGACTGTATATTACATTTCTCTGGAAATCTCTGCAGCAGTTCCTCAGCATTCATTTATTTCTTTACATGTAAACATTATAACATCAGACTGTACATTTTATCTAATTATAGAGCCACTCAGGCATCCAGGGGTTCTGAATTTGCTTTTGCATTGTTGGTGCACATAAGAGGCAAGGAAACCTTTCATTTCTCAAATTGAGTCTCAAAAAGAATGACGGGCTTTGCAAAGCTCTATCCAAATCATTTCTAGACATTAAGTCCTAATTATTCTCTGCAGTCTGTCTTTAAAATGGTTTGTATTGATATTGTGATTTGACATTTGCTGGGAAGGCAGGAATCAGTGGGGATGAGTGAACAGCCTATAGCAGCTTACGGTGCAATAGGAAACAAAAACTCAGATTATACTGAAAGATGGCACCTGGACAACGCTTTAGAATCTGCAGACTCTATGAGTGCAATAGTGTATTTGATCCTTGCAGCAACCCTGAAGAAAGATATTCTAAGCCCTTTCAACAGATGAAAATACTGTGACTCCAAAAGGGAATTTGCCAGAAATAGGCTTGGTTAACTTAATTTTTACTGCAGTCTTGGCAAGTGGGCATTATCATTCCCATTTTACAGATGAGGAAACAGAGGTTTCAGAGAGGTTAAATACATACATATAGGTAGTATGATGCACAGAAAACAATAAGACCCAGTGCCTGCCTCTTTCCCTCCCTCCCTCCCTCCCTCCCTCCCTTCCTTCCTTCCTTCCTTCTTTCCCTCCCTCCCTCCCTCCCTCCCTCCCTCTCTAGGTCACTACCTCTCTTTCTTTTCCCTTTCCCACCCTCCCTCCCCCTTTTCTTCTCCCCCTTCCTGCCTCCCCCTCTTTCTTTCTCTGTCTTTGTCTCTCTCTCATCACCACATGCAGACCAGATACATTGTTCTATAGTTCCAAGAAGTATTTTCTAGTCTTTCCTTTGTTTACCCTTCTTGGAGAGGCACATCTGTGGGCATGTGGAAATTAAAGGAAAGAGCTGGGTAAGCACTCTCTCTCTCTTTTTTTTTTTTTTTTGCCAGAGTCCATTAATTTTTGCTTTGGGGGCTAAGAATTAGCTGTGGTCATATGAGTAGAAAGTCCCTCATCTGCCAAAAAAAAATCCATGACAGAAGAAATGCGAGTGAAAAGCACCCACCATCTGTTTAGTTGCAAAGCATCAAACGGAAACAAAATGAGTTGGAGAGGGAACCAGCACATATTAAAGAGAGCTTTTGCTGTGTCTGGGGTAAATGGGCTACCCAGTTCCCACAGCATGTGGATTGTCTGGTCAGAGTTCAGTTTCCTTCCTTGTCAGGATTTTTCTCTTCGCTAGGTGAGGTTGGGGTGTGGGCTGTATTTCAGTTATGGGCTTCACCTTGAATTCTAGAGTTGGAGACTCCTTATGACTAGCTACTGGGTGAGGGTCCAGGTCTCTTCCCCCTGAACCCCAGGAACCAGGGCATCAAGGCTTGCTCCCCTCCCCCACCCCTGTCACACCACCTAGAAAGAAATCCTGCCCAGGCCAGCTGGGAAGTGTGAGGCTCGCTTCTCGTGGAGGACAGTGGCCCCTTCTCCTGTCCAGTGCCAAGTCCAGATCCTCGGGCTCATCCTGGTCTCCATCTCTCTCATCCCCCACATCCATTCAGTCACTGTGAACCGTCAACTCTCTGCCCTAAATATCTTAAAAATTCTGCCTCTCCTGTCCACCCTTCCGACACTCTCTTGTCCTTATTATTTCTTGCCAGATTTTTTTTTTTTGCAATTGCCTCCTAATTGGTCATCCCAAATCCAGATCTCACTCCCACCTCTCCATCATCCCCGTTCAGTATGATCCTTCTAAACATGAATCTGATCACATCATCTCTTTCATTAGAATGCTTCAATGAAGACTCCTCTGCCAACCAGTCACAACGCCTTAATGAACTTCACAACTCCTATCCTTCAGAATGCTCTATTTCCAGCCCTCCCTCCCCTTAATCCTTCTTGATCTTTTTCCATGACCTGGTGAGCTCCTTTAGGAACCAGGTGGGCTGTCACTGTCATCTCGTCTAGGACGCCTGCCCCAGAGGCAAAAGTAGTCCTTTTGCCTCACCCCAACTGCCACACATCGAATCCCAGCTTACACCTTTCCTATCACAATAGTCATCACCCCATATGATAGCTGTTCAGCTAATTGTCTTTTAGCCCTACTAGATGATCAGCTTTATGATGGCAGAGACCCTGACTGTATATCCCTATCACTATCCAGCACAAACTGTCACACCGTTTGTTGAGTGTTTGCCAGGAATGTCAACACCTTGAGCTCTAGGAGTCCAGAGGAAGCAACAGACACGGCCGGGCCCTTCTTGGCTACCACCTTCCCATTGATAAGAGTGACTAGAGGAGCCTAGCAGGTCTGGCTGAATCCTGCAAGGCCCCACCAACACTCACAGCTCACCACCCTGAGGTGCCTTCTGTCAGGACCCTAGTCCTCATTGTCTCTTAGGTAGTCAAGAAACTCATTCTTTCCTGGTATTCTCTGGTACCCTTCTTCTGATTTATTAATTGGATAACACATAAATATCTACATACATAGCATATACATATCTACATATGTGTCTACCTTCGTAGGATATAAGTAGCTACATATATAGTATATACACCTGGACAGATACATATATATTCCTTATCTCTTAGTCTCATTCCACCAGATTATACAGTCCAGGAGGGCAGGGATTTTGTTCTTGTCATCTTTTTTTGTTCTTGAGATTTATTCCTAGTGTTTGGAATAAGTCTGGAACATAATAACCACCAGTGGCTGTTGGTGGGAGGACTCCTAGCCCACATTTTGCAAAAGTAGGTAGGCCTCCCCTCACATTAATAACTTTTTAAAAATGGTAATACGAAGTATAAATAAAGAAAACCACACAAAAGTATAGCTTCATTAGTTCTTATAAAGTGTCTGCCTTTGTAATGACCATCAATTCCTGAAATAGAACTTCGCAGGGCACACCAAAAGCCCATCCATGAGCCCTGTTCCAATGATAATCCTCTCTCTCAACCCTCATTAATCACTTTCCATTTCCATTTCTTTATAGTTTTATTCTTTCTTTATAGACACTACAGTTTAGTCTCACCCATTTTTATTAAACCTGATTTGTCTTTTAAATCTTAAAATCTGTAACTTCTCTCTTTATCCTTTTGTCTTCATTACAATGTATTTATTGAAAAACACATGCCTCTGACCCATAGCATTTCTTACTCTCTGGATTTTACTGGTATGTACTTAGTCAACATTCTCTGTCCTCTATAATTCCTGAAAATTGGAAGCTGGATTCAAAGGCCTGACCAAATTTAGGTTTGATCCCATTGGCAAGACCATAGGTGGTGTGCGCCCCCACCAAGAGGTATGGCTGTCTCTCTTATTTGTGTTGATAGCATCCTCTGATGCTCAATTTGTAGATCCATTAATTCATTATGGGTTGGAATATGATGATATTTTAATTCTTTGATTTCTTTAAAATGTTTTAGCTAGGATAATTTTATGATATTTCCCCTCACTTACTATTTAGTGATCTTATGGTGAAAAGACACTGGTTTCTCTCACTTTTTTACAAGTTTTCCAGATAATCAACCACTTCTCTATCATCCACTAAACACTACAAACTTAAAAAAATCATTACAAACTCATAAAGCTAAATATATTTGCTGGGTTTTGATAAGTATTTTAATAATTATCCCCATTGCAGCTCAAATTATTCCATCTTTGGACAGTGGGAACTTCTGTAATGTGGCTCCTGCATTCTTTTGATATGATCCTAATAGTGTTTGATGGCATCCTTGCTTTCTTGTAGGACAAGATGTTCTAGGCTTATCTAGCATATTTCCTGTTCCAGCCCTAAAATTAGCCATATCTCCAAATTTTTAAAAAAAAATACAGATAAATTACTTCAAGACCATAATCTAGCCCTGAGGTATGCTCATAGATGCTGAGTTGGTCATTCTTTCTAAATCTTCCCATAGGTGTTTCTCCAGTCCAGGATATCATCTTCCATTTAGTTGTTATGTCTCCTTAGGCGCCTCCTTGCTGTGACATTTTCTCAGACTTCCCTTGTTTTAAATGACTTTGACAGGTTTGAGGAATACTGGTGAAGTGTTTTGTAGACTGTCCCTCAATTGAGATTTGTCTGAAATTTTCTTCATGATTACATTATGGGTTTGGAGAGGAAGACCACAGAGGTTATGTGCCATACTTACTAGATCCCATTAGCATAACTTATCACTGTTAGTATTAACCTTTATCCCCTGGGTGAGGTAGTGTTTGTAAGGTTTCTCCATATTTGCCCCCTGTACATAGTTTACTCTTTGGAAGAAAGTCACTTTTGCTGTTGCCCATACTTAAGGAGTGGGGAGTTAAATTCCTCCTCACTGAGGATGGATTATCTTCATAAAATATGTAGACTTTCTCTGCATGGGAGACATATCATTAATTTACATTAGTATGAACTGGTGGATATTTATTTTATATTGTGGATTATAAATAAATACTACATTGTTTATTTTGTTGCTCAATTTATTCCAGCTTTGGCCCTTGGGGGCTCTTTTTTTGGTTCCTGTGTCCCTTTGAAATACTCCCATTATCATGTATATGTGTGTGTGTGTGTGTGTCTGTGTGTGCATGTGTATGTATGTATGTTTCAGCACATTTTTATTTTCTGGCCCTACAAGATAGCCAAGGCTAATCTTGTATATTTCCTGTCCCACTGCTAGAATCAGACAGTTCTCCAAGGAGCCCTGGTTCCTTTTATTGGATATTGGCATTAGAAACCAAGATGTGAGTTGTAGATGTGCTCATTACCACTGAGGTGTCATTGCTTCCAGGCCCTCTCCACTGACAGAGGAAGGAAATGTATGTGTATATTCTAACCTGTGCATATAAACATATCTATAAATATTCCTACATGTAACCATCTCTATCTATATTAAGCTACACATGAGTTCCTATGGATGTCTCCAACTCTAATCCATTACCACAGGGATATTTCTAACTTTCTCCCTTCGCTTGCATGTAAACTTCCATTCCAGTAATGAGAAAACTGACTCCCACAATCTGCCATCCATTTACACAATTGTTTAGTTCCAGTATACATATATAGGTGTTGCAAATTCTTAACCCATGCCTCAACGGGAAATTCCTATATCAACTAGAGCACAGTGCTTAAGTGCAGTTTCTCTTGCCTTTAATCCTACAAACTTCTCTGATTTTCAAAGCTACTTAGTACACCATTTTATCCCTCACATCCCCTTCAGGGAGGTTGCTTCATACACTTTTAATACAGTTAGGTTCTTTTGTCACAGTCTGATTCCATCATGGGATCCCCTAAACTCCTAAATAAAATGTTTTAAAGCCTGTATATATTAAAGTTCATTCTCTGTGCTGTAAAGTTTTATAGGTTTTGATAAATGCATAGTGTCAGGTATATACCATTACAATATACTGAATGCACTACCCTAAAAAATGTGCTGGACCTCATCTCTTTAATTCTCCTTTCCCTTATTCCCCAAGCTCCTCTCACCTAATGATCTATTTACCATTTCTATAGTTTTGTCTTTTCCAGACATTATATAAATGGAATAATATGTATAAAGCCTTTCAGACAGATTTCTTTCACTTAGGAATATGCATTTAAGGTTCATTGATGTCTTTGTGTGGCTGGTATCTTATTCCTCCTTATAATGGAATGTTACTTCATTGTCTGGACATGCCACAGAGTTTTTGTTGTTGTTGTTTTCTCCAGCAAATTGTATTGACATTTATTTATTTATTTATTTATTTATTTATTTATTTATTTATATATTAGTCATTGTACTAGGTATGTAGTGGTAGGTCATTGTTTTAATTTAAATTTCCCTTATGGCCAATGATGTTGAGCATTTTTCACATGCCTATTTGGTATCTGTATATCTTTTTTGGTGAGTCGTTTGTTTAACTCTTGTGTCCATTTAAAAAATTGGGTTATTTTCTAATTGTTGAGTTTTAGGAGTTCTTTGAATATTTTGGATGCAAATCTTTTCCCAGATACATGTTTTACAAATATTTTCTTCTGGTCTGTGGTTTGTGTTTTCATTCTCAAAACAGTGTCTTCCACAGATGAGACATTTTAAATTTCAGTAAAGTCCAACTTACAATTTTTTTCTTTCATGGATCATAATTTTGGTGGTGTGTCTAAAAACTCATCACCAAATTAAAGACCAAAATGTTATTTATGTTTTCTTCCAGAAATTTTATAGTTTTGCATTTAGGTATATAAACCATTTTGTGTTAATTTTTGTGAAGGTTTAAGGTCTGTGTATAGGTTCAAGTTTTTGCATATGGATATCCAATTTTTTAATTTATTTTTTTACTTTATTTGAAGTTCTGAGATACATGTGCAGAGCGTGCAGGTTTGTTACATAGGTATACATGTGCCATGGTGGTTTGCTGCACCTATCAACCCATCATCTAGGTTTTAAACCCCACATGCATTAGGTATTTGTCCTAAAGCTCTCCCTTCCCTAGCCGCCACCCACAACAGGCCCTGGTGTGTGATGTTCCTCCCTGTGTCCATGTGTTCTCATTGTTCAACTCCCACTTATGAGTGAGAACATGCAGTGTTTGGTTTTCTGTTCCCATATTAGTTTGTTGAGAATTGGACATCCAATTTTGCCAGTACCATGAGTTAAAAAGAATATCCTTTCTCATGGAATTTTCTTAGCATCTTTGCCACAAATCAATTGATTATATTTGTGTGGGTCTATTTTTGGGGCTTTCCTTTCTGTTCTATTGAGTGATGTGTTTATTCTTTCTTTAGCATCATACTGTAGCTTTATAGTAAGTTTTGAAATCAGGTAGTATGAATCCTCTAGCTTTGTTCTATTCTTTTATGGTATTGTGTTGGCTATGCTATATTCTTTGTCTTTTCATACAATCTTTAGCATTGGTTTGTTGATATTATAAAATAGCTTGCTGAAGTTTTGACTGACAATGCATTGACCTATAGTTAAAGTTGGGAAAAATTAACATCTTAACAATATCAAGTCTTCCAATCCATGAACACAGAATATCTCTTCATTTATTTACATCTTTGATTTATTTCACCAGTGTTTTGAAGATTTCTTGTACAAATTTTGTCAAATTTATATTTAAGTATTTCATTTTTGGTGCTATTGTAAATAATATTGTTTCTTTAATTTCAAATTTCAATGTTAGATTGCTGTTATAAAGGAAAACAATTGACTTTTGTATATTGACATTGTATTCTGTGACTTGACTATATTTGTTTATCAGTCTTAGAAATGTTTTGGTGGATCCTTTGGGATTTTCTGTATAGAAAGTTAAGTCATTTGTGGATAAACATAGTTTTATTTCTTCCTTTCTGATATGTATGCCTTTTATTTCTTTTTGTTGTTTTGTTTCAATAGCTAGGACTTCCAATATGATATTAAATACAGGTGGTGAGAGTGTATTTTTGTTTTGTTTCTGATATTGTGGGGAAGCTCCAGTGTTTTACCACTAAGGATGATGTTATCTATAGCTTTTTTTTTTTTTTGGGAGATATTCTTTATCAAGCTGTAGAAGTTCCCTTCTGTTGCTAGTTTTCTGAGATTTTTTAACATAAATGGACATTGAATTTTATCCAATGCATTTCTTTGGCAATTGATATGATCATATGACTTTCCTTCCTCAACTTACTAATATGGTGAACCACTATTGTTTGATTTTAGAATGTTGAATAAACTTTATATACTTGGAAGAAGTTCTGTTGGACCATGGTGTATACTTCTTTTTATACATTGTTAGATTTCATTTGCTAATATTTTGTTGAGAGGTTTTATGTTTATGTTTATGAGTTATTGGTTGGTAGTTTTCCTTTACTTCAATGTTTTTGCTGGGTTTTTATATTAGGGAAATAATGACCTGATAAAATGAATTAGAAATTGTCCCCTCTCCTTCTATTTTCTAAGACGTTATGGAGAAGTGGTATTACTTTTTCTTTAAATATTGGTAGAATTCACCAGTGAAACCACCTGGGTCTGGTGTTTTATTTCTCGTAAGTTTAAACATTATTAGTTAACTTTATTAAATAGATATAAGGCTATTCAGATTGTCTTTTTCTTCTCATTGGAATGTAGATAGTTTGCGTCTTTCAACAAATTGGTCCATTGCATCCCAGCTATCAAATTTATGGACATAGAGTTGTTTGTAATATTATTTTCTCATTATTTAATGCCCATGGGATCACCAGTGAGAACCAAATTTTCATTTACAATGTTGGTAACTTGCGTCTTCTTTTACTTTGATTAGCTTGGCTAGAGGTTTATCAATTTTATTGATATTGTCAGAGAACTAGATTTTAATTTTGTTGATTTTCTTTATTGTTTTCCTGTTTTCAGGTTTATTGATTTTTGCCCTAATTGGTAGAATTGATTTTCTCCTTTTTGTTACAAGATTAAATTGCTTTTTGTTCTGTAGTTTCCCAAGGTAGAAGCTTAGATTGTTATTAATTTTAGATCTCTTTTCTTTTATAATATATGCATTTAATGTAAATTTCCCTCTAAGCCCTGCTTTCATGGCAAGTTGTGTTTTCATTTTCATTTAGTTCAAAATTTTTTTTTTTTGAGACGGGGTCTCGCTCTCGCCCAGGCTGGAGTGCAGTGGCGTAATCTCGGCTCACTGCAAGCTCCGCCTCCCAGGTTCACGCCATTCTCCTGCCTCAGCCTCCCGAGTAGCTGGGACTACAGATGCTCGCCACTACATCCGGCTAATTTTTTGTATTTTTTAGTAGAGACGGGGTTTCACTGTGTTAGCCAGGACGGTCTTGATCTCCTGACCTCGTGATCTGCCTGCCTCGGCCTCCCAAAGTGCTGGGACTGGAGGCGTGAGCCACCGTGCCCCGCCCAAAATATTTTTAAATGTCTCTCTAAGTCTCTTCTTTCACTCACGTGTGATTGAAGAGTGTGTTATTTAATCTCCAAGTGCTTTGGGACTTTCTAGCTATCTTTCTGTTATTGAATTTTAGTTTAACTCTACTATGATCTGAGAATATGCTTTGTGTTATTTTTCTTCTTTTAAATTTATGAAGGTGTGTTATGGCCCAGAATGGGGTCTACCTTGGTGACTGGTCCATGTGAGCTTGAGAAGAATGTGTATTCTTCCATTGGGTGGAATAGTCTATTAATATTGATTAGCTAAGTTCAGGTTATCTATATCTGTAATGATTTCCTGCCTACATGATGTATTAATTACTGACAAAGGGATGTTGAAGTCTCCAACTATAATAGTGGGTTTATTTATTTATTTTTTTCAATTCTATCAGTTTTTGCCTTATGTAGTTTGACATTCTCTTGTTAGGCACATAAATGTTCATGTTGCTATTTCTTCTTAGAGAATTGATTTTTTAATCACTACATAATTTCCATTTTTATCTCTGATAATTTTCCTTGTTCTGAGTCAATTTGGTGTGAAATTAATATGGCTACTTAAGTTTTTTAAAATTAATGTTAGCATGGTATATTTCTTCATTTCTTTAACTTATTTGAGTCTATATATATAGTGGGCTTCTTGTATACAACATCTATTGGGGTCTTTTTTTTATCTACTCTGACAAGCTCTGCTTTGTAATTGGTATACTGAGACCATTAACATCAAAAAGTAATTATTTTTATGCTTGGTTTAACATCCATCATCTTTGTAACTATCTTTTTCATCCATTGCATTTATTTTTTGTTTGTTCACCTTGTTTAACATTCTGATTTTGATTGAGCATTTTATATGATTTAATTTTTTTTTTAGCCTATCAATTATATTTCTTTCAAAAACTTTTTTAGTGTTTGCTCAAGAGCTTAAAATATGCATTTTAAATTAATGTAACTCAACCTTCATACTGCTTCATATGTAATGCAGTTACTTTAAAACAAAGCATTCCCAATTCCTTCCTTATGTCCCTTGTGACATTGCTATTGTTCATCTCACTTTTATCCATATTTATAACCACCAAATACATTGTTAATATTGTTGCTTTAAACAAAAAATAATATTTTAGATCAATTAAGATTAAGATAAGAACATTTTACTTAACTTCATTTATTTTTTCTGTGATGCTCTTTCTTTATGGAGATCCAAGTTTCTGATCTGTATTATTTTCCTGCTGTTTGAAGAACTTTTTCACATTTCTTACAGGGAATGTTGGCTAAAAATGTAGTTTTTGTTTTTCTGAGAAAGTATTTCTTCTTTACTTATAAAGCATATATAATTCTGGGTTGATGGTTTTTCTTTTAATACTTTAAATCCTTGACTCCACGCTCTTTTTGCTTACATGGTTTCTGACAAAAAGTGTCATGTAATTCTTACCCTTGATCCTGTACAGGTAAGGCAGTGTCCTTCCTTCTGGTAAGATGATGTCCTTCACAGTGTATCTTGTAAGATTTTCCCTTTGTCTTTCATTTTCTGCAGTCTGAATACAATATCTTTTTTTTTTCTTTGATGTTTATCCTGGTTGGTTATTTTTATTTAACCAAAGTAACCTTTAAAGTTCTTTGGTTCTGTGATTCTGTGGTTTGTTGTCTGTTAAATTGTCCCAGAGTTCTTGGATGCTTTGACACATATCCCCTGCCCAACCCCCATTCACTTTTCTCTTTGCATTTCATTTAGGGAAGTTTCTATTGACCTGTCTTCAAGCTTACTGATTATGTCCTTGGCCTTGCTGAGCCTACTGATGAGCCCATTGAAGGCATTCATTATTTCTGTTAGGTGCTTTTAAATTTTTATCCTTTCCTTTCATTTCCTTTGATTCTCTTAGAGTTTCTATCTCTCTGTTTATATTGTCCATTTTTTTCTTGCACATTTTCTACTTCGTCTATTAGAACCTTTAATATATTAATAATAATTATTAAAAATTCCCTGTATGATAATTTTCACTCTGTTATATCTGAGTTTGATTCTGATGATTGCTTTGTCTCTTCTTTTTTTTGGTATGCCTTGTAATTTTCTGTTGAAAACTGTTCATATTGTATCGGGTAATAGAAACTGAAATAAATAGGTCTTTTCTGTGAGGATTTATATCACTCTGGCTGGGAGTTAAGCTGTTAAGGTTTGCTATAGTTGTATGTTCCAGTAGCTTCAAATTCCTCTAGTGTATTAGTTTTCCCCCCTTGATATGGGCTTCCCTAAGTACTCTTTCTCAGAAAGAATCTGTGTCTTGCAGTTCTTTCAGCTGTTAGTATCCATGGTTAGTATACAGGGTCCTTGTTGGTGTGATGTTAAGGTGTGGGGAAGAAGGCTCTGTCAATCTTTTTAATTTTCTTTTTGACTTAAAAATGATGTTCTTTCTTTCACTTTCTATATCTCTTGTCATTTTTGCTCTGTTTATGTGCTGTATGTTCTCTTTTGCTGTTTTCATTTCTGAAATATATATTTTTAAAAATTTTTATTTATTTCCTGAGCCATCTTTCCAAATTTCTAAGTTTTTCTAATTTTGGTTAGGTTGTTATTTCATGTCTTGAACCACATTAAGTGCTTCAGCTTCTTTTAAAAGAATAGGTTAAAATTTTGATATATTTTGTGGGCATGTCTTTCTGGAGTGCTTTCAATGACTACAAGAAGATTATTCTACTTGTTATTCTCTTATTTTTTATAATAGCTTAGTATAGGATTGCCATCAATGTATTTTGCTGCTCATTTTTGTGTAAAACACTTCCCTGAACTTTTAGAAAGAGGATGGTTCAGGATTGTTTATTTTTTTAACTCAATAGAGCTTTCTCTTTGGTTGCTTTCATGCAGTGTTTCAAAACATGATAGCTAGAATTCCTTCCCACTTTAACCTGTATAGCCCTTATTGTAAGTGATTTTTATTTCACTCACACAGTTCCTTTCAGGGCTTTATCATGAGATGGAGATTAGATGATCAGTTTCACGAGTTCATAGTGTCTTGATGGTTCCAGCTCTTTAGGCCTTTCAAAATGTTATTGGATTGGGCAAACTCCTTCCCACTTTCATTTGCTTTCTTAATTTGGCTCACGTACTTCTCAGTGCATATCTTTTGGCTATATTGAGATCCTTTTGTTCCCCGGTGTGACATGCCCAGTATTTCTTTCTGCTTTCTCCCATACAGGTACTGATATCACACACATTTTGGGGCTATTGGGGGATTGATGCTACCCATTTCTATATTGGAATGTATGGGTCTATCACCTTTTTTTTTGTTATAAATAAAGTCCATGAGGTTTTTGGTTTTGCTACCTAGTTGGTCAGATTTGTAAGAATTCTGAGAGATTAAGAAATATACCATCTGTCCCATCATCTTCCTGGAATCCCCTCTCTCTTTCTAATGTCCCCTGCTAATTAGGGGGAAGGTCAAGCATGGCCAGCCCTTGCATATTAGTTAACTTGAACATCTTTCTTCTACAGCATCATGCTATAATCTTCCTAAAAATCTCCTGGGGCTTCTTCCCACCCTCAGGATCATTTCCAAAGTCTTTAACATAGTTATGAACATTGAACTTCTGCTGGTTCTCTTCTTTTTCAGCCATAGTGTCTGCTATATTCTTGCACAAGCCCTTTGCTATAGGCTCTCACATTTACTCACTATTCTATAAACACAAGGCCTTTCTCGCTGGTATGGTTTTGCCAGAGCAGTTTTCAAATGGAATACTCTCCTACTTTTTCCTCTCTCATCTTAGTCAAATCAAAACCCTTTCTGCAAATTTTTCCTTGAGTCATGTGGTCAAAATGAATCACTAATTTTGATGCAAAGCAGTCTAGTAACTAAAAGCATAGACTCTGTCTCTGGGTTCAAATTTCAGCTCCGATATTACACGACATGTGACCTGGGATGAATCCTCATCTACAAATGGGAATTGGAATGCTGCCTCACCCATTAGGTATTTTTGAGGCTTTTTGAGACAATCCATGGAAAAGATGTAGTACTTTCCTGGCATGTATAAGTGCTCAGTAACTGGGAGCCATTGTTAATGTCTTTGTCACCTACTAAATTATGTCTTAGACGTTACAGAACCTCTTCTTCCAAAACTGTATCATCCTCAGGGGCTATAATGTTCCTTTGCCTATATTAAGTATTTAAAAAATATTTGTTGATAGTCTTTTTAATCATGTGAAAGGGGAAAACTCATGGTAAGTATAGGGAGAAGGCAATTTAGCTGAGAAAAGAGGCAGGAGCTAGCTTATAGTTTAGAGGAGAGGAAAAAGCACGGCTATTGGACTAATCCCAGAACTAGGTTCAAATCCTGGCTAGAGCATCTATACCCTGGACAATATGTGTTTAATAGAGGGTTAAGAATCCAGACTCTAGAGCTAGCCTTCCTGGGTTGAATCTAGGCAGTAACATCTTGAACTATGAGATCTTAGGGAGTTTATTTCGCTATTATGAGCCTCAGTTCCCTCCTCTTCAAAATGAGGATAATCATGGCACCTACCTCATGAGGTTGTCATGGGGATTCCAGAAGCTTTTGGGTGTAAAGTATTTAGAACAGTGGCTGCCCACAAACAGGTGTTTGCATTATTATTAAAGTGTTGATTTTGCAGGCCCGAGGAGCTATGATGCTGTATCTGTGAATGAATTATACTCACAAAAGCACAAGTAAATGGTGATTGAGGTTCTTATACTTATTTTCTGCATTCATGGGTGTCATGTCAAGTAAGAGTGGGGCCTATTTTAATTTTGGTTTTGTTGTTTTTATTAAGATTGGGAAAAAGATTATTGTCTGGAAAGAGTTTTAAGATATTAGCAGAGTAAGACAACCAGAATAGACATTGATACTGTCAAACATTTTGGTATGGGTCCTGGACTCAGTTATTTTAAATTCTGATCCTTTGAAAAGTCAGCTGGCTGACTCCAGGTGAGGAATCTCACAAAGATATTTCACCGGATCAATTAGTTCTTTCATATTTACCTTGAAGAAGGAAGCAAACTTTGTATTGCCGTGATAAATAGAAGAACGATAAATGCACAGACCAAGTTTGACTTGAACACTTCATCCCTCATTTGAGAATACTGTAATTAAAAAAAGAGAGAATGAGTTACTTTGCAGCAGAGTTGGGTTTTGGAAGAATTAAATTTTAGCAGTGTTTGAGGTTGAGGGAAACAAGAAGAAACAAGGCAATTAGATTTTTTTTAAATTAAAAATAATTCATATCTTAATAAAACCTTCACAGAGCATTATCCCCATCCCTCCTGCCAACTTTCCAGTGAGAGTCCAGGAGTAAATAAATACAATGGGAGGGATACTTTGCATGAGCTTATCCAGTTCTTCCCCTCCCTCTGAACTAACATTATTTTAACAGAACAGAAGAGCGCGCATCCATATATGCAGCAAATCAAATTCGCATTGACTTTCTTCGTGAGTAAACTTAAGTCATATAAGGATCTTGCACTGTTTCATGTTAAGTTTGGGAATACAGGGAAATGTTTTACCAGGAAGTCTTTCTGCCTCCTTTTTTTATTAAAAATAAATTCTCAGGTTCTTAAAATAGAAAATAGCCTAAGAGATCTCCAGCTAGTGTAGCCCTTTCATTTCACAGAAGAGAAACCAAGACTAATAGACCAATATGCTTGATGCCCTTCTGTGTCTGCTCAAGGCAGCCCTGGGGAATGGTAACTTTATTTTCATTATCCAGAGTACTCAGTAATTTCATTGTCTAGTTTTAAAAGCTTCTAGAAGGTCAGCACTCAATGTGTATTTGCCTTACTTCTGCCTAGTCTCTTGAACCATCTTGGAGTTACTAAGCTGGGGAATATCTACTTCCTCCAGAAGGTGGGAAAGTTTTTAAAACTGAAAAAGACCTTAGAATTAGCCTAAACCAAGCCCCACATTTGACCTTAATGAGAGAGAGGTCTAGTAGCAGGCAGGTTATTTTGTTTTGGGGGGACAGAAAACTAAGAGTCGCTTGAAACTTTGTAATCCCTGATTTGCATTTCATGGTTACTTCATACAGGAAGCTGGCAAATAGAGGTCTCACAACATCTTAGGCTCTATGTCCACAATACCAAGACAAGGTTTCAGTCAGGTCAAGAAATAATAAAATCAGTCCCATCTGTTGTTGGTATGGTGTTTGCCATCAACAGTTACATTATTTTTATTGTTTTCTGACTTCTTGGTGTGGTCTGGGTTTTAGACTGAACCCTACTTCTCAGTGTCATAGCTAAGGTTTGGAGCATATCCTGTAGTTGTTGAGCTCTCTGGATGAAGCACAATGCTGTTCAGAGACTGCACGGTTATTGCTTTTGCAGGGCAATGCTTTTTCTACTCTCCAGTATTGAGGCCTCTGTCCACTTGCTGACAACCTGCTTGTTATCTGGAGGGAAACCAGGAACATGGCTCTGAAGAATCACTCTAAGCCATCCTCAACCCTGAGAAAACCGCAGAAAGCCCATATTATTAATGTTATTAATAGTTACCAATAGTGCTACCCAAGAACAGGTCACAATCATAGAGACCTACACAGAGCAGCTTGAAAATTAGCCACAAAGCAGTTAATTCAAAGAAAGATAAATGTTTGAACTCCTTCTAACAACCAATTACAGAGGATCTAATTATTCCTTGTTGGCTTACTGTTTTTTTATTTTGTTTTTTGTTTTGTTTTTTTTTTTTTTTTTTTTTTTTGAGACAGAGTCTTGCTCTGTCACCCAGGCTGGAGTGCAGTGGTGCGATCTCGGTTCACTGCAAGCTCTGCCTCCTGGATTCACGCCATTCTCCTGCCTCAGCCTCCTAAGCAGCTGGGACTACAGGCACCTGCCACCACGCCCGGCTAATTTTTTGTATTTTTAGTAGAGACGGGGTTTCACTGTGTTAGCCAGGATGGCCTCAATATCCTGACCTCGTGATCCACCCGCCTCGGCCTCCCAAAGTGCTGGGATTACAGGCATAAGCCCCTGCACCCGGCCGGCTTACTGGTTAATTTCAAACCAGCATGGTTGCGTAGATTTGATAATGAAAATTTAAAAACAGCAGTAATAATAATTTTAGTGTAGTTAATCAGTACACTAAAATTCCTCCTTTTCTTCTTCTTCTTCTTCCTCTTCCTCTTCTTCTTTTTTTTTTTTTTTTTTTTTTTTTTGATGGAGTCTTGCTCTTGTCACCCAGGCTGGAGTGCAGTGGTGCAATCTTGGCTCACTGCAACCTCCGTCTCCTAGGTTCAAGTGATTCTCCTCCCTCAGCCTCCTGAGTAGCTGGGATTACAGGTGCCCACCACCATGCCTGGCTAATTTTTGTATTTTTAGTAGAGATGGGGTTTCACCATGTTGTCCAGGCTGGTCTCAAACTCCTGACCTTGTGATCTGCCCACCTCGGCCTCCCAAAGTGCTGGGATTACAGGCATGAGTCACCGTGCCTGGCCCTTTTCTTCTTTTATGTCATCCACCCATCATCATCATCATCATCACCACCACCTGTCATCATCACTATCATCATCACAGCATCTTGGAGTTGTAACTGACTTCCCAATTCAGAAATCCTTTTCATATCATCCGATGACCCTCTCTGCTTTATCTGGGAAAGTGGGTTTCTTTTCTCTGGTCCTAAGCAGGGCATCTCAGGATTCTAAACACTCTCAAGTTGAGCGCTCAGATCCTGAGCTTGAGAGCTCATTGCTTTGCAAAGGCTTCCTTTCCATTATTGGCCCACGATCCCATGAAAAGATCCTTTGCTATAGATCCCAAGCCTGAGGCTCTGTGACTCGTTTTATGAATGTTTTTTGCTGATGACTTAAAAAATGTCCAATAATCATCATTTGTCCAGACTAAAGTTGCATAAGATATTATATTTTCAATTTTCTTCAGATGACAAATTGGGTGGAGACAAAGTATGAAGACTTACTTTGCTTTTAGATCTGTCACTACTTTATTGTGAGCAAAGCCAATTTCTTGGAATCTTACTTTTCTTATCTGTCAAATAGGAACATTAATATAGTTCATAAGTTTGGTGTTAATGTAGTTCATAAGTTTGAAGCATTCTATTATTTTCCATTTTGAACTTCAGTGCCTAGCATAACCACATAAAAGAAGAATCTTATAATTGTGAAGTTGACATCATCAAATATAAAATACTGTGTTTCAGAATGTGGTGCATTGTTACTCTGGAAATGCAAGGAGAGTAGGACTTGGAAAAGAAAATTCCTAATTGGCTCAGAATGATAGAGTACTGAGATTGAGTAGTGATTCATTTCACTTCCTCTTGACTTGTAAAGGTCTGAACACTCTGGCTCATAGCTTTATTAAGTTAGTTGTGTGCTTATGCCTGCCAAAGTTAAAGACTCCTTGTCTCATCCCTGTTCTGTCCTCACCTGACCCCACTTATCCTTTTATATCTCAGTTGTGAGCATGAACTAATCAAGAGCTAGATTAACTGGATTTGAATCCCAGCTCTAACACCTATGCAACCTTGGACAAAATCTTTGAGCTTTCTATGTCTCAGTTTCCTTATCTAGAAAATGGATATAACAATAGGAATTATCTCATAAGGGTTACTGGGAGAATGAAATGAGGTAATATATATAAGATGCTTAGAACAGTGCCTTGCATGATAACCCTGTATAAATGTTACCTACTGTCAATCAATTAATTATACATATTTTATTTCTATACTTTCATCTATGTGAAGCTTGCCTTTTCAATGGTGTTGCCTTGCAGGATGCTGTCTTCTATTCCTCTGTACAGTATTGTACCTTGCACTCAGCGATGACCCCAAAAGTGTTCACTGATTTTTCCACCATGTTATAAAAGATTCTTCTAAAGAAACTATAATCTCATGTGTGTTTTTTTTAACTTGGAAGAAGACCCCACTCTCATTATTCCCCTTGCTTCTTGAAAGATTACCCATCACAGGGTAGAATTCTTAACTTTTCTAGGATCCTTAGGAAAAGTGTTCTTGGAAATGACCTGTGAACCCTTATAATTTACTGAGCCCTTGGTCTACAAGAGAACTTGGCAATCACACACACACACACGCACGTGCACACACACACACATATGTGTACATATATATATATATTTTTTCAGATAAGAAACTTGAGGATCAGAGATGTGAAAGAGCTTGTCATAGTCAGTTGGTGGCAAAATTCAGACACTTGGAAAAAATTACAAATACTTCTTTGGAGATCTTAGATTAGGATTTGGAATATTATTATTTCTCAATCTTTAGGGTCTTAGTTGATTCAAAAAAAGGTCAAAATCTAGGATAAGGAATTTGAATAATAATGACTAATATCTAGTGCAAGGCTGGTGCTGTGCTACATGCTTTACATGAATGTTCTCATTTAATTATTACAACTCTTAAGGTCTTGTTTATAATATCTTCACTTTGTAGATAAAGAAACTGAGGATTTGAATAACTGAGCAACTCAACCACACCTTCACGGATTGCAAATAGAGAATCCAAAGAGTTTTGCTCTAGAGCGCAGGGAATCACTGGCTACTGCTTCCTTGCCATTTTCAGAGTAAGGCTATTTTGTTCATAGGTGCATGATCAGATTTCTTGGGTATATTTCAGTGATGCAATTTATGATATACAGAAAGGGAATGTGTTAAAAATTTGAGCCTATGTAAATCTTGGTTAGAATGAAAGTAAAGCATATGGGCAAAGAATGGACATTAGAAACAGCCTAAAAATTAGTTTAATAAAATGCCACTGCTATATTTTCTTGATTGATGAATGGATCCTCATCACAATGCAATGCAAAATAATGAGCCCCTTTTTAGACCAGGATGGGTGAACTGATAATAGGGAAGAAAACAAAAGACAGTAGATTTTATTTAAATGCAACAGAAGAAGAGTGACCACAATCTTCAAATGATAAACAAATCACTTCAAAAATGAAAATTCCTATTTGATTTGATGAAGTTCAGACCCATTCCTTCCAAGGAAGTGGAGCAGGATAAACTTGTGTTTCATTTTGTTCATGTCTGGGGATTCTGGCCCTGAATTATCTTGAAAGACATATTCAGAAATGAAATCATAGTCATGAGGGTCAATGGGGTTTTAGATCCACCACAAAGAAGCTGGGAAACCCCAGTCTGATCACATGCAAAACAAATCTATTTCAGATTTCTTATCCACAGAGAGATGATCAAGGAAGTTCGCTTACAGAGGTGATGGACAGAGCTTCCAGCCTTCCATGTTTCCATGCCTGGGATAGTCCTAAGAACTCTTCCTAGGTGAGGGGGAGGAAAACCACAGTGCTTTCTTAGACTCTCCATTTTGACTGTAAGCTAAAAGGCAGTGAAAGATTCTTACATTTCTACAAGATGTAGAGGATGCTTGTAACTAAAACAATTATCCAGTTAATTGCCTAAACTGTAACTGTACTCTGTTTTTTTTTTTTTTTTTTTTTTTTTTTTTTTGAGACGGTGTTTCACTCTTGTTGCCCAGGCTGCAATGCAATGGTGTGATCTCGGCTCAATGCAACCTCCGCCTCGCAGGTTCAAGTGATTCTTCTGCCTCAGCCTCCCGCACAGCTGGGATTACAGGCGTGTACCACCACACCCAGTTAATTTTTTGTATTTTTAGTAGAGACGGGCTTTCTCCATGTTGGTCAGGCTGGTCTCAAACTCCCAACCTCAGGTGATCTGCTCGCCTCAGCCTTCCAAAGTGCTGGGCTCACAGGCATGAGCCACTGCACCTGGCCACTCTGTCTTTGTATCAAAGATTGTAGGTGAGATTACAGAATCTTCTAGGTGGAGTGAATTGTATTTGTCATCTTGCTCCAATCTTTACTAATGCCAGTTTAACTCACTACTATCTCTCAGGTATAAGCTGTTAACTCCTGCTTGAATATTTCCAGTGTTGGGGGAAATCAACTCCTCACTTGGGAGCCTGTTTCATCTTTGGATAAATTTAGTTAGATTAAAGAAAATTTTCTAGCACATCTTTTATTAGTATATATTAATATATTTGTAAAAGAAAATTCTCAACTGGGATAACCTGTTCATTTTGCATTAGTGGATGAAGAAATTTAACCACTGTTCTGTTGTTAAATTCATGCATTCTGTAGCATGGCAGTAGCATGGAGCATCCTTAAAATAGACCATTTGGGCTGGGAGCAGTGGCTCATGCCTGTAATCCCAGTGCTTTGGGAGGCCGACGTGGGTGGATCATCTGGGGTCAGGAGTTCGAGACCATCCTGGCCAACATGGTGAAACCCTGTCTCTACTAAAAATACAAAAATTAGCTGGGTGTGGTGGTGTGCACCTGTAGTCCCAGCTACTCAGAAGGCTGAGGCAGGAGAATCACTTGAACCCAGGAGGTGGAGGTTGCAGTGAGCCGAGATGGTGCCACTGCACTTCAGCCTGGAAGACAAAGTGAGACACTGACTCAAAAATAAATAAATAAAATATACCATTTGGATACAAGGCATAATTGCAATGAGACTAATTTTCAGTAATTTTTAAATTTCAAAATAGACCATCTTCTCTATCTTGGTTCCTACACCAATAAAATTGTTATTAAGAGCAATCCTATGAGTGACAGGTGAGTGTGCAGAATGTCTCACTGACATACTTCTTCCCAAGTACACTGACCTCTGAACAAATGTGGATTTAATCATGTTAAGTTGACTCACAAGGAAACATGCTAACATGCGTTTAAGATCGATGGGCTTCAGAAGTGCAAGTCTGGGAGGACACCTGCCCAGGGGTGACAGAAGACCCTAGGTTGGTAATACGTTTCCTAATGTTATGCTCTTCCTTGATAGTGGGGTTAGACTGGGCACATGAGAATTTCAAGAAGAACTTTTAGAAACCTTCCAAACCACCATTCTTCCTGCTCCCCCTTCCCAACATCTTCCATCCTTGGGAGGAAGAACTCTTCCTTTCTTCACTGGTCTAGCTCCCCCACCCCCACCCCCAGCCATGGAGAAGCCAAGAGAGTGGTAACTATTGCTATATTCTTTACCTAGAAGTCCCTGGTTGTAGATGATAATGATGTCTACACATGAAGCATTGCAATTGCTTCAGTGACCAGGTCAATGGCCTCATAATTCTGTAATTCTGTATTACACTATTATAGGTGAAATTGGTACTTCTGACTCTGAAAATGCTGGCTTTATAGGACTGGAACTGGCTAATCGATCTGATTAAAAAATACACATGAAATGGCACTTGATATCATTTGACTACCTAGAGGGTGGTAGAAACAGCTGTAATTTTGCAAGGTAATATCAAGACAATAAAGGAGTCTTAAAAGGCTACTGTCTGACTAAGGGATGGATTTCTTCCCTAAGCCTCTTTGAAACCTGTCCTTCACATCTGAAGGAGGAGGCTAAGATAGTTATACTATGTTGGGACTTACCAGAGCAGTAAAAACTCAAGAGCAGCCTGATGCTATAACAGAATAAATCTTTAAAAATCATTTTAATAATAAGATCATGAAAATGACTAGGAGATATGTGATTTAGAAAAATGAAAGAGAAAAGCTGAGACCATTTGGTTCATGCTCCATGTTCCCATTTCTGTTCATCTAAATAAGACATGGAGTGGTTCAACAAATTCTGAATGTCTCCAAGACAAAAATGTGCATTTTGCTGATTACCTAATTTCAGAGTCCAACATCATAACCCATAAGAAAATTCATTCATTTGCTTAGCCTTCTTTTCTTTGCCCATATTTCTCCTTTATTATTTTATACTAATCATTACAACTCCAATAAAAGTTGATGGGATGAAGTAAGAAACATTTTAGAGTTTGTGATTCATTTTTCTTGAAGTTTTTAAAGCGTCCGTTTAACTTTGATTTTCTTTATAAATGACAGAAAAAAACTGAGAGACATTCTGGACATAGCTAAGAACCAATTGTATTGAGCCAAATAATTATCTAAAGATTCTCTTGTGTGGCAAATCCTTGGTTTTATGTGGCTGCTAACTGAAAAAAGAAGTAACATTAAATGAATGTTTTTGAAAATACTCAGCACAGAACTTGGTTCATAGTAAGCACTATTTACAATAGTTATCATAATATAAAACCGGCAAAAGCTTAGTTGTGTGTAACAAATGAAGCTCATTCAACTTCAGTTTTGTTGAATATGAATTTGAACTTTTTTTTTTTTTTGAGATGGAGTCTTGCTCTGTCACCCAGGCTGGAGTGCAGTGGTGCGATCTCAGTTCACTGCAACCTCTGCCTCCCAGGTTCAAGTGATTCTTGTGCCTCAGCCTCCCGAGTAGCTGGGATTACAGGTGTGTGCCACCACACCCGGCTAATATTTGTATTTTTAGTAGGGGCAGGGTTTTGCCATGTTGGCCAGGCTGGTCTCAAACTCCTGACCTCAAGAGATCCACCCGCCTCAGCCTCCCAATATGCTAGGATTACAGGCATAAGCGACCACTCCCGGCTGGATTTGATCATTCTAGGAGGCTATTTCTGGCTTTGTCTTCTCTTGAGCCATCTTGTCGCAACACTACCTCCTTGATTGCTCAAGCTAATCAGCCTTTTTTGGGATAGACAGTTCAAGGGTGGTTCGAGGACTCATCATTCCTTCTCCCACTGGCCTAAGAGAAAAAATGTTTCACGTGTTCATGTTTTCACTTATTTGATTCTTACGTGTTCATGGATAGCTAGGGTGATAGAGCTGCCTTTGTTTTCAGGCTACCTTTATCAAGATTGTGTCTGTTGCCAGAAACATGAAGTGGATTGTTTGTATATGTGTGTGCCTATGTATGTGTACATGTGTGACATGTGTGGATATTTGTGTGTGTGGGGGGAGGGGGGAATGAATAGAGGATAAAATAAATGTTCATGGTTTTAACTTTTTTTTTTTGCCTCTAAGGTGTATTTGCCATATGCATTACTGTATAACTCCTTCCTTGCAACCCACTGGCTGCATCCTTCATGAATTTCAAACTATATGAAAATCAGGTGCTTAGGAGAAAAACAGGACTTTTCAAGGTGTGGCAGAAGTGGTAGAATAGCTTGGGAGACACAGTGAACTCTACTTCAGGTGCTTAGGACAAAGACAGGATTTTTCAAGGTGTGGCAGAAGTGGTAGAATAGCTTGGGAGACACAGTGAACTCTACTCCAATCCCCACTCTGCTGCCTTCTATTACTGTGGGCCTTGGAAAAGCTGCTCAAACTCTCTGAGACTCCCTTACCTGTCAAACAGTACAATTAGTACCTCCATAAAGAAAGTTGTGACACTTAAGTAAAATGAGGTAAAACATTTAAAATAGTCATGATAGGGCCTGATATGGTAGTAAGTGATCAGCAAATACCAGTTTCTTTGTCATATTGCTGCCTCAGTTGCAATTCATTGCAGCCTCCAAGGCACTTAAGTGTTATCTGCATTTCATCTGTACCACCTTGCAAAGTGGCCATTATTATGCCCAGTTTTAGGATGGGAAGTTCCCAGATCACAAGCCAGAGTGTAAGTTCCCAGGGCACAGAAGCTGTGGCTTTATGTCTTCCTATATCATCTCGGTATAAGATGCCCAATGGAGTGGACACAAACGGAATCTAAACCAAGCAGAGTGAATGCTCTGAGCTGTTCCTGATGGACTTCCCAAGAATCAATAGTGTGAATGCTCTGAGCTCTGCTGGAGGCACTTTCCAAGAATCACTAGAGTGAATACTCTGAGCCATGCCTGATGGACTCCCAAGGAATCACAAGAAGTGTGGACAGAAAGACAATCTTTTGCAGGAGCATAAAGAAACCCATGCGTGAAATATCTAATCCTTGGCTGGCTTATCCTCACAGGAAGAAAAGCATGGCCTTTGGGAATGATCAAACACCAATCATTCTTAAAGAGAGAAACATTCCTTCTTATCTTTTTTTGGAAAATACTGATAATAAGGATCTTAGAATAATCAAATCATTCAGAGAAAAGACAAGCAAATGACACCTACAAATTTAAACACATCTCAGAGGCCAAGGTGGTCACTGCTTGTGCTCAATGATCCTGGGAGATTGATGGAAGCACCTCTTCCAATGAGCTACAAGGCTGTACTTGCTTAGATTAATGAAGGTTGTAACCATTGTACCCTGGGATACAAGACACATTAAGATTGGCCCATGTGAGATTTATCTTAAAGAGGGTCTTGTCTTGTGCAGGTTTGGGTTGGAAGAGGATTAATTAGAAGGACAAGGGAAAAGAAAAACTATTGCATTTATACAAACTTCTGTTATATGAATATTGTGCCATTTAATTTTCACAACAACCCCTAGGGGCAGACAATCATACTCATTTCAATGAGATCAAGCCCCTTGCTTTGTATCACCCAACCAGTAGCTGGTTGGAACTGGGTTCAAGTCAGGAATCCAGTCTATGTTCTTTCCTCTGTCTTTCAACAAAGAGTAAATACTGGTGAGCGAAATGAGGATTTTATACGTGTGTGCGGGTATCCTTTTGAGTGACAGAAAGATATCAACTTGTCATTACCCATTATTGATCAGTAAACTAATCAACTGTCCTTTATGCCGACTTCTATTTCCAAAGTGGGACTTGAACTGAGGTCTAGTTGATCCCAAAGACTGTGGTCCTGAAGCCGTTATTAGCCTCATGGAGACATCTCCTCTAGCTTTGTTAAAAGCCGTATTACCCTTGAGTTAGGACTCGGGGATTTTTTGATGTACGCTGATCTCTGAAGATGTGGGGCAAGTGACCAGCCCGAGTCTCATGCTCAATCAAGGACAGAGAAAGATGGCCAACAACCTAGAATAACAAAATCCAAAAAAGAGTATTTACCAAAATGCAGGTCTTCTTGCAAAATCAGAATCTTGGGGGCAGAGTGATGGGATGGCACCTGCATTTCAAACAAGATCCCCAGATGATTCTTAAGTTTGAAAACTATTAGCTCTGAGACAAAGAGAGTCTTAGTACATAAATTTGTCACAAGGACAAAGGATGCCTTTTCTCAAAACAATTAAGAATCAAGAGGAAAAATATCAGCATTAAAAGAAGGAAGGAACTTTAATCTTCCTTGATATGGCTTGATTATAACACTTTACCCACAAAAATGACCATATCCAAAGCATAAATATCCAATCAATTTTGAAGTATATATTAAAAATATCTTAATCTTTATTCAAGATGAGGAAGTCACCCTATTCTAAGGTTATAATATTGTTTTTGGAACACTTAGCTTAATGAAATAATTCCAAATAAGTGTTCCTATGTTATTAAGCTCTCCTAAGACGCTAAAGGTTTTGGGTTGGCTACTCTGGCTTGGAAACATCCATAAGTAAATGTAATTAATTGTCTTCCCTATCCTAAGCCTCATTCAGAGCCATTTCCCAGAAGAGAAGTGAGGACCAGAGGCTGAGAAACATCTTCTTGTAAGTGCTCTGAAAATGGAGGGGCCCAAGATAAGTGATCCCACAAAAGGTTAAGTTCCTCAGTGTGTAAAGAAGTCCCACAAATAAAAAAGACAAAGGTGAGCACTGCAATAAAAGATTGGCGATGAAGACAAATGTGTAAATAATACCATCAAGGTAAGAGAAATGTGCAAGTCACAAAAGGAGAACTATAAAGGCCAAAATATGTACTGACAAAGCTTCAACTGCAATAATAATTTTAAAAATAAAAACAGAAATGCCAGGCAGGTGCTGCTTTTTCTTATCAAATTGACAAGTTTTTAAAAGTGTAAGCACAATTTTTGAGGGCAATTTCAAAATGACTATTAAGTATTTTTAAATGTGAATTGTCTTTCACCCACCCCTAGGATTTTATCTTAAAAAATAAATAAGCAAAAATGCATAATTTAACTATGAGAATAGTCATTACAACATAATTTATAATTTATAATAGTGAAAAACTTTTCTTAAAAGCCTGAAATGGTTAAATGTGCAATGAGATAGTATGTAAATACTAAAATTACTGTGTAAGTGAATATTTAATAATGGGGAAAAAAGCTCAAGCAAAGAATGTTTAACACTATGTTACAAAGCCCTGTGCATACAATGGTCTATTTTTATAAAAATTGTTGATATGGTTTGGCTCTGTGTCCCCACCCAAATCTCAACTTGTAGCTCCCATAATTCCCACATGTTGTGGGAGGGACCCAGTGGGTGATGACTCAATAATGGGGGTGGGTCTTTCCCATGCTATTCTCATGATAGTGAATGGGTCTCATGAGATCTAATGGTTTTTAAAATGGGAGTTTCCCTGCACAAGCTCTCTCTTTGCCTGCTGCCAGCCACATAAGATGTGACTTGCTCCACCTTCACCTTCTGCCATGATTGTGAGGCCTCCCAAGCCATGTGGAACTGTAAGTCCAATAAACCTCTTTCTTTTGTAAATTGCCCCATCTTAGGTATGTCTTTTTCAGCAGCATGAAAATGGACTAATATGGTTGTGTACATAAGTCTATAGATTCACACTCACGTAAGACCAGAATGACAGATGCCAGAATGGTAACAGTGGTTACCTGGGGTTGAAAGATCCAAAGAGATGTCATTTTTTTCTTTTTGCCTTATACTTAGTATCAACTTTTACTAGTGAAAATGCATTCTTCTTTTAGTAAGAAAATATCTAATAAGAAATTCCAATAAGGAAATACCAATGTGATTGGTAGCATCTGATAGACACATTAAGTTTTCTACATCTCTTTACCATAGTTCAGATTTGTGCTTGCCCATGAAATCTGTAAGCTCACTTAGGAAATATCTAGCCTGACTAAAGAAGGGCAAAGGATTCATCTGGGAAATGTGGGAAGAGCTGAAGAAGGCCTTTGGCAACTGGAATAGGTCTCCTCTCCCCTATCCAGAGGTCTGCTTAGAAAGTCCTGATGATTGGCTGGGTAGTGAAGGAAGATGTTGAGTCACTAATTCTAACCTGGCTGAGGCCCAAGCCTTGGGTCACATGACTTGTTACATATCATCCACACTGGGTGATTCTTTTAGAGTGAAGGGAGGTGATACTAATTTCACATTGTAAAAATAGGCATCTACTACTCTCCTGGGCAAACCAGGACATATGGCCACCATGGTCATAGGAAATTCATAGATTTATAGCATTAACTGCTGAAGTGGTCAGCAGCTGTCCAATGTCCTCATTTCACAGATAAAGAATCCAAAGACTAGAGAAGGAAAGATGTGTTCGCTAAGCAACATGAGTCATGAGCATACTGTTCTGAAGCTTAACTCAAAAGACTCCTGTGAGGGAGCAGGGAGTGAGCCACCTTTGAAATTCCATGGCAGGGAGTACACAGAACTTTTATTCTCTGCTGAAACTCCACTGAAAAGAGTCAGATCAAAATTGACCCATGCCTTTCGGCTCTTAGAGTTCACAAAAAATATCCTGATACCAGCTACAGGGGGTGAGGGAGTCTTATCTAACCTTCTTAAACTGAGTCTTTATTAATTTCCTTATTCATTCAACAAGTATTTATGCAATACCCTGAAGTATATAAAAGTCCTGTTTCACATAATGTTGTGGATAGGTATGCCAATTATTATAGGCAAACGTGGCCAGGGAATGTCTGAATGATATTTCTATACATTTCAATGGAGCTTTGTTCATTTCGGTGTTTGAACATTTCAGTGTTCTCATAAAGGTGGAAAGGCAAACGGGTTCCCTTATTCATTTGTCTTCTTATTGTTCAAACAGAATAAAGCGTTTTCTTTCCTACAAAGATTGCAAAGGAACAATTATTTCCATTTCCATTTTTCCTTTCAGAAAACATACTTTTATGGTCCAGACTTGTTCCCAAGAAGAAGGGTAGGGCAGTGGGAAGAGAAGAGGCTTTAGAATCATAAATATTGTATGTATTTTAAAAATTCTAACATATATATTCTTAATAAAAATGTACAGTTTTCCTTAAAATGTACACCTTAACATCTCTGAAATCAGCATGCACCTTATTATCAGGGGAATCCTAAAATCTTGAGTTCTTTCCAGGGAGGTTTGCAATTGCTTCTGTGGTCACCAGGTGGCAATATCAACCCAGGATCATTTTAAATTAAATTATCTGATAATTTTGTTTTTTTTTTTTTGTCCGCATTCAAAGTGTGAATTCATGCAGCAAACCTATGCAGATTCCATTTTGGAGTTTAAATTCTTGGGGAGCTTCTTCCCTTTATTTAATCAATACCAGGGTATAGGCATATGGGTTTCCTCACTACCCTTGTCTAAGGGGGATGTCCCAGCAGCCCCTCAGCCCCCCATATCCTTACCCTGAGGGTGTAAGCCCAGTTTATTAGTGTGTGTGTGTATGTGTGTGTGTTTCCTCTTAGAACCCCATATTGAGGTTTTTTTTTCCTTTCTGAGCGCTGCATAGAAAATAGAGCATCTCACAGTTGATGACACCTTAGAGTCAATGAAATATAGTAGCTGGATTTTGAGATCTAAGATCTCTACTCAACCTCTTGGAGGTTCAGTTTTCTCTTTTGTAAGTGGAATAGTAAACTGATATATCTAACAGCAAACACAGAGGAAGTGCATATTAATGCTATTTTCTGATTCTGGAATCCTATGTATTTGAAAGCCTTGTTTTAATTTTGTTATGGCTGTAGGACCCTTTCCTACTTAGCCTCTCCTGTAAACTCCCTCTCTGTGCCTCTCACTGCATCCAAAGTTTGACAAAAGGAAAAGGAAGACAGCACAGGATTGTCTTCTTTGTACAAAACCCTGGGAAATCAAGTCCTGGGGACGCCTGGCAGAGGCAGCATAGTCAACAGACAAGAGCAGTGGCTATGGCATCACGGTGGGCTCAGATTCCAGTCCCTCTCTGACAGTTTGACTTTGGGAAAGCTTCATAATAGTTTCTCCATGTCTCCTTTCACCAAGTATAAAATGAGGCTCATAATAACATCTGCTTTTTATTACCATTTTTGTCAGTTGATTTATGCAGACAGCTTAGAAATAGTGCCTGGTACTTGGTAAATACCCAATGAATATTACTTGTGATCTATTCTCTGCTCGGCAGTAACACAGTCCCTAGAGATGGTCTCAGAGCAAGAGTCAATGAAGAATATCTTGGTGACAGGAGAGGAGTGATCATTTACTGATACGTCCTGTTGCCGTCACCACTGGGGAACCCACGTAATGCATAGCACAGGCTAGGTGGTCTGTGGCTAGACTGTCAATGGGCAAGTCCCACGTTTGTTCAGCGTGCTGTCCTCTGGCTCTTCTAGAAGAGTCTTCCCTGGTCACAGAAATCAACCTCAGGCACGCTGTGCCTCCCTTAGGTCCATTTCTGCTCCATTACCAGATGGCTGCAGATGAGATGTGAATGCTATTAAATAAAACACACTAGAAACTATCTGTAGTATGCAGGGGTTAGGTTATTAGTGAAGCAAGTACATCTTTAGCAAAAATAAATGAAAGCGTTTTGTATAGCTCTGGACACAGGTATTTACACAAGCTAATTGAGAAGTTTCTTTGTAAAGCCATCTGCTCTTCATCCTAGCTTTTTCAGTGCAGTAACTAGGAAAGAAAATGCATTTAATTTGGACCTTAAGCCCTTAGTTCTATGGTGAATAAGAGAAGTGTGTCTGCTACTTTTTTTGTCGGGGATTGAGTGAGGCAAAATGTTTCTTTTCCTTTTGTTAGTACATAGACACAATCCATCTCAACTTGGGAACTGTAGGTGAAGGTATTAATTTTGGAGTCTGCAATCCTTAGGTACTTATCAAAGAAGCTCACTGGGAATGCTGTATGTGCACAGAATTGTGAATTCTCTAAACTAAGGAAAGCAAATCTCACAGGCAGTTGAACAAACTTACAAAAAAATTGCTCACTGGAGCTTTACAGAGTATTGAATCAGATTCCTGAAATTTGCTTGTAGATTCCCTGCTGTTCCTGCCCGAGGCTCCTGCAGATGCCAGGCACTTCTTATGCTCAGTCAAGGAAGGTCTGTCAGCTTCTATCAGCACAAGGGAGCAACCCAGTTAAGCAGGGTCGGCACCCCATCTGCCCACTCCCCTCTCCAGTTCAAAGCTGAGGTGGGGGAGGGGAATGGAAAAAGTCATCATTAATATGGTGATAGCTGCCATCCTTGAACACTTTACCTAATCAAGGTATTGCCCTGAAGACTTTCATATTAACTGTGAGGTAGGTGCATTCATTATCCTCATCGTACAGAGGGGAACTCATGCTCAGAGAGGTTACTTTACTTATCTAAGGTCACATAGCAAGAAAGTGGCAGTGGTGGAATTCAAATTTGACTCTAAATCCACAACCCATCTTTCTACTATGCCTAGGTCAGAGGACTCTGAGGCAGCAGACAACTGAGAAAAGGGGAGAATAGATATCTAAAATCTAAGAAAGACAGTGTTTATCACTGACGCTTACATCAAGTTATTGGGTGCCCTCATTTATTATGTTAAAATGGTTGCAGCTGATGTGAATTCATCTAAAAGCAAAGGTAAGTGGCTGTTAATGCCGCTTGGCTTAATAATCTCAAAGTGAAAGAAACTCTTTTGATGCTTACTGAGTTAAAGGAGTCTTTGTTCTTTGAGTCTTCTTTTCCTTAAAGAGCAAGCTGATGTTCTCTTAATCTAACTCTCATCTCCTTTCATGGCCTTCAGTCTACTCATGATTTTCAGGCAGAAAAATGAAAGACAGTACCAAACCAAACCGAACAAACGAACGAACAAAGAAACCAAAACCACAGCCCCTGGGCTGTCTCTCTAGTCCCATGAACATTTACAACAATTTACTCAGAAAAAGAGCCGCTGTGGAGACCCAGCTCTACCTTGTGCTCCAGGCTGGAGTCTTTAAACATCAGTGAGAATGGCTTGATATGCTCTCTTCTCAATTTATCGCCACTCCGCAAGTCGATGGTATGTTCTATTCTCTTGTTAATTTCCTCAGGCCCAGACTGGACATGCAAAGCTTGTGCAAGATGGTTTGGAAGCAGATTTATTGAATTTCTTGTTAGGGCAGCCAGAGTCTGGGGGGAAAGCACATGCAAACACAATAAACCTGCTAGTCCCCTTTAGATAAAAAAGAAATGCAATGTTTTAGATCATGTTGCATTGCAGACAGTAATAGCATTCCATGCAGTTGTATTCAGGGAAACCTACAGAAGTTGATCTGATAGCATTTGGTGCAGAGATATACAACCTGGCAAAATATCACATCCAGAGGGACACTTCCCTTTTCTC
Organism: Nomascus leucogenys; assembly: GCF_006542625.1. Classification (NCBI taxonomy): domain Eukaryota; kingdom Metazoa; phylum Chordata; class Mammalia; order Primates; family Hylobatidae; genus Nomascus; species Nomascus leucogenys. The sequence continues at coordinate 82,965,106 of NC_044396.1, forward strand.
TATGTAGGCACACTGAATTCCTTTGGTTGAGGTATTTGGAGAGTTGTTGGCTTAGAAATGTTAATCAAGACCCTTTCTCTAACCAGGCACAACCTGGGTATGAGAGAAAGAGAACCAAAAAAATAACAGAAAGTAAATATATGTTAAAAGTCCACAAAAATGATCATCTCCATCTGAGTAGATTCCACATTTTCATGTGACCTTTCATTTAATGGTGGTGGAGAGACTTGGGGTCTTATGGCTTGCATTTTTTTTTTTTTTTTTTTTTTTTAGCATTACTCATAGAAAGACAGCCAAATGTGCCAGGATCTGCTCCTTAAACTTGATAAAGATTGTTAAATTTTTTACTTCGCTAATATGTCCCTCCCTCAGCATAGGCCATTATATATCTATATATTCATATAGATATATGTGTGCAATTTCTTTTAGGTAAAAAATGCAAGCAAGTTGCAGCCTCCCACCATTTCACAGGGTTACACAGCACGAGACGGGGAAAGGCATAACCACCATGGTTGGTCACTGGATATGGATACATGGGTACAGAAACTGCATTGGCTTATGAAGACACACCAGGTTTGGCAGGGACACCTTTTCTCCTGGTGATTCAGTAGTCATGATTAGATTAACTGGCTGGATCTAGCCAAATGCAGTGTTCACTCACAGCACCAATTTAAGGCAGCTTCTTAGACAAAAAAAAAAAAAAAAAAAAAAAAAAAAAGTGTGAGTTGGACCTGAAGGGATATAGGGACAAGGATGCCCAACCCATCCTTCCAAGAGATTTTCTTGAGGGAAAGTAGAGGATGCTACGCATCTGTAGAGTGAGTAAGGAAGTGAAAATTCTCTGCCTCTATACACCCTCACTGCATTTGCTTTTCTCTGCCAGCCTTTCAGCTTGGCTATGTTTAGAACACAGGCTAGACGAAGATAAGATTATAGAGTCATCAAATGGCAGCCTGTGAGAGGTGACATAGGACCTTGCAGATCCTCTTGCCAAACCTTCAGATATCGATGAGCCTCAGAGAGACTTGCTCATTTGCCGCCAAGCCAGATCTGCTGACTCCAGGACCACAGGGGGAGTCAGGAGCTTTGACCTCTGTGAAGCCATCCAGCCCACCCCAAAAGGATTCTCCCTATGGTGTTATTGAACCCTTCATTTTAACCTTCATGAAGGTAATCAATGTAACATAAATTCAAAGCTTCTAAAGCATTCTATAGCAGGGCTCATCACGGCTAGAATTTACTGAAACCCTCTTCTCCAGCCCTAGAATAAAGAATAGAGCTGCATGTGCCAACATGAGAAAGCAAAGTATATGCTCTTAGGGCACTGAAGCATGTAATTTCAGCTCTGAGTACTAAGGAGACTACTACAGAGAAAAAAATAGATGTTAGGGGAAGGCATGTTGGGAGAAGGGCTGGAGCAGAGACAAGGAAGCAAGAACCAATGTTCCAGATAATTGAACAGCAGGATACACGCGGGGCCAGAGAGTTTAGTCTCTGGAATTAAATGCTATTAGTGCAGCATACCAGAGAGCAAAGGAAGCTGAACTGTCGGCCACTTGGTGGATTTCTCATTGGTTTTTTGGTCAGAAGTTTTTTTCATATGGCATGGAAAGTGATAAAACTCCATTTTTCATCTTGGAGAGGAGATGGAAATGACAGTCTAGCTGTCCTTGTCTGAGCATACATTCTGACCTTGGGATGCCAGGGTGCCCTTGTAAGTGCTTGGAGCTGGGGTCTAACAGCTGGAGATGAAATCTGCTACAACATCTAAGCACATTCATAGTTAGGCATCTCTCACTGTCTGATATTTTTATTTATATATGGTTTTCCTTCTATTAACTAAATTGAGCTTATCCACTCTACCAGTCCCTTATGACTTCAGTGACTCTAAGACTTTTGGATTTCACAGAGGAGGGAAGTTTCAAAAAATAGTTTGGGGATTGATTTCTTTAAATTACAGTAGCAGCAGCAGCAGTAGCAACTACAGCTCTTTAATATGACCATTATGTAATAGAAGAAAGGGCATTTTTTTTCCTCAACAGGAATGATGTAATCTCAGAATAAAAGACAGTCCATTACATTGAATACGTTTAGTTTAATAAATAACTATCTACTTTGTCCTTATTTTTCTCATATTAATGTGAACTGGTGAAAATGTTAGCAGGAACCGATACTGGTATGTAGAGGACATTTGGAAATTAGGAATAGACATTGCTTCCTGGTTGCCCGTGCTGTATTCAGCTGTACATTCAGAGAAGGATTCTGCTGCCATTGGCCGCTTCTGTAGGACAGAGACCAGTGAAATGTCCTCCTTTCGAAGCTCCCCTGCTCCTCTCCACATTCTGTTGGCTGTCTATGTGGTTGCTTCAAATGAGAGAGAAATTTAGAGGCATTCTTCTTTCTTTCATCACCACCACCAAGGTATAGGTAATAGTTGGGAATGAGCTCCTTTCATCAAAATGTCAATAATGTGGTGGAGAATTCTTTTCTTGCCCATGTAGTTATTTTTATTCTTTGCAAGTGTTTTCCTAGCATTTTATGCAGGTAGTCAATTTTCAGTGATATTTTTTCTGATTATTTCCTCTGTCAATTACATATGACAATTACACATGCTGTTTGGCCAGCAACCTCTCTAGCACCTACCTCACTCCTTAGGAGTATATGTGCTTAAGGGAAGACCATCATTAACTCAAGAAGGCAAGCAAATTGAAACTAGAAAGGGACATCAGGAAATCATCTGCTTTCATGTAACCCCCAGTACACTGCAAAGCATACATGTCTTTGGGGGTCACTATGATTTGGGGTTATCTGTGATACCCCTCTATCTCATTAGTCTTTAGTAATGACCACTAAGATGTCACCTTCAGTGGGATAATGTTACCAACATAAAAAATCCATACACTGATATATTCAGTGATTCATTTTTAATCAGTAGTGGAGACAGGTATAACTTGTCTTATTTGTCTATTTAGAGTCATACTGGAATGAGCTATTTTTAATAGAATAGGGTTTTCTCTTTTTAAGACTTACAGCACCAGTGTGAGCTAGACTGAAATCATGTTTAAAAATAGCATAAGCTTCCAAATATGATTCCAGTATTAAATTGACCTCCAAAATGTTGAGACGGTTCTTTCACATAAACACCTTAAACAATTGGCTAAAGAATAGGAAAAGCAAATGGATAAAATGGAATAAAATGGAAAATGCCATAATACTTGACTATAATATAATATATATATAATAGAATACACATATTTGAACGTATGCTTCAATGTATGATTGAAGTATACATTGTACTTATATATATGTATATGTGTATACTTAGCTGGTGTTTTTGATATTTGAGATGTCAGATTGAAGCAGCAATGTAATAAATAATGTTATAAATGATGTTATAAATAAATAATGCTATTCATTTACTTTAGCTGGTGTTTTAGATATTTGGGAAGTCAGGTTGGAGCAGCAGAAGTGGCAGAGTTTGCAGCTGAGATGGCCTCTGATGACTGAGTTTTTTCCCAAAAAGATGTTGAATTCCCTAGATTTATCCTAATGGAGATTCGTGCTCTCCTCAGGTATTTCCCTAAATGCTTCCTCCCTCACAGGTGCTTGAGACAGATCAAAGTGCAAATGAGAACCAGAGTTCCTTCTGAACTGAGTATCTGATGATAGGATCTTGCTTGACAGTTTGGGGGTTCTGGGGAAAATTATAATGAGAGGCTCAGGTAGTCCTTTGTAAATTGCATTTGAATGGGCTGGGGGAAGTCACAAATCCTCTTAAGCTCATCATTTGGTTTATGATCGAAGACTCTTCTTTAGGACTTGTCTTTTATCTGTGTTGCCAGTAAAATCCTACTTTTCTTGCAGATCCTATCACTTCATGGATTGTCATAAAATTTAGTATTCATTAATCAGTTTGTCACAGCAAATAATTCTTCCCAGCAAGATTGCAGGCTGAAGGTGCACTGTCTAGAAACATCCAGTTTTGTTGAGTCAAAACCATTTTAGATCTTAGGGATCATATGCTCAAATCTCAAAAGACCCTTAAAAGCATCCTTATAGACACTGCAAATCAGCTTACCTAGTTACAGTACTGGAGTGATCTATTTCATTGTTAGATCCTTCTAATTCACTCTTTCTCAAAAATGTGTTTCAAGAAGCACAAGAATGAGATGCTTCATTACAAAGTGGTTCTGTGGACCAATCAGTTTAGAAAATGTAGATCCATTATTTGTTTACTGCCATTTCTCTTTACCTTAATTTTGTCTCTTTTGTTCATTTCTTTATCCCCAGGTCCTATGACAATGCCTGATACTTTGTAGTCACTTAAGTACTTTGTAACCACAATAAATGTGTTTACTGAATGAAAAATTTCTTATATCTTCCTATCTCAATACACTTTATTGAGATAAAGGCACTGATAAGTTCTGCAGAAATAAGACTTTTAAACTCTGCATCTTCCAAACTTTTTTGACCACAAATCCCCCTTTTCTTGAATTGCCTCTATATGTTTCATGGAATGCTATTTGGGAAACAGTGCTTTAAAGTTCTTCCCTGCTTTTATTCACAATTTCCACACACTGGACCTGTTTCTGATCTCTGAACAAGATTTACATCCATCTCCCTCCATGTGGCTGCTTTCCAGTGTCCTTAGCTTTCTTCACCAGGCACATGAAATGTATTTCCCCAGTTGTTCCATAGGTGATGTAGTTTCTACATATTGCACAATTCTTCTTAGTTTGTCCTTGCCTTGTGGGTACTGCTTCACAGAGTATCAGACCCAATGCACGTGGCATCTGACCTTGTGGTGGAGCATGGACACCTAACATAATCTGATCTATTAAGTAATTACTCATTTTATGCATTGAAACATGTAGCATCTAGGCATGTATCCTACTGCTACTAAAAAAACAAGTAAGACATTACCTCCTCCAGTAAGCCTACTCTGAGGCTGCAATTGTCCTTATCACCATTACTATGATTCATTGTATTTGCCTAATTAGGTGATTGTTTCTCTAGACTATGATCTCCCTGAGGCCAGGCACTGTGTTTTATCTATAACTGAGTCTCCGGCACCTGGTATATTTGCTAGGTTCATAATAAGTGTATATGAAAGGAAGGAATGAATGAGTGGATAGATGAAAGGTCGAATGCCTTTATAAGAAGATTGTCGAACACATGCACACAGGGTGGGGAACATCACACACCGGGGCCTGTTGTGGGGTCGGGGGAAGGGGGAGGGATAGCATTAGGAGATATACCTAATGTAAATGATGAGTTAATGGGTGCAGCACACCAACATGGCACATGTATACATATGTAACTAACCTGCACGTTGTGCACATGTACCCTACAACTTAAAGTATAATAAAAAATAAAAATAAAAACAAAAAAAATAAGAAGATTGTCCCTAAGGCAGTGTTTCTGGTCTTTTGCTGCAAAAATCCCTTTAGTTTTTTTCTGTTCTCTCCCAAATGGACTTCAAATTTTGGAAAGATTCTGTTTACCAAACTGTATTAAATAAGAAGTAGTTTATTTTCCTGCAATTTGATCAAATGCCTAGTTTTTCTCAGCATGAGATAAAAGGCACTACCAATGCAGTTAATATTCCAGCCAAGAGCAAGGGCCTTTAAAGGCAGCCTAGTGATGCTTGTCAATGTGAGGTTTTATTCAGACTTTTGGAATCCAGAGAATGTCACTCCCATTACTACTTCCCAGTGCTGGCTGCTAGAGCACCAGAGACCATAGGCAGGCAAGGGATAACCTTGAGCCTTTTCTGGAACCAGCACCTTCAGTTTATGTGTTCTCCATGAGCCAGTTGTGGAAGGAGGTTAAGGTCCCTTAGTGGAAGTACTTTATTAGCTCCTGGACAAGGCAGATGTGGTAGTCTTCGGATTTGGTTATAGTAGTTGGGACTGAGGTCTCACAGTGTGGGCCAACTCATTGCTGATATGGGAAAGACCTAGAGAGAACGCCAGGCTCAGCAATCTCAAGGCGCAGCTGTGCAGCTTCTGTCTTTCATGCTGAGATGTCCTAACCTTTCCCAAAGACTCTGCTTGTTTTCAGTTTCAGGCTGGAATCTGCATTCAGAACTAGGTAGGGCCAGTAGTTTCCCCAACCTATTCCTGGAGCACGCTTCCATTATCCCTGTGGAAGCATGTTTCTGTGCCTAACTTGGAAGCCTCTGTACCTCTATTTTAAACTTGCTGCCTGCAGCATTTGGGTTGTGGAAAAGGCAGAGGTTCCACCTTTCAGTTCTTATGAACTTCCTATGTCCTACAAGACACAGGAAAAACAATGAGCCTAAGTAAGAGTACCTCAACAGTGCATATTACAGCGATTCTTTCTCTACTGTTTGTTAAAATGCCAACCCAACCCCTGGAAGAGAAGGCTTCTACTGTAAAAAGAGTTATTTTTGTTCTTTTTTTTTGACAAATTATAATAATATACAATTATGTGGTACGTTGTGATATGATATACGAATATGTTGTACAATGATTAGATTAACCTCGTTAATATACCCATCATCTTAAATACTTATCTTTTATTCTTCTTAAGAAAGCTCATACCTTGGGAAAGCTTCAAGGTGATCTAGTCTACAATGGTTTGCACTGAGGACCTTAGGGAGAAAATGCTTGTTATGTTTGAAAATGGCACAATTTTTTTTCCCTCAAATCTGGGAATGGGGAGATGTGAGATGAAATATTTTCCTAGTAAGAAAATGCTAAGCAGTAAACATTGACTTGGGGAGCCCTTGATAAAATATCCACATAAGATCTCCAAGACCCTGTCTTATAACAAGTTTTCCTTCTTATGGGAGTGGAGGTGCTAGTGAATAGGACCATTTCCCATAAGCAAGGTATGTTAGTTAAGATTGTTGCAACTTTTCATGTCTGTACTAAGAGAAAATGAAACAGTACAACCAAATGATCTGTTTGATGCTTTTTTAGTTAGAAATCATGCTTCCTTTCCTTTTATTTTTTGAATATTTATGTCACCGTAATCTGTTTTCCAAGAAAAGCAAATGAATGTTTAACGAGATCTTATTGTGGGAGGAGGTCTGTGGGATTCTGCTATGGAAAGTGGTTTAAGTAATTTTCATAATAGTCTCATAGCTTCTGCCCCAGGAAACGCTATAACAAGGGTCAGAATGTCCATTCTGTCGAAATAATAGCCCAGACATTTCTAATAGGCCTACTGTAGGATTTCAGCACCCCTCTGTTGTCTGGTTTCCCAGTTATGAGTAAACAATGTCAGTCTGGGGATCAGGCCATTTGGGTAATTGTTGCTTCCCATCTTTAGGCAGAATTGGAAGTTTCCAACTATTGTCTAGATGCTAACTTTGATAGGGATGAAGGGATCTGTGACATCCTTTGATTGACTTTTGTTCCTTGGTGTCCTGAAATTTCAGTCTATGATGAAGAAAATAAAACAATGACAAGGGAGGAGCCCCTGGCTCTGGCTGATACCACAGTAGGCACTTACTCATTTGCTACTCATTTGAACCCTACAACCTCACTCTTGGCCTTTCAACTTATATTGGTAAACTGGAGCATGAAAACAGTTTACTCATTTGGGAGTTTAGGTCCCAGGATATTCAAGCACAATACTAGGCTGTCTTCCTGGTGTGCTTTGCCTGGCATTAAATGCCTCGCCTCTTGCTTCAGTTCAACCTACTCCTGGGTCATGGCTGTAGACACACATGTACTCTCCTGGTTCTCTTGAGATGTGATGTGGGCAAGTGGTCAGCTGTGGCTTCTCTCTAGGCTCAACCACAATTCCAGGTGATTGGGCAGAGCTCTCAGGATAAGAAGACTCAGACATCACAGGGAATTACCAACATTCTGGATTTTGTCCCTTAGACCTGGCCTAAGGACTCCAGCCAGGTTAATTTGGGTCAAGTGGGGTCTGACAATGATTCCCTCCTGCCTGAGAAGCTTGCCTGGCTCTATTCCACCAAACTATTAGCTAATCCTAGATGCTTGCCTCTGATATTATTCTTTGAGCTCCTTAAAAAGAAGATTCTCATCTCAGTTTGGGAAATGTGATTATGTCTGAGACATTACATACTTGGGTCATTTTTTTTAAATCAAAAAATGTTGTTAAACTTCTGCAGAATTGGAGGAAACAGAACTTGGCACATTCATTTAGATCCGACCACTTTGACACCACATGATTTGAGGCAAATTGTCAATTGAATTGAATTTTTAGCTTTTTAAGTATCACATCCGTAGTAATGTGTGGAACAGATATGCAAACTCCAGCACGGGCTTCATCTCGAGAATAGGGATGGTGTAAGTGCTGGAATAAGGTATGATCTAGGAATGGAGGCAAGATTTCTGCCAGGATTCACATGGGACTCATAAGTAGGGGAGAGAGAAACTGAAACATCAGTGGTTTGTTCATAGGGCCACAGGGTAGGTGTGAATTGAAATATCTCCTAGCACTGAATTAGCTGGGTTGAAATGTCATTGGCTGTAGTTGGTGAGATGACCACTATCTTGTAGACTGAATGACCTTGGGTTAGCAATCTGGAGAATTTTAGCTCAGGAAATGAATAAACAAACATACATCCAGACCTAAGTTACTCCATTTTCTTGTGAACATCAAAGATGTGGATTTTTTAGAAGTGTCAGTGCCATGGGGAAAAGAAGGTGTGTGTGTGCATGTTTATATGTGTGTGTGTTTGTGGGTGTGCATGTTTATGTGTGTGTGTGTTTGTGGGTGTGCAAGTTTATGTGTGTGCATGTTTATATGTGTGTGTGTATTGGGGTGTGCATGTTTATGTGTGTGTGCATGTTTATGTGTGTGTGTTTGTGGGTGTGCATGTTTATATGTGTGTGTGTTTGTGTGCATGTTTATGTGTGTGTGTGTGGTTGTGGTTGTGTTTTCTTAATAGAAATTTTGGGAAAATTGAAATAGAATTATTTAAATGTTTAGCTTTCAAGGTTCAGAAGTAACTTTTAACTTAGGCAGATGAAAAACTTATACCTTGGGTTGCTGATAAATTGCTCATGTTTGGTGTTTTAAATTTCTCAGTATGAGTTTTTTTCAGACCTCTCTTACACAATTTACTAATCAAATGTAGTTATTGATGCTTTCCTTAATTTAGTTCCAATGGAGCAACAAATTACTGACCTTCAAGAATCCAGCATCTCTTACTTTTCACCAGTTGTGTCAGGGCAAAACTGGGAAAAGAAGAAACCATCTACATTAGAGTTACATTGCTATATCTTTGGGGTTGTGCCTGCTACTTCCTTTTACCCTAACCTTCCCAACACACGCATTTCTGTAAGAATGGTGTAATTCGTTTAGCTTTTCTGGGTTTTTATTATCCCAAGTGTTTGTTTCTGGGTTTATCACTTATGAGTGGTCCTGTGTTTAAGTTTTCCCCAGACATGAAGTCCAGAGTGGGTGATACTGCATACAATGTACCCAAAGTCCTTACTATCTCACAGTGTGACATGATTCTTCAGGGGACTAAAGGTAACATAAAGGTCACACAGTGGGAAGAGACACTGCCAAATCTAGTGGTGCATAACCTGAAATTCACAACAGTAGTTTGGGAATCCTTGAGATAGAAGAGGACCTTGCAAAAACTTCCATCTATACTGTATGCTTACTGAAGATCAGCCACTGTAAGTCTCTTTTGACACAGGGTGAAGTAAAAATAAGTATATATATAAGTACCCAGGATGAGGCTCTTCAGGCCCACAAAAATATCAGTTATCTTTTCTCTGGCTAGAATTCAGTCACCTTAGAGTGGGAAGACCCATGTGTTTGTGTAGAGCAGGAAAACTGGTGGGTCAGGGCACATACAAAATTACTTGAAAAATGGGAATAAAAATTCACTCACATCAGTGCAATTCTGCTTGGAAAGAAAAAACCTTCCTCGATATGAACTGCACTGTGTCAAACGATAAAAGTTATACTTGGTGGCAAAGAGATGAGAGCAATCCTGGTGTAGCTCAATGAAGACATTTTACACTGAAGGATCTGAGCCCAGTCCTTGGCAAAGTGAACACCAAGATTGATAGAAAATAAATCCCACGTCTTTGTTTTCAAATTGAGGAAATAAGTCAGCGGAAAAGAATCCAGATTTTTGCTTTTTCTCTTCCTACCTATCTTCTCATATTTAAAATATCATACATTTCCACCTTGACATATTTAAAGTGCTATACGTTTATTGGTTCTTGTTTACGTCAGCCCACAGTTTTATGACTCCTTAAACAATGACTCAATACCTCGTAAAAGAAGAGTCCAATTCGTTTGTGTAGAAAAGTTTTAGCAGGTTATCAGCCATGGGAGTAACCGTGGCTGCATGATGTATGCTTGACACCTAACTGTATATTTTTCAGGTCTGTGGTTCTACATAAGCCTCAATCCTATCTCTACCTTTATCTCTTCTTCCTTAGTCTACCCCAGGAACTTCAGAGAAAGGAAGGACGATGAGTCAAAGCAAATGGATCAAATTGCCTACTTAATCCATTCAATGTTCTCTGGAGGGCTTCAAATCCACTTGTCTTTTGAAACAGAGTGAAAAACCAGACCCCACTAATGATTCTCCCTGGCTGAACTCAGCAGCTATCCTCAGTCAGGGCTAAGGACAGCCTGGGGAGTTTTATCGTCAGAAAAAGCCATATTACTGGAAGAATGCAGCTTGACTTCAGGAAAATTCCAAAGCTTTCCATGTTCTTGACCCTAAGTCTGCAGATGTCTTATCTAATAAACATCAAAACTTAATCTGATGTTAAAATGGTTAAAAAATTACCTGTGGGGAAAAATATGCCTGTGATTTTCTGCGTATTTATATTGAATATGGACAATTAGATATCTTGTAACTTATCACAGAAGCAGTTACCTCTGAAAACACACCTTTCTAAAGATCAAGATTCAATATTTCAGGTGTTTTTAGGGGGAGGAATTTCAGATCGGAATTCCCTGTAGGGAAAGAGAAGTCTGTGCTTTGGTCTTGAGCAAAGAAACTCAGGCTGAGATGGTGGACTTGCTTTTTCTCCCGTTCTAAGGTCTTGTTCCCTCATTCTTGGCTTAATTCCTGCTTGCCTGTAGATCTCAACTTAAGGTATTTCCTGATTAGCTCAGATTAATTTTCCCTCATCTACTACTCTGTCCTGCAATAATTGTAACAATGTTCACAGTGAGCCTGCTGACCTCTTAGTAGCACCACCAAACTAAGCTCCAGAGTGCTTGCCCCACCTTCATCTCTCTATCCCCAGAGCCTAGAACTTTACTGGCAAATTGTAGTTTCTCAGTAAGCTGTTGATAAATGCATGGCTGAATGAATGAATGAACAAATAAGCATCTTGATAGGATTGCCTTTCTTAAGCTGAATGATAAAAATAAGATGAGTTTGAATTTAAAGAATGTATTTTTTTGCACGCCTTCATATTCACAAAAAAGGGGCCTGCCACTTAGTTTGAATCCACCATTTAGGGGCAGAAACAAGAAGGAAAGAAATCAAATCCCAGGGAACAATATCACTCAATAAGAGAACATAATGACCATGGTGAAAACAGGACTTTGAAAGCAGGCAAACTGTGATGATGTCTGTAATGATGTTTGGGTGTTTATCTACATAAAGTCATAACTCAGTTATCTGAAATTCTTAGAGAAAAGGGTAAATCTCATTCCCTAGTTAGGTAAGATTTTACCTCAAATACTTTTTAATTTTTTTTCTTTAACTCCTTTTGCTGAATTTGGTATTCATGTTTTAAGACACTTCACCAGGATAAGCATAGCTGTTATCCTACAGTAAGATAACTGTAAACAGTGGATGTCCCCATGGCTTCCTGGTAAATTATTTATGGATGGTAGAATTCTGAAGTGTATGTGGCTCACCAGTATGGCCACAGTCTCGTAGCCTGTGTCTGAGGTAAGGAAATGGAATAGGGCAATGTCAGAGCTGAAAGGAATTGTTGGATCATCCAGTCCAGTTTTGCTATTGTTTAAATGAGGACACCAAGCCTTGGAGGGGAGAAGTGGTTGTCCAAGATCTCTTAGTAGCAACTGGACAAATCTGGCTCCAACTCAGTTCTGCTTAGTTTCTATTCAGGCCCTTCCACTATCATATGTGCAAAGTTTGAATCCTGCAGAGATTTACTCAAAGATCACAAGACTCACACAGCCTACAGAATTAACCAGTTCACCCTGAGGAGCCTGAGGCTCAGCATTGGATCCACAAGGAGGTTTCAATCAGGACGGCGATCAGATGAGAATTCTTTCTTTTCTTCTAATAAATACAGAGAACAGGATCTAAGAAAAGTCCCAGCTGGAACTGGTGAAGATACAGTAACCTAAATATATTCTTTGACCATGTTCACCAGCCCAGTCAGCCCCCACTATCTTCACATTTCCTTTTCTTCCAGTCTCAACATTTGCCAACTCAAGTGAGACTAAATCAAATTGTTGTTTGTTTGTTTTACTACTAGGCACATGTGAGAGGCTGCCTAGTGTTGCCTTTTTCCAGGCAAACAATCATCATGCGAGGACACTCAGGCAATGAGATCCTTCTTGGTTGGGTAGATTTCCAAAATCTAGCTGGAGCAGAATCTGGTCATTTCCTGATGCTTTCATATAAAATTTCTAAATAGGCCTGGTGAGCAAGGGGCCCATTATATGAGAGGGTGAATACATGTACACACACATACACACCTCACACATACATACACATATACATACACACCATACACATACACACACATACACACCCCACACATACATACACATATACATACATAGCACACACACACATATATACACACTACACACACACCACACACGTACACATATACATACACACCACACACACACATACACACTACACACACACCACACCACACATACATATGCATATACATACACACACGTATACACACTACACACACAAGACACATCACACATACACATATACACACATACATATATGTATACACACTACACACACACACCACACCACACATACACATATACATACACACCACAGACACGTACACATACACACATACACGTACACACCGCACACATACATACACATATACATACACACCACACACACATATATACACACCACACACACACCACACATACATACACATATACATACACACAACACACACATACACACTACACATGCAAGCCACATCACACATACCTACACGTATACACACATCACACACATACACACCATGCACATATATCACATACGTATCATACATGTATACACATGCTGCACATACACTACACACACATACATGCATCACACACACACCACATTCCTACCACACATAGACATATACTTGTACACAACACACACAGCCACACATGGAAAGCAAATATGCTTCATTGCCTGGAATACAGATAAACATCCACAAGGTCACCAGCACTGACATGAGTAGAGAGCTTTACACATGTTTATACACACCCCACACCTATACGCATGGCACACACACCACTCACATACACACATCTCACATCATACGCACATACACACATCACACATACATCACATACATATGCAACATACACACACCACACATACATCCACATATACACACATCTCACACACACCATACCACACATATATATGCATATCACACCACATACACAGCAAACGTACATAATACACATATAAACACCACAGATGTACACCACATACATACCGCACACACATATACATGCACACTACTCATATACACACCACGTACAAATACACCTAACACACACCACACCACACACATATTCACACACACTACACACACAACACACACAAATACTCACTCACCTTCTGAGACTGACAGACGACCTGAAAACAAGGTAGAAGTTGACACCCAGCATATATCTTCAAGCCACAAAGAGGGAAGCAGTGTGAACTGATGCAAAGCAGGGGCTTTTGGAGGCAGATACATGGGGCTCTAATTCCATCTCTGTTATTTACCAGCTATGTGTCCTTCAGGGAATTAATCAATTCTCTCTGAATCCCAATTTTCCCATTTGCGAAGTAGGCACATCACACTTACCCTGTAAGGCTGGTGTGAGAATTAGGTGGAAAAACATGTGCACACCACTCCCAGCATGCTACCTGTCCCAAAGCTCTCTACTGCTGTCGGTGTTGGTGACCTTGTGGATGTTTATCTATATTCCAGGCAATGAAGTGTGTTTGCTCTCCATTTGTTATGTGGAGATAGAAATTCCATCTGTGTTTATAATCCTCATGGGAAACACATTAATTTCAAGGTAACAAAAATGCCTCAAATCAGTCTATTGAGTAGAAATGACTAAAATATACAATGGAGGTACCAGTTGTGTACTTCTCTCCATGTGACTCTTAAAAGGCCTAGTGGAGTAACAGAAACATGCCTGGATTCTCGGGCTGTAATAAATGTGAAAGGGATGGATGGGATGAAGAGAATTTTTTTTTCTGCTAAGTCTACTCTTGCCCATTCTTCACAGGCAGCCAAAGTGATCCCTTAAAAATCTAATTGAGATCACATCACTGTCCCACTTATACCCTTTCTATCACTTCTCCTGGAATAAAATACATTGACAAGGTTTGCAGGATGGAGGTCCCAGCCCCTCCTTTTCCCTGCTCATTATGCTTTAGCCACTTGGGCCTTTTTGCTGTTCTAACACACTAAACTCTTTTCTACCTCAGGGTGTCTGTACTGCTTTTCCTCTGTTTAGAATGCTCTTTTCCTGCTAATTTGCATGAGAGTCCTTTTAGCACTCATATTAAATCTTTAGAAAGGCTTTCTCTGACAATCCCTTCTGTATTCTATATACTCCCTGGTCATATCTCTCTATTTCCTTCATTACAGTTATATGCTTTAATTAATTGTCTACATTCCTCACCCCTTTGAAATGTAAGCTCCTGGGCTTGGTGCAGTGGCTCAAGCCCGTAATCCCAGAATTTTGGGAGTCTGAGGCGAGTAGATCATTTGAGGTCAGGAGTTCATGACCAGTCTGGCCAACATGGTGAAATCCCGTCTCTACTAAAAATACAAAAATTAGCCAGAGGTGCTGGCACGTGCCTGTAATCTCAGCTACTTAAGAGGCTGAGTTGGGAGAATCGCTTGAACTTGGGAGGCGGAGGTTGCAGTGAGCCGTGATGGCGCCATTGCACTCCAGCCTGGGTGACAGTGAAATTCTGTCTCAAAAAAAAAAAAAAAAAAAAAAAAAAAAGAAAAAGAAAAGAAATATAAGCTCCTGGAGGACAGGGATTCATTACTGGATCCTCAGTATGTAGTACACTTGAGTATCTGTTAAATAACAGAATGAACAGTAGCTCAAGCCCAGATATAGATTTTACTCAGAGCGTGCAGCAGGAAAGGAAAATATAACCTTTATGATAAGGATCCTGTTCTTATCTTCCTTTCATTTCCAATGTTGTCTTTCAACTGAGAGATTCAATGTCCATGTTGATAACTCATTTAATAATCTAGCCTTGAAATTCCTGGATATTCTCCCCTAGATGTGAAATTTTTCACTTTTGATCTACTTCAACCATCTCCTCCTACTTTTTAAATCTTAAGTTCTAATAGTCCACCTGTGATCATAAACTTCTTGCCTTCTGGTTTCCTTACTTTCATTTCACCTGGAAACTCAAGGCATGGGGAGTCTCACTGGGATCTGAGTCAGGGTTCAGGAAACCAAGGCATCAAATTAAGAGGCAGAGCATCTGCACCTGTCAGGAGGCAGGGATATAAAAGGGCATGGGTGTTCAGGATGTCCAAGAGCAAAACTCGGATACCAGAACGGGGTCAAACCAACAATTTTAACCCAAATGGATACAGATACGGGGCAGAAAAGACACAGCATCAAAACCAAGGGAGTATGGTCAGGCAGACAGAAACTGGAAGACTCACATAAGGGGCCAGAGATAATTATTAGTGATTTTCATTGCAACTCCAAGCCATTTACAAACTACCGAAATGGGTAGAAGGAAGGGAACAGGGGTGGAACTGGAGTTCTTGGAAATCCAGAGCCACCTCTTACCAATTCCGATGACCTGGCTTCTGACTCTACCATCTCACCAGATCTGCCTCTTGCCAATGATGTCCTTCCAGTTCCAATAGGCAGCTATCAGCCTTCATCCCTGGGCCTCTTGTCTCCATTTGACTTTGCTGATGTCCCCTTCCTTCTCAAAATGCCATGCTCTAGGTTTCCATGACACCACATTCCCTAGTTCTCTTCTGACCACTTTGACTGTTTCTTCTCTGTCTCTGCCAAGGAATACTGACTCTCACCTTCCAACTCGTGTTCCTCAAGGTTTGCTTGTGTCTTCTTGTTCCTTAGTTTTACAGATTCTCAACAGTGATCTCTTTCACTGCCATGTCTTCTACGAACACCAAAATTCTCGTAACTATGAATACCAAATTCACATCTCTTGCACAGTTCTTTTATGCCTGAGTTTCAGAAATGTGTGACCACTCTCCCTGGATTTTTCCCAGACACCTCAAGCTCAACATGTCCCAAAGAGAATTCCTAGTCTTCCTCACACGATCTCCTATTCCAGTACTGCTTATTTTAGTTGGAGGTTCTATCATCCATGCAGTCACCCTAGCAAAAAATCTAGAATTCAAACTTGACTGGTTCCTCTCCCTCACTACCCATATCTATCATTTAATTCACTCATTCAACAAACTTTAATCAAGCCCTGTGATTTACCAGGTATTGTTCTAATTGTGGGCTAAATTGTGGTAAGTAAAACGGATATAATTTCTATCTTCATTAAGAATATAAACCACTGGCTGACTTTGTCTCTAAAGTGATTTTTTTCCCCATCCCTCCTCTTTTTCTTTACTAGCAGTAGTTGGCTTGTAATAGATGCTCAATTAATCCTTATTGAATGAATGAATACATGAGGATGTAACTATCTGAACATCTGCTGTCTACATAGCACAGAACATTACACTGCAATCTGATGCCATTAAACATATTTCTAAGCACACATTATGAATGAATAGAAGCCAAAACATCTGGTCAATTTAGCTGGAATACCCCCAGTGAAGCATTAGTACGCTTTATCTGTGTTATGCAAACACTCAGATGGTCGGGGCTTCCGTGGAATTAACCGGGTATTTTGGCACAGCATCGGCTCAGCCAGACCAGTCTTGATCTCTTCCAGGGACAAATTATGTCTCTGAATTGCACATATGGCTCACTGACTTCTAGAGTTAGGCATAAGTACAAACACTGAATACTTGTGACTCTTTTAATTGGCTCAGTAATTTCCAAAATATTATTGGTGGCATGTGGTTATTCATGAATATCAGCACACATTCACTGGCTCTTCAGTCTGATGGCATCAAAATGAATTCAGATTATTCATGCTGAAGATGGCACAGATGGGTTACATCCAGGCAAAACTTGGGCATCATAAAAAAGTACACGGTATGGTTAAACAACAGTAACAATCTCTAGCTAATAAAGACATCTCTTATAACAAGTATTTGGTGACATCAGGAAATATCTTTAGGAAATGAGCAAATAAATATTTCAAGTATTCCTATACAATTTAACCAGATCAATCAACTATAGATAAAACCAAGAACCTCCACCTCCCTCTTCTTGGCTCTCAGTTATTAGTAGCAAGTTCATGTACAATTCAGATTAGAATATTAAGGAATTATCTTAATTCCTACAATCAGCCTAACTGGAGAGAGATTTTTCAAAAATAAAGACAAAACAAAAACTAAAACTGAGAGAGAGAACTTTATGCTGAGGTATTCAGGATGAGGCATGCATTTCTTTCTCTTTAAATAATCAGCATTCAGACCCAAGATAACAATAGGCAAAAGCAGCAGAGAGGGCACTGTTAGCTGGTCATGCACCCACTCCAGGAAGTATATAACACCATTATTTTATAAAATAGCAAACTGTACCATGTACATCAACTCAGAGATGGAAAGAACCTAGGCATTGCAATCAGTTATGACTTGTGTGGGCATAATAATTTTTGGGGGAAATTAAACACTCACGAAAGAGCTGTCGAAGACCTAAGGTCAACTCTTGCAAGGCATGCAGCCTAGGTTCAACCTGCAGCTTTTCCCAGTGGAATCTGGCCCATGCATTTTCTCATAGTTCCTCCCTCGAGATCCAGAAAGAAACCAAAGATAGCCTGGTCTCAGAGTGCCCCATCAAACTTTCAAATGCAGAAGAAAGAGGGGAGACTTTCAGCATTTTAACCTTTCCATTTAAAATTTTTTTTAGGCAGACAGATTTTTCTTATCTACAAGTTAATAAGAAATGTTGAGGTCTATGGAATTTAAAAATTAACCCTTATATGTCTTCATAAAACTCCAGACACTATTGGCTGAGTACTTCATGGTACTCTCAGCTTCTGCTTGGTTGAGGATCTTGTCAGAAACCGCCAGATAACTGTCAGATAAGTGTTGTATATTGGCTATTTTTATTTCTTTCTCTAAAAATATATAGTACAGTCACATCATTGAACTTACATGAATTCAACTAAATGTGCTGTGTCTAAGAGGTTAAAGGGAAAATCCGTATTAGAGCAGGTAATTTTGCCATGGCTCCAAGCAAGCATTCTGGGAGAACAGAATCTCTGTGTCCACCTTGGTTCTCGACCTGGCTCAGCCTCAGTTCTCTAAGTGCCTCTTGGAGTCTGAGCATCTCATTGGGTTTACTGTGATTTCAATATTTGAATAAATAATTTAAAAATAATTTTGGTTATTGGTGATCTACTCCTTATGTACTGACTTAGTAGCCCTGTCCTTCATAGAAGATGCAAATCCATGCTATATAAAAATAGAATCATGTGGGTGGCTTTGAAATTGCATGCTTCTCCTGAACTCCCTAACTCTAGGCATCACTTGGTGCTCCTTTCCTATTTCCAAATCAGCAGTGCCCTCCTGATTTTGAATCTCAGAGGGCGACGCAGAACTGATGATGGCCAGCTACCGAAAAAGGGGCATTCTCATGTACTTGATCCTCCCCTTTAGTTTAATAACAGCGGGTTTATTTTTTCCAACATGAGTGTTTTTTTTTTTTTTTTTTTTGGTAAAATTACAATTCAGCTTCACATAATATTTATTTTTAGCTAGGTTACAGAAAAAAAAAAAAAGAGGGTGTTAGGAACCCTCTGGCATTTCTGGCATTTCCTGAAATTGCATACGAGGTTAATTCTGTCCTGAGGAGACACAGAAATAGTTTGATCATTTGCAATTATGGTGTTCATTGGAGAAAAGGTTAAAGATGAATCAGTTTTCTCTGAGGCGTCTGGATTGGAGATTCACACGAGCATGCATTCATGGCCAAGCAGAAGGAGGAAGAGAGGACTTACATTCTGTTTCCCCACGATGTTATCAAAGGGCAGTTCAGGGCTCCAGGATCCTTCAGTGAATGTGGCCCCACTGTTTCTCCGGTCTGAGGAGCTCACTGACTCCTTGACGATATCTTCAGGCAAGGACAGCAGACTGTCCTCAGGCTGCTTAATTAAGTAAGTCTCGATATTATGCTTCCTCAGGAATTCATTCCTCTCTTTACCATGACCCTCTTCCACGTTATAGTCACCGTTGAGACAGTCCAGTGTGGCTTTGGAAATGTGAATCCTCCTGTGTGTAGAAGGCATAGGTCATTACACACTCCTGATGTTGCCTGCAAAGGCTATCTTTTTCTTGACCTGTACAAAACCAACACCAGGGTTACACATGGGTATTATCAGGACATGTCCTCAAGGGCAATACTTGTCTTCCTAAAAAGCAGAAAGAATAAAAGAAAATAGAAGCATAAATTCATGAGCGTAGTATCACGGACATCGTCCCAAGAGACACTGCTGCCTCTGATAAAATACAGCCCTTCTGAGCCACACCTAAGCACATCTTTTGGCTTTTCTTATGATTGTCAGCCTGATCCCAGCAAACTTTACGAAACAGTGATTTTTTTTTTCAGTGGTGTTGATTATATTGGAAAAACAAGTGCTGCAAATGTTTCTGAACCCCAGTGGCAATTATTATCCAAATCACCATGCAAAAAGAGTTCTTTCATCATCTTGGAACCTGTCCTATCATTTCAATCTTCATGTATTTGTAACTTGTTTCTCCAACTTGTCTATATTCTTCTCAAGGGTGATTCTGATAAGTCCATAGGGCTGCACTGAGGGTCCTTTGGGAAAACCACTGTAGGGTACAATTTCCTCTATAACATGTATATTATAAGGAGCAAAGAACAAAGCTGTGGACATGTGCAGGCTGGCAGCTGGCTGGGCTCACTCACAAGTGAAGTGACTCATGGCTGCACAATTGTCAGCCACCGTAACTCATGACTCAGGCTTCTTTTTTAGCAAAATAACATATGACATCAGGGCCTTAAGGATCAAACTTGATTCATGGAAATTTCACGTGGTAAATTCTTCTGGGGAAGAGTTTTTCTGTCCTCATAACTATCTAACTCAATCAGACTACTTATTGTGTTATAATGTGGTCTGGGTAGACTAGCAAGGTAAGGTGGTTACAAACATGGACTTCATTGCTAGATCTCCTGGATTCAAACCCTAGCTCTGCCACTTGCCAGCTGAGAGATCTTGGGCAAATTACTCAGCCTTTCTATCAGTCCATTTTCTTACCCATAATATGGGAAACATAATAGCACCTATCTCTGATGATCATTGTGATTATTCTACGAGTTGATTTGTGTAAGGTAGTCAAAACAGTGCATGGTACAATATATACACTATAAAAGCAAATATGTAAGTTATTAAGAGTATTCTAAAAAATGCCATTGTCATATTACTGTTGTGTATTCCATGCCTCCTCAAGGCTTACAGAAGACTATTGTCAGGCCTTCTGAATAAGGCCTCCAAGCTTTCATTCTCTGGCTCTGTCACTTCAAAGCTCATTTTCTGACACTCCTCTAATATAGCTCTCCTACGCTCTCTCCAGCTATTCAAGTAATTGGCAATTCTCCAGATTCAATGTGCTATTTGGTGCTTACTAACAATTTCCTACTGTCTAATTCAGCTCAAAAGTCATTTTCCTAAGTTTACTTTAGTATTCATTTGAATGAAGGAATGCTTAATATTTTGACTGGCTTTTGGAATGCTAAGAACAATATATCCAAGTAAACAGAAAAGTTTAAAAAAACATTTTAGAGTGGCTTTTAAAAATGCGTTGTAGTGGCTCATACTGAGGAAGCCGAGACTGGTGAATTGCTGGAGCTCAGGAGTCTGAGACCAGCCTGGGCAACATGACAAAACACCGTCTCTACAGAAAAATACAAAAGTTAGCTGGGCGTGGTGGTGCATGCCTGTAGTCTCAGCTACTTGAGAGGCTGAGGTGGGAGGACTGCTTGAGCCCAGACAGTTGAAGCTATAGTGAGCCGAGATCATGCCACCGCACTTCATTCTGGAGGATAAAGTGAGACCTTGTCTTAGAAAAAATAAACAAATTCATTAATTAAATAAAATGCAGTTTACTTTTAGTATTAGCTCAGCTACTCCCTCTCATCCTTCTAACCCATTATGATAAATCCCTCCTTACAGAAAGAAGGAGTTCATTGCAAAGAACATGTGAAAAAACAGAAACTACAAACAAATCATTTCTGATAATTTAAGGCATGTTCTCCACATCTTCCACATAAATATATTGATTGATTTCAAGTGCAAGATGTTAAAAATAAATGTGTGAAAGATGTTTTCACTCTCTTGAGAAATGTGCTGAATAAATACAAAATATTCCCAAGATGCATTTTGTTAATACATATGAACTCAACAATATTGACCTGGGAGAATAACAGATCATTTGACCTTCCATGAAATGGGAGTCCCCATCCGCTTTCTCAGATGAATCTGAATTAAGACTGGAAGCTTACCTTTTCTCCTAGGCAAAATGAACCTGGTAGGAGGGTTTTCTAAAGTACCATGGTTGATTTTCTTTGAAGATAATTAAGTTACATATCAACCCCTTTTAGCATTTCTCTGGATTCTATTTTTATTATTCTGCTGTCAGTATGCAGGGGGACAAATACTTCCATGTATTAAATCAATATTATGTTTTCACTAGTGAAAGAGATCCTTGCCTTCACTGATTCTTCTGCTGAAGTGCTAATCAATATACACTTAAATGTTTTGGTAGAAACTAGGTTTCAGTTGTTTCTTTTCATCCTTGCTACTAACTTGAGCTTTGGGGTAAGGCATTTGAAGATGAGATTCTGAAGACTGCATTTCTTTCTAAGGAAATGTGTCAGTTTTCAGGCAATATTCTCATATATTGAGTGTCAAGTAAACTTGGCATTTTCTGATAAATTTTAATGCTAGGATATAATAAAAGTAGTCATGATACTAAATTAAGACAACAATTCTGTAACTCTTGCTTTGCATAAATGTTATCTAGTAGCCAAAGGTATTACTGTGTGCCCCATGGATTATCTCATATAATTTCCGTTCTTCCAACAACCTTAGGTATTAGACATTTCTTTGTCTCCTTTTGCAGATGCTGAAACTGGCCCATAAGTAACAAGTACATATTTGGCCCCAAATCATATTGGTGGTTAGTGGCAGTGCTGGACTGAGACAAGAACTTTTATTTTCAGTGTCTCTCTACCAACCTGGAACTGTATTATATGGTAACTACTACTACCACAACCACAATAAATATTTACTGAGTACAGGACAAAGGACTTTATATGCATTATTTCATTTAACACAAGTTCAAAAATGGTGATCTTCATGGTGTGGTACTAAGGCCAGCAGTTCCTACCAGGAACTGGTAGAAAGCATCATCTTGAGTTCCATGCCAGACGTACTGAACCAGAAACTCAGCGGTGGGGACCAGCAAGCTATGGTTTAATAAGCTCTCGGGTAATTCCAAGACTGAGGTTTGAGAACCGTTCTTCTAGAAACCCAAGGCTTAGAGGTGTTAAAGAAGAAGACAATAAAAAAAGTGGAAAAATATAAAACAATATCAAACCATGGTGAGTCTGGAGTCCCGTTTTGACATTCCTGCATTTTGCACATTGACAATATCCCATGGCTAAGCAGAGCTGGATACTGAATAGAAGACTGGACTACATGCTTTATAAGCACAATCATATTTGAAACTACATTTTTAAGGCGGATAATGTTTTCAGTCCAAACTTACAGTGAAGAAACTGGGAAGGGCATGAAGTACTTGCCACAATCTTCCAGCCTTCATAACTGGTAAGTAGTAAACCCACGGTTCAGACTCATGACTCATGATATTAAAAATAAGGGTGTGAAAGATGATTTAAACTCAGTCACTTTTCTGTTTCTTTTTACAAATTATTTTATTCGTTTCTTTTCTTTTTCAACTTTTATTTTAGAATCAGGTAGTATATGTGCAGGTTTGTTATAAAGCATATTGCATGATGCTGAGGTTTGGGGTAAGACGGAACCCTCACACACGTAGTGAATATAGTACCCAACAGGTAGTTTCTCGTCCCTTGACCCCCTCTCTCCCTTCTCCCTCTAGTAGGCCCCAGTGTCTATTCTCGTCTTTATGTCCATATGTACTCAATGTTTAGCTCCCACTTAGAAGTGAGAACATGTGGTATTTGGTTTTCTGTTTCTGCATTATTTCGCTTAAGATAATTTCTTTCAGCTGCATCCATGTTGCTGCAAAGGACATGATGTCATTCCTTTTTATGGCTTCATAGTATTCCACGGTGATGTGCTGATTTAAACTTGGTCACTCTTCTGTTTCTTAATGTTATTGAGAACAATAGCTAAACTGGCTTCCAGATATCAAAGCAGTATCTTACAATCCCCCGAAGCATATTCTAAGGTTTGCAAGAGGAATCTACTGAGTATATGGGCAATTCCCCATTTGGTGATGCTTTTAAGATACAGGCCTGGAAACACAGATGAATCGGCTATCTTGTTTGTCTAAATTCAGCAGGTAGTTACTTGTGGGAAAATCCTAAAGAATGGAAAGATTTAAGAAAACCAGCAGTAACACATCAGACTTTCCTCAATTCGAAACCTGTCTGGCAAACAGCCATGACACACCACATAGAGTGAAGGATCCCCATAAGAATAGTAACTGACCTGGGGCTGTCCCTGCACAATGTATAAAAAAAGTGCTTCATACCCATTGCCTGAGATAATCTTCAGAGGAGACCTGTGAGGTAGATTATGCGAATTATAGCAGATGAGAGAACAAACTCTCACGGAGGAGGAAAATAAGCTCACAAGGTAGTAAATCATAAGTATTATTATCTTTCTTCCTGCAGTGAAGAAAGTTGGACTCCGAAGTTAAGCACTGGCCTGAGATCACACAGGTAGAGTGATGCAAGCCAAGTTCACACTAAAATCACATGCCAGGTGCTGTGCATGCCTTACATAACTTGCTGAAGATAATAGAGTTTAGCAAGGGGCAGAGTGGGAATCCTAGTTACTCTGATTCCACCTCTTGTTGTCTTTTTCCCCCTTGATAACATATTACTTGATATTAAACATAATTTGCAAGGAATGATGGCACATACCAGAGAAATCTGTGACTCCAAGGGCAGGTCTAGGGGGTAGGGAAAGGAATATGTGGAAGTGTACTCTCTCTCTCTATATATATCCATCCATCCATCCATTCATCCATCCATCCAGCAATCCATCCATCATCTTTAAGAAAGAGAGGCAGAAGAAACTCACACTGGCTCACATATATTTGATATCTTATTAGGTCCAGTCTCTGTAAACAGAATCTTGATACAACTTTTCAAGACTTACCTTAGTTGCAGTGGCCTTTGCAGACCACTAGCACCTTTGGGGATCCTATGTCAACCAATCTTGATAGCCAAATTTGAAAAGTTGAGTTTCTAAGGAAGAGCCTGAATTTCCTCACTGAGTCCTAGATCATGCATGGAAAGTCAGTAGGTCTTAATCCTGGCTGCCCATTATAATTCACTGAAGAATTGAAAATAGATTCTGCATGGATTCTGCTTTAAACAAACTGGCACGGGGTCTGGACACTAGTATTTTTTAAATGTTCCTTTGGAGATTCGAATGTGTGGCCAAGTCTAAGGACCAATGCTGTGCAGGGCAGAGACCTCAACACCTCAGTGTTATTCCACATCCTCGTTGCCTCTGATGCATTTAACTAGATTTTGGAAGCTAATAGTTGTATGATGTTTCAGTGTCTGGTCTCCTTCCAAATAATTGCTTCCTAGATCTAACCCTGAATTTCTGTACACAGGAAACCCACTGTCACAAAATGAGCAAATGACAACCGTTAAGCATGAAAAGGGCTTTGCTTTGTCTTACCCGGGGATTCCTCCAGATTCGAGTTTGTTTGCAATGTCCACATCCCAAGACCAGACATCAAACTGCCACTTCCTTAGTCCCAAAACACCGCACAGTACCGAGCCTGAGTGGATTCCAATCCTCATGTCAACATCGTGTTTTGTCCTTGACCGCACATACCTGTTGATATAGGTAAATGGAGAGACACATGTATAAGACCAGAGTGGGCATCCTTGGCTCTGCACTTTCAATGTCACCCCTTCCATGAAGACTTCTTGGGTTCTTTAATAACTGGAAGGAGTCTCTGAACATCCTTAGCCTTTTATCTATACTTTTAAAGGCTCTTTGAAACCTTCCTCCAAAACCTGCTGTGTAACCTCTGTCTCAGGGAATGGCACCAGCATCTTTTTCTACCCAACATTAACCTGTGATAGATTATTGATTTCATACTTCATTACACATTCTATTTCCAACCAAAATGTCAACTGTTTCCTTCTTTCTAGCCCTTCTGTGACTTAGTTCAGACCACCAACATGCCTGAGTCTGGGATCCCTGCCTCAGCCTCACCTCCTTCCAGCCCATACTGTCATGGTTTCCAGCTGCTCCTTCTAAATACAAATGTGACCTCATTATCCCATCACTCTTTTCTGACCTACTCCTTAGAGCTGTGGTCTCTGAAATAGAGTGTTTACATCCCAGGGCTGAGCTGGGTCATCCACTGAGATGCAGGAAGAAAATGTTAGAACTTCCATTCACAGCTTTTGTTACTTATGTTGAAAAGCTTTACCAACATTTGATATATAGATTGATATTGGAAACTTAGGGGATACATGTCTGGTCATCCTCTGACTGTAAGTATGGAGGAGGCATCTTGAGAAGACAGAAGAATTTCTACCATTGGATGATTTCCTGTAGTCATGAGCATTCTTTCTTTCAGAGTATTTTGAACTGTTTTAGTTTATGATTAAATGATGGTATTTATGCAGAAAATCAAATGGTAGAATATAATACTTTGTAGTAGAATTACTAGAAAAACCTTCATTGCCCCCCAAATGCAATGATTATGTGACTTCAAAATGCTTAAAAGAGTTGTCAGACTTAAAGGTGAGCTATTCATTTGTCTTTGACAAGAAGACAAGTGTTCCAAATTTGCTGATATTTTTGTGATAATTAATCGCCATTAATATTCCTTCTAGCACATATTTGAAAAAAAAACATAAACTTGCTTAATTTATTTCTTCCAACTCAGGATGATAACTTAAGAATGAGCAAGAAAGTAATTGATTTTTAAAGAAACTGATGCTCTGAAGAAAGCATTTTGAGAATGGAAGTTTGGAAGTATTTCCATCTTTTTAAGAATTTTGTTGCAAAACCAAAGTTACATTATATCATCTATCAAAATTCTTAGAGCTGCACATTTACTAATGTTTAAATATCTTCTAAATGAAGATTTCTGATGATGTCTGAACCCATTTATAAGGGCTTAAATCCATTTATGAGGTTGGAAAACATTTATAAGATATATGTTTAGCTCTGATAGCCACTGAAGCCTGGTATAGAAATATATTGAACTTAAAACCTGACCTTTACATTACTATATCACAAACTATTAAAATTTTTTTTAAAAAAGGATTATGTTTAAACCCATTACTGTCTAATAAATTGTGAAAGCAGAAAAGTCTTAATTAAATTAAATTGTAAGTAATTTAAAATATTTTAAAATTGTAATTAAATTAAAATATTTAAATTAGATACTGTAATTAAATTAAAATATTTTAAAGTATTTTTATTTTCTCATTATCCTTTAAAATCCCTATATTATGTATATTTTATGGTATATGTTTTTAAACATATGAATATAATTAATAGAATAGGTAATAAATATAATTTTATTAGATATGCATATCTTCATATAATTTTATTAATAAAAATAGGGGATCAAAATATTTAGATACTACTGGTCTGTAAGATACAATGGAAAATTCCTAGTCTGGCACACAAAATTCCTCATGATCTGTCCGGTGCCTTAGTTATTCTTCTCATTCCTCATGCACACATTAGACTCTAGCCATCCAAACAACAAGTCATTGTCTGAACCTTGTGTTCCTTCTTTCCTCTCTGGGACCATGGTGCTTCCTCAATCTGGAATGTCCATTACCTCATTCATTGGAAGAGCTTCTACTCCATCTTTTAGAGTGAAGCTTGGTTTAACTCTGGCCAGTAGGCTGCCCTGACTTCCAAGTCTGACTTATGTACCTTTCCCTGTGTTCTCATTGCATCCTTGGTGAACAATAATTAGGGTGCTCTGTTATAATAATCTGTCTCCTCTAAACTAATTGAGAATGGGGACTTTGAATGACTACTCTTTATATTCCTGTCTTAAGATTGTACTATAGCTGGCACTTGGTTAACACTTAGCAGGTGTTTATTGAGTAGGTGGATGGGTGGATGCCTGGGTGTCCAATACTTTCTATTAATGTTCATATATATCCAAGCTTTTTGGTAAAGAGTATAAGGCCCTTGAAGGCATTATTCCTGCCTGAGTCAGCCTTATATTCCTCACAGCCTGGAGCATCCTGCTTTTCATATGGTAGGACTTAAGACACGCAGTGTCCTTTTTTAAAAGAAAAAAACAAAGAATGAATGAATGATTCCATGTACTCAATTGAATCTTTGCAGTCTCTGTTCTTAAGTTGTAAGGTAATGCAAAGCTATTTACGTAAGAAAGTAAAGTTGAATTGGGTTGAGAATATGGAAATATTGTAATAAATTAGACAGGCAACCCATGAACATTAGAAGAAATGCTTGTAACTGAAGGATGAGGTTTTTCTTGATCTTGGTGAAGTTCCTGGTTTCTGGGTCATTGTTTTGACTTTAACTCTTAAGTTAAAAAGCATATGGTACTTTATATTAACTGACAATGAAAACTGTAGGAGCCATTTAAAAAAAAATTGACAAGGCAAGAGAAGAAATGGCATCCAGCCTTTGAGAGGAGCACATCAGTTTCTGAGGCACTTTCCCAATGAGCTTCTGTGCAGGAGGTCATTGAGAGGGGTCATTTGTGCTATCCACAGCCATGCCCACTACTATATTATTCAAGTGTGTAGTAGGATTGACTCCCTGCATACTTTTTTAATTTTTAATTTTTGTGAATACATAGTAGGTGTATATATTTATGGGGTACATGAGGTGATTTGAGGCGTGCAATGTGAAATAATCACATCATGGAGAATGGGGTATCCGTTCCCTCAAGCATTTATCCTTTGAGTTACAAACAATCCAATTACAGTCTTTTAGCTATTTTAAAATGTACAATTAAGTTATTATTGACTATAGTCTGTTGTGCTATCAGATAATAGGTTTTATTTATTTTTTCCTACCCATTAACCATCCCCACCTCTCTCCTAACCCCCCACTACGCTTCCCAGCCTCCGGTAACCATCATTCTACTCTCTATGTTCTTGAGTTCAATTGTTTTGATTTTTAGATCCTGCAAATAAGTGCAAACATATGATGTTTGTCTGGATATTGATGTCGCTTTTGACCAATGAAATATGAGCAGAAGTAATATGTGTCACTTCTGGGCAGAAGCTTTAAGACCAGGATCAACCATACTCTTTAAAAATTTTTTCTCTCCTGTATCCACCATCATGAGTCAAGGAGCTCCTGATGAAGCCTTCTTAACCAGGGTCCTTGAATCAGGATAAAATGTGATGATATCCTGCTATCACACCCCCCTCCTGTAATGAACATAAAGTGTGAATGAAAAATAATTGTTTACTGTTTTAAGTCACTAAGATTTTAGGGATGTTTGTTACTATCCTGACTGGCACAATCATGGGTCCCAATTGATATTTTCCTTATTACACTGTCATTACTGTAGTATGAGGGTTAATATCACAGACTTCAGTGCCAGACAGCCAAGTTCTCATCTTGTTCCATCACTTATGGGCAACATGACCTTAGAGAAGTTATTTTAACTCCCTATAGATGCTTTAATCTCTGCATCAATAAAATGTTAGTAACATTGTCAAGATTAAGTGAATAAACACATGCAGGGAGTTTATAACAGTGCCTGGCCTTTAATAAGGACTAGTTGCTTGTCTATTTATGAAGGAATTGTAGCCTGAGAAAGTAAAATGATTTTCCCTATGGCCCAGAGCTGGTAAGCAGAATTCCAGGACTAAGCTGGTACTGTTGTGTTTTTAAAACCCGTACTCTTTGCAACGTGTGATCCTGGGCACGTAGTTTAATTTGACCCTGAGTTTCAATAGTTGTAAAATAAGGCACTACCTGATTGCTTCACACACAGAACTATTGTGAGCCCCAAAGGATAGAATAATGGATGTTAAAGTGCTTTGCCAGCTAATGGTGAGAGACTATTAAACAGCACATGGTGCTAATGTCATTAGGCAATTAACATTATACAGAGAACGCACTGGAGCATCTTAATGAAAAGACATTTAGATGATTTTTAGTTTCCTCTACAAAACAAGAAGCATAGCAAGAAGACAACATTTTTTTACTGCATGGCTTTTCTTTCTCTTTCATTTTGTGTCTGGGATTTGACTTAAATAAAGACAAGAATGAAACTATGTAAAAGTAATTAATAATTTACAGACATTGATCCTCATTAGTAAGGCTACTCCGTGGTTGCAAAGAACCACAAACACACACAATGTATTTCAAGATCAGTTCTTGAGGGCAGGACCTCGGAGCATTCTTGAAGCTAAAATGGAGGCAATTCTACTCCTAGTGACAAGTCTTGTTCAGTTCTTCCAGAGCAGAGCCCCAGGGATGTTTTGCTGTACCTAATCAGTCACAGATTAAGAGAAAAGGCCTATAGATGACATCTGCACCTTCTCTTTCTTCTCTAGACACTCGGGTTCTGGAGGGCAGGGATGCCACCTTCCATTCCCACTTAGCTCAAAGCTTAGCACACAGACATAGTCAGTGCTGAAAGTTATTTATCAAGTTAATGGACAAAGCTCAATGGCTTTCTGGGTTCACAGGCCTTTGGCTGTCCCAAGATGGATCTAAGAGTCCCAGAGAAACCACTGAGTTGCCTTAGGACCTGCTAGTTGGGGAGGGGAAGACCCCCTAAACCTCTTCCTTTCAAATAGAGCAAATCTACTTTCTGTTCTTCATGGGGAGATTCCATTCAAAATTTCTTTTAAATAAAAAACACACGTAATTATCGTTATTATTTTTGCTCACCTCTATCTAGCTGGGGACAAATCATGAAACAATTAACAAACTAAAGATTGACAACATTATTTCTTTTAACTGAACTATTAAGGAAGCATGTTACAATTATAAGGTAAAAAATGAAGGACCTTAGATTTTTTCTTTCAACTTAAATGCTTCAAAGGGTTCTTTTTAGACAATTAATCCATAGAAGTTGCTAGAGGAATGACGGGACGCATAATTCAGTAGCAATAATTGACCTATACATTAGACAGGAATTCCAATGCTGTAGGGGCTAGAGCAAATTACACATATTTCCCCAGCAACACCACACAGGCATAGAACCTGCATTAAAGCAGGCCCAGATCTGACGTCACACTTCTCCATTTACTGCTTGTGGATGTCAGGCTAGTTGCTTTAGTCCCAGTGTCTCAGTCTTCCCAGGTGCAATGGGGAAGAGAATTGGTCCTCTGTAGAGGTGTTAGGATGGTTCATAAAATAATGTATGTAAAACACTTAGCCTGGTGGATACTGAACACTCAAAAATAGTACCTAGTACTAATTTTTGGAAGTAATACCATTTTTCAATTGCACAGATTGAATCAGACCAATAAAAAATGATGAATTAATCACTCTACCTACCCTTTTCTGCTAAAACTCTGCCTACATCAACTCTATTCACACAGACATGGCTTCAACCAACCCATAAATGGTGCAGTTCTCAGGCATAAACTGGCCTAAACAGAGTGAACAATGGTTACAATTTAGGCAGAATTGATTGGGCCCCAGTCACCTGGAAAAAATGGTGCCCTTGAACATTCCAGAACAAAGGAAAGGCAAGAGAGTTAGTCATGGAGGTCAACTATGTTCATTGCCCAGGGCGTTTTGTGCAGACACGGAATCATCTTCATAACAAACCTGTATCACTACCAGAACCATTTTACAAATGAGAGAACTGAGTCATGAGAGGTATATTGCTTTAAGTCACACAGTTATTGATGGAGTAGTTAGAATTTCACCATGGGTGTATGAGCCTGAACCCATTGGTCCATTTCTACTTCCCTGCATGTCTTCTTTGAAGGGAAATACAAAAGGAAGTATGTGGACTACTGGGGTCTGAGCTAACTCAGCCCAATATATGGACATAGTCTCTACAGATTGATTTCCAAAGCCTCCCTTCTTATAGATCTGAGTTTGCTGAGGGTACTTCAGGAGTCATTGTGTGGTAGGGACTGCCATTGTGGTGGCCATGGAGCCCAACTTTGCCTTCAACCCTGATCCATTCTATTGCCTCTGCTGGACTTTAGTATCAGCCTGCTGTATGAAACATAGGGTCCATCTGCTTCTTAAAATGTTTGAAAGCCACCATGTGTTGGGAGCAAGGCCCCCAAAGCCTGGCCATAAACTGGACACAA
The DNA here is from genome assembly GCF_006542625.1 of Nomascus leucogenys. Lineage (NCBI taxonomy): Eukaryota > Metazoa > Chordata > Mammalia > Primates > Hylobatidae > Nomascus > Nomascus leucogenys. Next base: position 82,996,933 of record NC_044396.1, read on the forward strand.
AACTGGCCATAAATAAAATCTCTGCAGCAATGTAACATGTCCATAATGGCCATAATGCCCAAGCTGGAAGATTGTGGGTTTACAGGAATGAGGGCAAGGAACACCTGGCCTACCCAGGGTGGAAAACCGCTTAAAGGCATTCTTAAGCCACAAACAAAAGCATGAGCGATCTGTGTCTTAAGGGTGTGTTCCTGCTGCAATTAATTTGGCCCATCCCTTCGTTTCCCTCAAGGGATACTTCTAGTTAATTTAATATCTATAGAAACAATGCTAATGATTGCTGTTAATAAATATGTGGGTAAATCTCTGTTCAGGGCTCTCAGCTCTGAAGGCTGTGAGACCCCTGATTTCCCACTTCACACCTCTGTATTTCTGTGTGTGTGTCTTTAATTCCTCTAGCGCCACTGGGTTAAGGTCTCCCTGACCGAGCTGGTCTTGGCACCATGCTTACCCTGACATGAAATTTGTGATTTCACGAAGTGCTTCCCAATTCATGTTCTCATTTTGATAGCCACAGTGACTCTGAAAGGTAGATGCCTATCAATATTATAAATTTTGATTTTACAGATGAGCAAACTGAGGCTCTGAGAGGATTAAGATATGGTTATTATCTCTCCTGTGCCAGGCGTTTGACCTTAATCACCTCATTTCATCCTCATTTCCACCACAGGCTACATATGCAGCTCATCCATTTATTCTTTCAACAAGTGTCTGTTGAAGAACTCTAAAGATATAAGCAGTGACCCAAATAGACAAATCAATTTCTGCATTCATGGAGCTTACATCAATGTGGTTTTTTTCCCATTTTACAACCAAGGAAGCTGGGGCTCAGAGAGGTTAAGTGACACGGGTGTTAGGTACTGCCAGATTCCAAGCTGAATGGTGGTTGGATACTTTGCTGCTGCTTGCACTCCCTTCCAGTGGAAAGGTAATGGGGAAGGCCTAACTGCACTCACATTCAAAAGCAGGGTGGATCTAGGGAGAGAAAAGTGAGAGCAATGGTGTTCTTGAAGATGAAAGCGTTGCTGACCCTGCCTGCTTTGGTGCCCTGGAATCTTAGAAGAACAATAGAGACCAAGTCAGGACAGCAGCTGTGCGCCAAGTCAGCATTTCCTTGTTGATCCCGCTCGGGGGAGTTCTGAAGTTCTGAATTCTGGATTTTTTAGAACAATTTGTTTCCTGAAACGGTCCTAACTCAGGGGTGAGAGACGCACGGGGAGTGTGTGTGTGTGTGTGTGTTGGGGGTGAAACATTTGGTGCTTCTTTTATTCCCGTTAATTTCCTCTCCTTCCTTCAAGATGCCTGTTATTGTATAGTGCATTTCCTCTTCCAACGTGCCCTCTGTCCTATGCGACTGGCAGCACTCAGCATTCCCTAGCAGCCCACATCTGGCCCTGTAGCCTGGCCTGCTACAGTGCTTCACTGCCTGCATTCAAAACCCAAAACATTCTGGGTTGGGGACATAGTTTCTTTTAAATAGAACTGGAATGTTTTTTGGAGTTATTACAATTTTCCAGATACATAAGGTAATACTCAAGGATAGACATTCTTATGATTCTCTGATTTTGTGTGGGTCTTAATCAACGCAGGCTTCCATAACAAAATTTATAGACTGGATGGCATAAACAAGAGGAATGTATTTCTCACAATTCTGGAGGCTGGGAAGTCTGAGATTACGGTGCTAGCAGGATCAGGTTCTGGTGAGGGCCCTCTTCCTGGCTTGCAGATGGCTGCCTTCCTGTTGTGCCCCCACAAGGTGGAGAGAGAGAGCCAGCAAGCTCTCTGGGGTCTCTTCTAATAAGGGCACTAAGCCTCATTTAAACCTAATTAGCTCCCAAAAGCCTCATCTCCAGATACTGTTATATTTGTGGTTAGGGCTTCAACACAGGAATTTTGGGGGGATAAAATTCAGCCCATAGCAGTGTGATTTATTAAATGAGGGAGTAAAACTTATTTTTTAAAACAACTATATTATGAAATATATTTTAAGAGATTATTCCCATTTCAACTAATTTAAAAATTATTTAATGTGTTTTGTTTCTTGTTGGCAAAAATAAACATAATGTTGGATAAAATTTTAGATGTCAACTTAGAACTGTGTGAGGGGTGTAGCTTTCAACATTATTTTAGAGAGTATGGAGCAAAGAGTTTGTAAATCACTGTTCTAAAAACCAGAATCAAACCCTTCCATTGGGCAACTTCTAATCCAGTGCTACAGAAAGTGTGTATCCTGGCTGGGCGTGGTAGCTCATGCCGTAATCTCAGCACTTTGGGAGGCCGAGGCGGGCAGATCGCCTGAGGTCAGGAGTTTGACGCCAGCCTGGCCAACATGATGAAACCCTGTCTCTACTAAAAATACAAAAATTAGCTGGGCATGGTGGCACACGCCTGTAGTCCCAGCTTCTCAGTAGTAGCTGAGGCAGGAGAATCCCTTGAACCCGGGAGGTGGAGGTTGCAGTGATCCGAGATCACACCACTGCATTCCAGCCTGGGTGACAGAGTGACACTCCGTCTCCAAAAAAAAGAAAGTGTGTATCCCATTAGATGTTCCACAAGAGAAGTCTCTGTTTAAACAGAGCTCTGTGGGACTGGTGAGTATCTCATGTCCAAACTGGGAGAGTCATTTAACCCGAATCTTCATCTACCCTTTTGCTGTTTTCTAACATGGCCCAGACACTTAACAGCCACAGGCTCATGTGGAGAGTGTGGGGAGTCCTGGCCAAAGATTTTTGTGTGCATTATTTAACTTACACCTACACACACACACACCCCACACACATGATGTATGTTGTGATGGGCTATGGCCAGGCCAACTGTAGGCACATAGATACAGTGAGAGCAAGAACATGGCTCTGTGTCAACAGGAATATCATGTAAAGGGGTTAATCTCTGAGTGCCAATGTGGCCTCTCTCCCAGCCTGCAGAAGACTGGGTGCAGAGCTTGACGGTTGGGCTGGTAAATGTTTAACAACTGTCTCTCTGGGAAAAAAAGGTCCTGATTTGTAATGTCTGTCAACTTCTGTGGTGTCACTATTTTTGTCATGGATGAGTTCAAGCTTCCAACTTTAGTTCAACTGACTTGTACAATTCCTGCAAGTTTAACAATTGGCTTTTGCAAACAGGCAGGGGCTGACCTCGGCATATCACTTTTTAAGGCTTGTGACTGGGTAGATTTCTCCTCCTGTGTGGGGAGCTGAGACCATTGCAATTCACTTCCCTCTGTACGGAACAGAGAGGGACACCACAGCCCCGCCCACTTCCTGTGCCCTTACTTCTCTGTGCTTTGTGTCTTGCTTCTTTCTATTGTGGCAGTGAGCTGAAGTCACTTCAACTGTCCTTCAATATTCAAACCTGGATTAGTCCTTATGGTGTGGCCTTCCACATTATTATCCCCAGTTTCCTCAGGAAGAAACTGAGATTCAACATGTTTAAGATTCTTGGAAGTAGGGCCTGGTGCAGTGGCATTCGCCTGTAATCCCAGCTACTTGGGAGGCTGAGGTGGGAAGATCCCCTGAGCCCAGGATTTCCAGGCTACAGTGAGCTATGATTGTACCACTGCACTTTAGCTTGGGTGACAGAGTGAGACTCCGTTTCTTAAAAAAAAAAAAAAAAAAAAAAAAAAGATTCTTAGAAGTAGAATGTGAACCAAATTCTCCTGAGTTCTAAATCCTAAGCATTTCCCAGTATATCACGTGGATTCTTCCGAGAAGTGTCACTGGGTTAGAGTGAGAACTGTGTTACATGAACAGAGTAAGCAATGGACAACAGTGTGCCAGGGACACTGTGAGGACCCTTCCATTAAGAGCCAAAAGACACAGTGATCCAAGGATGCTAATGGCATACGGCTCCACTACATGTGGGGCTCCTGGTATTTCAAAGGGAAAGACAGCGCTGGTCACACTAGACTCCCCTGTCCACAAACCTCTAAAGGCTCTGCCACTTATCCAATGAAGTGAAAGTGTTGTTACTATTATGTTGGTGCAAAAGTAATTGAGGTTTTTTGCCATTGATACATTTTGATAGTCACCTTGACTCATCTCCATATATTCTAACTCTGCGCTTTTGCAGATGCTATTGCCTAAGGGAGGGAGGAACACTGCGATGGTTAATTTTATGTGTCAATTTGGTTAGGCCTTTGTATCCAGATATTTGGTCAAACACCAGGCTAGATGTTGCTGGGAAGGTGTTTTTTAGGTGAGATGAACATTTAAATCAGTAGACGGAGTAAATCAGATTACTCTCCACAATGTGTGTGGGCTTTACACAGTCAATTGAAGACCTTAAGAGAAAAATTACTGCTGTTCCCCAAGGAAGATGAAATTCTGAATCCAGCCTGCTTTTGGACTCAAGCTACAATATCAACTCTTCCCTGGATCTCCAGCCTGCTGGTCCACCCTGCAGATTTTAGACTTGACTAGCCTCCACAATTTTGTGAACCAATTTCTTAAAACAAATTTTTATAAGTAATAGACACCCTGTTTGTTCTGTTTCTCCAGAGAACCCTAATACAAACACCTTCCTGTCATCTCTACCTGTCAAAACTTCTTTTCTTTTTGAAATAACATTTTCTTTTCTAGTTATATTAGTTATACATGATTATTCCTAAATATTAAAAAATATAGTAAAGAATAAAGAAGAAAATTAAAACTACTCAATTTCATCACAGAGCTTTATGTCCTTTCTTTTTATAAAAACAGATTTATTAAAAAGTGGAGGTTCCCATTCCAGCAGGGGTAGCTAAAAATAAATAAAAAATTTAAAAAGCTGAAGTTGGTTTAAACATGTGTGCATGTGTGTATGTGTGTATTCTACCATGTATACTTTAAATGCGTAAGCATTTTTCATGCCCTGAATATTAATGTAAACCATGATGTTTAATGGTTACCCATTTTTCTTTTCTTTCTTTCTTTCTTTTTTTTTTTTTTGAGACAGAGTTTTGCTCTTATTGCCCCGGCTAGAGTAGTACAATGGCACGATCTTGGCTCACCACAACCTCTGCCTCCCGGGTTCAAGCGATTCTCCTGCCTCAGCCTCCCTAGTAGCTGGGATTACAGGCACATGCCACCATGCCTGGATAATTTTGTATTTTTAGTAGAGATGAGGTTTCTCCATGTTGGTCAGACTGGTCTCGAACTCCCGATCTCAGGTGATCTGCCTGCCTTGGCCTCCCAAAGTGCTGGGATTACAGGTGTGAGCCACCGCACCTGGTCGTTACCCATTTTTCTATTTTTTACATATGCCAGAATTTATATAATCATTTCCATACCTTTGAACATTTATGGCATCAGATGGTGCTGTGGTCTGAATATGTCCCACATATTTCATGTATTAGAAAGTCTCCAAGTGGCAGTATTGAAAGGGAGCTTTTAAGAGGTGATTGGATCATAAGGGATCTGCCCTTATGAATGAATGATTCCATTGACAGATTAGTGGATTCATGGGTTAATGGATTAGTGGGTTATCATGGCAGTGGAACTGGTGGATTAATAAGGAGAGGAAGAGGCTTGAGCTAGCACATAAGCTCACTCAACTCCTCATCATAAGATTCCCTGCGCCCCCTTGCGATTTCACAGTGAGTCTCCACCAGCAAGAAGTCTCTCACCAGATGTGGTCCCTCAGCCTTGGACTTCTTAGCCTCTAGAACTATAAGAAATAAATTCCTTTTCTTTGCATGTAGTCTGTTTCAAATATTCTGTCAGTAAGCAACAGAAAACGGGCTAATAAAAGATGAACATGATTCAGAGCCTTTGCTATGTCACAAGCTGTGTGTCACTGGTCAGAAGATGTTTTTATTCTAACAGAGCTTGAGTTTCATTTGGAAATTGTTCTTCACAGAGTGTTGGTATTTGTGAAGTAATTCAGGTAGATTATTTGGTATAGTGCCTGGCACATGGCGAACATTCTATCAATATTAGTTTATCAACAATTATTTCTATATATATTCAGTTTTCATATTACAAATAATTTTGCTAAAAATAAAAATTTCTGTCCATGTACTGAACATCACTCTAATTGAAGTAGGCTTATGAATGCTGAATTTAATGCCATTTTGGAACAGAGTGAGACAACGGACTTTTGGGGGAAATAAAGGGAAAGAGAGAGAGAGAAAGAAAAGAAAAGAGGGAGAAGAAGTGATGAAGGGAAGGAAGGAATAGACAGAAAAAAAGAGAAAAAAATAAAATGTAAGAAAGAAATAAAAAGGAAAGGAGGCTGGGAGGCAGGTTTAGGCATTCTTGCCTTCAGTAAAAACAATATAATTTCAGTTTTTTATTTCTTGTCCTGCCATATCGCTTGGCAGGGTGACCCTGCCACAAGGATTAAGACCTTTACTTGAATTAACTGTTGGGGACAAGCCAGTTACTACTTGGCATTCTGCTGTCATTCCTATGACTTTTTTAGCAATTGCACTGTAAAGACCAAGCTCTGCAATTTTCATTAAGATTAATCAAGAACAACTTTTACAGATCATTAATAAACATTGCATATGACAGAGCCCAGTGTCAGCCCTGGCATCTTCTGAACGATCAGGACTCCCCAAAACAGACACAGAATATGTGAAGAGAAGGCACCTGGAGCCACTTTTCAATCTATGTAACAGAAACTATTATATAAGCCTATTTTAATTAATTTAATTTTATGAACAGACATGCATGAGATGACATTAAGTGTTTCATTGGAAATAAAATTACATTCAATCTCTTTTTTGCCATTCATCTAGCTAATATCATGTTTCTAAAATTAAGTATTTTTGGTAGATTGAATTTACTATGAGGCTCTTTTGATTAGGGCTTATTATCTTGTTATTCTCAGATGTTTATTGACTGACATTTTCCTCTTTCAATATCAGTTCTGCTAAAGTATTAGGAATGTACCAATGTATGTAGGATCTCCTAAACTATATGTTGATCCTTTGGGTATTGATGGCAAATTTCAGGCATCAGTAGCAATTGCGCAAATCTGGAGTTGGGAGGTGGGCTACCATGATGACTAAGATAGACGGCTTTGAAGTCAGATGATTCCAGAATTGGTCCCCTTGTGCTGCCACTGACTAGTCACGTGATCTAGGTGGAGGTAATTATACAATCTCAGTTAGCTTGTATGGCAGAGGCACCTGACAGCCATAACTGAAGCATACCCTGAGGGTGACCCTATGGTCTAAGAAGAGCATTAGTTTGGAGTTCCAAGCTAAGGAATCTGAGAGTGGCCAACATGGAGATCCACTGCTTATCCATGAAGAACAGCCAAACCTCTGGCTCATTCCCCTGGCACACAGGCTGTAAGGGCACTGAGGCCCTTTGCTTTGGATGAAATGTGGGTTGCTAGGTAGAGAGCACTAAGTAAAAATGCTGTATAAAGAGCATACTTTTTACAAATTGTAGTTGTCTTCTTGTGCAGGGTGCCACCACTGGACCACCCCATGTGTAATTCCCCCCCGTAAACCCTATGTCTCATTTGCTGTCTCTAGGTCTCATCTTCAGCCTGAGACACAGTACCATCCCTACTGGACGCAATAGGGGTCCAGCACTACATGGCTCCAATTTTCTCATTGGTAAAGTAGGAGCCCACTTCCAGACCTTCCATTAGTTAGGACAAACCTGTCTAGCTATATTGTTTGTTGTTTGCATCCATTCTCATTGTTGCTCTAAGCTAGTCTGATTTGTCCATGCTGCAGACACACTTAGTTCTTCAGTATTTGGCCTATCACCCCGCCTATCTTCTAGAATTTTTATGAGGACTTAATGAGCCAATACATGCAAGACATTTATCTCAGTATCTGGGATATAGTTAGTGTTTAAGAAACTCAAGCGGCCGGGCATGGTGGCTCACGCACGGTGGCTCACGGCCGGGCACGGTGGCTCCTAGCACTTGGGAGGCCGAGGCAGGCAGATCATGAGGTCAGGAGATCAAAACACAGTGAAACCCCGTTATCTACTAAAAATACAAAAAAAAAAAAAATTAGCTGGGCGTGGTGGCATGCGCCTGTAGTCCCAGCTACTGGGGAGGCTGAGGCAGGAGAATCCCTTGAATCTGGGAGGTGGGGGTTGCAGTGAGCCGAGATTGCGCCACTGCACTCTAGCCTGGGTGAGCAGAGTGAGACTCCGTCTCAAAAACAAAACAAAAAACAAAACAAAACAAAACAAAACAAAACAAAACAAAACAAAAAGAAACTCAAACTGCTATCATTATTTTATGAGCATAGAATAGAAGCCATGGTAAAACAATAGGTTTCTATAACTCAACTGCATCAAATTTTCCATTATCCAAACTCAGCCTCCCTTGCAAGATTCTATTAAAAATATTTCCATAGTGATAACATGCATGCTACCTATTTGAGTTTTCCTATTTGAAGTTGGGATCTTATTATCCTCATTTTGCAGATGAGGCCATGGAGGCTATAAGTTAAGTCACCCACCCATCATTACAGACCTAATTACAGGAAGAGGCAGGAAACAGGGTAGGTCTGTTGCTGCCTGTCAAGGGCTCCCTAACCCACCCCATTCACTCAGCATATTTTCTATGTCACCTTACAGTACAATAGGCACTCTTTCAGGGAACCTTTGTCACAGTCACATCCAGCAATGAATTATAATTTTAATAAAATGGAATCCTGACTGGAATTCTTGGAGTAGTCAATTGAAAAATAAGTTTAATGTCATGATAAATGTTTGATTTAATTAAAATTTGTATGTCACATATTGTCTGTTGGGTGACTCTTGGAACTCAGCTTTGATGTGTTATCATCCCTTCCTTTCTATTTCACAGCTGCTGCTCTATTTCAGGTCCTTACTTCTCTCCCCTGGATTAGTATGAGAATATCCCCAAACCGGTTTCCTTTCCTTTGGCCTCTGCTCCTCCATTCCAGTGTCAAGGGGAGAGAGAGTTATCCCTCTCCACAGTCATCTTCCTGACGTCCAGATCTGACCATGTCACTTCCCTACTTTAAGAGTCAGTGACTTTTCATTGCCTGAGGGATAAAGCCCCAGCGTATCTTACCCTAAACCTATTGTTTTAATTTAGAATTGTGGTAATCACCAAGGTCAGCTTCAACGCTTAACACACACACATGCACACACATACAAACACATATAAACACATACATATATACCACACATGTACATACATTTACATACATATGTACACACATACACTAATGCACACATACATGTGGCTTTTGCCATTCTTAACAGCTAGCATGACTCGTTGTTCAAGCCTTTGTTTCCAGGAAAAAAAAACCAACTTTGGTCCTTGGTTAAAAAGGCTACTGTGCAAACAGCTCAGTAAAAGGCAAATGATAGGGAAAAAGGTTACCCTCTTACTTGTAGTTTTGATTGTCTTGACTCTTGCCCACTTTGCATTTAAAAAATATTTTTTATTTTTTGTACATTGACAGGTAAAATTGTATATATTTGTTGCATACAACATGAAGATTTGAAACATATATACATTGTGGAATCTAGCTAATTAACACATGTATTACCTCACAGTTATCATTTTTATGGTGAGAACACATGACATCCAGTCTCTTACCATTTTTCAAGAATAAAATATATTGTCAACTATAGTCACCAAGCTGTATAATAGGCCTTTTGAATTTATTTCACCTATCTAATTGAAATTTTGTATCTTTTGATTAACGTCTCCTCAACCACACTCCAACCACCCCTAGACCCTGATAACCACCATCTCTACTTCTATGGGTTAGATTTTATAGCTTCCACATAGGAGTGAGATCATGAGGTATGTATCTATCTGTGCTAAGGTTATATTTTTTAACATAATGTCCATGTTCATCTATATTATTGACAATGCCAGGATTTCCTTCTTTATGGTGTAATAGTATTCCATTACACACACACACACACACACACACACACACACACACACACACACACATATATATACACACACCACATTTTTCTTTATCCATTCATCCATTGATGGACATTCAGGTTGATTACATATCTTGGCTTTGGTAAATAATGCTGCAATAAACCTGGGAATACAGACATTTCTTCAACATACAGATTTCATTTCCTTTGCATAACTACCCAGTAGTGGAATTATTAGATCATATGGTAGTTCTATTTTTTAAGTTTCTGAAGAACTGACACTGTTTTAAATAATAACTGTATTAATTTAAATTTCCACCAGCAGTGTTCAAAGTTTCCTTTCCACCACCTCCTGGCCAATACTTGTTATCTCTTGACTTTTTGATAGCAGCTATTCTAATAGGTGTGAAGTGATATCTCATTGTGGTTTTTATTTGTGTTTCCCTGATGATTAGTGATATTTAACTTTTTAAAAAATATACCTGTTGGGTTGTATATCTTCTTTTGAGAAATGTATATTCAGGTCCTTTGCCCATTTTAAAATCAGGTGATTTTCTTGCTATTGAGTTGTTGGAATTTCTTATATATTTTGGATTTTAACCTTTTATCAGAAGTATAGTTTACAAGTATTTTCTCCCATTCTGTAGTTTAGGTTCACTATCTTAATTGTTTTTTTTGTTATGCAGAAACTTTTTAGTTTTTCAGATAGTTTGCTGTTAATATATAGAAATGCTACTTATTTTTGTATGTTGATTTTATATCCTGCAACTTTACTAAATTTGTTTAATTCTAACCGTTTTTTTTTCTTGGTGGAGCCTTAGGGTTTTCTCTATATAAAATCATGTCATCTGCAAACAGAAACAATTTAACTTGTTCCTTTCCAGTTTAGATGCCTTTCAATTCTTTCTCTTGTTTAACCGCTCTAGCTGGGAACTCCAGTACCTATATTGAATAGAAGTGGCAAGAGCGGACATCCCTGTCTTTTTTCAGATCTTAGAGGAAAAGATTGCAACTTTTTATTGTTTAAAAAATTTGTTTTAATGACAGGGCCTGCTCTGTTGCCCAGGCTAGTGTGCAGTGGCACAATCATACCTCACTGCAGTCTGAAACTCCTGGTCTCAAGGACTTCTCCCACCTCAGCCCTCTGAGTAGTTATGGGATTACAAGTGCCACTATGTCCAGCTTGGGGGAGGTCAATTTGAAGAACTAAAGCAGTCACCTGTGGCTGCCGAAGAGAATACAGTGGTGCTAACACAGCAACCTTAAATTCCTGGGCTCAGTGATCTTCCCTCCTCAGCCTCCCAAGTAGCTAGGACTACAGGCATGTGCAACCACACCCACATAATTTTTAAATACTTTGTGGAAATGAGGTCTTTCTATTATTGCTCAGGCTAGTCTCATACTCCTGACCTCAAGCTATCCTCCCACCTTGGCCTCACAATGTGCTGGGATTACAGGTGTGAGCCGTCACACTTGGCATAACTTTTTCTTATTGAGTATGATATTAGCCCTGGGTTTGTCATATACATGGCCTTTATTATTTTGAGGTACATTCTTTCTATGCCTAATTCATTGAGAATTTTCATAATGAAAGGATGTTGGATTTTGTCAAATGCTTTTTCTGCATCTATTGAAATGATCATGTGGTTTTGTCCTTTATTCTGTCATTGTGATGTATCACATTTATTGATCTATGTATGTTGAACCATCCATGCATCCTGGGATGAATCCTACTTGAGCATGGTGAATGATCCCTTTAATGTGCTGTTGAATTTGGTTTTCTAGAATTTTTTGCATATTTTTCTTCATCAGGAATATTTTTGTAATTAATCAGGAATATTATATCATTTTCTTTTTTGTAGTGTCTTTGTCTGGCTTTGGTCTCTGGATGATGCTAGCCTCATAAAATGAGGGTGGAAACAATTTTTCCTCTTCAATTTTTTGGACGAGTTTGAAAAGAATTGATATTCTTCTTTAAGTTTTGATAGAATTCACAGCAAAACCATCAGGTCCTGGGCCTTTTTTTGATGAGAGACTTTATATTACTGATTCAATCTCCTTGCTGGCTTGCTGTTGGTCTATTAAGATTTTCTATTTCTTCATAATTCAGTTCTGGTAGATTGCATGCATCAAATGAATTTATTAATTTTATTTTATTTGTTTTTTCTTAATTAGTCCAGCAATAGGTCTTTCAACTTTATTTTTCAAAAAAATTCAACTCTTGGTTTTGTTTATTTTTTCTAGTCTTTATCTATTTCTGTCCTGATTTTTATTATTTTCTTTCTTCTACTAACTTTGGACTTAGTTGTTCTTGTTTTTCTAGTCCCTTGAGGTGCAATGTTAGGTTGTTTATTTGAGAGCCTCTTTTTTGATGCAGGTGTTTATTATTGTAAACTTCCCTTATATAACTGCCTTTGCTGTATCCCATAAGTTTGTTGTTTTCCAATTTTGTCTCAAGAAATTTTAAAATTTTTCTTTAAGCTCTTTCATTGACCCATTGGTTGTCCAGGAGCATGTTGTTTAATTTTAATGTATTTGTGAATTTTGTGAAGTTCCTCCTGTTATTCATTTCTAGTGTTATACCCTTGTGGTCAGAAAATATACTTTATATGATTTGAATCTTCTTAAATTTGTTAAGATTTGTTTTATATCCTAACATATGAGTTATCCTGGAGAATCTTTCATGTGAAATTGAAAATAATGTATATTCTGCAGCTATTGAATGAAATGTTCCATATATGTCTATTAGGTCCACTTATTTGAGAGAATAGCTTAAGTCTAATGTTTCCTTATTGATTTCCTATGTGGATAATCTGTGTACTACTGAAACTGGAATGCTGAAGTCCTCTACTATAGTTGTAATATAGTATTATCTTTCCCTTCATATCTGTTAACATTTGCCTTATATTTTTAAGTACTTTGATGTTGGATGCAGATATATTTACAATTGTTATATCCACTTGCTGAATCATCCCTTTATCATTATGTAATGACCTTCTTTGTGCATTTTCATAGTTATTAATGTAAAGTGTATTTTATCTTGCATAAGTCTAGGTATTCCTGCTCTCTTTTGTTTTTTATTTGCATGTAATACCTTTTCCATCCTTCACTTTCAATCTATGTGTGTCCTTACACATAGCGAGCCTTTGTAAGCAGCATATAGTTGAGTCTTGTTTTTCATCCATTAAGGCACTCTACATTTTTTGATTCTAGAATTTAATGCATTTACATTACAGGTGGGGTAGAGACTTGTTAATTGTTTTCTAGTTGTTTTGTAGATCTTTTGTTACTTTCTTCCTTTCCTTTTGTCTTCCTCTGAGGTTAAGTGATTTTCACTAGTGTTATATTTGGATTCCTTGCTTCTATTTTTTTTTTTTCTTTTGAGATGGAGTCTCGTTCTGTCGCCCAGGCTGGAGTGCAGTGGCACAATCTCAGCTCACTGCAAGCTCTGCATCCCAAGTTCACGCCATTCTCCTGCCTCGGCCTCCCAAGTAGCTGGGACTACAGGCACCTGCCACCGCGCCTGGCTAATTTTTTGTATTTTTGGTAGAGACGGGGTTTCACCGTGTTAACCAGGATAGTGTTGATCCCCTGACCTCACGATCCACCCACCTCAGCCTCCCAAAGTGCTGGGATTACAGGCGTGAGCCACCGCACCCGGACTCTTGCTTCTATTTTTTGTGTATTTACTATAGGTTTTTGCTTTGTTGTTACCATGAGGCTTACGAAAACATCTCATATTTATAACAGGTTATTTTAAGCTGATGGCAACTTAACTTTGATCACACACACACACCCTGCTGTATATTTTTAATCCACTTCTCTCCAGCATTTTATATTTTTATGTCAATATTTATATTTTAATATTGTATATTTCTTAACAAATTAGTGTGGGTATTATTATTTGTAGTAGTTTTGTTTTTTTATCCTACATTACAAAGATATAAGTAATTTACATCTTTTTCCAAGTTTGAAAAGTTTTCTGCTACTATTTTTTAAAATAAGCTTTCTACCCTTTTATCTTTCTGTTCTCCTTCTAAAACCCACAAGACTTGAATATTTGCTCTTTTGGAGTTGTCCCATAAATCCTGTATTACTATAATATTAGAATATTCTGAATTTTACTTTGTACTTATTTTTACCAGTGAGTTCTACACTTTCAAATGTTTTTATGATACTCATTAGCATCCTTTTCTTTCAGCTAGAACCTCCTTTAGCATTTCTTATAAGACAAGTCTGGTGGTGATGGATTCTCTCAGCTTTTGTTTGTCTGGAAAAGTCTTTATCTCCCTTCATTTCTAAAGGACAGTTTTGCTAGGTATAGTATTTTTGGCTAGCAGATTTTTCATTTCCCTTCAGCACTTTGAATATGTCTCCCACTGTCTCCTAGCCTGTAAGCTTTCTGCTGAGGATTCTGATGTTAACCATATTGGGACTCCTATATATGGTATTTGCTTCTTCTTGTTGTTGTTGCTTTCAGGATCTTCTTTTTGTCTTTGATTTTAACAGTTTGATTATTATGTTTCTTTGGCTATTCTTATTTGGGTTGAATCTGATTGGAGATCTTTGACCTTCATGTACCTGGATATTTACACCTTTTTCCAAGTTTGGAATGTTTCCTGCTACTATTTGTTTAAATAAGCTTTCTATCCCTTTATCTTATTTTTCTCCTTCTAAAACCCCCATGACTTGAATATTTGCTCTTTTGATGTTGTCCTATAAATCCTGTAAGCTTTCTTTATACTTCTTTATTCTTTTTTCTTCTTTGACTGTATATTTTCAAATAACCTCTGTTGGTGTTCACAATTTCTTTCTTCTGCCTGAGAAATTCTGCTGTTGATGTTCTCTATTGCAGTTTTCATTTTGGTTATTATATTTTTTGGCTCTAGATTTCTTTTTAAAAATTATTTTCAATCACTCCATTAAGTTTCTTGTTCTGGTCACTTATTATTTTCCTCATTTTATTAATTTTTTTTGTATTTTCTTCATGTTTGCTGGGATTCCTTAAAATAGTTATTTTGAAATATTTGGCAGGCAGTTCACACATCTTCATTTCTTTAGGTTTAGTCACTGGCACCTTATTTTTTTCTCTTAGTGATGTCATGTTTCCCTGATGATTTTTGACCCCCATCATTCTGCCTCAATCCCTGCTCAGTTGAATAAGTAAGTCCTTATTATAGTCTTCACAGACTGGATTTTCCTGGGAAAGCACTATGGCAGGTGTGGTGCTGGGGCATGCCAGAAGCCTGGGGCAGCTGCAGCCAGAGTGACATTGCTAGAAACATGGTACCTACTACATAGGTATTACTTCTGGGTGGGCCAGAAGCCTGGGACCACTGAGGCTTTCCCATTGCTAAGGGATGTCCGGAGCCCAGGTCCACTAATGTCAACCTAATAGTGGTGTGTGCCTGAGATCAGATTGGCCAAGCAAGCCTGTAGCCTTGAGCTGTGTGGTCCTACCTGCCATCGGGGCATGTGTAGAGGCTTAGTCTGTGGGTACCAGCCTGGTATATGGGACCATGAGGGTCTGCCTAGTGCGAGGTTTTACTGTGGCAAGCCCAGTGTTGGGGTCCAAGGCAAAGTCCTATGCCCACTTCCTTCTCTTTTCCCCAAATGGATGGTATATTTTTCTGTACTGTGCTGCTTGGGATGGGGGAAGGATGATATGGGTAATATAATATAAATTTGTCCTGCCTACTCCGTTTAATGTGCCTTTTCTTATTATTGTGCTACAGCTGAGTATTATGACATCTCACCTGATTTCCTTAGCTCTTTTGAAGCTATTTTCACATATGAATACTTGCTCAAATTGATGTTTCTGTTAGAGAATAATCACAGGAGAGTCCTATTTCATTAACTGGCTTTACTACTCCTCACCCACTTTCAAACCTGCCAATGTGCTAACTAGCAGTAGACAACCCTGGTCTTTCCTAATATTGACACCCTATCCTATCCATGTCTATGGCTGTAGAGGATTTCTATCACATATTTGGATTGATCAGTGAGTAAGAGACTAGGGTGATTTTGAGTGTTGGTTTGCCATTTGCACAAAAATTATAGATCTCACTTAAACAAGGAAACTATTGGAGTTGTGAGGTATAGTGACTAAAAATCCAAATGCCATCTTACCAACAGAGCACTGGCCCCTTGTCTTTCTGCACTCTGGGGATTGATGGTATCCTAACTTTGAGAAAATGTCAGAAATAGGGACAAGGAGAGCTGCTGAAAGGGAAAGACAAAACCTCAAACAGGGGTCCATTTCTCACAGCAAATAAAGAGGGTGAACATGAAATCTGGGGACACCAGTAACTAAATGGTTTATTAACCTAACGTTATGATATATGCAATATAATATTATGAACATTTCCAGTCTTTATGGCTTCTATCAAGTTTTCAAATTGGAACAAGCAACTTTGCAGCTGAATAAAAAATTCCATCTTGTGTAAGCAGTAATTGGTTTAGATTATTAACTTTTTGATAAAGCTATGTAACTGGCATTTTCTTCTAAACACATTAAGGTCCAAATATTGTTCACCAGCCATTCCTCAGAGTGAAATATTTGACAGTAAGACTGGAAACTATAGAAGTCTGAGCCAATTGCAACCAAGGTTTGCCTAATTCCAGGGCTACTATTAATTCCTTTTTAGCATGCTTTCTTGCTAACTAGAATAATTAATACTGGACCTCATGTTACTTAGATTAGAATCAAGGAGTTGTTTGGATATTAATAGATTTTGATTCATACAGTTTGAAAAAGACTTTGAATCATTTCTCACTGTTCAATTTCAAAACTCCAGAAAAGAGATCTTAAATTCAATAAAATGATCAGGAAGAATAAGGTCCTCTCCAGAAAGAGAAATAATAATGCTCTAAGTATCTTAAAGTATTTGATTATAGATGTTCATTTATTTTCCAATGTTATCTCTGTAACATATCTTTTACTTAAGGCTAAGATACAAACCCTTATGGAAAGTCTGTAGAAAGTTTTGCTGCTTAAACTCTGATGTTTGTGTGGCTATAAATCACAGATTTTCAGAACTGGTGGAGACTTCAAAGTTGTCTGACCTGATTTTCTCATTTTGTAGACAATAAATTTAATTGCTCCCCTAAAGGACACCCATGCACAAAGACCTCCAGGTGACATGTTTATCACTGTATTTCTAGGGCTGAGCCCAGTTCCTGACATAGTGGAGCTCAATAAACAGTTGTTGATGGGTTTACTGATTGACAGAATAAGGCTCACACACCTAACTAGTTGTAGAGATCTCTGATCTTCTGGGTGTCAGTCTGTATTAGTCTGTTCGTGCATTGCTATAAGAACTACCTGAGACTGGGTAATTTATAAAGAAAAGAGATTTAATTAACAGGTAGTTCCATGGGCTGTACAGGAAGCATGGCTGCAGAGGCCACAGGAAACTTACAATCATGGCAGAAGGTAAAGGGGAAGGAGGCACATCTTACGTAACAGAGAAAGAGGAAGAGAGCAAAGAAGGAGGTGCTACACACTTATAAACAACCAGATCTCATGAGAACTCACTATCATGACAACAGCAATGGGGAAATCCGCCCCCTTGATCCAATTACCTCCCATCAGGCCCCTCCTCCAACGCTGAGGATTACAATTTGACATGAGATTTGGGTGGGAACACAAATCCAAACCATATCACAGTTCCATTGTCCCCCTTTACCCCAGTTAAAGTATTATTACAATTCATCCTAGTTTTCAGGGGAAAACTCTCAAGTGTCCAAATTAGCAGTTAAAAAACATCTGCAGCCTTTTCCATTAATCAAAACCTGAACAAAAGGGAACTCTGTGTTGGAACCCATAGATTCTCTCTCCATAGTTCCTAAAGTGGAGTACTTCTGCATCTCTACAGAAGTCAGGGAGATGGTAGAGAGGACATCTTGGGTCTCTTTATCTACCTACCTACTTGGTATTAGGGATAGTAAAGGCTTTGGTTTCCATCATACACTTCATAGAAAAGTACCATAAATTCTCATCCCACTTGTGCATCTCCTGATTCCATTTGTTTGGCTTTATGGGAGACTTTCAGATAAATCCCTTAAATGAGGCATAAGGCCTCTGAAATTGCTACTCAAAATTTTTTCTTTCCAGAGGACCAATGAGAAAAGAAGACTGTGACAATTGGATATTTTTCTTGAGATATGATAAAGCTCTACATGTGCCTTTCCAGAGGTAGGCTGCTGTCACTATGGACACATGCCTTCTGCTGATGGAAAGGTACTAAAAGGATTTTGGAAATTCCTAGTCTCTTTGCCCTTTGCTGGAATGGTAATCCAGCAGTCTTCAAAGAGGCTTGGATGCATGCAGAATTACTCTGGATCCACTTTGATCACCAAGCTGGCCAGCCCAGCCTAATGTAGTCTAGGGCGGTGGCCTAATGTAGGGCAGGAAAGCTTGGCCAGATAATGCTTAAAATTCTATTAGAGATGGCGTAAAGGGAGAAAGAAGGTTTTCCAAGTCTTTTGTCTCCTGCTCCTCAGATTCCTTCTCTTCTGAAAGAATAAAAATATGATGCTACGCAGACAAGGAAAGAACCCCAAATTTTGACCTTAAGACACCCAGAACCATGGCCTCTGTGTCCCTCCTGACAGTCCACCTCCCTGTGCCTGGTCTTGTGAGTTCCTGCTGCTCCTTTTTGCAAGACAATGTGCCACAGCAACTGCACACCCTACTCAACTGTTTGCAGAAGACAGCAAAGGCCCTGCAGTTTACAGACAGCACTCCACTTGAAGACTGTTGAGTGACCATCTTTGCTACATAGCTTTCATTTAGAGGCTGTACCCCTATTGCCCACTGGCTTCTTTCAACAAAACATGGTTTTTCCTCCTGGTAGCTTCTGGGAGAATATGATGTTTGCTAGTTTGTTTCCTTTGTGAAAACTGGGTTGTCTGTGGAAATATCTCTTACTGCAGGTGGGAAAACTTCATGTGAAAAGTTCATATCTGTGATGCTACATTTTGAGAAACCCTCTATTGTACTGATTTTTCCATGGTATGCTCTGATTCCACCTTTAAAATCTCTCTAAAGGCAGTGGTTTTCAAGGCTGGCTGTACCTTCGTCTCATGGGAGAAGCTTACAAGCAGCCCACGGTCTTCCCTAGATCAATTAAGTCTGAGTTTTTGAGGATGTTAGTCACCCAAGCATTGACATATGTGTATGTGTGTGTGTGTGTGTATTTCTGCCTATGCATCCTCTTGTTACTGCTTTAGCTGTGGCTTTGTGAGGACGTGACACTTAGAGGCTCTGCAACCAGTTCGGACCTCAAGGGGAGTGAGTGCTGACAATACTAAGATTCTGTCTGAAAGCAACACACAGCCTAGTTCCAGAGTCCTCAACCCCAATAATTCCTTCCCCCTTGATCCGTCATCTGCTTGTCAGATATGCTGAATAAAACCAAAAGCACTTGCCACACATCCATGATGCCAACCTTGGTGGCAGCCTTCTAGTAATTTTCTATTGGCCATAGGATAAAGTGCAACCCCTTAACGTGACTGAGAAAGTCATATGGGCTCTGGCTGCTGCCAGCCTACAGTCCATCTGTCACTAGTCTTTCCATTCCAGGCTTCACAGTAGCCATTGCAGCACATCCTGGTTTCTGTACATGTCGATCTTCTCTTGAAGACCACCCTCTCCACTTCCAAGATCCTGTCAATGTCCACCCACCTTTCAGTCAACAGCTTAGACATTTCTATTCCGGAAAGCCTTCCCCAACATCCCACATTGAATTAACTTCCTCCTCTATTTTCCCCAGGCACTTGGATTTGTTTTATCACAAAGCTTATTGTTCTGCATTGAAATTTTCTATTCATTCATTCATTCTTTCATTCGTCTCTCTCTCTGCACTGTAACATCCCTGAAGGTAAGGACTATGCTCATCTTGTTCCTTGCTGCATCTCCACAAGGGCATTTGTAATACAAACTTGTAGCACAAATAATTAAAAGTGAGGTAAACTTAGAAAACAATGATGCTAACAGGTTCATTGGTTTATATGGGAGAACTAAGGGGCACAGTTTTTGTGAAAAAAGTCAAAAGGTTCTGCCTTTCATCATACATATGATTTACCACAAAGGGTAGATGAAGTGGTCTGTGATCATGCACATTGAAGACCCAGGTAACATGATGGGGATCACAAATTACCTGATGGTTTTTATCATGCTGAGACCCATTTCAACACAGCAATGGGCATGGTCCTGGCGGGGCTCAGGAAGTCCAGACACGCAGTAGTAGCAGTCCCCTAGGATTTTAATACGAAGGCAGTGATGCTCCTGGAAGGAATAGGATAAGAGGGAAGGGTCTATGTCAGCAGAAGGATCAGTTCTTCAGAAAGGCTTGAGAAAGAGGCGAGCAGGGTTAGGTGGTCTGCAGCTTGGGGTAAGGAGAACCTACCTTTGAAATATACTTCTAACTGTCTTTCTAAAATATTTGAGGTGTAACCTAAATAGGGGTTTGAAGGACCCAGAGGTGAAGTGGAATCATAAAAAAATTGGGTTTTGAGCTCAAAAGCTACATGGTTATATCCAAGCTTTGCTATACACTAGCTCTATGGTCTGCACACCTGTCACTTGCTCAGGCCTGACAGAGTGCTCATAGTATCTCCTACAAATTCAGCCCCAAGCAATGTCTCTCTTCTCAGAAACAACTGTGAATTAACAGCTTTCATCAGTCTTTAGCTTAATAGTAAGCACTTAAAAATGTACATCACTTAGGAATTCCTATTACTTCAACTCTATAAAGTTCCTTTCCAGCAAGGACATTGGCACTTTATGAAGAGGAACTAAGTCTTCTTATATATCCTTTTATTCACTTATTAATTTATATGTTTGTTCATTGAAAAAATTAAAAATCAATTGGGCATCTATAATAAGGCAAACATTGTCCTTAACACAAAGATGACTAATAAAAGCTCCTATTATGCACTATAAATAAAACAGAGTTAATCCCCACAACAACCCTCTAAGGTGGGTTTTTTATCTCCATTTCATAGGTGAGAAGTAGTTGTTAGTTTGGCGGATTCCCAATCTTAAAGACACAACTCTTACAAAATTTCAAAGAACAACAAGCATTAAGAAAATAATGCATGCTTTTATATTGGATAGGAAGCAGCTAGATGTTACAGGTTCAAGAAGAGAACTTAAGGTAGTATAGCATGGGGAGCAAAGAGCACTGGTTTAGGAGTCACACTGCACAGGATCAAATCTCAGATACCCCCTCTGTCTTTTCTGTGAGTCTTTGGGTAAATTACCTAACCTCTGGGCTTCAGGTGCCTCATTTATAAAATGGGGATAATCATAGGGCCTGTCCCCTTGTGCCACTGTGAGGGTTAAGTAGATAATGCAAGTGAAAGCTCAGTACAGGGCCTGGCAGATGGAGCATTCAATTAATATTGCCTCTTTCTATGATGAAGACTTGGACTCCAGGCCTAGCTCCTTCACATATCTGTTTTTCATCATGGACAAGTGATGTTTCCCCTTAGTTTCCTTGGGCAGATTGTTGGGACTGAATGACCTCTGAGATGCCTTCTAGATCTGAAGTCCTAGAGGCTTATGTTCTATGGCTGTGTGGCAAAAGCAGGGACCCAGAGCCGGAGAAGGGGAGTTATTGATAAAAAGTACCCACTGAGAGACCAACAGTACTGTTGATGCCCTTCTAGTAGCAAGCTGTAAAGCACTGTGTTGGTTTCCCAATCTCACCAGGAGTTGGACATTATGTTTGGGTAATGGATAAGTAAATACACTATCCCAAGAAAAACAAATATTAGACAGGGAAAAGAGAATCAGAACTGTCTCTGGTACTTCCCCATCAGATTTCTGGAGCCTTGTCAACCTTCCCAAATGGGCCCAGATGCAATCTTCAGAACTCTGACAGCATGTACAGCCATCCCAGGATTATTTTTAGGGGATCTGGGCTCCTGTCTATTGGTTGCTTCAATGCAGCTAATTTTGCAAGAGAGCTGACAATTAGGTCTGATTCATTAAATAAAAGATGCTTAAGGCCTTCAGTTGTCTCTTCTGAGACCTTGAGGGTGTCAGGATCAGAATGGAACTTAGAAAGTTTCTTGTTCATTGGTACTAGCAGTGCCCAGATTTGTGGAGTCAGTGAGACCATTATGGAAAAAGAAATCAGAGGGTTTAGAGATGTTGTAGGTACATTTTTTTTTTGTCAAGAAAGTATGAACAATCCTTCAACAAACACCAAAAACAGCAATCCAAATACTATCTACTATCGCCATCACTTATAAAAGCAAATATATTTTTAACACCAGAACTAGTGGAAAGACATATCTTCAGAATAAAGGCAAGGTTTTGTTTTAACCTAAATAAATTAACATTATGAAAACTCACTACATTACTTTTTATCATTTTTAAAATCTCATGCCCACAAGTTTAAAATTTCCAATTTTTGTGTAAGAAGGAGAATTTGAGAACCAGTGTTCCAGTATCTTACTCTGATTTTGCGGATCTGAACACTGAGACTGGAAGGCAGGGATTGGTGACTTCATCTGCAAATGGTCTTTTGGGGCATGGGGTTGGTATGAGAGACTCATGCGAAAGAAATCCTGGTGCCATCAAAACCAGATGCATGGATTGGCCTGTTGCCTGTTTGCTACAGGGAGGGATGAGGGAAAGGGGCATAACAAAAATTACTTTGGTCTAAGAATCTGACATCTGCATTCCAGGGAAATTTACCAGCTGTTTGATCTTGGATAAGACACTGAAGCCATTGCATGTGGGTTTCAATTCCTCATATGTGACAAGTGCCAAAATAATCTATCTTGTCCTTAGTACACAACAGAGTAAGCTTGGCCATCACTTAACAATGACAATGACAACTGACACCTGGAAGTAGCCTTCTCAGTGTTCAACATGGTGCTCCTTATCTTTTTTCGTTGAGCTTCACAATAAAACTCTGAACATGGCAGAGCAGGTAAAGTCACATCTGTTTTACAGATACAGAAATCTCAGTGGAGAGAGGGGAAGCTTCCTGTGCTACAGAGGAGCTAGCTAATAGTCACAACCTGGGCTGGATGTCACCCTCACCAGCTCTGAATCTGTGATCTTTCCCTGAAAACAGAGGTGAAAGCACTTTGGAAAAAATCTAAGTGGGGACAGGAGCTAATAGTCATTGAGCATGTACAATGTGCCAGGCAATGTGCTAAATGCATTACACTTATCTCAGTCTTCAGGACCACTTTCTAAGTCACGTGCCATTTTACAGATGGGAACAGCAGGCTTGAGGGAAAGGCCACATGGCAAGTAAGAGGCAGAAGAAGAATTCAAACCCATGTTTGTCTGATTGTGGGGCTCCACGCTCTCTCTCGGCAAAACTGCAGGAATTATGGCAAAGTCCAGAATGGTAGGTCTTCTGACAAAAGTGTGTTTTAGAAGGAGATTGTGTAAAATAGTTTATTACTCTTCGGAGGCAGACATTGGATAATGATGTGATGATGCTCATGTCCAGGGTTTGTTATTCTTCCAACAAAAGGTGGAGCTGGTAGCCTCCTTGAAACTCTTTGGGTCCCAAATACATGGTTGTATATATGCATATATATTATATAAAATTATTTTATATATAAAAATAAAATGTATGTAATATATATAATATATTAAAGGCCTGGATTCTTATCTGTCAAGGTCTTTCAATTTGCAGACACATTTTTCTGATCAAATACTATGAGCTGTCAGATGACTTGACAGTAATATCTGAATAATTTATTTGTACCAGAAACTACCTTGAAAAGTTCACATAAAGGAAGCCAGACTGCTTTGGAAAAAATATTCAAAAAGAAAAATAAAGTAGGGTGAGGATCTTCTTGAAAATGTTATTGAGTTGGCCTTATTGCAATCCTTGCCTCTTGTCTTGATGATTTTGACATTATCAAAATCTTGGAAAATTCCCAAGAGTTTATGAAACTGCACATACAGACAATAGACAAAAATTAGGAGATGAATGCACCAAATTATCAAAGATGGTTATATTGTTCACGGGGCAGAATTGCAGGGATGTATACTTTGCATTGTGTACATCTTTGATATTTGAATTTTATGTAATGAACATGTATAACTTTAATAAGCAGAAAAACTCAATACAAATGAAAAAGAAAAGACTCTCAAAGCAAACACATTAGTGCTATCAGTGTACTTTTTTAAAAAGTTAGAAATCCCAAAAAACTTTATAGTATTTAATTGTAATCACATGAGTAGTACGTGAATATATTGTCCTAGTAAAAATGAAACTGTAGATAAGGTTGCAGTTGTTCCCTAGGACGGCCTCTTCTCGTCAGACACACAGCATCCTGGAAGCCTGGTCTTCTTGCCCTCTCCATGGAGGCTGCTATGCATTCACATGTGATTTTCCCTTGCCAGACTCTGAGCTTCCTGAGGGGAAGGACTGGTTTTGTCTTTTCAGTCTTGCACAGTACCTGAAAAAGTATCTTTCTCTTTCTCTGGGTCAGCAGGGTTTACTGTGACACCAGAAATGCACCTTAATCACATCTGCCAATGGCCTTTGGATGGCCGTTTTTGTTCATCTTGGCATCTTTGATAAAAAATATCAGAACCATAATAGGAAAGGGAATAGCTATGTTTAACTGATACCAGCCACCACTGATGCAACAATAAAAGGAAATGGTATACATGTTTCTCCCCCGTCCCTAGCCCTCCAGCTAAAACCAACCCTCCTATTAGGAGGATCCCTCAGTTTCCACTTCCTCCTCCGCCCCTGTCAGTCTCCTAGCTAGCAGCTGTTCAGTAGCTGAAATTTATACTAAGGTTGCTTGACAAGTCCCTGCCTGTCTTTCTAGCCTCATCTCCACCACTTCCTACCCTGCACTTTATCCTCCAGCAGTCTCTTCTGGTTTCTTCACAAATACAGAGTAACATCTTTATGCTTGTTTTCTCCTCTGCATAAAATATCCTGCTCTGATTTCTTTGCCTTGCTAATTAGTGTATAAATTATGTATAATACAATCACCTTCTTGACAAATTCAAACCCATGTCTGTCTGACTGTGGGGCTCCATGCCCTCTCTCTACAAAACTGTAATAATAAAACAACCACCATCATAAAAATATAAATCAGCTATATAACCCCCCAAATCGCCCCACCCCATGCTCCATTGCTATCCATATGCTTACTCCATTCCCAGCCCTCCTTGCAGCTACTTATCTGTTTTCTGCCTCTGTAATTGTACCTTTTATAGGATGTCTTGTAAATGGAGTCATAAAATACCTAGCCTTTTGTATCTGGTTTCTTTCACTTGGCATACTGCACTTGAGATTCATTGATGTTGCACATAAGAGTGGATAATCCTATTTTTATTGCTGAACAGTATTCTATTGTATTGTTTATATCATTTTTAAGACTCAGCTTAAGAGTCACTTTTTTCAAGAAGTCTTCTCTCATCTAAAGGTTATGTGTTGCCTCTGTGTTTCCATGGCCCCCAGACTTACCTTCTTCATAACACATGGCACATTTTACATTCCTTACCTATTTATGAATACCTAACTAGACTTAATTCTACAAAGGGAGGAGGTGTGTTTTCATCATTCTCATATTCCTAACACATAGCAGCATGTACAATACCTAGTAGGTGCTTAAATGCAAGTATGAATGTATTTCCCATAGAGTGAGGCAGCCTTAAAAGAGGACATTTTGATGCTCTAAAAATGAACTCCCACTGATGTGGTCTTATTTAATTCTCATTAAGGCTCTGTGAAGTTGGCACTAACATACACACTTTACAAACCAGGAAATTAAGATGTCTGTTTGAACCCAAAGCCCACTCTGAAGTACAGTGTGATAATGATATTACTTTGTAACTGAAGTGGCTTTAGGACTATGAATCTGTGTTTTGATAGCAAATGTCCATCTCCTTTAATCTATTTTCTAGCTTAGCTCTGATCAAGTCAGCTGGAAAATGAAGGTACTGTCTTGTTGGCTAAAAACAAAGCTCTTAAGTTAGGTTGATCAAAATGGCGGTGGGATGGCCCAGCAGATTACTGGTTTTTAAGAACATGCTAATTCATCCCAGATGGCCAGGGTTGGCTGGGAAACTGCAGGCCATCATTACTGCATCCATGAGCACTGAAGCTGCAGCTGGATGGCACCTGGCCACGTGCAAGGGGAAGCAATGATAGGGGCATGGAAAACAGATAAAAAGGACTTGGGTTTGATTGTCACTCAACCAGCTGTCTCTCAATTGAGAAAATTAATCTGACAAACTCCTGCCTGAGACCTGTAAATAGCTAACATCAGTCCCCAGAATGTGAGATGGTCAGGGTCCATGCCTAGGGATAGGATGCAGAATGGTAATGACATTGGGGAAGATGGCTGAATCCTTCTCTTTCCTTATTCCATATGCAGTCCCTCACTCCTGCAAAAGACAAGGAGGGAATTAAATTCAACTCACATGGGCCAGTCGATCAAATCTGGCAAAGAGCTCGTTGAGCATCCTGACCAGCTCCTGAGCAGACAAGGTCGTGGAGAGGTTGGTAAATCCTTTAACATCTGCAAAAAGAATACTAAACACAGGGAAGAGGGTGGGGGTGGGGGTAGAAAGCGTATTAATATTTTAGTCCATCTTGGGATACACGTCAACACCAAACCAATAGATAAACTGTCTTTGTGGTCTGAGATTTTAGCTCTTGCTGCCATGAGAGTCAGGAGGAATGTCTCAGTATTTAATAAATATCTCAGCATAGAGTCCACCCAGGAGCTCAGGAAGAACAAGGGGACAACAGGAAGCCCTTTTTTTCCTGTGCAGGGCTGTGTAGAGTGGGCAATGCAAACAATCCAAAAGAGAATTTGTCACCATGAAGATATCAATTTCTTGTGAAAAGCAAGATGAAACTTTATGAATTATCTCTGTATTTTCACAATGAACAGCAATGCACATGCAATGAACACAGAGTAAAATGGTCACAAGGGGCAGGGGCAGAACCCAAAACCTCATCATCTTGAACCCAATGACAGGTACAGTACCCAAAATGGCAGGTAAATAGGCATTTCTCAAAAATTATGACAATAGGTGGCAAATCTGGGAAACCTCAGGTAGAATAATTAATTTCCCAAAACTCTCACATTACTAAAGATTTCAGTTAGGTAAGGTCTTGTTCTGTGTATATGGCCTGGTATAAGGGACAGGGCAGCTTCCAAAAGCCTTCTAAAAGCTAGGTTACTCTCTTAGTTAAGCCATCCAGTTACTCTGTGGGGCAAGCATAGTTCTCTCCATTCAGCTCATGAGGAAACTGAGGCTCAGAGGGGCAAGGAGACTTGCCCAGCATCTCACTAATGGCACATGGCATAGCTGGGATTCTCCATTTGGTTGAATTGCACTGAGGGACATTGCTCCAATTATCTTATCATGTCATCTCAGGGACCTCTGAAAGGAAAGATAGGACACCAAACAGGATACCATATTTGATCATTTCTCATTTTTCATCCTCTCTGAAAGTGATACGTGTCTTACAATTGATCACTTTAGCTGTGTGTCGAGCTTTTTGCATCTTTTCTTAGTGTTGCCTAAAATAATGACAAGTCTTACAATCAGCCTATGAGTGTAATTTAGTTTTAATGAAATAGGTAATTGGGCTAGAAGACATTGTGGAATGTGTTGACTTACATCAGTCACCACATGTATTCAATAATTCTTAAAATTCATCTCCTTTACAAACTCTTTTAAGAATTTGACATAGACTATGGATTATCTCTCCCAAAAATGTACGAGCATTCAAAATTTTGCACCTCACTTAAAGGGATTTATACATTCCACAAAGCCCATTCATGAAATCATTAGGAATCCTTAGATCTATTGCTTTAGTTAATTGTTGAATGTCTCATTCTTTCAGCAAATATTTATATATTTACTATGTGTTCAGCTAGGCACTGGGCTAGGAAGTTAGATTAAATGATATATAAGACCTAGTGCCTTTCCTCAAGATGCTGAGTCTGAGGAATGGAGCTGGAAAGACAAAAAGAAAAATGGAAACAGTGCAGGGTGATGATCACTGTGATTGAAGGACATTTTGGGGGATGACCAGCCACAGAGGGATCAGGAGTCTCCCAGCAGAGCAAAGTCTCAGCTAGTTCTTGAAGAATGTGATGAGCGAAGTGATTGGGAGGATGGATGCTCTGAGCAGAGAGAACAGTACATTCTAGGGTCTCATGGAAGAATAAGTATATATATCAAGGTTCTGCAGTAATTCAAGGGCAGCCAGTCAGAAGGTATCACTGAGCAAGGAGGCTAGAAAGAAGAGAGAGATGAGGTCAGAAATATAGGTGGGGCAATGATGGAGAAGGGGCTGGTAAGCCAGGCTGAAGAATGTAGACTTTGTCCTGAAAGTGATGGAAAGCTGGTGAATGGGATTTAAGCATGGACATGATGCCAATAGATTTTCAATTTACAAAGCTTCCTTTGGCAGAGTGACTATACTGCCATTGTCTTCTACAGTTCTGTGGTGGCAGAGCATATGGTCATATGCACAGAATTTGAGTCTAGATAGATCTGGGTTCAAATCTTAGTTCACCACTTATGAATTCTATGACCTTGGGCAACTTCCTGAACTTCTGTAAGCCCTAGCTCTGTAAACTGGAGATAACTGTCATACTTGCCTCATTACTGGGTAGTGTTTAGCACATCACCTGGCAATTGCCAGCACAGTAAATGCTCCTTAAATGTGTTAGCTTTTGTTATCATCATTTTACAAAATTATACTATAATTGCATGTTATATTTGAGAGAGAAAGAGAAGAGAGAGGTAACAGAGGTAGAAAATAATATGGCCATTCATTCGATTATGTATTACTTGTAGCTAAAAGCATTCCTAACTGTTGATGAAGCCTGAACTGGCAGGCAGCAGCAACACTTACAGACTATTCACTGTGGACTTGGTATTGCTCTGAGAGCCCTACATGTATTCACTCATTTATTCCATGTAACTTATGAGGGAGAACCTATCATGATTTTCTCCATTTTATAGAACTGAGGCCTGAGTAACTTGCCCATAATCATGAAGAGCTAGAATTTGAACCAGGAAGCCTGGCTCTGGCATCCATACTCTTTACTGCACAACTATGCTACTTTTGAAGCAAGAAAAGTCATTGCTATGACAGGTGGGAAGTGGACAGGCTCTTAGATCACTTGGTTTAACACATTCCCTTTATGAATCCATAAGCCCAAAGCTACTAGTATCCATCTGTCTATGGCAAGAATGGTTCACCAATTTATTCATTCCACAGCTTATTAATTAAATGTCTACTATACACCAGGCAGTGGAGACAAAGTAGTGAGCGGATGATAGCATCATCCCAGCCTTTATAAAGCTCACAGTTTATTGAAAGAACAAATGGATTCCCTGAGAGCTAAGGTCATAAAAGCTTCAGATGTCTTCAGTGTTCCAATATCATCAAACTTTTCCAGGTCTTTTGATCCTACCATACAATATGCACCTGTATCTTTGTACATGCTATACCTGCTCCCTGGTATACGGTATAGCTTTTTCCCCCTTTTGATATCTGTTAAAATCTGACTTGTCCTTCAAAGCCCCACTCAGGTGTTAAAATCATGTTAAGAGTCTATACCCCTCTGGAGACTTCCTCAAGCATAGCCAGTTATCCCCAACTCAAGCTTCTCGCCCTGTTGGTGCCCCTCTCTGTCATAACACTTAACTCTCAATAGCACAATCATATGTGGCTAAGTGTGCTCTATCTATTAGCTGAAGAACAAGAATGAAGTCACCTCTGCATCCCACCTGCCCAGCACACAGTTGGCTGTATTACATGTTTCCTTAGTCCAATCAACAGAAACATTCAGAATTAAGTCCTCCTTCCTCAGAGCATGGTCATGGCCCCCAGTGACATCTCAAGAAATTGTTAGAAATGTAGACTCTCAAGCCACCTCTCCAGACCCATGGTACCACAATCTGCTTTAACCGAGCCGTAGATGATTTGTGTACACATTTAAGGCTCAGAAGCACTGGTTTAAGTCATAGTTGTACAATAAGGATTTATTGAATAAAAGACCAGATGCAGAAACCAGGGCCCTGGTTCTCATTCCATTGCTTGTTCTGCCACCCCCAGGTGCTGGGCTCCGATCATCAAGTCTTTTGATTCTTGGCATAAATTTACAGCTTTCCAGGATAAATATACCAAGGGGGCCATAGTAATTTTCAACTCTAATTTGGTTACATAAGTTGTTTATTTGGCTAAAAATAAGTCATGTTACCTAATAGTCACCTTCAAATAGAATCCCCAAGGAAGCTTTTGCAGAGTTCAATAGAATCATTAGGAACATCGTCCCTGTGTAGACTCCTCTCACTAACTAAGTTTCAGATGTGTTCAGTGTTCCAATATCATAACTGTGTGTTCTTGGGAAAGTTACTTAACCTCTCTGAGCTTCCATTTTTCTTGATAATAAAGCAAAGGTCATTAAAGGTACTCTGTAGGACTACTATAAGAAGATAACTTGTAAATCATTGCATAATTCTCAATAAATGAAGGGTATATAACTTTATTTGGGAAGTTTTTACGAATCTGGAAGTGCTTAACTGCCATGTGGATGGATCTAGAAAGTCATCAAGTTGTCTAGGTCCATTCAATTGCATTTTGCTTGTTTGTGAAACTCTAGTCTACATGACAGATGTAGTGATCACACATGTTGACAGGGCTGGCTGGAAATTAACAGCCAGTCAAGAAAGTGAACCGACTCAGCAAGAGTCTAAAAATGAGGATTTTTCTGATCCTTGACAATGGTTCACTAAAATATCTACCATGGCATAGGGAGAGATAAAGACAAACATGTCTCCCAGACAGACCTACAAAATATGTGTCAGCAAATGTGCAAATGTACATGAAATGGAGTTGGCAGGGCCAATAGGAAATAGGAAAAAGAACCATGACAGAGAAAGATGACTGTCCACCAAATCCATGCCTCTGTTTGCATAGTCAATCCACCTGTCACTAGAAAAAGCCATTGAGCCAGAGGCACTGTTCCCAGCCCACTTTGTTTCTAGGTGGGCACCTGGAATTGATTCTCCCTAATGGAATCTGAGCGGAAATGACATATGTCATTTTCTGGTTAAGGTGGTAAAAAAAAAAATGGGCGTGAGTACTCTGTGCTTCCCCTTCCAATAACCAAATGCCAGGAACTTTGAGGCCCAAGGGATGGTAGTTACAAAACAAAGGAGCCTTTTTCCCTGTATCACCCACGAACCGGTAATATCAGCAGTGGACTCTCGTGTGAATAAATTTGATTGAGTTAAAAAATCAATGAAATTGAAAGGGTATTTGAAAGAGCAGATAGCATTACCCTAATGAATACAAGAAGTGTCTTAAGTATCTGGGGGAAAAACAGGAAAGATAAATAGAATTGGGTAGGTGGGATGGAGAGCCTGAATGACTTCCAGTAAAAAGCTGGTGGCCAGATGGATCCTCAGGTGAACCTGGAGAAGTCTCAGAGGTTGATAGCTGAAATCAGCTTGAACATTCAAAGAGCCCAGCTTTTGGGTTGCGAAACGGAGGCCCACAGGGATGAGGTGATGCAGTGGAAGTCTCGCCAAGGGTGTGGCTACCCGAGCCCACGTGGGCACACGAATGCCCCCAAGCATAGCGCCTTTAACCACACCCTTTCTTGATGAAGGTGAACAGTGGTATGAAATGTAAGTCAAGACTGAGAAGTGTACAGCACTTTTTTAGGAAAGAGTCCTCAAAATTAAAAAAAAAAAAAAGCAAGGGAGAAGAAAGAATGCACCAGGCAGTTTACCATGAAGAGGGTGACGGGTTTGGAAATGATTTCAAAAATGCTCCCAACGCCGCAGCGGGGTTGCTTTGGGGGTTGGGGAAGGGGGTGGAGCAGCCAGTCGGCTTTGTTCTCCGACTTGGGCTAGGGACCGTCCTCCTCTGCTTTCAAGGCTTGGGTCTTATTTTAGCACCCTGCAGCCTCGCAGTGGGCAGGAGATGCCCCGCCGCCCCGAGCTGAGTTCATCTTCCCGAAACCCCTGGAGCCGCGGGCATCTCGCCACACTGCTCTGAGAATAGACCGGGAGCAACCGGGCCGGCGGCTGGTTTCTGCATCAATTCTCCTTCCGCTAGTAACGGCTCTGAAAACACGGAGACACGGAGAGCAGAAAACGAAATTTTAATGTACTGTGGCGTGAACTTCTGGAAAAGGGTCTCCAGCACAAGAACTCAGTTCAATGACTTAAAATAAATGGGCGGGGTTGGAGGGATGGGGGCAGAAGAAACTAGCTGCTCAGGAGTAACTGGAGCACTGAAAAAGGATTCCTGCAAAAAGTGAGCCGCCGAACATGTTGTTTATTACACTTAAGGCACCTGAGCATGTTAGTGTGGACGCGCTGGCTTGTGGAATTTTCCTTATTTTTCTTTTTAAAGGTATTTTTCGCTCCTTCTTTCTCCATGGTGACAGGTACTTTCATCATATGCCACATATTTTATTTATAAATTTATATGATTTGTATATATTTATAGATGAGTATGTAATTAAATATTTATTTATTTTTCCCCAAATATTCACGCAATTTCTGCCTTCTCTGGATCTGCATTTATGGCCAAGCCATTTTGCCACCAGGGAAGGAATATGGAACACCACCTATGATTCTCTGCATGGACCGTGGCTCTGCCTTTACTTCTGCTGACCCCTTTGCTCAGAATTCATGTATTTGTGTTTTTCACTTGGCTGACTTCATCTCAAATAAAGCCAAGAAGATCATCATCTCTTCCAGGAAGGTTTCTCTACCTATCTCCCTGTCCCCGCCCTCCACCTCCTTGCCCCAGGTTTTCCTCCTTTTATGATCTTTTGGCATTTGTTGCCTGCTTAATAATCAAACCCCATATTCTATTATGATTAATAGGTGCCTATTGTCTTAGAACTAGTATTGAAGGGTTATTATGTGTGGGACCAATTCCTAGATCTGGGGCGCATCTCTTACTGGAATTGCTGTTTGACAAATGGCTGTTTTGCAAATTCAAGCATCTAAATCAGTGTAGCTCAATTCTTGGACAAGACCCTGGGAATGACCTATCCTGCTATGCCCGCTGAAGGGTTGTGTTAGAATCGTGATCTCTACTGAATTTTAAAACGTGTGTTCCTGCACGCCAGGAATAGAACACCTACAGATGCTGGTAGGTGCAAAATTGTCCTCTGTCCTGCTGACATTAGGAGGAAAGGAACTGTGAGAATAGGTTTGTCATTTTTGAAGTTGCTTAATGTAAGGACTGTGACTATGTTTGGGAAATTTTTACCTTATGATATTTGGTGAGTGGGAAATACAGTTCCACTGTATAAGCTGAAAATGCCAGAGACTTGCTTTCCAGGCACTTTAAGAAAATGACTGGGCCCAGCCAGTCAGACCCATCTGCTCCAGGCTTTAACTTGAGATGCAAAGAAGCAGCAGGAGCAGGAAGTCAGGGCAGAGCAAAGACAGCAATATCAGTTTCTGGGGCTGCAGGAGGAATTGCAGTGGTGACATGCCGTGTCAGGGGACAGGGTTGATTGCACAAGCACTGGTCAGAGGCACTGCCACTGGTCAGAGCCAGTGGCAGTGGCCTCCTAACTGGCCTAGTACTCTGGCTTGATTTTGCCTATGCCTTTCACTCTGTGGCCTTGCTTCATTCTGGCCCATTTCCCTCATGTACTTCTCCATTCTTCCCTAACTTTTCTGTAATCCATGACATAACCTTTCAATACATTTATTATTATTATTATTTTTTGAGATGGAGTCTTGCTCTGTTGCCAGGCTGGAGTTCAGTAGCGCGATCTCAGTTCACTGCAACCTCTGCCTCCCGGGTTCAAGCAATTCTGCTGCCTCAGTCTCCTGAGTAGCTGGGACTACAGGCATGCACCACCATACTCAGCTAATTTTTGTATTTTTAGTAGCAATGGGGTTTCACCATGTTGGCCAGGATGGTCTCAATCTCTTGACCTCCTGATCCGCCCACCTTGGCCTCCCAAAGTGCTGGGATTACAGGCATGAGCGACCACACCCGGCCAGTACATTTCTTTTAAATCAGTCATGGTTGGATTCTTTTGACTGCAACTAGGAAACATGTCCGAAATGAACTACAATATACTGAATGCTCTACTACTTGCTTGACTCTACCTGTTTTATATTTTGTATTAATCTTCACTTACATGATCCACATAAAACTCTGCAAAGTGGCTAAGAAGATGCTCATTTTATAGGGAAGAATTTTGAGATTCAGGTAAATAAATTTCCCAAGGAATAGGCAGAATTGGGATTTTAAAGCTGGTGTGCCTCACCATGGAGTTCACCCTTTGATTTTCAGTCCATGCCATGTTGTCCAGTGTTGTGCTGGGCACATAGAGGGCACTGATGCATGGATGGGGGAGTGAGTGGGAAGATACATGGATGGATGGATGGATGGATGGATGGATGGATGGATGAGTGGATGGATAGATGGATGGTTGGCCAAAAATATGTTTGCAAAGGAAAATAAACTGTCATCCTTTTTATATTGTTTTAAACACACTTATGAGAAATATAAGGAGGGGATGTATGTGATCACGCCTGAAACCCCCAGATTACATTCTGGGATTATTTTTCTTATCATAGTCTAAAAGGTGTTTGCCTTTCCCACTCAAAATGTAAAGACAGGCACGCCTACTATAGGAGAGCTAGGCAGTAAGTCAACCAGCAAATATAATTTTATTCTGTGACATTCTTCTCCAGTCTTAATTTGGAAATGTAGAACTCTCTGATGAATAATCACTAGGTAATGAATTAATCAACTGAATGAGGAAAGGTGCTGACATTCAAGCAGACAGAAGTCACGGAAGTGCAATGAGAGCACCCAAACACACATGGATCATGTGGAGAGCCGGGGCAAGGGTGTTGTGTTTCTCACCTGACGTTCTCATAGCGATGGATGTAGATCCGATGGAACTGGTGCTGCAGGTGCTCGTCTTCCACATTGGTCATGTCGTTGATCATTTCCAGGACAACAAACCGGGGAAGCACAGAAAGCACAAGCCGCTCCTGGAACAAATGAAGAGGGATGGTCCTGTTAGGCTGACCAGCGAGTCTCAGATGGGTGGGTGGAGGGTGGAGGGTGGAGAAGTCATGGGGCTTTTAGATGAACTCCCTTTGGAATTGCTAATTTCATACCATTCTATGAATAAGACAAATATTTATTGAGTACTTATTATTTGCCAGGCACTCTGCTGAGTGTTGGATATATAGTGGTGAACCAAATGGATGTGGTTCTGACTATGGTGGAGCTTACATTCTAATAAGGAAGATACATTAAGTATTACATACCCAAAGATACCTACACACATTTACAAAATGTGATGAGTGCTATGCAAAAACAGGTCATGATGAGAGAGTACAATGGTTGATGACAGTGATTCATATCAGGGATTAAGAACGGCCTTACCAAGGAACTGATATTTAAAATTGAGACCTGAAAATTTGGAAGGAGTCTGTCCTGTGTAGTGCAATGAGAAATCCAGGAATTAAAAATAATAACTACAAATATCCTGAGGCAGAAACGAGCAATGGTGTGGCTGGAGGGTGGTGATAGCAATGAGGTTGGAGGTGTAGCTAGGTCTTGCAGGTGAGCATACAATGTTCGCGTTTAATTCCAACTACAACTGAAAGCCACTAAACGGTACTAAGCAGCAGAGTGGCATAAGTGGATTTATGTTTTAAAAGATCACTTTGACTGGGATTTGGAGAATGTGTTCTGGGTGGAGCCAAGGCTGGAGGCAGAGGGACCAGGTGGGGAAGCTTCTGGAATGTCCAGGTGAGATAAGATTCATAGAACTGGCGACCGAGATGGCAGGAAAGAAAGAGGGTGTGGCCACCATGATAGCTAGTTTTGAGTTTGGTTGCCTAGGAGAGTGAACTACACTTATAGAAACAGGAAACATACAAAAGAAACCAGGCTTACAAGGCACTAGCTCTTTATCAAAGATGAGAGGAAGTGAGACACACGCAGCCTGAAAGTGGGTTCCTAACACCGAACAATAATATTTCTATTGTGATCACCACCGTAGATAAAAGCAAAGTAATGGGTTAACTAGCAACGTGAATTAAATTCTAAAAAGTCCTTGTGTTGTGGAAACTAGGCAAGAGGCTGGCTTCTGACACATGGTTTACTTGGTTACATGGTTTACTGTGATAGATGAAGTTTAATACTTTTAGTTGAATAGTAGAAAATAGGGTAATTATCATTGATATGATAATAATAGGTCATGTGGAAGTATCTTAGTTGAGGCATATCACTATAGAGAGATAAAATTTTTCTTGGTCTATGGTTTACTATAGTGTCAAACTGACTTTAAGAGAGGCAAGTTCTAATCATCACAGTTCCTCATATCTTTGTAGTTATTTATGGGTATTAAGCATTGTCACCATTCATTCTTTCATGTGTTTCTCTTGAAACCCTGATAATCAGCTTGCAGAAATAATCATTTTCATATAATGGACAGACTGAGTCCAGGAGAGATTAAGTTACTTGCACAACCTGAACAGTTAATCAAGCGGCAGTTGCAGGGTGCGATCCTTTCCCTTGTTATTCCTTACTGGGATTCTTGGTGAGATAGGAAAAGTCTTGGATTAAGTCTGATGAAGAAGTTTAGATTCTGATTCTATCATTGGATATCCATTAGGTAAACTACCTCATCTTTCTGTGCCTTAGTTCCCTAATTTGGCAAATATTAATAGCAATAATGCTGTCTACTTCAAAGAGTTGCTGTGAGAATTCAATGCAATTAAATATGTGAGGGGCCTGGCTAAAATCCTTCTCCCTCCTCTCACCTCTACTTAACTCTGCCTCTTATGCAAAAGCCTTTATTAATGAAGTGCCCATTGAATGACATATGATGAAGCCCTTTCTTCTCTTGAGTGCTATCCCATCATGGGACTAAGAGGCATGCTTTCTGCAAATGCCCCAACATCATGTCCATTTTGTGTTCATTTGTGCTATTTGTCAACTTCCCAGGTACTTGTGGCCCTGTTCTCTCAATTGGCGCTGGGTGGGAGTAGGTGCTAATTACAGCTTTGAGGGGCACTAGTGCTCTGTCAATGGCTGGGGATGTTTAATTAAGATGCCACTGCATCTGCGCTTGTAAGGGAGGCAATAGAGCTGTAATACACAATCCACACACACTCTGGGACCCCACGGTCAGTTTGTAAAAGTGTTTGATCGCAAATCATCCTTATACTATGTGTTGTATTACGGTGATATTTTAATTACCAGAGTGAGAAAAATGGAAGAACTTATGTTAGGAAGAGAATGGCACAGGAGATAAAAAAGGTGGTGATGTGGCACAGGAGATAAAAAGGTGGTGATGCAGCACATAAAATGATCCAAATGTAGGGAAGAAATGGGAACTGAAGAGAGACACAAGAAAGGTCATTCACAGGACCTAGTTGAGAAGATGTTCCTCCCTGAAATTCAAGTCCATGGACATATTTATGAGGCTATCCCATGGATTCTGTGATCTGACCATTCATCAGAATGTTTTGAAGGTTCATAAAAGTGCAGCTGCCCTGACCCCACCCAGACCTACTGAACTGGACTCTGAGAAAAATGGTCAAGCAGGTGGAGTTTTTAAAAACTCCTTAGGTTTTTGGGATACTCAGGTAGGATTGAGAAATGCTGGCCTATCCTGTGGCAAGCACTACTAAGCACATTATTATACTCAACCTTTACTATAGTTCCATAAAACAGATTATTTTCCAAATAAAACGAAAACATGGTTATAGTAAACTGATTACCTAGCAACATGAGCACCTAGATCATAAATAGCAAAGAATTGAAACCAAATTCTCCTGATTCCCAAAATAGCTCTAACAACTGCACTTCCTACAAAATGTATTCTAATCACCTCTTATCGGATCCACATGGCTCTTAGAAAATTATACATTAAGGCAGCATGTGGGATATTCCTATGATTGGAGCTAACAGTATGCAACAAAGCCTCAGAGGAGGAAAGAATCATTGTTCATTAAGGAAGATGAGGGGCAAGTTTCTAAGGAGGGTTTCTGAAAACTGGGTGAGGGTTCAAACATTATATTTATTTATTTATTCATCTAACAAATATTTATTGAGAACATACTACATGTCAGCTCAGTTCTAGATATGGGAGATATATAGATACATAGAGAGTAAGACAGCCAAGATCCTAGAGCGAGACTTTACAGGTAGAGACTGACAGGCTCCTGGAATGGCATGGAAAGATACACATTCTTACTTCAGAGCTACCATCTAGTTGGCTCTGAAGCAACTACTATGGGCCAGGGCCTGAGTTAAGAGCTTCATATATAATTTCATAGAACATTCGACATAACCCCATGGCAGAAATAACTTATTATAGATTAACAAATGAGAAAATGAAGTCTCGGAGAAGTAGTTTCTCAAGGTTATACAGCAAAGAAGGGCCAGTATCTAGTCTATCAGACCCCAGAGCCAGTTGGAAGCTTCCCCTTCACCTTATCAGAAAGCTGTTCCTAGAAAAATCCCTCCAAGCCCCATTTTCGGAAATTGAAAATGTAATTACCACTGCAATTAGAGGTGCACAATTATGTCTACAGTTAAACAAAACATACACATGATACTCAATGATTACTTAATTGAATCCTTAATGCAAACAAATAAAAATAGAACAGTACAGTTAAATCAATGAAAATATGTCAAATGGTGCCAAAAATTGTTGCTACCATACACTACGAAAACTAAAAACATTTTTTAAATGAAAAATTAAGAAACTTTACAACTGCAATCTAAGAGGACCCATAGTGGGTTTCCTTTTGTGGAACTCAGCTGCTTTTCAGACACGTGGACTCAGCATCAGATTTTCTGATGCGAAGAAATGCCTAGGGAAGCAGTTATTAAATGCAATTCATCTGAAGTTAAATGTGTGGAGCCAGGCCGAGTGTGGTTGCTCAGGCCTGTAATCCCAGCACTTTGGGAGGCTGAGCTGGGAAGAATGCTTGAGCACAGGAGTTTGAGACTAGCTTGGGCAATATGTCAAGACCTCATCTCCACCAAAAATTTTAAAATTAACCAGGCATGGTGGCATGTGCCTATAGTCCCAGATACTTGGAGGCTGAGGTAGGAGGATCGTTTGAGCCAGGGAGGTCGAGACTGCAGTGAGCTGTGTTTGTGCCACTGCACTCCAGCCTGGTCAACAGAGAAAGACCTTGCCTCAGAAAAAAAAAAAAAAAAAAAAAAAAAAAATCTGTGGAACTAGATTTATATCTTTGAATGGAAAAGTCCAGCTTTTCTTGGTTAACCCTTGTTTTCTTCTCCCACCCTTGACACACTCTAGGATCCTGTAATGAGGGATAGTCTTGTCTATCCTTGCATCCTCTATTCTGAGCAGGAGATCATGGGCTATTTATTGTGTTAAACTGAGCACAGGTCACTACAACGCGTGCTACTATTCTTCTGTCCTTAAATATCCTTTCTCCATTGTCATTTCCTGTGGTTTGCACATGGACTCCTACTCATCTTCAAATTTTAGGGTAAATCTCATTTCTGTGGTGAAGGGGATTAGTCACTACCTCCAATAGCACGTCCCTTTGCTCAGATCTTTCTCACAGCATTTATTACGCCACATGGCACCTGTTTGCTTATATACCAGTTGGTAAACTCGGAGTTCTTTGAGTTCATCTTTTTGTATCCAAGGCCCAGAATAATGCCTTGTGGTATGGTTTGGCAAATATTATCTTAAATTGTACTCCCATAATTCCCACGTGTTGTGGGAAGGACCTGGTGGGAAATAATTGAATCACAGTGGTGGTTTCTTCCTTACTGTTCTCATGGTAGTGAATAAGTCTCACTAGTTTTGATGGTTTGATAAGGAAAAATCCTTTCACTTGGCTCTCATTCTCTCTTGGCCTGCTGCCATTCATGTAAGATGGGATGTGCTCCTCCTTGCTTTCTGCCATAATTGTGAGGCTTCCCCAGCCACGTGGAACTGTAAGTCCAATTAAATCCTTTTTCCTGCATAAATTACCCAGGCTCGGGTATATCTTTACCAGTAGCGTGATAACAGATGAATACCATAAATTGGTACTGGGAGTTGGGCACTGCTGAAAAGATACCCCAAAATGTGGAAGCAACTTTGGAACTGGGTAATAGGCAGAGGTTGGAACAGTCTGGAGGGCTCCGAAGAAGACAGGAAAATCTGGGAAAGTTTGGAACTCCCTAGAGACTTGTTGAATGGCTTTGACCAAAATGCTGATAATGACATGGACAATAAGATCCTGGCTGAGATGGTCTCAGATGGAGATGAGGAACTTGTTGGGAACTGGAGCAAAGGTGACTCTTGTTATATTTTAGCAAAGAGACTGGTGGCATTTTGCTGCTGCCCTAGAGATTTGTGGAAATTTGAACTTGAGAGAAATGATTTA
Source organism: Nomascus leucogenys (assembly GCF_006542625.1). NCBI lineage: Eukaryota > Metazoa > Chordata > Mammalia > Primates > Hylobatidae > Nomascus > Nomascus leucogenys. The sequence goes on from NC_044396.1 coordinate 83,037,184, forward strand.
GGGTATCTGAGGGAAGAAATTTTTAAGCAGAATAGCATTCAAGAGATGACTTGGGTGCTGTTAAAGGCATTCAGTTTTATAAGGGAAGCAGAGCATAAAAGTTTGGAAAATTTGCAGCCTGATGATGTGATAGAAAAGAAAAAACAATTTTCTGAGGAGAAATTCAAGCTGCCTGCATAAATTTGCATAAGTAATGAGGAGCTGAATGTTAATCTCCAGGACAATGGGGAAAATGTCTCCAGGGCATGTCAGAGGTCTTCATGGCAGCTCCTCCCATCACAGACCCAGAGGCCTAGGAGAAAATGGTTTAATGGGCCAGGCCCAGGGTACCCATACTGTATGCAGCCTAGGGACTTGGTGCCCTGTGTCCCAGCAGCTCCAGATGTGGCTGAAAGGGGCCAATGTGGAGCTCAGGCCATGGTTTCAGAGGGTGCAAGCCCCAAGTCTTGGCAGCTTCCACATGGTGTTGAGCCTGCGAGTACATAGAAATTAAGAATTGGGGTTTGGGAACCTCTGGCTTCTGGATTTCAGAAGATGTATGGAAATACCTGGATGCTCAGACAGAAGTTTGCTACAGGGATGGGGCATTCATGGAGAACCTCTGCTAGGGCAGTGCAGAAGGGAAATGTGGGGTTAGAGCCGCGACACAGAGTCCCTGCTGGGGCACCATCTAGTGGAGCTGTGAGAAGAGGGCCACCGTCCTCCAGACCCCAGAATGGCAGATCTACTAGCAGTTTGCACCATTCTCCTGGATGTCTTTGGGTTACGACATGTGGGAAAAGTGATGCTTAGTGAGCAACATAATCCCTTGGGAGCACCCAGGACATACCCCAACGCCCACAAAAAATATGTGAATAAATGTATTTGTTCATAAATGATGCTTTATAAGCAAGAGGGTAGTAAAAACAGACAGCTTCAGACATTAAAACAGCCCAGTTTATAAATAATTGTAGAAAATTGAATGAATAAGCAATAATGAATGCATCCCACTTTCTTGAGGTCTTTATGCAAAAGTTACCCTGTTGTGGAGACCTCACCTTATGCCCATATCTCAGTGGTCACATGCTCCTGGCCTCTCATTTCATGTGCTCTGCATTAGCCTCTTCTCACGCTGCTAATAAAGACATATCTGAGACTGGGTAATGAATAAAGGAAAGAGGTTTAATGGATTCACAGTTCCACATGGCTGGGAGCTCTCACAATCATGGTAGAAGACAAAGGAAGAGCAAAAGGACATCTTCCATGGCAGCAGGCAAGAGAGGCTTGTTCAGGGGAACTCATGTTTATAGAACCATCAGATCTCATGAGACTTATTCACTAACAGGAGAACAGTATGGGGGAAACTGCCCCTATGATTCAATTATTTCCACCTGACCCTGCCCTTGACATGTGAGGATTATTACAATTCAAGGTGAGATTTGGGTGGGGAAACAGCCAAACCATATCATGCTCCTTTCCTGTTTTATTTATTTTTTTCTTTCTTAGGACTCAACATTATTTAATTTTCTATATATTTTATTAACTTATCTTGCTTATAGTCTATCTATTTCACTTAGATATAAGCTTTATGATGATATGCCTTTTGTCTCTTTTGTTCAGTACAATAATCCCACCACCTAGTAAATAGCACCTGGTTTATATAGGGCCTCAATATATATTTCTTGTAGGATTTCTGTAATTATGAACTTGATTTAACTGATCCTTGTCCTGTCAGTCCACTGTTCTACAAGTAATAATTGTGAAGTAAGAGAGTATATAATATTGTACAGTTGAAAATTAAACCCTTATTGTATTACTGGTTTTTAAAATACTAAACTATATTAAAGTATATATTGACATGCATTAACATGCTCTCTATTTGCATAGATTTATGGACGATTTGAAACTGTCTTATGGAAGACATTGGAATTGTCTACCTTTGATTTAGTAATTACAATGTTGACTTTGCCAACAGAAATGTTTATATGGTTTTCTTAGTTACAGGAAAAATGGGTGAGTATAGATACGCAATTTACACATTCTTCATTTAATCTTCCTTTTTATTAAAATTTATCTTAGTGTAACATTTAACAGAAAATAAATTAGTTATAAAGCTATGACTCATAATTCCTGTAACCGTTTCCAGTGCCAAGCACAACAATAGATAGAGAACATTGGTGGACAGATCAAGCAAGACATGATGGCTGCATGGTCTGGCGGGAGAGTTGAGGTAGTACTCAAATAAGCATAGTAATAATTACACAACTACATCTGTAACAAGTTATGTGAAAGAGACACAAATGGTTCATTGAGAGTCCAAAGTGAAAGGATTAACTTAGATGAGCAGTTAATCAAAGGGTGTGTGTGCAAGCATGTACAAATGTGTTTATGTGTGTGCTAATGGTTGTGGAATACCATTCTAACAGAAGACAGCAGTATGTGCAAAGGCCTGATTGAAGAGAGCACAGCATGTTTGAGAAACCAAAAGAAGGATCATGGCTAGCGTCCAGCCAAGTGCAGTGGAGTGGAGTGGGGTGAGGGTATGGAGACATGCTGGGCCTTGCTGGGTGTTTATCTCAAGAGTTACCAGAAGCAACTAAAGTGTTTGGCTTGGAGATCAGAGAAATGATCACATTTAGATTTTTTTCAACATCATGCCAACTGAAATACAGAAAAGAGTAGATTCAATGAAATGGTTAATATAGAGGGAAGGAAGGATGAAAGGAATTAAATGGTTAATGTAATCATCCAGGCAAGAGATGAAGGTAACTTAGACCAAATTCATGGCAGTGGAGATGGAGAAACATGGGCACATGGGAGGGAGACTTGTAGGAATTGCAACTGTGAAAGAGGGAAAGAGGGGTATCAAGAGGACTCCTGGGTTTCTAGACTTGTAAAGGGTGGAGCCTTGGATCTACCTGAATAGACTTCCCATAGGCAGGTATTAATATTTACTCTGGACTGGGGAAGAAAAATGACCCAAGCATGTACTGCTTAACTTTCTTTCTTACTTCTGTCCATGCAGACATCATTAATTCACTTGAACACTGGCTCTTGCTCAGCCTCCAGAAACAGCACTGGCTGGCATCACTAATTGAATGGAATTAACAAAGAAAATGAAACCTATTTATTAGTCATCCTTGGGCTATCATTATGAAGCAAATCCAGGTCCTTGCTTGACCTTATGATTTCAGCATGTCTTACTTTAGGTTGCACAGAGCAAGAGGGTTTCTGCAGCCACCTAGGCACAGGCGAGAATGACACAACCAGAAAAAGAGCCTGGAAATGGTCAGAATGGGAGTGGACAGGACAACTACACTGTCTTGCAATGAAAACAGAGCGTGGATGGGCTAGTGCCAGAAGATACAGCAACAATACTAAAGCAGATTGAATACAAACACTAAATTCAAGCAGGGGAAAGGGGAGATTCTATCAGTGAAAAAATCTGGGATGGGACAATGGCCCAGGAGTAAATGAATGTGAAATGCGAAGGCTGTGGTGATCATATATGATCATACGTCCAGTGTCTTCTTGGAGGATGTGAATCTGTATTCTCATAGGCAGGCCAATCCCATAGATTGCCTGACTTAGTTTTGGTTTTAACATACCTCTTAGTCTCTATTATGCCACTTACTGAATTTAAACCCTGCTGTTCTTAGGAGAAATTCCAAACCCCTTATAATACCTACTGACCACTGTTTGGGATTCCAGTCACTCCTTCCCTTCCCTCTCATTTTTGGCAAAAAGCACAAAGAAGGCTTTTTACTTCCTTAAAATCTCCAATCACTTTCTTTCTTTTTTATTTTTTTTGAGACGGAGTCTTACTCTGTCACCCAGTGGCGAGATCTTGGTTCACTGCAACCTCTGCCTGCGGGTTCAAGCAATTCTCCTGCCTCAGCCTTCTGAGTAGCTAGGATTACAGGTACCTGCCACCACACCTGCCTAATTTTTTGTATTTTTAGTAGAGACGAGGTTTCACCATGCTGGTCAGGCTAGTCTTGAACTCCTGACCTCAGGTGATCCACCCACCTTGGTCTCCCAAAGCGCTAGAATTACAGGTGTGAGCTACTGTCCAATCACTTTCTTAACTCACAGTTTCAAAAATCTCTCCCCAGTTTTTCACAGCTCTGAATCATCCTTCACAGTTCTGCTTTAAAGTTGCTTAACATTCTTTCCTTTGAGAGGTCTACATACCATTGCCCTGCAACACGGAACCTTTTTATCCTTCAACTTCCCTTCTTGTAATGCTCATCACACATGTTTAGTTGTCTGGTTCCCCTAACAAGACTACAGATATTTTGAAGACAGTGATTCTGTCTTCTTTGTTCACTCAGGATCCTCAGCAACTTCCTCAGTGCTTGACAGTAGCAGGTTCTAAGTAAATATTTCTCGAGCAAACTTGTGAACAGACAGAAGGCAGGGGCTGTATCCAGCTCATGGATGCATTTTCTCCAGTGACCAGTAATGTTCCTGGTAGAGAACATTGGGGAAATAGTTTCTAGGATCATTTGAGCCCAGGAGTTCAAGGCTGCAGGGAGCTATGATCATGCCACGGTACTCCAGCCTGGGTAACAGAGTGAGACTCTGTCTCTAAAAATAAAACAAAATTATTAAATAGTCTTTAAGTGGCAACACTCATTAGATCCTCAAGTCATCGATGCTTTCATGGGACACTTTGAAAATAAAATTTTACTGGCAAAATTCTCAAGCACCCAGGCTTGCCAGCCTCCAGCCAGTTGTGCTACTGGCAATCATCCCAGCTCCTCCCTTTGTAAAGCATTTTCTGTAAGACATGGGAGTTTGCCTGGAGTCTGCTTATAAAAGCCCATTTTCAACACTTTTGTTTCCCTCACATTTGTTCACTGCCTGAGAAACATCATTTAAATTCCCTGAAAACACACTCTGAAATAAAATAGGAAAGTTTGCTCTTTAATACGATTCCCAACTCCTGCTGGGGCGCAATATATCCTTTTCTGGCTTTGGGGATCAGAAGTACCAGCTTCTCTCCTGGAGCCAGACTGTGGCCCTGGGTGGCCTTTGTGCTCACATTCTGCACATCTTTTTCTCCCTGAGTTTTTCCATTTGCATGAAAAGAGACCCTGGATTGATTCAAAGCCCATTAGTGGCTCCTGTCTGGATTCCCCTTTCATCTCACATAACATACTCTATTCATGCCATCAAAATGGTTTCACAGGCATCAATTGCTACAGTGCACCCCAAGGGGAAGTCAAGGTGAAAACAGTGAGGGATTCAGGATCTTTATTTTATGCAAATGCTTATAGCAGTGAAGATAAAGGTATCAGGGCAGCCCTGTGAATCAGACAGCACTTTTGGGCTTACACATAGCAGCAGTGTTTCTGAACAGCTTCAGGAAGAGCTTGCCACTTTCAGGCTCTCACAAATGGAGAGACTTCTCATTAACGTCTTTCTCTCCACTGCAGGCAAAGTGGCATTAACTGGAGCCAAGGTCCAGGCACTGGGGAGAGACTTGTTCCGGAGTTATAAAAAATATCTTATTGTTGTTGATCACACATTACATAGCACACCAAGTGCTTCCTATTCATTGTCTAATTGAAACCTCACATTAATCATAAAAGGGAATATGATGCTATTTTCATTCCATTATACATATGAAGATACTGAAAATCAAAGAGTTTAAGTAAATCAGGCAACTCAGAGTCGTGCATTTGGTAAGTGCATAGTGAAGACCCAAGCCCGTGTTTTTCTTTCTTTCTTTTTTTTTTTGTTTCTGAAACTTGGATCATAGTTCACCCATTTAATCATTTATTTGCAAAGTCCAGGAGTAGGTGGCTTAGTGCTTGGCATGAAGAATCAGCAGAAAAGAAAAACAGACGTGGTGTTCACTTTTGCAGAACCATTGTTCTAAAAGCAGAAAACCCTGTAGTGAAGTTTAAGGGGAGTTTGTGGCTGCTTTAGCAAAATGGTCAATGAAGAAATTTTCAAGGAAGTGATGTTTAACTGGTACTTGAAGGACAGAAGGAGCTAGACCTGTGGAGAGCTAGGAAAGGGTGTTTCAGACACAGGGGAACAGTCAGTACCGAGGCTATGGTATGCTGCCTTTTATTAAATTAAATCATTTATCTATTCAACAAATGTTTTATTGAGATCCTACTTAAGACAACTTACTGTATTAGACACTATAAATGTAGAGTTGAACAAGACAGACATGATCCTCTACTTCATGGGGGGTTTAGTCCCCAAGATGACAGGAGAGGGGGAGAGATGATAGTCATGGTATCAGAGAGGGCCAACAGTAGTTTGATGAATACTACAACAGTAAGTCAGGAGCAGGCCCATGCTAGAGATAGGGAAATGCAACTCAGTTACTTAGGATTGGCTGTTCTATCAGCAGCAGGTGAGACCCTAGGAAGGTTTTAGATAGCTGAGAACAGAAAGGAGGAAAAGCTGGGCTTCTGCATGGTTTATCATGCACACTCAGAGCAAGACAGACACCAAGTGTCAGAAAGATCTATGGAGACTAAAAACTCGAAATAAGAAATTCTAGAAATAAGAAATAAGACATGTGCTTGTCACTAAAATAAAGGCTTTCCACCCCAATGTTTTAGACCCTGAGGTTACTCAGATGGGTCATATATTCCTTTGATCATGCTAGATCTGTACCTGGGATGCCTTCTCTAACTGGTCTGCTGAAGTGACACTACCTCCATGAAGTTCCCCCAAGTCCTCGTATGTCATGTAGACCTGCATCCTTCTGCCTCACTGAAACCTGCATCAACCTTTAAATCATCACCTGTACTTAGTGTGGTAGATGCTCTCTTGGCTGACATCCATTTAATCAACTCTCTGTCTTAATTGATTTACTGGACTAACCCACTCTCCTCAATCACTCTCTTACACATGTCAGTGGATCAGGCCACTGCAGGGTGAAAGGTTCCCAGATGGTAAACAGATTTATAAATACCTACAGCTTCTATTCTATCTGTAGCCCCATGCTGACCAGCAATCACTGAGCTTGTCCTCAAACCCAGCTATGTTAGTTTTATCTGTTAGTGTATTTATGTGATTTAATGAAATATTAAATAAAATACTAAGTAAATAGGAAAAGAGAGATGCCCTTTACATGATAATGAAATCAAATACTTTGGGAAGACTTTGTAATGCTGAGCAGCTAAAACAATGACACTAAATTAGATGTGGGCAAGATAGCTGTAAACATTTGTGAAAAAAATTATAAAAATCCGGAAGTCACTCTGATAATTTTGAAAGTACTTTTAAATTCTCAGTACATTTTAAGGAACTAGAAATATTAACTAAGGCACTTTGGCTATGGTCTCTCTAAGAAACAACTAAAAAATGCTTTCCACAGTACTTGAACTAACTTACATTTCTACCAACAATATATGACAATATATAAGCATTCCCTTTTCTGCACAGCCTCACCAGCATCTATTATGTTTTCACTTTTTAATAATAGCCATTCTTACTGGTGTGAGATAGTGTCTCATTGTGGTTTTGCATTGCATTTCTCTGATGATTAGTGATGCTCAGCATTTTTTCACAGGTTTGTTGGCCTCTCGTATGTCTTCTTTTGAGAGGTGTCTGTTCATGTCCTTTGCCCACTTTTAAAGGGGTTATTTGGTTTATGCTTGTGGGTTTGTTTACATTACTTATAGATTCTGGATATTAGACCTTTGTCAGATGCATAGTTTGTGAATATTTTCTTTCATTCTGTAGTGTATTTTTTACTCTGTTGATAGTTTCTTTTGCTGTGTAGAAGCTCTTTAGTTTAATTAGGTCCCACTTGCCAACTTTTGCTTTTGTTGCAATTGCTTTTGAGCATTCAGTCATAAGTTCTTGGCCAAGGCTGATATCCAGAATGGTATTAAACATTGAATGCACATGGACACAAAGTGGAAATAATAGACACTAGGGGCTCCAAAAGGGAGGATGGAGGGGGAAAAGTGTGAAAAACTACCTGTTGGGTACCATGCTCACTGACTGAGTGACAAGATCAGTCATTCCCCAAACCTCAGCATCACATGATATACCAACGTAACAAACCTGTACATGTACCCCTGAATCTAAAATAAAAGTTGAAAATAAAATAAAATAAACCTGTGGTATATGCCTACATCATCAGCCTACATCATGAGAGTCACACATTCAACCTCATTAAGCAATGTTATGTTCTTACAACATACTAAAAGCTGCTCTACTTACTAGCAATATGTATGCCCATGAAGCCACATTCAAACTTGATATTATCAGAATATTTGATTTCTGATAATCATTTGAATGTAAAATGGAAATTTATAGAAGTTTTTTAAAAAATGGCTTGGCATTATTTCAAAAGAATAAATGATAAATTTATTATTTTATGTTTAAGTTACAAATAAAAGGTTTATGTATAATTTTTCATAGTTCTTCATTTTAATTTGCTTTTTCAATTAACCAAGCAACAACCCATACTGACTATTTCAGCTAAAAGGAAATTTGCAATTTCTGTCTGAATGTCTGTCACCCTCCCTAGAATGTGAAATATTTGAGACCAAGATGTTTTCTCTACCTCCAGAACCCAACACAAGCTTAGTAAAAAAGAAGTGGCTGTATTTGTCTGGACTCCTTTGGTCATCAAGGTACTCATATTTTCCTCAGTATTCACCTGAAGCAAAATCACACTTGATCATTAGTAAACTGGGATGACTTATGGAATCTAAGGGCGAAACTGAGGCTGGACTTTGGGAACAAAAGAGACTCCATGACTCATCATGACACCCTTAAACTTGGATCTCTGCTTCTCCTGAAGGCTAGCTTCCTCATCCCCTCTCACTTCTCAGCCACTAAGACCTCTGGATCCTTGCACCTTATGTCTATGCATTTGGAGGAAACTTGTTCAGTTTCAGTCTCAACATGTCTGAATAAGAACTCTGCATGGGTCAAACAATGACTCCTGCCTAAGGTACATGATTGAGGTGCAGGGCCATGAGAATAAGCATATTTATTATGGGGGTCACTGTTAAGACGGGGGTGGGTTAGGGGCAGAGGGGAGAAGGGAAGTTCCAGAAAAATGATGGGCAGGGCAGGAAATAAATTGGTACAATAAGGCTGCCAATGCATGTTTGCAGAAGGAACAGATGAATAAAAGGCAAATACCTAACCCAGACCAGCATCAAGTATCTAACTCTAAAAGGGGGGAAGCAAAGCAAGGAATCTGAAGTGATGGTAAGTGACTGCAAATGGCAGCATAGTAGAGGAATCATGCGCATGATCCTGAAGCTAGGCTCTGGGTTTGAACCCTACCTCTGCCCCTTTCCAGCTCTGACTTGGGACAACTTGCTGAACCCCTCTGTACCAGTTGCGTCCTGCGTGAATTGCAGATGACAATAATAGCATCTATTTTATAGGGTTGGTGTAGGATTAAATCAGTTAATATTTATAAAAGAATTAGATAGCATCTAGCACATTGTAACCACAGCCCAAATGTTTGTTAAATTTACTGACAACCCTGCTCTATTTTAATCATTGTTTTTGAACTTTAATTGTATATTGGTGCTAAAGCTTTCACTCTTAGAGAAAAGGAATTACCCAGAAAATATAGGGGAAATGAATAGACTTCATATGTGAAAAGGCAATTGTGCTACACAGTGAAAACTGTTAATAATTTGAACAAAAATTAAAAATTTTTGTTGCCAAAATCTTGACTCTGGCATTTGGGTTTATATATTAAAGGGCTTTTTATGGAATTTTCACCCATAACTGTTTCTAAAAGCCCATTGTGAGCATAGAATTGCAGAAGCTATTGCTTAATTGGCTCCTGAAGGCATATTCTGTAGGTTCACTTCAGACTGACTCAGCAAGGAGGTTGGAAGTCTGGATAACATTCATGTCTATTTGTTAGTGGTCTAAGACCCTAGGAACTTTGGTTCTGCTCAGAAATATTAAGACTGAAGTGTTCTGGTTTCAAGCAAGCTTGAGCTGAATCCTGGCTAAGCTCAGCAACTCACTTGCTCTGTAACTGTAATAACTTATATTGCTCTTTTGAGCTTTGGTTTCTTCATCTACAGAGTGAGAACAACACCTGTCTCCCAGGATCGTTTAGACTAAATCACAAAGCTCCTTATGAAAATGCTCTTTATAAAGGTGATTAGAAAATAGCAGTGGCCACCAGATATGTTTTAATTCTTCCCAGTGCTCAACTCACAGGCCATGGTCTGTGTTACTCTATAGTCTATATTCCATGGATATGGTATGTGATTTAAAGAATGAGTCACAAAATTCAGATATTCAGGTTTCATATTTTGTTGCTCTTTTTTTTTCTTTTTATGTTTTTAAGGAGTGAAGATTTTCTCAGATGCCTTTATTAGCAGTTCTAAAATACATCAAACTGGAAACTTTGGGACAAAGCTCTTTCCTGATTTGTTCAATCATTGCTAGATGCCCACTCTGTGCCAGGAGACCCCAATGCATAAGGCAGGCCAAGGCCACACTTCACAGACAGAAGCTCAGGTTCTGTAACTTAGTTGTGGGAACTCAGGCAAGTTACTTAACCTCTCCAAACCTCATTGTCCTCATCTGTAAAATAATAGTAGCTCCCTTGTGAGATTATTGAACACAGTGTGCTATGTTCTTGTAACATGCTTAGTGGCAGTGACATGCCATGGGCATGGGGAGATGGGGGAGAGAGAATGAAGAGTTGTCTGTACTGGATGCAGGCAATAAGAGGGACTGTGGTCTGTAGAGAATTTAAAATAATAAAAAAATAACTAAAAGTTATTCTGCTTTTTTTTTTTTTTTTTGAAATGGGGTCTCGCTCTGTTGCCCAGGCTGGAGTGCAGTGGTGCATCTCCACCCACTGCAAGCTCCACCTTCCGGGTTCACGCCATTCTCCTGACTCAGCCTCATGCATAGCTGGGACTACGGGCGCCCACCACCATGCCCGGCTAATTTTTTGTATTTTTTTAGTAGAGACGGGGTTCCACTGTGTTAGCCAGGATGGTCTGGATCTCCTGACCTCGTGATCTGCCTGCCTCGGCCTCCCAAAGTGCTGGGATTACAGGTGTGAGCCACCGCACCCAGCCAGTTATTCTGCTTTTTATCATCACTATTCCTTGTCAGTTTTAAACAATGGGGTGAAAAAAACACTCTGCTCCCAGGTGACTGCTTGATAGATGGTGTGGCATCATGCACATCCTCCGTGGCTCTCCACCCTACTCCAGTGATTAGCTCTTCTCATGTAGAATAACCCACGATCGGTTTAACCTTAAATAATGCTTAGGACATCAGTGGTATTCTTTAGCTGAGGTCTCAGTCTGATACAGCAACAATTCTAACATTATGAAATAAAGAGGAAGGCACTTTTTTTCTTTGATAATAAAATGATAAACACTTGGGAAAAATGCTGAGGTCTCCTGAAAGGTATTTAGTCAAGTGTGAGGAATAAAGAACACATTTGCTGAGCCCAGAAGACATTAGACACTGAATCTACTGCTAAGTAGCCCCCTTTGGAAAAAAATCTTTCTCTTAACCACGTCTTAGGGCTTAAAGACTTCAAAGTCTTTTTAGAGAGTGCCAAAACATCTTTTTACAGGAGTTTTGCTACTTCTATCAAGATGCAGAAAACACTGCTAAGCATTGTGTCATTAAGAACTGTGTGAAGGTTAACTTTATGTGTCAACCCTTTGGGCCATGGTGTACAGATATTAGATTAAATGTTATTCCAGATGTTTCTGTGAAGGTGATTTTGGACAAGATTAACATTTAAATTGATGGACTTTGAGGAAAGCAGATTGTCCTTCATAATATGGGTGGTCCTCATCCAATCAGTTTGAGGCCTAAATAGAGAACAAAAAAGCTGACCTCTCCCAAGCAGAAAGGAATTCTGCAGCAGATGGCATTTTGATTTGCACTGCAACACTGGCTCTTTCCTCAGTTTCCAGTCTGATGGCTGTAGAATTTGAATTGCAGATTTTGGACATGCTAGCCTCCATAATTGAATGCATCAATTCCTTAAAATAAAGCTCTCTTTCTTTTTCTCTCTATCTACACATTCTCTTGGCTCTGTTTCTCTGTGGAACCCTGACTAATATACCTAGTATAGTTATTATCATTACTGCTGTTACTGTAACTATCGTTATTATTAACTACACTTGTAGCTCCCATCATTTTGTCATGTGAAGACCCTGTATTAAGTTTCTCAGAACTTCCCAAATGTGTTCCTGGCCACAGTGATTTGCCAAAAATAGATTATAACCTGGGTGTGCAGCTCTTGGGGCTGCCAGAGTCTGCAGGTCAGTCACTTCTAACCATGAGCAGCATCTTTATGCAGCCCTAGAGCAAATCTTAACCCTTCTTATGTATGTAATGATGTGGACCAAGTTGGAAGAGACTGCTTCTTATGCATCATCTCCACCCCTGCCAACAGGGAATAGATAAGGAGACTGAGGCTCAGAGAAGATTAGGGACTTGCCCAAGATCACACAACAAGTGAGTAGTGGGACCAGGATTTTATTAGGGTCATTATCTCTGAGCTTTATTGATGCAGTGTCTTTTTCTCTCAATTTTTGTATCCTAATATATTTTGTTGATTTATCTTCCGTTCTCCATTAAATTATAACTATAGGGTCCTTTCTGCAGGGACAATGACACCTTTGTGAGTTTCTGAATAGTCCCTGGCTCAGCTATGCATGTGCTTTCAACCTAATCTTCCTACATTCATGCAGCTTTGCAGGATTAACTCGGTTTCCTGCTCCCTAGATCAGCAGTCCCCAGTTCCTGGGCCATGGACTGGTACTGGTCCACGGCCTGTTAGGAACTGGGCTGCACAGCAGGAGGTAAGCAGTGGCAAGCCGGCAAAGCTTCATCTGTATTTACAGCCACCCCCCATTGCTCACATTACCACCTGAGCTCTGCCTCCTGTCAGATCGGTGGCAGCATTAGATTCTCACAGGAGCGCAAACCCTATAGTGAACCACGCATGTGAGGGCGTAGGTTGCATGCTTCTTATGGGAATCTAATGCCTGATGATTTATCACTGTCTCTCATCAGCCCCAGATGGGACTGTCTAGTTGCAGGGAAACAAGCCCAGGGCTCCCACTGATTCTACATTATGGTGACTTGTATAAGTATTTCATTACATATTACAATGTAATAATAGAAATAAAGTGCGCAATAAATGTAATGCACTGGAATCATTCCCAAACCATCCCCCTCCACCCTGGTGTGTGGAAAAATTGTCTTTAGAGAAACTGGTCCCTGGTGCCAAAAAGATGGGAACTGCTGCCCTAGATGATATTGTGTTGGTTCCACTCGTTGGAATTCACCAACTCTGGTGGAAAGCCATTGGGAGTGTTGCCTCGTTGTTTCTCTTTTAGGTCGCTCTCACTTCTGGTTGCAGAATGGCTTATAGAAAAGCAAGAATGAAAACAGACCCGTTAGGTTATTCTGAGTATCCAATGAGGTTATTCTGAGTGTCCAATGAGAAATGACAGGGACTTGGAACATGGTGGCAGGGAGAGAGGCGAATGGCTTTTAGATCTATTTTTGCTATGGTGTGACAGATTGGCTATGAGGGATGGATGAAAGAAAGGCATTCGGGATAATTTTTGTGAAGACTTGGCACATAGAAAGGATTCAATAGCATTAGGTACTGATGTTATTAGTATGCTCTCTGAAGTCAAAGGCTAGTGAATCTTACACCTCTTTAGGTTTAGCACAAGTCTAGTATACAGTAGGGGCCCAATAAACTCTTGCTTGCTGAATATCTCTGGTGTGTTACTGTGTTAACAAGTGGTCATTGTCATGTTAATTATTGTATGTTAATAACAAGCTCCTGGTGATAGAGTTAGACATCACCTGTATTTGGTACTCTTGCTTAGATTATTTGTAAGTAAAAGTATTATTCCCAGTTACAGAAGACCTGCTGAGAAGGAACCTCTTACAAGAGGGTTAAGTGTGAATTAAGGATACTGAACATGATATTGATACACATAGAGAACCCAATGTTATTTGTATATTACTGTAGAACTTACAGTTCTGTGTTTTCTCATTCCCATGTCTCTATAATCACAATTTTAAAAGGGGTTCATTGCTCATTATAATATCATTCATTTATCTATTGAGATAATCATTCATTAAATATTTTTTCAAACTCTCAAAATGATGCAATTTACTGAAGAAAAGGCTACTACTCTTACAGAGCTTCAGGCAAGTCAATAAGGATAACTGAGTGTGATAAATGCAGTGATGGATGGAAGGTTAAGGACAGTGCAAGCCCAATTAAGGTTGTCTAGTCTCAGGGAAGGCTTCCTGGAAGAGGTGATATGTGAGCTGAGTTTTGGAGCACAAGTAGACTTTAGCTAGATGGGTAAGAGTGACAATGGTTTTAAGTAGAAGAAATTGTATGAGTGAAGCAATGATGATATGACAAAGATGATGTATTCATGGAGCTTCAAATAGTTGGATGTGGAGTTAGGCAAGGACCAGATTATAAAGAGGCTTGTGTACTAAGCTGGGGAATATCAACTTCATCTTGAAAGCTATTGGGGGCTACTGAAGGATCTCTTCTTATTTAAAGTACAATTTACATAGAGAATAGGGTACATATCACAGGTGTACAGCTCTATGAATTTTCATAAAGTAAAACCACTCTCATAAACAGAATCAACCTAGAAGCAGACCATAATAGAACTCTAGAAGCCCCTTGTGTCCTCATACAATCACCACTCTTACAAGGATGAGGGAATACATTATTTCAATAATAAAGCAAAAGCCCAAGAGAGAATAGCAATCATTTTGACGAAACCATTACCAACCATACTCTTATTGAGCACTTACTATGTGTCAAGCCCTGTACACGAATCATCTCATTTAGTCCTCACAACAACTGATGAGGTAGCTGTGAGATTTCAGTGTATATAGGTCAATACAGAAAAATATATGTCCACAGTCTGCTGTCATCTCTCATCATGTGTGTTTTGCTAAACCTTAATATTCCAGTTGTCAACAGGGCTGGGATCAATTTGCAACACATACACATACAGACAATGAAACAGATCAAACTTAGACTTTGATTCATTTGCTTTGTAAGGACAAAACAATTTGCAAGGTAATAATAATAAAACCAGAAATAGGACAACATTTAAAAAACTTAAAAAGACCCAAAATATCTATTTTGGAATAGCTTCCCGAGTCTGAAAAATGGTATTTCTTAAATGATTGATGCAAACAAAGTAGGGTACTTTGATATTCTCTTAGGGCCAGTTTATATTTATAAACCTGTTTTGTAGGTACAGAGTGAAAATGTTTTGTTGATTTAAAATGAATATTCTTTCCTGGCGGTCATTTAGGAAACCACACAAATGAAGCCCAACACATTTGCCACCCTGGTCTTATGTTACTGGTGAGAAGAAAGCAATTTTATTCTGGACTATGTCAGGCTAGGTTTCAGTACGTTTTCTAGCTGAGTGACCGTCCTTCAGCATCAGTTTTTTTCTCCCAAACCATCTGGGACAAGGAGATAAGCATCAGTTTTATTTTCTTTAAATCTGTAAAATGGGAACAATAATTAGCCTCTCATGGAGTGGCTCATGTGAAAATGACAACTAGAGTCACTAACATAAGTGGGAGCTAAATCCTTCTCCACATGTATTTTCTTTTACACTTTAAACCCTTACCATGAAGCAGAAAAAAAGGTTAACACTAGTGCATTTACTTCCATCCCATGCCTCTACTGACAAGTCACAACTATCTACAGTATCTACAGTAAAATTCTCCCTTTTCCTGTAAGCCTGTAGGTACGTGTGTTTTTTTGTTCAGTATCCTACAGAGTTTTGGGAAGGGAATCATGGACAACCCAAACTTACTAAATGTGGTAGATTGCTTGCACATATGTGCATAATAATTCCTTTTGAGTAGTGCCTTCCATGTTGATTCTTGGCTTAGTCATGTCACTTGCCTTGGCCAATGGGACAACAGCAAATACGGCATAAACAGTGTCTTTAAAATTGTTTGTATGTTAGGGCTTATGTTTTCTTTTGCAATGCTCGGAACTGTGAGACAACTATATTAATATACCTGTGCTAGCTTGCTGGAGGATGAGAGGGCACATGGTGAAGAATTTGATGCCTTGGTCCACAGTCTTCCAAAATACTAGATATGTGAGTAAGGCTGTCCTATATCATTCAGCAGCCAGAGTCAGCAGAGCTGATCAGACCAGAATTCTCCAGCCAACACACAGATTTGTGAGCTAAGTAAATGGTGATTGTTTAAAGCCACTACATTCTGGTGTTATTTTTTTACAGAGCAAAAGATAATTGATACAATGAATTAACACATATGGAAAGACAGGATGGTTGATTAGGCTACATGACTAGGAAGGAGGGCTAACATCTTCTGAGTGCTCCTGTTGTGTGTGGCAGTTGTCACCTAGCTTACCTCATTTGATCCTCACAGCTAATCAATGGAGCAAAAAAGCATATTTTATAACTAAGAAAATAAATCCATAGAGATACTATATATCATTCAAGGACATATCACAAAGTGGGCATTATTATCTTGTTTTATAGTTCTGAGTATATTGACTCAGAAATGAAGGAATTTGCTCAACAGACTCAACAATGCAGATGACAGAACCAGATTTGAAAACTTGGTAAGCTTGACACACAAGCAAATACTCTTTTGAATTCTCTTGATAATATGTGTACACAAAGTGCTTCCAAAGCTGTCTCTCTATCTGTAGAGTAGACTAGCACTCTATCCATCAAAGCAACCTTCGTTTGTGTGGCCTGTTATCCTTTGATGGGTTTTCCACTTCCCTAACTTCTGAGCTTTTATTATCAAGAATGGCAGCCTTTGCTGGCTCCTGTCTTGGATGAGGGACAGATGCCTTGTGCCCAGGATGCTTTCTCTTGGGGGCCTGAGTCCTGAAGAATCAAAATTACTTACAAGCTAATGGCTCTAGCTAGAGAGACTAGAGACTGATGAGTTCCAGCTGGAATGGGGCATAAAGGACTGTGGTGGGCGTGGTAGCCAAGACCTCCACATCTCTTCCAACCACAGCCAGTGCAGTGTTTTTTAAATTGGAGTTTGTGACACATTTGTGGGCTTGAAATCAAATTTAGTGGATCATACACAGCAGGCAAAAATGAAATAGAAGAAAATAGAAAATATCAGACTCTAATAACTATAAAGTTAAGTTTTTTTTGTGAATATTTCATTTGTTTTATATATGCCTGTATGCCTTTGTGTACTAAGTCATCAAGTAAAATGAACTTCTTACTGGGAGTTGCAGTTGAAAAAATAAAAAGGCTATGAGTATTCCTTCCAGAATAGGTGAGGCTGGAAAACTAATGATTTAATTTTCCAAAATCCTTGCAGCTCTGGATATTTCTTGAGTTTTGCCAGTTAGATGCACTTCTGCAAGATTTAAAATGTGAAGGTTAAATGGGGAGCATTTTTAGCTACTTCTGCTTTTCATTCCTGGCGACCACAGTTACGGAGATAGGGGATTTTTAAATAGCAGCCCTCCAGCGTCTAGTCACAAGTTTTGTGGCTGTTCAGAAGGTGGCCATTGTCCACATATTGCCAGGGTGGATCTAGAAGGCGACATACCTCTGGCGCTAACAGCTGTGGCAATGGTGGTTTTCTGATGTATGCCCTTTATAATAAATGGGAAGCTGCTTCACCAGGTCTAGAAGAGAAGCTTTGATCTATCAAGAGAGAATTTCACCCACCTCCAAGGCCCATGGGCAAGAACAGTGCTGTCCTCCTGTTTAATCGTGGGAGAGGTGAGAGGAGAAGGAAGGCATTTTATAATTTTATCAACACTCTCAAAAATCCTTTCTAAAATTCATCAGGCCCTTAGAAACTATGTACACCCTGGAAGGTCTTCTGACCATATATTTGCAAATATTGCACCACATATCTCTCTACCATCCCATTCCATACCCAAAGAACATGCGTATTTGACTCTGTTTGACTATTCAATTCAATTCCCTTCAATAAACAGTAATCATGCTGACATGTGACAGGCTCTGAGTGTGCTACTGGGAGTTAAATATGTCACCAGCCCCGAAGAACACGCAGTCTGTGGGGAATGCAGGAGCAAGAAACTCCCAACCACAAAACAAGGTCCATCGTAAAAGCAAGAATTTTGAACTCTGGGGACACTAAGAGTGACACAGGGGATGGGGAAAGGGCACCAGTTGGTGTCAGTCCCTAGATTAGTTAAGCCACAAACATTTATTTCAAATAAATGTCACAGTGATTCAGTGAGGCAGGCTGGATTATTCCAGTGTAACAGATAAGAAAGCTGAAGCACATAAAGTTACATTCTTTGCTCAATTTTATACAGCTAATGAGATGCAAAGCTGGTGTTCCAAACCAGGCCCATCTAACTCTATTGTCTATGTAGCCATTAAGTTGCCTATAAATACAATTAAGATTCTCTCAGAAATTCTTCTGCTGAAAGAATTCTAACATTGAAAGATCAGAAGTCACAGATAGATTGGGGTGTTGTTAGCTATTGGACAATTCCCAGTGACACTCCCCGCAATACTGAAAATTTCTTTTATACTATAGTAACTTCAAAATCCCTTAAAATGCATGCTATAATTGGTGATGGGGGCAGGATATTTTATAAAAGCTACTAAAATATTACTTCAGCATGATAAAAAAATACCACCTGTCTTTTGGAAAACTGCAAATGCTGCTGTGGAAAAGACCTTTATATTGTAAGTTTCCTCCCCACCCCTCCAAGAACATTCTGTCTACTCCAAGGGGATAGCAGTAGTAATTGATCCAGGTTTTGTGGGTCCTGAGACTTAAATAACTTGGGGGTGGGGTAGGAGAATACTCTTTAAGAAAAACTGTGAAAATCATAACTGCAAACTTGCTAGGGCCCCTCTGAAGGCCTTAGAAGGGGCTTGCGAGTGAAGGCCTTTGAAGCTTAACCATCACTGGCTTCACGATAAGGGCACTTGTGATAAAGCAAACTATATTTCATTATTGTAAGTGTCAGAAGATGCTAACACCTTGGAGGACTACCTAACGCATGACTGCATGTGGACAGATAAAGCAAATTATTGCCTATTTCAAGTATTAATATGTGACAGTTTCCATAGATACCTGATTATCCCTATGCCATAATACATGCTTCAGAGGTTATTTGAACACCATCTTCTACATAGCAAATTCTTAGTTTCTAATTCAATTTTTATAATTCTGAAGTTGTTGCTTATTCATTGATATATATTTTATGCACTCATCTATTGAAATTTAAAAAATATTGAATTTATATTTTATCTTGATGTGGAACCGAGCTTTTCACATTTATTCAAGAAGATCATATTTTAATATCAATTGGAGGAGCTAATTTGGAAGTTGAAAGATAATTAAAATTCAAATAAAAAGCCCTTTGCTTGCAGCATTCTCAGATTATATATCCTCCTCAATTATGATATTTAAAAACTTTTTTAAATAATTTACATTTGTAGTGTGTTTACAGTTAAAAATTACCTTTACATGGAGCTCATTTTGTATCAAAACAACCTTGGTAGGAATTATTAAAATGGTTTTACAAATGAGGAGACTGAAGCTCAGAGATTACCTTGCTCAAGGCCAACCTGTCCCATCACGCAGGACGCCAACCCCATATTCTGCTTCTGCTGCATCTCAACTATCAAGAAAGCATGACCATCCAGGCCAGCGCTCCAAAACAGAAATTAATCAGAGGCTGGAAGGCTCCACCTCTTTACTACTATATCTCCTCACATTGCCTGGAGAAACTGCCTGGGTCGGGTGTGAGCGCATGGTGTTTGCAACCTCCTCCTCAGAGCCTTTAATAAGTGGAATTATCACTTTTCACACTGGCGTTTAACAGTGAGCTTGTGTCAATTTTCTGCTCATGAGAAGAACAATGATCAACCTTTCTTATTTATACTTGAAAAACAGAAAATATCAGAATCAACAGATCTTACTTGGACAATACTTGTAATACTCATTCATTCAGTGGGTCTCTTGTTTTTTCAATCATCCATAAGGTGTAATCCAACCTTCTTTGCTTTTTTCCTCTTTTCATACAGAGTCCTCAGAAATGATGCCGCATATCTACAACTATCTGATCTTTGACAAACCTGACAAAAACAAGCAATGTGGAAAGGATTCCCTATTTAATAAATGGTGCTGGGAAAACTGGCTAGCCATATGTAGAAAGCTGAAACTGGATCCCTTCCTTACACCGTACACAAAAATTAATTCAAGATGGATTAAAGACTTACATGTTAGACCTAAAACCATAAAAACCCTAGAAGAAAGCCTAGGCAATACCATTCAGGACATAGGTGTGGGCAAGGACTTCATGTCTAAAACACCAAAAGCAATGGCAACAAAAGCCAAAATTGACAAATGGGATCTAATTAAACTAAAGAGCTTCTGCACAGCAAAAGAAACTACCATCAGAGTGAACAGGCAACCTACAGAATGGGAGAACATTTTTGCAACCTACTCATCTGACAAAGGGCTAATATCCAGAATCTACAATGAACTCAAACAAATTTACAAGAAAAAAACAAACAACCCCATCAAAAGGTGGGCGAAGGACATGAACAGACACTTCTCAAAAGAAGACATTTATGCAGCCAAAAAACACATGAAAAAATGCTCATCATCACTGGCCATCAGAGAGATGCAAATCAAAACCACAATGAGATACCATCTCACACCAGTTAGAATGGTGATCATTAAAAAGTCAGGAAACAACAGGTGCTAGAGAGGATGTGGAGAAATAGGAACACTTTTACACTGTTGGTGGGACTGTAAACTAGTTCAACCATTGTGGAAGTCAGTGTGGCGATTCCTCAGGGATCTAGAACTAGAAATACCATTTGACTCTGCCATCCCATTGCTGGGTATATACCCAAAGGACTATAAATCATGCTGCTATAAAGACATATGCACACGTATGTTTGTTGTGGCACTATTCACAATAGCAAAGACTTGGAACCAACCCAAATGTCCAACAACGATAGACTGGATTAAGAAAATGTGGCACATATACACCATGGAATACTATGCAGCCATAAAACATGATGAGTTCGTGTCCTTTGTAGGGACATGGATGAAACTGGAAAACATCATTCTCAGTAAACTATCGCAGGGACAAAAAACCAAACACAGCATGTTCTCACTCATAGGTGGGAATTGAACAATGAGAACTCATGGACACAGGAAGGGGAACATCATACTCCAGGGACTGTTGTGGGTTGGGGGGAGGGGGGAGGGACAGCATTAGGAGATATACCTAATGCTAAATGACGAGTTAATGGGTGCAGCAAACCAACACGGCACATGGATACATATGTAAAAAACCTGCACATTGTGCACAAGTACCCTAAAACCTAAAGTATAATAATAAAAAATAAAAAATAAAAAAATTAAAAAAGTAAAACAGTAGAAATGTATTCTCCTGCAGTTTTGGATGGTCAGAAGTCTGACCATCCAAGGTCAGGTGTTGTCAGGGTTGGATTTTTTTCTGGGGCCCTGTTGGAGAAACTGTCCCATGTCACTCTCCTGGCTTCTGGTGGCTGCCAGCAGTCCTTGCAGATGTCTCGCTCCAACCTCTGCCTCTGTCTTCACGTGGTGCTCTTTTGTGCATTTCCTGCTTCTGCCGCTGGGATTCTCTGTGTTCTCTTCTTACAAGGATACCAGTCATATTGAATTAAGGCCCACCCTAATCAAGTGTGATTGCATCTTGAATAAATCTGTAAAGAGCCTATTTCCAAGTAAGATCACATTCTGAGGTTCGGGGGAACATGAATTTTAGGGGGACACTATTCAATCCAGTACAGAAGTCATAGAGATGACCTAACTAGATTTAGATTTTAGAAGGATCACTCTGGCTGCAGCCTGGAGAATGAATTGCAGGGAACGAAAGGGTTGTTACGGAGATCCAGGAGAGAAATGGAGAAAGAAGTAGGGTTAGAAACATTGGAAAAAATATGAAAGATGGATGAGAAAGAGAATTAACTGCTCATAATTATTACTGCATGTCAGAGAAAATGCAGAGGATGGGGGTAGTGTGAGCTTGAAGAGTTGGTGGACAAGTGGTGTTGTTTGTTCACTAAGACAGGAGATACTGCAAAGGCAAATGTTTTGGGAAGGAAAGATCAATACTTGTTGAACAAATGAAGGATGAAATAATGGTTTTGCCTTATGCCAGGTTTCCTTTTGCTTTGACGGCATAATTCTCAGCCTCTGTCTCAAGTTTCTAGATTCCAACATTCCAACAGCCGATCAAGAGTAGTGTCAATGTTTTTAAAAGATCAACTTGGAATTTTGGACTTTTCATAAATAATTTACAGAATAGCACTGCATCACAGTGGCTTCCCTACCCCACTTAAGTGATTCACTAGCCTATCTACTGTGAAAGGCTGTCAACAGTATACACTAAATGCTCATAGCTAGCTGGTTCTTTCAAGCCTATCCCCGACGTCTGCTAGTTGTGTACTATCTTTACCAAGAGGCAATAATGTTTGTTTCCAAATCTGTTTATGATAAGCAAGCTTTTGTTTCTATGAAAAATGAGTTGAATACTATGCTATACTCAAAACTTTCATTCTAAAAACATTGCTTTCAAATGAGGTGTGGGCAAGACATTTGCGAAAGATTAGAAGAAAAAAAATTCTAGGATGGTTTTACACCAAGATAGCTGAGATAGTGCCGTTAAATTATTTTACCTCTTTTATAGCCAATCTGTTTTGGGTGTGACTCATGCAAAATAGTAAATGTAGAATTCTGGTCAACTGACCCATACTCAAGTCTCACTAAAATAAGCTATTTTAGGCATGGGTTATTTAAAAAATACTTATTTTTCTCCCACTCTATTTTACTACCACTCTAGAAATGTGTCTTCGACTGTATCAAGGCAACAGAGCATGTCTTCTCTTCAGCATTTTATAGTTAGGCTACATTAGGTTTCCAATTTCAATTTCTTTAGTCAAAATTATCTGCACAGAATTTCAAGATAAAAAGCCCCCACAGAGTTCTTCAGCGGCTCCTACAGCTCCTCCAGGCTGGATCAAAGGTGTTGAGGTCCCTGATGGTGATTGATTTCTGCTTTCTGGATGGCCTCTGTATGCAAATTATAATTTCACATGAGCATAGGGTCATGAACTGTCTTTGAATCAAGGGTAGCATTAAAAATTTATATTGCTTATGGATACCAAATTTGAATAAGAACACAAATAACAAGAAGAAAAACTGTTGTTACTAGAATCAGAATACCTTCTACTTATAAACTTAGGATATGGCCCAGGTGATTCAACAGTTCAAGGATCAGCCATGACCCCCAGCTCTCATCTATTGAGGCCCCACTATGTCAGCCAATGGGTCAGATGCTTTCTATATATTGCTTGATTTTCTTACAACCAGCTTGAGATCTAGGGATTATTATCTTCGACAGATGTTGAATCTAAGATTGGTGTACACACAGTCACCCAGATATAGACTTAGAGCTAGGAATCAACTACAGGTTTGTTTTTCTTCAAAGCCTTCATTTCTTCCATCATGCCAGAAAATACAAATAATGTGCTAGGAAGATTGCAAAGAACCAGGCAGCCAGATGGAACGCAAGAGCTGGTGTCCCACCCACATCGGGTAAACACTGTTCTTCGAGTGAAGTCAATTGTTACAGGGAGATCAGAGGCCATTAACACTGGTACTGTGCTTGCCACTCAAAACCTTCCTGGCAATTGGAGGGAAGCATGGTGCTGACCCTGATATAAAACAGAATGTGAAAAACTCATGTTAACGAAAAGTGTCTTAGTGCCAAAAAGAAAGAAAGAACTTACAACAGGAAACATTAGAGAAAGCTTCATAAGGGGGGGGTGGGGAGGGCATCTGAGCATCAGATTGGGGTGTTGGTGAGATCTTCACAGAAAGAGCCCTAACATTTGTAGAGTTCTTTACAGTTGAAATAACACTTTTTCAGGCATTATGTTATTTGTCTCTCAAAACACTGCTGTGGGTTAGGGAAGGAATTATCATTTCTAATTGAGAGATGAGAAAACTCACATACAAAATGATTTGACAACTTGCTCAGAGTCACACTAGCAAGTTAGAAATAGAAATGGGACAAGCATCTAGGTCAATACTGTCCTGCAGAAATATAATTTAAAAATTCCCAATTTAAAAATTTCATAAAAAATTAGCCAGAAACAGTTGAAATTCATTTTAATTGTATATTCTAGTTAACTAAATATATTCCAAATATCATTTCAATGTATAATCAACATTCAATTAGTTTGTAAAAAGTCATTAATGAGATATTTTGCATTTCTTCTTTTTTTGGATTGTCTTTAAAATCTGGTGTGTATTTTACATGCACAGCATGTCTCATTTTAAAACAGGCACATTGCAGGTGCTAAATATACACAGAGGGCTAGTACCATACTGGACAGAGTAGAGATTTTCTGACTTCTAGCCCAGTGTCTTTCTGCTCTGCTGAACTGCCCCACAAATATATACAGAGTGGGAGTGGAACATCTCATCCTAATGGAGCAATAGTGGCATGTCATTTAGGTTCCTGGCAGGACATAGCTGGTACCTCAAAAGGGATAATGAAAGAGAGTTATTGAAAAATTAAGGTACTCAACAATGGATGGTAAAGCACCCCAAGGTTAGGAAGGACAGGCAGCTACAAACACCCCTGGAATCTGGCAAATCCTTTACTCTAAGCGAGGGCTGCCTGATAGGAACTGTGGCTTTTGGTGGATAAATGCAGCCACTGTAAATCTACAATCCAGCAGGGTAGGATATGGGAAGATAAATATATGGACGTCTCTGTCCTCTCACACTCTAGTTCATGTCCAGTGCCTCCCACTGGCCGAACCCAACAAGAAGCCAGAGGGTAATGAGTCTTGATGAGATCCATAAAGGCCACACTCCAGCGGCAGAGAGAATGGCAGAGAAGCAGAGAGGGAGGGAGACAGATAGGGAAAGACCAGCAAGAAATCCAAGGCATAGAAGTGTGGGGCATCTTTGCTGGGCTGTGTGAAGTGTTGGAGTACAAAGTGGGAGGTAGCAAGTGACATGATTGGAATGTCACACTGGAGCCAGGTGGTGAATGGGCTGTGATGCAGGGTAAATGAAATCGGGTGGGTTCTATGGGCAGTAGCAATCCTGGGGCTTTCTCACATTTAGTGTGAGGTCTTATATAATCCATATTAGGCACTAAGAAGATGATCCTGACAGGTGTAATACTCTGTGCTGGGGTTTTGAGATGTGAGTTAGTCATACACCTCCCTTCTCAAATGAACCAACTGAGAAATAGAAGACAGACAATTGGAAGACAGACAGGAATCGACCAAATCAAATCAATCAGCAGCCACTTTATTATTGGCAAACGAATGGGAGACTTGGCTGCAAAGGAAGCAGACATGAGCTTCCTATTTCTTCTTTCTGCTCTATAGCCACAGTTCCCCAGCCAGAGGCAGAGTAGCTGGCTACTGTGGGCTCACTGCATCAGTGGAATCCCTGCAGGGAGGACAGCAGCCTGAATGTCTGGGCTTCCTATCAGGGGTAGGGGACAGCAGCCTGCATAGGTGGCCTCTCTGTGGGGAGGAGAGGAGCCTGCATGGGTGGGCTCCCTGTGAAGAGGATGGGAACTTGCATGGGTGAGCTCCCTGTGGGGGACAGAGGAGACTGCATGAGTGGGCTCCCTGTGGGGAGGAGAGGAGACTGCATGAATGGGCTCCCTGTGGGGTAGACTGCCTGTGGGGAGGAATCACATTTTTACCCCACAGAAAGGTCTGGAGAATGTATATACAATGACTTCTAACATGTGAATCCTGCTCTCTGGAAAAGAGAAACCAATGGATTCCTGCCTCACCATCTCAACATCAGCTAGAGAGGGACAAGAATAGGTGAAAGAAAGCAGTGGCATTGGCTTCATGCCCTGCAGAGCTCAGTAAGTTCGTTTAGTTTCTTTTTTTTAATTTCATAGATCATAAGGAAAATGGAGAAAAGGGAAATAGATTTATTTTTCAAGAAGAATGTTAAGGTGAGTGACTACAAGTGGCTAAATTAGTATACACTGGTTAGTAACTGGTTAACACCAATTAGAAAGCTATTTTGTGAGAGGACTTAAACCAGGCAGTACTAGTAAAGGAAATATAGAAAAAAATGTGTGCATATATGGTGAAGATAGCACCCACAGGGATAGGGACCATGGTTGATGTGAACGGATCAGGTATAAGGGTGTATCACAGAGAAAGAGGAGTACTTTTTGGGGGGATGGGAGGATCATGAACAGGCCAAGCTGGTGATACATGTAGGACATGCTGATGAGGCTATCGAGCTGGTGTTGGTGGTGGGCATCTGGAGTTCAGAAAATAATGTAATGTTAGAGATACTGATGTGGGAACCATCCGGAAGTGATGGCTGAAGCCATCATACAGCACCAAAAGAGAGCCAAGACATGAACAAAAAAGAAGGGGTCAAGGAGAGGCCCTTGAAGGATGCCTACATTTAAGTGTTTGGAGGAGGAAGAGGGATATGTGAAGGAAACAGGAATCTGAAAGACTGGAAAGAAAATCAAGTGCCCCCTAGTAAAATTAAGAGAGGAGAGTGCTTCAAGGAAAGGGGGTTGGGGGATGACTCAGCAATGCCAAGTGCTATGAAAATCAAGGATATGAGGAGGCAAAAATAAGGCAAGGGTATAGCAGAATATCTAAAGAGACTAATTCCATACAGAAATGTATGAATGAAATTCTCATGGAGGTGACATTTGAGCTGAGTTTTGAAGGATGGATAAGGTGCAGGGATGAAAGGAAAGTTACACCAGGTAGGGAAAATGATGTAAACAAAGGCATGAGTGTAGAGGGTAAGAAGAATGTGTAGGAAACAGTGAATATTTCAGTATAAACTAAAGAATAATGAATATGAAAGACGTTGATAACAGATAAGCTGAACACGATGGGTGGTCAGTGGGTGGCTTTGAACATAAGGAATGAAGAATAACAGAAAATGACTTGGAAGTAAGAGGTTTTTGGAGTATAATGAGAAGACCCATCTAGTTGGAGCAGAAAGAATAAAGATTCTAAGGTTCTACCACTTCTAGGTCAACCTTGATTCTCTGAATGAATTAAAAATGACAAAGCTCTACTGTACTAATCAATATTATTTTTAACTTTAAAAAGTCCCCAGGATGTTAAAAGGTACCAGAATGAATCAAACTAATCAACTCAGAACTCAGTAGGAAGCTGAATAATAATAGGAATAAGGAATAGGAATAAGGAAGAATAATACAGCAGTATAAGCAGGATGGAAATCTACTGTCTGAACCACCAGTTTACACCAATATTGTCTAACAAAGATATTTAAGTTTAACAGAATTGCTTTAATACAGCTGAAACATCTGCTGCATTTAAAAATAATCTTCCTGCTGCTGCAACATATGGTATCATCAGAAACTTTATTCCAGTGCCCCCAGAGATTCTGAGACACCTCGAAATGCCATGATTACCATAAGAAGGTTTATACAATTCTCCAAGCTGAAAGAAAAACAATTAATTCATTTTAATATTTAAAATAAATATGGGCCATTTGCATCATTTGGGAGAAGCAGCAGGATTATGAAAACTATAGTAATTAGAATCTAACTCCCTAAAGAAAGATGCTTCAAGATGTAGCTTCCAGATGGAAAATTCCCCTAACAAGTCGGCTTAAGATGTATGCTCAGCCTGTCCCAGTCTCTCCTGAAATGGGTAAAAGTGCTCTTCCCACTAAGTTTTTAAATGGAGGGCACAATGGATACAGGTATCTTTATTTTTACACAAAGGAGTTATTTTAATATTCATGTAGGTAGAAGTGAAGCTAGGAGCCGAAGTTTGAATTCAGTGTAACTAGTTAAATAAATATTACTCAGAAGACCCTACATTTCAGCCACTATGCTAGATAAAAACCAGAGAATCCATTGAATTACATAGAGTAGCTGCCTTTAACTAGTCTTTAGAAGTTGTGGAGAGAGAGAAGCACAGATTAGTATATGTCATAAAGTGGGACGCATTCTTTAATAGACTTAACTATCATGGCATGCAGCGAGTACAAGAAAAACATTTCAACTCTACCTGGGAGACAAAAGCAAGCCTCATGGAGAAAGGAATGCTGAGGCAGAAGAGGAGAGACACATTAGGAGGGAGGTGGATTTCCCAGAACCATTAATACATGGCACAGGGTGGTGAAATAGCAGTTTGGGGAAAGAGACATGCAATGATTGAGATCCAGTGTAGCATGCTGTAACACAGATCTGTCAAAGAATTTCTTCACTTTGGTGTACACAGCACTTTGAATAATGCCTGGTGCATAGTTAACACTCAGGAAATATATATCTGTTATTGAATGGAAAGCAGTAATGTTCCACTTAAGAGGTTCACAATTTGCTGCAGGATATCAGAGAAAACCTAGTGTCCGTCATTGCTGTCCTTTAATAGGTCATATGTATCTTGTCATCGGTATCTTTGCTAATTTCTTTCTTCCCTCTCTTCTAATAATTAAAGTCATACTCATCCTCCAGGTCCAATTCAGAGTAAAGACTGAGTCTTATTTGGCTGTCTCTCTACAGCATGAATGGGTGAATAGATAGATGAATAAATGAATGAGTGATCATGGGAATTCTCATAAATCCTTCCAACAAACTACTTTCTCTCTTAATTTAAGATTTTTGCATGTGTTTTTTGCTCTTTATGGTGGACTGTTTACTGCTTCTCCACTGAGCTGAATCCTATTCACATGTCAGCTCAGGTAAAATTTTTTTTCGATAGCCTTCTACAAGCCTCCAGGTTAGGTTTGACCCATACACTGTTGCCATACATGTCTGTGTAGTCATTCAGCTTCTTCTACACCTTGTAAACTCTTTAAGGCCAGGATCTGATTGCTAGTCAGCATTATATTCCCAATGCTCAGCAGAGCTCCTGACACATAATAGACCCTCCATAAAGGAATTCATTCACGGTTGAACAAATTAAATGATTAATTTTTTTTGTATCCTACCGTGAGATAAAAATCATGAGTGCTTGAAAAATCCCACAAAACCCGGTCATTTCTGTTGAATATAACCTATTTGATTCTTAATTTATAATTGCAAAATATTACTATCAATCTTATTTAGGATCATTATCCAAAGAAAAGGTATCTGCTGTCACTTAGGTTCTTACAGCATCTCCTTCACAGGGTAGAGAATTTTTAACAATTATGGCATTAAAATTAGTTCTGATAAGAGGAAAATGGGAATTCATTTGTCAATGACACATGATATTTTAAAAGATATGGATAGGACCTAATGATGATTCTGGTTGCTATGCACTTAAGGAGAGCCATCATCCTGATTTACCTCCATATAAATAACCCTAAGTTACTACAGCTGAGCCAAGTCAATCCATAATAAATTCTCACATAAGTCCTCTTGGGACTGAACTATGTTGACTGATTCATATAAATCATTACACACAATAATGCTAATAGAAACTCTTCACTGACTTGCAAGGGCATCTCACACAATTCTAATCATTAAGGAGACTTTTCCGAAAGGATTTTATTATTCCCATGCCATCGATGGGGAAACTAAGACTCAGAGCTTGCTCAAGCTCACTAAAACAGTAACCAAGTAAAAATTACTAATCTAGGGCAATCTCATTTGAAAGCCTATGTTTTCTCTGCCAGACTATACTGCCCATCTATTACTGAGGAAGTTCTCAAGGATAATGGAAACTTGAAGCAGAGATCAAATGCCAGTGGAAAGTAACTTTAGCACTGATGATGTGGAGTCAGTTATCTCAGACAATACCCTTGGGTAAATAAAGGGTGGTCAACATGCCACAAACATCTTATCATAGTTGTGAACATAGGACTAAAAGAAGCCTACACAATATTTTACTTAATTCTAGGAGCAAAGAACCTTCCACAAAAGATAGTATTTTCTTGTATTTTATCCAAGAAGTCAATGAAACTGACTTATATGTTTGTATTGCTTTCTACATAATATCTCACTTGAGGCAAATGTAATGCAGAAGAGAAAGATATTGCCCCATGTATAAAAAAGGAACCTATGGTGGAAAGTTAAATAGCTTAGGTGGCCCAACTAGGAAGTAATAAGAACCATGACCCAAACTCTAGTGGTCTTTTCATTAAATTCTAGTTGTCACTTTCTCTTACCTCTGTATATTATTATTTTCTTCCTCCTTCTGCCAACTTAAAAAAAATACAGATTAGAGAGAATGGTGGATGATTCCTCCACAACTTTAGATTATTAGATCACAGTGATTCCAAGACACCCAACTTGAAGGATGAGAAAAGAAGCAAAAAGTCTTATGGAGATGGTAAGGCAATATTTTTTAGTGTCTTCAATATATCATAAACACTAAATAAGAGGCATACCATACAACTCACCCACAATTTCAGCTCTTGTTGTGACAAAGCATTAAGAACAGTTGAATAAATTATTAATATGGCAGCATTCTCTGAATTGGCACAGATCCCATGGAAAGAGTGACATGCCAGTCTGGCAACTGATCTGTTTTGCACAGGAACATAATACAATAGTCTTGGGAGATACTCATGTTTATTGTACAAGGTGTTTTCTTTCTTAACGTTATGTTTCTTAATTATTCCAAGGGCTATTCAGAGAAACTACTATTAGGTTCCAGAATTATTTTAGGCAGTAACTTAGAAATTCCTTATTCTGAATTTTGTAAAGTCAAAGTAAGATCTGAAAACTCAGTAGTTTCCTCTGCCCTGGGCGACAGCAGATGGCAGTGGGAGTTTAGTCCTGTCAGGTGGGCCCTACGTGTCCATCTCATCCATCAGAGTCACACGGACCTGGCTTCACTCACTTCAAAGATCCCTGACTTCCTGGTGACTTGATGCAAATTAATCATGAAGAAAATGTTGAGTCTTTCTCTGTTACTTTCTTTATGATTTTTGCAAACTATTATTGCCTAAAGTCTTAAATAAGAAATGTGCTGTATTATAAATAATAAGACATAACTGTAAGAAAAAGGGCTTAGTCAAAAAAAGGTCTAGTATTGTAGAGATAATATATCTACAAGCATAAAATTTCCAAGAGCATATATACTTAGGATGCTATAAGTTGATACTAAAACCAGTTTTCAACACATTCTTGATATTCCCCTTGGAAAATTGTGTTCAGAACAAAGGTATTCATGGACTTAAAATATATAAATATCTTTAATAGGGACAAATCTTTATTCTTTGAAAATAAATTTAATTTTGGAGAAATATATTATTTGAGGCCAAAGCTACTTTTAAGTTCCTATAATATCCACCCAATCAGGATGTCCAAAAAATTCTTTTATCTTAACCTCTCCAAATTGGAACACATTATTGCCCCCTGCAATCCAACTTCTTTTCCTACTGTATCCCTTATTTTGATGTTGGCATCATGTCCACAGGACTTTTTTGTGTACATCTCTTCTAAAAATCAGGTTGTGGTTTTAGAGACTAGACGTGTAAGATTCTTCTATGTGCTCACTCTAATTTGAATTGGTAAACAGAAAAAAAAAATTATCTGAAATAACACATTTACAGTTTAAAAGAAAGAGGGTCAAAGATGGGCATGCTGATGATTTTGAGGAATCATGATCTTGTTCACAAACACAGATGTCAGTGTAAGGTGTCAGAAAATAAATTTGTGACTGTAACCTCTTTATTTCTTATGGGGAACGATGAATTGAATGTGGAGAATAAGACCAACCCATTTTGACCTGTAAGTCTAACACAACTATTTCAGACTCTGGAATCCTGTGACATAAACTTTAAGAGAACACTTGCAAGTCAGGACGTGTTTGGGAGTAAAACAGTAGCTCCATATAATTTAGAGACTGGCTAGGTAATAACTAAAACACACAGCCTTGTCAGTTGGTACCTGTCTTTGGTTCTCTGTCTCCAGGCGCAGCCTGGCCTCCACACACCTCCGAGTCTCCAGGAAAGCTTGGCGTTGGGCCCGATCTGATAGGTAACTGATGAAGATTCCAGCTGTGTTCATACACATGAATAACACTGCCTGGGCCACAACCTGAAACAAACACAGTTTGGTCAGGTGCTTAAAACAAAAGCTAATTACAAGCAACAATAAAATACACAAATAAATATGAATTTCCAAGGTAAATCCTAATGTAGTAATCCACATGTTTAATCGCATGTTTGCAGAACTATGCCCTTCATTCAGATCTTGAGGCAAATGTCATCCCTTTGGAGAGGGCTTCTTTCACCACTTTCTCCAATTTAAGGCTTCTTTCTCCCCAGGTTTAGACTGGGGTCTTCATGGGAAACCTGCTGTGAAAAAGAGGGAATCCGGTTGGCTTCTTCACTCCACCTTATCTCTCTCCCTTTCACCAGCAAAAGCTTCTGACTTTTAAGGGGCTGGAGAATCTGGTGGGAATAAAAAGAAGAGACTAAGAATTAACAGGAAAGGAATCCATTGAATACCTTTGCCTTCGAATACATTGACTACTATATTTAGACTCTGGTGTTCTCAGGTCTTCTTGGATAGAATCCAAGTCTTGTTTCTAACTCAAGAAAACAAACACGTTTTTCTATTGCTTTTCATCTCCACTTCCATTATTCTATTTCTAGGCATCAAAATATGCTTCCTGGACTCTTAAATTGGGCTTCCTACTTTTTCATTTGCCCCCTTTCTAACTACTCTTCAGTCAAGAAAAGCAGACAGATTCTTGAAGAGGGGTCAACACATGGAAGAAATGAACAACATAGTCTGAATTTCTTTGTTTTTATGGCTTTAGCCTGAGAACAGGCCACAGCTCATGCAGTGTGTGGTAGCTATAACTCCAATAGAAAACGCAGGTGCTTGAAGAAGCAAAGAACAGAGTTCCAGACCACTATAGCTTCCAGAAAGTGGGAGGAGAATTCCAAAAAGAAAAGAACCTGGTGAAAGAAAACCTAAAATTGTTTTATAACCTCTTATCTGAACCACATATGCATAGGGAAGACAGTAAGCAATTGAGTTAAGGATAAAATAACTGAACTGATATTTGAACTGCAGTCCAAAAGACAAAGACTTTCTTTTGAGTTCAATCAAGTTAATTACCTGCTAAAGTGAAACAGAACAAAACAAAAATCACTATTTCCAGGGGAATGGAAGATAATTCAGTCTTAACTATAGAGCATTCACAATGTCTAGAACATAGCACAGAATTATGTGACATAAAAATAAACATTAAAATGTGACTCAATCTCAAGAGAAAAGAGTCAATAGACATCTATTCTAATCTGACCCAGATGTTGGAATCAGCAGGCTGAGATTATAATAGTTCTTACAACTTTGCTCAGTGACATTCTAGCAGTGAATGAAATTCACTGAAAGTAAATATTTTAGCAGTGAATGAAAAGATAAGAAATAAAATAAATAGAAACCTCAAAAAAAGAAAATTTCAGAACTGAAAAAACAAAATATCTGAACCAACTGGATATTAACAGCAGAACATAGATGACGGAAGAATCAGTAAATTTGGAAATATGACAATAGAATATAACCATTTTGAAAAAATAATAAATATATATTATTTAATAATATATATTAATAAATAAAAATATATCTTTATACACTTTTTTTTGATACGGAGTCTCACTCCATCACCCAGGCTAGAGTGCAGTAGTGTGATATTGGTTCACTGCAACCTCCACTTCTCGGGTTCAAGTGATTCTCCTGCCTCAGCCTCCTGAGTAGCTGGGATTACAGGTGTGTACTACCACGCCCAGCTAATTTTTGTATTTTTAGTAGAGATGGGGTTTCACCATGTTGGCCAGGCTGGTAGGTCTCAAACTCCTGACCTCAAGTGATCTATCCACCTTGACCTCTGAAAATGCTGGGATTACAGGCGTGAGCAATTGTGCCTGGCATATATATATATATATATGATAGAGTCTCACTCTGTTGCCCAGGCAGGAGTGCAGTAGCACAATCTTGGCTCACTGCAACCTCTGCCTCCCAGATTCAAGCAATTCTCCTGCCTCAGCCTCCCGAGTAGCTGGGATTACAGGTGTGCACCACCACATGTGGCTAATTTTTGTATTTTTAGTAGAGATGAGGTTTTCCTATGTTGGCCAGGCTGGTCTTGATATCCTGACCTCAGGTGATCTGCCTGCCTGGGCCTCCCAAAGTGCTGGGATTACATGTGTGAGCCACCACAGTCAGCCAAAAAAAATTTTTTTAAATGATTTATGAAAAGGTTTTAGTAGTTTGTGTGACAACATTGAAAGGCCTAACATACATATGATTGGATTCTCAGAAGAAAAGGAAAGAGAGAATGGGGCTAAACTAATTTGTTTAAAGACATAATGCAATTCTTATCAATTTTATAAAGATACATATTTACAGGTTCAATAATCTTAGCAAACCCTACATAGGATAACTGTGAACAAAACTATTCCTGGGCACATCATAATCGAAATGCTAAAAAAACAAAATCTTGAAAACAGTCAGATAAAAATGTTACATATAGGAGACATATTCTTCAGTTATGATAAAGATTTTCAGATTAGATAAAAATAAATATTATATGTCCTATTTGTAACATATAGTCCTAAAATATATTGATATAAAAATTTGGAAGTCAAAACAGAATAAAGCTGGCTTTGTTGTATAAATACCAGACTAAAGATAATTTTTTGAAAAGGGCATTACTAGAGATAAGTAGGGTCACTATACAATAATAAAGGATTTAATACATGAGAAATACATAAAAATTCTGAACATGGACACATTTAATAACATAGCCTCAAAATATACACTGCAAAATAAGATAAAAGTCTATGTAATTATTTATAAATCTATAGTCATAGTGGTCTCTTTTAACACAATTTTCAGCAGTTTATATACCAAACAGATTAAAATGTCAGCAAAGATAGAGACAATTTGGAAAGCTCATATGATTAACAACCTTGAAATGAAACATTGATATGGTTTGGCTGTGTCCCTACCAAAATCTCATCTTGAATCATGGTCATGGTTTCCCCCATACTGTTCTCGTGGTAATGAATAAGTCTTAAGATATCTGATGGTTTTATAAGAGATTTCTTCTTTCACTTGGCTTTCATTCTGTCTTGCCTGCCACCATGTAAGACGTGCCTTTCTCCTTCTGCCATGATTGTGAGGCTTCCGCAGCCACGTGGAACTGTGAGTCCATTAAACCTCTTTTTCTCTATAAATTACCCAGTCTCAGGTATGTCTTTATCAACCGCATGAAAACGGACTAATACAAACATGCTATTCAATAATTAGATAGTAGAAATTCTTTTAAGGCACATATTGAAAATTTGTAAAATATCATCTTAGGATAGGACCTGAAGTTAGCCTCAGCAAATTTTGAAAACCAGGTTTCATCTCCTGTTACAGTGTTTCAAAGAAATGCTTCAGGATCTTGATCCTACTTGTTTAAAATGTCCACTGAAAGCTCTGCTCTTGTCCGCAGCTGATTTGGGCACATGGATTTTGGTACCCATCAAGCAGAGTTTGATCAACTTTCATTGTTCAGCCAGAATTGTGTAAGATGAACTAATTAAGATGTTGATGATATTGGCTGTTGTTTCTGCCATTAATTGTTGGTCCTCTTCGATTAGGACATGAATACAGTTAACTTTTTCTTCACAGATTGATGTGGATTGTCTGCCCTGTGGGCTTTATGTCTTCAACATCATCTCATCCATTCTCAAAATGAGTGATCCATTGGTAAACTGCTGATTTCTCTGGGGAATTCTTTCTATGAACCTTTGTAAAGCACCAGTGATTTCACCATTCTTCCACCAAAGCTTCCCCATCAATTTGACATTTGTCTTTACTTCAATTTTAGCAGAATTCATGTTGCTCTCATAGGGGTTCTTTTGTAACTGATATCTTATCCTTTTTAGTATCTCAAGTTGATTCCTATTTAGACACGTTGCAACATTTGTGTAAGTTTATTTTGGTGCAAAAAGTTTTGAAATCCATATTTTCTTACCATAAACCCATCACTTAAATCCAGTTACATAAACAACTGTGAGTAATCACTGATCCTGTGAAGTCAAGTGGGCATGAACATTTTGAAAATCTCCCATATTGCTTAGTTTGACTTCAGTTGTTTTTAAATTTTGTATCATTGCAATCATTTTTTACTAAACATTATTTTCTTTATTCATTTTGATGCATACATTGATAGTTCCTTTATTTTTACTGCTAAATAGTACTTAATACATCACAAAACATTTATCTGTTCCACTACTCGTGGGCATTCTGATTATTTCCACTCCCATTCTCTTGTGGAAAATGCTGCTCTGAACATTGTGGGCATGTTCCTGGGGCACATGTGCAAAGGTGACTCTGGGGTGTGGAGTGGGAATACTCAGTGCTAACCTGGTGGATGCAGAATGGTCTCCCATTATGATTTTACTATCAATTTCCCAGATTACTAACATTTCACACTGGCTAGGTTGTGGGGAAAATAGTCACTCTTATACCTAGTTGGTGAAATGTGTGAATTTGGCAATATCTGTAAAAATTGACAATATTTCTACTCATGAGTTCAGTAACCCTAATTCTTATTTCATAAATATGACCACCCATGTGCAAAGATCAAAGGATATGATAACATCATTTACAATAATAAATAATTAGAAATAACTTAAATGACCCTAAACAGAGGATTGGTCATATTATAAATCCATCCAGTTGAAAAGTGGGTGTGGAAGAAGGAAAGAACTAACATGTACTATCATTTTTAAATGCACAGACACACTCAAGAAGTTATTGGGTAATGCTGGGGACAGAAACTGAAGTCTGGGTTTTTAAACTCTACCTTTTTGGTTTTTGTATATGTGCATGTAGTATACCTATTATAATATAATATACTGTTAAAATAGTAAAATGAAAACTTCCCATCATGACAATGAGGATCGTTTGATCCTCTTCAAGACCATTTTTTTTATTTTTATTTTTTTATTTTTTTAAATTATACTTTAGGTTTTAGGGTACATGTGCACAATGTGCAGGTTTGTTACATATGTATCCATGTGCCATGTTGGTTTGCTGCACCCATTAACTCATCATTTAGCATTAGGTATATCTCCTAATGCTGTCCCTCCCCCCTCCCCCAACCCCACAACAGTCCCCGGAGTGTGATGTTCCCCTTCCTGTGTCCATGAGTCCTCATTGTTCAATTCCCACCTATGAGTGAGAACATGCGGTGTTTGGTTTTTTGTCCTTGCGATAGTTTACTGAGAATGATGTTTTCCGGTTTCATCCATGTCCCTACAAAGGATATGAACTCATCCTTTTTTATGGCTGCATAGTATTCCATGGTGTATATGTGCCACATTTTCTTAATCCAGTCTATCGTTGTTGGACATTTGGGTTGGTTCCAACTCTTTGCTATTGTGAATAGTGCCGCAATAAACATACGTGTGCATGTGTCTTTATAGTAGCATGATTTATAGTCCTTTGGGTATATACCCAGTAATGGGATGGCTGGGTCAAATGGTATTTCTAGTTCTAGATCCCTGAGGAATCACCACACTGACTTCCACAATGGTTGAACTAGTTTACAGTCCCACCAACAGTGTAAAACTGTTCCTATTTCTCCACATCCTCTCCAGCACCTGTTGTTTCCTGATTTTTTAATGATGGCCATTCTAACTGGTGTGAGATGGTATCTCACTGTGGTTTTGATTTGCATTTCTCTGATGGCCAGTGATGATGAGCATTTCTTCATGTGTTTTTTGGCTGCATAAATGTCTTCTTCTGAGAAGTGTCTCTTCATGTCCTTTGCCCACTTTTTGATGGGGTTGTTTGTTTTTTTTCTTGTAAATATGTTTGAGTTCATTGTAGATTTTGGATATTAGCCCTTTGTCAGATGAGTAGGTTGCAAAAATTTTCTCCCGTTCTGTAGGTTGCCTGTTCACTCTGATGGTAGTTTCTTTTGCTGTGCAGAAGCTTTTAGTTTAATTAGATCCCATTTGTCAATTTTGGCTTTTGTTGACATTGCTTTTGGTGTTTTAGACATGAAGTCCTTGCCCACGCCTATGTCCTGAATGGTATTGCCTAGGTTTTCTTGTAGGATTTTAATGGTTTTAGGTCTAACATTTAAGTCTTTAATCCATCTTGAATTAATTTTTGTATAAGGTGTAAGGAAGGGATCCAGTTTCAGCTTTCTACATATGGCTAGCCAGTTTTCCCAGCACCAATTATTAAATAGGGAATCCTTTCCCCATTTCTTGTTTTTGTCAGGTTTGTCAAAGATCAGATAGTTGTAGATATGCGGCATCATTTCTGAGGGCTCTGTTCTGTTCCATTGATCTATGTCTCTGTTGTGGTACCAGTATCATGCTGTTTTGGTTACTGTAGCCTTGTAGTATGGTTTGAAGTCAGGTAGCGTGATGCCTCCAGCTTTGTTCTTTTGGCTTAGGATTGACTTGGCGATGCGGGCTCTTTTTTGGTTCCATATGAACTTCAAAGTACTTTTTTCCAATTCTGTGAAGAAAGTCATTGGTAGCTTGATGGGGATGGCATTGAATCTATAAATTACCTTGGTTAGTATGGCCATTTTCACGATATTGATTCTTCCTACCCATGAGCATGGAATGTTCTTCCATTTGTTTGTATCCTCTTTTATTTCATTGAGCAATGGTTTGTAGTTCTCCTTGAAGAGGTCCTTTACATCCCTTGTAAGTTGGATTCCTAGGTATTTTATTCTCTTTGAAGCAATTGTGAATGGGAGTTCACTCATGATTTGCCTCTCTGTTTGTCTGTTATTGGTGTACAGGAATGCTTGTGATTTTTGTACATTGATTTTGTATCCTGAGACTTTGCTGAAGTTGCTAATCAGCTTAAGGAGATTTTGGGCAGAGACGATGGGGTTTTCTAGATATACAATCATGTCATCTGCAAACAGGGACAATTTGACTTCCTCTTTTGCTAATTGAGTACCCTTTATTTCCTTCTCCTGCCTGATTGCTCTGGCCAGAACTTCCAGCACTATGTTGAATAGGAGCGGTGAGAGAGGGCATCCCTTTCTTGTGCCAGTTTTCAGAGGGAATGCTTCCAGTTTTTGCCTATTCAGTATGATATTGGCTGTGGGTTTGTCATAGATAGCTCTTATTATTTTGAGATACGTCCCATCAATACCTAATTTATTGAGAGTTTTTGGCATGAAGGGTTGTTGAATTTTGTCAAAGGCCTTTTCTGCATCTATTGAGATAATCATGTGGTTTTTGTCTTTGGTTCTGTTTATATGCTGGATTACATTTATTGATTTGCGTATGTTGAACCAGCCTTGCATCCCAGGGATGAAGCCCACTTGATCATGGTGTATAAGCTTTTTGATGTGCTGCTGGATTCAGTTTGCCAGTATTTTATTGAGGATTTTTGCATCAATGTTCATCAAGGATATTGGTCTGAAATTCTCTTTTTTGGTTATGTCTCTGCCAGGCTTTGGTATGAGGACGATGCTGGCTTCATAAAATGTGTTAGGGATGATTCCCTCTTTTTCTATCAATTGGAATAGTTTCAGAAGGAATGGTACCAGTTCCTCCTTGTACCTCTGGTAGAATTTGGCTGTGAATCCATCAGATCCTGGACTCTTTTTGGTTGGTAAGCTATTGATTATTGCCACAATTTCAGAACCTGTTATTGGTCTATTCAGAGATTCAACTTCTTCCTGATGTAGTCTTGGGAGGGTGTATTTGTCGAGGAATTTATCCATTTCTTCTAGATTTTCTAGTTTATTTGCATAGAGGTGTTTGTAGTATTCTCTGATGGTAGATTGTATTTCTG
Source organism: Nomascus leucogenys (assembly GCF_006542625.1). Taxonomy (NCBI): domain Eukaryota; kingdom Metazoa; phylum Chordata; class Mammalia; order Primates; family Hylobatidae; genus Nomascus; species Nomascus leucogenys. Next base: position 83,076,974 of record NC_044396.1, read on the forward strand.
TGGGATCGTGGTGATATCCCCTTTTTCATTTTTTATTGCGTCTATTTGATTCTTCTCTCTTTTCTTCTTTATTAGTCTTGCTAGCGTCTATCAATTTTGTTGATCTTTTCAAAAAACCAGCTCCTGGATTCATTAATTTTTTGAAGGGTTTTTTGTGTCTCTATTTCCTTCAGTTCTGCTCTGATTTTAGTTATTTCTAGCCTTCTGCTAGCTTTTGAATGTGTTTGCTCTTGCTTTTCTAGTTCTTTTAATTGTGATGTTAGGGTGTCAATTTTGGATCTTTCCTGCTTTCTCTTGTGGGCATTTAGTGCTATAAATTTCCCTGTACACACTGCTTTGAACATGTCCCAGAGACTCTGGTATGTTGTGTCTTTGTTCTCGTTGGTTTCAAAGAACATCTTTATTTCTGCCTTCATTTCATTATGTACCCAATAGTCATTCAGGAGCAGGTTGTTCAGTTTCCATGTAGTTGAGCGGTTTTGAGTGAGTTTCTTAATCCTGAGTTCTAGTTTGATTGCACTGTGGTCTGAGAGACAGTTTGTTATAATTTCTGTTCTTTTACATTTGCAGAGGAGAGCTTTACTTCCAACTATGTGGTCAATTTTGGAATAGGTGTGGTGTGGTGCTGAAAAAAATGTATATTCTGTTGATTTGGGGTGGAGTGTTCTGTAGATGTCTATTAGGTCCACTTTGTGTAGAGCTGAGTTCAATTCCTGGATATCCTTGTTAACTTTCTGTCTCGTTGATCTGTCTAGTGTTGACAGTGGGGTGTTAAAATCTCCCATTATTATTGTGTGGGAGTTTAAGTCCCTTTGTAGGTCACTCAGGACTTGCTTTATGAATCTGGGTGCTCCTGTATTGGGTGCATATATATTTAGGATAGTTAGCTCTTCTTGTTGAATTGATCCCTTTACCATTATGTAATGGCCTTCTTTGTCTCTTTTGATCTTTGTTGGTTTAAAGTCTATTTTATCAGAGACTAGGATTGCAACCCCTTCCTTTTTTTGTTTTCCATTTGCTTGATAGATCTTCCTCCATCCCTTTATTTTGAGTCTATGTGTGTCTCTGCTCGTGAGATGGGTTTCCTGAATACAGCACACTGATGGGTCCTGACTCCTTATCCAGTTTGCCAGTCTGTGTCTTTTAATTGGAGCATTTAGCCCATTTACATTTAACGTTAATATTGTTATGTGTGAATCTGATCCTGTCATTATGATGTTAGTTGGTTATTTTGCTCATTAGTTGATGCAGTTTCTTCCTAGCCTCGATGGTCTTTACAATTTGGCATGTTTTTGCAGGGGCTGGTACCGGTTGTTCCTTTCCATGTTTAGTGCTTCCTTCAGGAGCTCTTTTAGGGCAGGCCTGGTGGTGACAAAATCACTCAGCGTTTGCTTGTCTGTAAAGTATTTTATTTCTCCTTCACTTATGAAGCTTAGTTTGGCTGGATAGGAAATTCTGGGTTGAAAATTCTTTTCTTTAAGAATGTTGAATATCGGCCCCCACTCTCTTCTGGCTTGTAGAGTTTCTGCCGAGAGATCAGCTGTTAGTCTAATGGGCTTCCCTTTGTGGGTAACCCGACCTTTCTCTCTGGCTGCCCTTAACGTTTTTTCCTTCATTTCAACTTTGGTGAATCTGACAATTATGTGTCTTGGAGTTGCTCTTCTCGAGGAGTATCTTTGTGGCATTCTCTGTATTTCCTGAATCTGAATGTTGGCCTGCCTTGCTAGATTGGAGAAGTTCTCCTGGATAATATCTTGCAGAGTGTTTTCCAACTTGGTTCCATTCTCCCCGTCATTTTCAGGTACACCAATCAGACTTAGGTTTGGTCTTTTCACATAGTCCCAAATTTCTTGGAGGCTTTGTTCGTTTCTTTTTATTCTTTTTTCTCTAAACTTCCCTTCTTGCTTCATTTCATTCATTTCATCTTCCATCAGCGATAACCTTACTTCTAGTTGATCGCATCCGCTACCGAGGCTTCTGCAATCTTTGCGTAGTTCTCGATACTTGGCTTTCAGCTCCATCAGCTTCTTTAAGCCCTTCTCTCCATTGGTTATTCTAGTTATCCATTCTTCTAATTTTTTTTCAAAGTTTTTAACTTCTTTGCTATTGTTTTGAATTTCCTCCTGTAGCTCAGAGTAGTTTGATCATCTGAAGCCTTCTTCTCTCACCTCATCAAAGTCATCCTCCATCCAGCTTTGTTCCATTGCTGGTGAGGAACTGCGTTCCTTTGGAGGAGAGGTGCTCTGCTTTTTAGAGTTTCCAGCTTTTCTGCTCTGTTTTTTCCCCATCTTTGTGGTTTTATCTACTTTTGGTCTTTGATGATGGTGATGCACAGATGGGTTTTTGGTGTGGATGTCCTTTCTGTTTGTTAGTTTTCCTTCTACCAGACAGGACCCTCAGCTGCAGGTCTGTTGGAGTTTACTAGAGGTCCACTCCAGACCCCGTTTGGCTGGGTGTCAGCAGTGGTGGCTGCAGAACAGTGGATTTTCGTGAGACCACAAATTCAGCTGTCTGATAGTTCCTCTGGAAGTTTTGTCTCAGAGGAGTGCCCGGCCGAGTGAGGTGTCAGTCTGTCCCTCCTGGGGGAGTGCCTCCCAGTTAGGCTGCTCAGGGGTGAGGGACCCACTTTAGGAGGCAGTCTGTCCTTTCTCAGATCTCCAGCTGCGTGCTGGGAGAACTACTACTCTCTTCAAAGCTGTCAGTCAGACAGGGACATTTAATTCTGAGGAGGTTCCTGCTGACTTTTTGTTTGTCTGTGCCCTGCCCCCAGAGGTGGAGCCTACAGAGGCAGGCAGGCCTCCTTGAGCTGTGGTGGGCTCCACCCAATTCGAGCTTCCTGGCTGCTTTGTTTACCTAAGCAAGCCTGGGCGATGGCGGGCGCCCCTCCCCTAGCCTGGCTGCCACCTTGCAGCTTGATCTCAGACTGCTGTGTTAGCAATCAGTGAGACTCTGTGGGCATAGGACCCTCTAAGCCAGGTGCGGGACACAGTCTCCTAGTGTGCCGTTTTCCAGGCCCATTGGAAAAGCGCAGTATTGGGGTGGGACTGACCCGATATTCCAGGTGCCGTCTGTTACCCCTTTCTTTGACTAGGAAAGGGAACTCCCTGACCCCTTGCACTTCCCGAGTGAGTCAATGCCTCGCCCTGCTTCGGCTCGTGCACAGTGCGCTTCACCGACTGTCCTGCACCCACTGTTTGGCACTCCCTAGTGAGATGAAACTGGTACCTCAAGCAGAAATGCAGAAATCACCCGTCTTCTGTGTCGCTCAGGCTGGGAGCTGGAGACCGGAGCTGTTCCTATTCGGCCATCTTGGCTCCACCATCCTTCAAGACCATTTTATACATTTCCTCACTTACTCATTTTGCTCTAACCAATCTGATTTCTGTTACTTTCCATTCCTTCATTAGATTTTTACCATTTCTGGGACATTCAAATGTTGTTTCCTCTTCTTTGAACACTACTCCCCATACTTCTTGCCTTGCTGATTCCTCTTATCCTTCTGTTCTTGGCTTTATTATAGTTTTCTCAGATAGACACTCCCTGATCACTATATCAAAGTAGGATTTCCCTGCTATACTTTATTCCTGCACCCTGTGAATTTATCACACATTGTAATTATATATTATTTGCTTGCTTGGTTACTTGATGCCTATCTGCCGCACTGGATTGTGAGTTCTAATAATACAGAGATGATGTTTGTTTTAGCCATTAATGGACAACTAGCATCCAGCACAGTAAATAAATGCTCAGCATAGTGTCAATTAATTGCTCAGCACTTAATAAGTTCTAGATATTTGATAAATAAATACATGAATGGGTGAATAGCCTTCCTATGTACCAGTAATTATCATTTATAAAATGTACCACAACAATGATCTTACAATAGCATCGGTAAGATAAAACACCAAAACTATTCTTAAACAATACTAACAATTGCATGAGAGCTAGAAAAGAAAAAAAGTACATGACTTTACAAAAGATAAAGAAGAGAGGTATTTCTGTTAAAAATGCTAACTATTATTAACTATGTTAATAGTTATAATGTGTAACTATATATATATACATGACTCAAGATGATTTACAGCTTTAATATTATTACAATCAAAATCCCTTATGGAATTTTTATTTAGAACTTGAAAAGTGATTTAAAAGTATATTTGAAAGAATACATGAGTTAGAATATCAAAGAAATTTTTAACAAAAATTAGAGGGGGGTCTTCACCAACCGGAAGGTAACATGTACTATAATGCTATGATAATTAAAACTGTCACAGCAGAGAAAAACTCTACTGCAAAATTAATGGAATAAAGTAGAGTATACTGTATAGAAACAAACAAAAATTGTAACAAGTTTATACATGATACATATAGCTCAAAGATCAAAGGTTTAATGGGAAAGAAAATTTTCCCAAAAAACATAATTGGTCAATTACAGGGAAGAAAAAATGGACTGACAGTCACCTCATACTATATGCAAAAATAAGTGCCAATGGATTAGAGCTAAATGTGGACGATGAGACTATTAAAAGAGGAAAATAAAGGGGAATACTGCTCTAATCTAAGCAGAAAAATGTGAGCAAAGTCTCAAATTAAAGAAAACTGGTTCTTATTAACAAAACCAATCTGATAACTTGCTGATATGAAGAAACTTTACTGTAATATTTATGAGAAGAAAATTGGCAACATGTTGCAAAATTTGGCTCATTTCTTTTGACCCACTGACCCAACCTCTAGAAATCTGTCTTTAGGAGATCATCAGACAGAACATTAGAAACTTCTGTTAGGGAATATTCATTGTAACTTTATTCATGAAAAATTTATACATGGAAACTGCATATTTTTAACAGTAAGGGAAATGGCTGAATAAACTGTAGTCTGTGTAAATAAAAAGAATATAAAATTGCATTTAAAAATACTTAATGACATTAGCAAATCTCTGATGAATTAAGTAAAATGTAATATTTTAAACTGCACTTAACATACAAATCTATAAATTCAATGTGATCCTAACGCTTAAAATATGAAGAAATATATATACATATACATACACATATAAATATGCATATATAAATAAAAAATACGTAAGTCTGCAGGCACTTGTGTAAATGTGTGTGTATCTATGTGTGTACTGAAATAGGAAGAATAAGTTATTCAGACAAACTCAGTTGTGGAGATCTAACAAGGCAGTACAAACCCGTAAGGTGTCAGGATCTACGCTTAGACAGGTGACCCTAGCATTTGGGGCTTCTTCCTTCCTGGGAGCATTTGCAGATTCCAAAAGAGATGACTGAGAGTCTGAGAAGCAGAGCAGGATGTTCAAAACTTATGCAGCCAGTAGAATAAATGCTGAGGTCTGGAATCAACGGGAAAAAACAGAATGCGGAAAAGACCATCCAGACAGAGTCTCCTGATCTTGGCCAGTAACTGACCTCACAAATAACTTTAAAAATAAGTGTTTGGGTTTTAGTATCTAGTAATTATCTAAAAATGCCCAAACTGCTCAATTATTACTAATTTTTACTAAATGTCTTGAAGGAAATACCACTCCATTGTGGCAGTAGCAGATTGGTAGTTCTATGAAGGGTTAAGTGCATATGGTGATGACCATCTCAGATTGGTTGTGCTTTGTAATCCCTCCAACCTACGGCTCTACCTGGATCCCTTGGGTCCCATCCTATCTGTAAGCCACCTCTGACCCAGAGTTGATGTGCTAGGTGTGAGATACTTGAGAAATATTTATTAATCATTTTTTCCTGCCCTTATACATTTGTAAACTATATTTGAAAAGCCTTCCTAACCCCTCACTTCTATTAATTAATCCATTTGAAATTATTTATGGAACGAGTTTTATAAACCGGCAATGTATAAAGCAGGTAATGTCCTGCTGTCGTTCTAGTGGTGGGAGATGGGCAATAAGCAAGTAAACCAAGGAATATTTAACACATGTGGTGGTGGTAGTATGAGAGAATGATAAATGCCATAAAGAATAATACAGCAGCATAAGCAGGATGGAAAGTGATGGCACAGGAGTAAGACTGCTAATTTAAAGGGCATTCAGAGAAGTCCTCTCTGATAAGAAGACATTTGAGCAAAGACCTGAAAGAAGTGAGGGAGTCATCCTCACTTGGGAAGAGCATTCCAGGCACAGAAAAGTTCCAAGGTTCTGAGGCAGGAGAAGCAAGAACCCAGTCCAGCCCAGCATGAGGCCCACTGTGGCTGGAGCAGAGAGCCTTGTGGGAGCCTGGGGAAAAGCTTTCAGAAGCAGACTCTGAAAGGTCTCAAAGGGCCAGACCATGGAGGGTCTTGAAGCTTTTCTCTCCATGAGATGGGAAGGCCCTGCAAAGTTCTTAGCACTTGGAAACATGACCTACCATCCATGTTTCAAGAATCACTTCTTGAAGTGATCATCCAAAGTGCTACTGTGAAGAAAACAGACAGTAGTGCAGCAAGGACAGTCAGGGAGACAAGTTAGAGGCTGCTTCCAAGAGTCCCTTGAAAAGAGATTTTGACTTGGACCACAGTGGGAATTATGCAGGTGATGAGATAGGGCCAAACCCTGAATGTATTCCACGGGAAGAGACAACAGGATTTGCTGGTGGAGTTTTTGTGGACTGCATAGAAAAGAGAAGAGACAAAGAAGATTCCCAGCAAGTTCTACTTAAAAAAAAAAAAGAAGATCCTTTGGCCATACTGAGACCCACTGAATACAAATATCCAGGGATGCAGTCTTGGAGAACTTTATTTTTAGGACGCTCCCAAGTCGATCTGCTGCAGTGGGTCCATAGACTGGCATGAAGAATTCTCTGAGTTATGTCAATGACCTGATGATCACGTATAACACTGAACTTTGATCTCCTTTTTATATGTTCATCAACCTTACTCAATCTGAACTCCCCCAGGGCAGAGCTTGTGCCCACTGTCTCTTATCTCCTAGCACAGGGCCTAGCATCCCAGTGCTTCATACACTTGCTGAATCTAACCGAGTTGCAACAATAACATGAGTGAATTCCAATTGCCCACCTCTTTGGTCCAGTTTTGTGATCACCTGAAAGTGGAAAGTTGTCACTCTGAGGTGAGAAGTCTTCTATGAATTCTTCTGGAACAGAAAGAAGATTCCCTCCTCACTTTCCCCTTCTTGTTCCCCCAACCCCAGGAGTGGAAATGTTTTCCATGAAACTGGGGTGATAGAGACAGCATGGGCGCTGCTGTTTGATGCCAGGGAGTTCAAAGTTGGAAACACTCACAGAGCCAGCTTCCCCATTGATATAGGATTTGTGTTTTAAGGGCCTAACTCCCCAGAGTGGAGGTGAGAAAGGGGGATAGCTCCCTGGGGTGTCCTGAGGGGCCCCTCCTCTCCACTCTGCACTCACTGTGTGTTTTCTGGTGCCATAGGAAGTTGCACTATATTTTCTTCATAGCACACTTTGTACAAGGAACATCCCCACAGTCTGCAGCCCACGCTGTTGAAGGCTAAAAAGGCCTGCTTTATTCAGAGCGGAAAGAAGATACTTCCACCTATTTCTGGGTCTCCCCGAAGCATCCACTCAAGTGAGATTGTGTGCGTGGAAAGACCAGCTCTGGGAAAGTGATCACTGGATCTGGGCCTTGATTTCATTTTCTTCTAAACATTTAGACAGAAAATAAAGGAATGATGTGTTGCAATCCAGTACTGATTTGCATTTGGATATTTTCCAATACTTTTTTTTGTGGATCTTTTACCCTGGTTTGTCTTTAGGACTGATGTTTCATCCTAAATTTTGGAGAATGTTAAAACTGAAATTGGGAGACTAAATAATAACAAGTATGACTTACTTTAATTGAGTTTATATTAAGTGCAGAACACTTTACAAAGTCCCTTTCATACATGTTCCTATTTAATTTCAGTGAGGAAGGAGCCATTATTATGTTTATTTTACATATGTGGGAGCTTGGGATCAGAGAAGTTAAGGAACATCTCTAAAGTTAAACAGTTCCACAGTGGTAGGCCTGGGAATTGGGTACAGGAGGGTGGGGTCTAAGCAAGACCTGGCTAGGATCTGATGGAGACCTTTGATATTCAGAGAAAACAAAGCCCAGTCAGAAGACAGGGGTATAATTTAGTAAATAAATACTGGACAAGGCAGGAAGCAGGTTTAATATTTTGCCACAATGTGCTGGGTATATGGGAAAAATGTAGGTAAAGGTCTCATGTATGAAGGTAAATGAGCCTGGCTGGAGAACTGTTGGCCTCATTCTCTAATAGCTAGCTAGCATTTGTTGAGCAGAGCACTTAATATGTGCCAGGAATCATCCAAAGCGCCTTGCATATTTTAATTCATTTAGTCTTCACAATAGCCCAATATGGTAGACACTATAACATGAGCATTTTGTAGATGCCGGAGCTGAAGCTTGAAGCTTAATCATTTGCTTGAGATAATGAATGGTGCAAGTGGTAAGGCTGAGGTGTGAACCCTGGTAATGGGAGCCAGAGCCTGAATTATAACAGCTGTGCTCACCAACCCCATGCCTGAGTCTCTGCTGGACTCACACAACGACAGTTCACCTCATCAACAAATCCAGGCTCGCCACATGCACCCTAGGATTCGGCCATTGTTACAGATCAGTTCTAGAGCCTGGTAAAGGGAAAAGAGCCTTGGGAAGGAGGTGCGTGTTGTCTGCAGGCCTTTCCAGCATGGTCTAGAAGACCAGGTTGGCTTCCAGTTGGCTCTGGGAAATAAAAGAGAGCCACCTAAGGCAGAAAAAGCATCTTCAAATGCGTCGTAAAAATAGTTACTTCATTCAGTTAAGACGTTCATGGAGCATTTCACTGTGAACTAGGTCCCATTCCTGTCTAGGGCCTGTATGTTTGTCCCTTTCCTCACAAAGGTGTTCTCAAGCACATCACAATATCTCTATCTTTAAATGGCAAAGCTAAGGCCCTGAGAGTAATTTGCCCAAAGCCAAGTAGCTTAAAAAATTCTGGAGTGGTGATTACCACCTGGGCTATTCCAACTCAAAGCCTGAGGACGAGGAGTGAGGGAGAAAACCTGGAAGGAGATTAGACACTCTCCACAGCTCTCAAGGGTGTCTGGAATCTGCAGGAGGTGGGGCAGCTTCCCACTAAATACCTTTGCACCTGCCAGATGCTGGAGCTTTTGTAATCAGAGACCTGGGTTTGCATCCCTCAGCTCCACCACTTGCTAGCTATGGGAGTTTAGGCAAGTCACTTTATGTCTCGATAAGCCTCAACTTTCTGATCTGACCAATGGGAATAAACCCTTGCCTCACAGAAGTGAGGTTAATACTATATATACGTGTGTATATATCTATCTATCTAATATATACACATACTATATATACAAATATTATATATATACATTATATATATATATATATACTGTATATGAATGTGTCTAGCAGATCACAAATGCCCAATAAATGTTAGATATATATGGAAATATGAGGCCATCTATTTTTCCAAAGTCTAGTTTATGGTGTAGTTTTTTTCTATTTTATTTCTGGATAAATGATGCACCATGGATGTTTTTCCTCCAAGTTAAGAAATATCCCAGAGGACCATGAAGTATTAAAGTCTTCTATATTTATGGTGCTTTACAAAGAACGTTTATGTCCATTATTTACTCTGCAGGGAAAAGAGTAGAGGGGGTGCTTAGGGATCAGACAGAGTGGCCTTCAGTCTTGTTGCTGCCATTTACCCCCAGGGGACTGTAGGAAGTCCTTATCCTCACTACGGGAGTGGATACTAAAAGTGTGATTTGCTGTGCTATGCATAAAGCTTAACAGTTTAGCTTAGTGGCTAAGAATTTGGGCTTCTAATAATGCCATTTACTTGTTATGTAAACTTGGCTCAGTTAATCAACTTTTTTGGCCCCCAAATTTTCTTACCTGGAAAACAGGAATACCTTCCTCAAAATGTTGGATAATCAATGAAATTAGCAGAAGACCTGTAACACAATCATTACTCAATATGTATTGACTGTGGTTGCAGTTATTGTCATTATTATTGTTTTCATTGTCTATATGTCACTACAGTGACCCACTGAAGGGATTTAGCAGGTAAGTGACTTGGTCGGGTATGTGTTACAGAAAGGCCACTTGAGGAATAGTTATCTCGTAGGTTAAACTCTTTAAGGATTCAGTGAAGAAAGGAATAAAAGAGGAAGAAAATCCACAGGAGTAGCTGCAGAGACAAGAGGAAGGACAAGGAGTCCCCACCAACATCCTCTGCCAGGGTCGTGGGCTCTTCCCACAGCTGTTGGCTCTGTGGCCATGTTTCCTGCCTGCCCTTTATAAATAGTACACACTGAATTGGAGAAAGAATTATAAATAGTTCGTAGTGAAGCTTAAAAAAAACATAGCAATAAAGTAGTAAACTTAAGTAAAAATCTAAGAAAAGGTAAAAAACATGAGGTCTGCTGAACTCAGCTGGCATATAATAAAAAAGTAAAATTGAATGATGGAAAACCTCTATTAACAACTTAAATTCCAAGAATAATATCCCAATAAATAGCAAAGTAAGAAGGGAAAAAAATAGTCATTTCAAATGATAACAGAAAGAATTTTGAAAAACTGAATGAAAAGAACAAGAACAGGGATATAAGTTTTTAAAAAAAATGAATTTAAAAAACTAAGGCTGGGCACGGTGGCTCACGCCTGCATCCCAGCACTTTGGATGGTGAAGGCAGGTGCATCACCTGAGGTCAGGAGTTCAAGACCACCCTGGTCAACATGGCAAAACCCCATCTCTACTAAAAATAAAAAAATTAGCCAGGCATGGTGGTGGATGCCTGTAATCCCAGCTACTTGGAAGGCAGAGGCAGGAGAATTGCTTGAACCCAGGAGGTAGAGGTTGCAGTGAGCTAGTGAGCTGAGATCGCGCCATTGCTCTCCAGCCTGGGCAACAAGAATGAAACACCATCACACACACACACACACACACACACACACACACACACACACACACAAACATTAAGGAAGAAGTAAAAATGTTAAAGGCTAAAAATAAGATGGCCCATAATTGAGAAAAAATAAAAGAAGTGATTACAACATTTAAAAATAGACTAGGTAAAAATGATGAAGAAATTTTTGCACAAATTTTAAAGTTAAATTATGCTAATGCAAAGTAGCTTAACATATCAACATATTCAAAATGTCTATTGTACTCAGAGAAGTGGACAAAACAAGTAGCCATAATTATTCCAGGAGTGTTTTGCAGCCTGACTTAATTCTACCATTTAGAAATCCTGCTAACCTCTTCAGAAGGGGACTTGGGGAGAACCTCTGTTTACACACTCCAACTGTTTTCCAGATCCTGTGCTTTAGCCTTTACACATGCTATTTTATGGATAGTCCAACAGCAACCCTGCTTGGGCTTATTAGCTCCATTTCACAGAAAAGAAAAGTGAGGCTCAGAGAGGTTAAATAATAGAGCTAGTAAGTGGTACTAGGGTGATTGACTGTCTTGGTTTGACTGGAACACAGGGCTTTATTTTAAAACCTGGAGAGTTCTGGGAAGACAAGGAGGAGTTTTATCCATGCGTTTCTCCTAGGGTCCACAGATTATGGGCGAGCTAAGAATAATTACATTTTTAAAGAAGTGTGGAAGAAGAAGGAGGAGGTGGAGGAGGAGAAGAGGAAGAGGAAGAGGAGGGGGAGGGGAATTAAGTATGTGGTTGGCAAAGCCTCAAATATTTACTTATTTACTGCCTGGCTCTTTGCAAATAAAAACAAACAACAGCAACAATAACAACAAGAAGACTTGTTGAGCCTTTCCTCCCCCATCATGCTGGAGTAACTGCAGAGAAAAAAAAGTTTCCTTTTGGTCTTCACAGTTATCTGGAAGGGGTGGGGGAAGATTTGCAAGAGTGAAGTCCTTGAGCAGGTGAGAGGGTGGATGTAGTCTAGTGTACCACGGAGGGATTAGGTTTACACGAGCAAAGAACAGGCAAAGTCAGTAGGTACAGGGCAGGGCATTTGCAGCAAGCCTGAACTTCACAGTGTAGCATACAGGTTGCCTGTGATCTGCCTCCCAACACCCTCCCCAGCTTTATCTTTCTTTGTTCTGCCCCTGTAAGTCTCACATGTACCTCCCATTCCCACTCCACCTCCTGTGCTTTTTTGTGGAAGCCATACCATTTTTTCTGGCATGCTGTTTCTGCAGCTTCCTCCTCATCTGTCTGACAATCCTCTATTCAATTCATGGAGGTCAAGCCTCATCTTGGTCAACCACTCTTTTCTTCTTTGATCTCTTGACCTGTACTCTGTATAGGCATCTACTATTGCCCTTAAATGTTGGTGATCAGTCTCACCCATTATGAACTCTGTTAGCCCCAGTGCTTTGCACAGTGCTCGCGTTTATTCATCATGGTGCTGCTTCTTATTCATCCATAGAGTCATCATATATTTACTGAGTGCCTCCTATAGGTCAAGCAGTGTGCTAGGGTTATACGTATGTGGACCAAACACATTCATATCCTGCCCTGTTGGAGCTTACAGACTAATAATATGCAGTCCTTCCAGGGGGAGAGACTAAAGGGCTGTGAGCCAGGCAGCCTTCTTTTAGGGAAGGCCTCTGCTAAATTAGATTCTCATGGACACTCACAGGGATGAAGGGAAGTGTACTTCTTCCCCCCTCAACTGGCTGAGATCATTCTGTGGTTTAGGGATTTCAGAGTCTGGAGGTCAGAATTTAACTCCAAAACTCCACCTCTGAGAGCTTCTAAGTCTATTTTAGTTTTTAACTTACTGGTTACCTATTATATACTATGTGCCAGACACTACCCCTGGCTCAGGGGATACAGAACAATCTCCGTCCCCCTAGATCTCATATTCCAGTGAAATTACAGTCTCTTCACATGCAAAAGAAAAAATAAATCCTTATGACCTAAAGTTACTGAAAGCATAAAATGAAGCAGCACTTGTCAAATCATTATCAAAGGGATTGGAACTTAGCAGTCAGTGCATGAGGATTCTTCCTGGGTGGCTATAAAGGCTAAATGAGGCCATTGGAAGCGCTGTCTACAAAATACTTAGTATTTGCCTGATACACAGTAAATACCCCAAAATGGCAGCTGCTAGTACTGCTGACCTCATACAGGCTGCCTCCATACTAAAGCACTGAGCAGAGACTATGAAGGAGCCTTTGGGATTTGGTGCTTTCCCTCTCCTCTCTGGTTCTCTCTCCTGACTCTTATTTCTTCCCTGTGTGCTTCCTGCCTTCTAGTCACACAGGATAACTTGGAGTTAACTGGACCAACTTTGCTGGCTATTCTCCTTCGGCCTCTAAAAAACTGCCCTTCTGTGTCCCACTCTTTGCCCAGAAAAATTGATATCTCTGGACTGTATCTATCAAGTTTCTTCATCTTTAGTTTCCATTTGGGCTTTGCCATGGCTAGTCGAAGAGGAAGACAGAAAAATCAGGAACGAGAGAGAGCAAGATCTGGGGCAATTGCTTATCCTGCTGTGCTGGAGTTTGTGCAATTACTGTATTCCTCTACTGTAGAGGAGCTCTTGTGAGGGCCTGATGATACCATCCCTCCCCTTGCCCCTTCAGGCCCATAGGAGTGGAAACAGCTTCCTTTGCAGCTAGTCCATGGGTGCTTCATCAAGCCTTGTGGCTCCCTTAATCCCATCTCAAAACTTTGCTTCAGCTCACTTGGTTTACTCTTTTGAATGTTTCCTGCTGCAACCCTGAATAATACATGGACCACACCTTGGTGTTTGCACATTTGGTTCCATTTTCCTTAAATGTCTCCCTGCTCCCACTCCAAATTCTCTCTCTCTCTCTCTCTCTTTCTCTCTCTCTGTCTCTCTCTGTCACACACACACACACACACACACATACACACACACACACACAACTACTTCCTCAGCATGCTTCACAACGCACAAGAAACAGCTTCTCTTTCCCTGAAAGCCCCCTATCTTTTAGGCTGTCCCCCTCTCACATTTCCTGTCAGCAAACTCTTATCATACTGTTCTATAGCTCCTGTCAGTTCTTGGGTCTTGTCTATGTTTTCCTGCGGGCAGGAGTTACTACCATCCAGTGATGTATTCCTGTAGTTGACACACAGCAGTCATTCAGTAAATCTTTGTTGACAGGACACTCCTGTGGTTGTCTGTAGGAGCCGCTGGGAGATTCGGCAGGAGAGGCACTGAAGAGGCACCAGTGACCTCTGTGTGCTTGTGGCTCAAGGGAAAAATCAGATGCCCTTATCAAAAGAATGATTTCCTGGGAAGTGGGGCTTTTTCTAGTTTATTTACTCTGGCAATGATGAGGTTTTTCCCCATGACTTACCATTATTAATAAAGGATCTACTACCTAAAAAGTCTACTAAACATGGCAGGATTCTAGACCTTAGTTTTTTTCCATTTGCATATGGAACATGAAATCTTAGGAAGCTTACATTTTCACAGTCACAATCCCTGGTGGCTTAGCGGACAGATCACTGCCTGGGTCACCAACAATGCTGGGCAACATTGATAAAAAGGGAAGGAGTAGCAGGAAACACAAATAACAAGAGGTTCTCTCACCAATCCTGTTTAGATCTCCATGAGAAATGTCAGAAGTGAGGGTTTCCAAAAGACCCGTAATAATTTCCCCAGAAAGGCATGGGTGAGTGCCAAGGCCAGATGACAACGTTTCCATGGAGGCTTTGTGCTCAAACAGAGGATTTAAGTTTCTTGATGATACTAATCTTTTAGAACCATTCATGACTTATCTGCAATGGATGTATATGATTCTTTGCTTATTATACCAAAGAAGAGAGGAAAAAGATATCATGTCCAAAGGAGATAAAATCCCAAATGAAGATAAACCATCCGGCAAACAGTAGGCACACAATAATGAATGAATGTACAAACAGTAAAAAAGAAAATCTTATGCAGATGTGTTGTATTTATTAAATTCATTGATTAAACTCTTTTAGTTAAAAAAAGCACATATTACTGAATTAACTTTTTATGAATACTAATTACTCAGGGAGGAAATAAGAAGACTATATGAACTATGTCAGGATCCCATGCATGGTTTTTGTCAGGCAAAACTTGCAAGTACTAGATCTCCCAGACTCCCAGCACCATTTCCAAGGTGAAAGAGGTAGGTCCTACCTCCCTATTAGCGATCTCAGATGGGGATTATTTTACCTGCAAGGAGACATCTGACAATGCCTGGAGAGGTTTTTGGTTGTCATGTCTAGAGAGGGCATGTGCTACTGGCATATGTAGTAGTAGAGGCCATAGAGGCTGCCAAACATCCTACACTGCACAAGACAATATTCTCTTCCCCCCAAAAAAATTATCTAGCTCTAAACATCAGTAGTTTGAAGACTGAGAAAACTCCTAGAGCTTAGCAGTCACCAACACATAGTAGATGCCCAGTAAATTATTGCCAGATAAATGATAGGTGTGCAGCTTCATTTACAAATCTGTTTTGTTTGCAAAATATTGCAATTATCTTTCAAACATTTCCAAATTTCTAATCCTGTGATAGGGATTTATTTTCTTTTTGTATATGTGACTTTACAGCTATCCATTGAACTGCACACTGAGGGTACAAATATGATCATGATAGATGATCTCCCTGCCCTCAAGTAGTTCAGGTCTGGTGAGGAAGACAGACAATTAGACATGCACTTACTGCATAGAGGAATGAGTGCTAGGACAGAGGTACACTGAGACAATTGATACCTGTCACATGAACAGCTGATTTTATTGAATATCTACTGTGTCATAGGCATTGCTACCCATTAAATTCACATAGCCAATGAAGTAGGTGCTAATATTATTATTGGGTAAGCACATAATTTGTTGTCCAATCAGAATGGTTTTGACAATGAAAAGGTTGTTTGTAGTAATTCTGTTAGGGTCAGAGGTCTAAACCTCATTTTTCATAAGAAAATAGGGATGCAAGGTCACCCTAATCTCCAGTTTATAAGTGAGGATGCTGAAGCAAAGACAAGTTAAGTACCTTGCTTCAGCTCACCCCTCCATACATATTTGGAGCCCAGCAAGTCAGGCTTCAGAGACTTATATGGTTTCGCTTTGTGCCCCCACCCAAATCCAACCTTGAATGGTAATAATCCCCATGTGTCAAGAGTGGGACCAGATGGAGGTAATTGAAACAATGGGGCAGTTTCACCCGTGCTGTTCTTGGGATAATGAGTCAGTTCTCATGAGATCTGATGGTTTTATAAGCGTCTGGCACATCCCCTGCTGGCACTCATTCTCTCTTCTGCTGCCCTGTGAAGAAGTGCCTTATACTATAATTGTAAGTTTCCTGAGGCCTCTCCAGCCAGCCATGTGGAACTGTGAGTCAATTACACCTCTTTTCTTTATAAATTACCCAGTCTTGGGTATTTCTGCATAGCAGTGTGAGAACAGACTAATACAATAAATTGGTACCAGGAGTGTGGTGCTGCTATAAGAATACTCAAAAATGTGGAAGTGACTTTGGAACTGGGTTACAGGCAGAGGTTGGAAAAGTTTGGAGGGCTCGGAAGAAGAGAGGAAAATGTGGAAAAGTTTGGAACTTCCTAGACACTTGTTGAATGGCTTTGACCAAAATTCTGATAGTGATATGGACAATGAAGTCCAGGATGAGGTGGTCTCAGATGTAGATGAGAAACTTCTTTGGAACTGGAGCAATGGTGACCCTTGCTATGTTTTGGCAAAGAGATTGGCTGCATTTTGCCCCTGCCCTAGAGATGTGTGGAACTTTGAACTTGAGAGAGATGATTTAGGGTATCTAGTGGAAGAAATTTCTAAGCAGCAAAAGGTTCAAGAGAAACCAGAGCATAAAAGTTCAGAAAATTTGCAACCTGACAATGCAAGACGATAGAAAAATCCGTTTTCTGGAGAGAAATTTGAGCCAGCTGGAGAAATTTGCATAAGTAATGAGGAGCTGAATGTCAATCACCAAGACAATGGGGAAAATGTCTGCACGGCATGTCAGAGACCTTCACAGCAGCCTTCCTACCCCATCACAGGCCTGGAGGCCCAGGAGGAACAAATGGTTTCCTGGGCTAGGCCAAGGGCCCCCCTGCTGCTCTGTGCAGCCTCAGGACTTGGCGCTCTGAGCCCCGGTCATGGCTAAAAGGGGCCAATGTCAGCTTGGGCCATTGCTTGAGAGAGTGACCAGGTGGAGGTATTTGAATCATGGGGTGATTTCCCCCTTTCCCCCATGCTATTCTCATGATAGTGAGTGAGTCCCCAGGACATCTGATGGTTTTATAAGCATCTGGCATTTCCCCTGCTGGCACTCATTCTATCTTCTGCCACCCTGTGAAGAGGTGTCTTCCACCATCACTATAAATTTCCTGAGACCTCACCAGGTATGCAGAACTGTGAGCCAACTAAAACTATTTTCTTTATAAATTACTCAATCTTGGGCATTTCTTCATATCAGCATGAGAATGGACTAACACAAAGACTGCGCTTTTAAGCACTAACTATACTATGCTGTAAAGATAGTGCATTAGAGTAGAATCTATAGATGGTAGGGAATCCAGGAAGGCTCCCTGGAGGAGGTAACATTTAAGTTGATTCATGAATAATGTATAGAAGTTAGGCAAGCAAGGATGGGGAAAGTGTTTTAAAGGAGCAATGGGTAGAAAGGCAAGAAAATGCAGGAAGCATTTGGGGAGGTAAAAAAAGGGCCCAGAATTGCTGGAGAATAGGATGGTAAGGTTGGAGTGGCTGCACATGGGTGGGGAAGCAAGGAGAGAACCAAGAGATTACCATTCCTAAATGCCTCACATTACAGTGCCATTATCTCCTTAAATCCTCATCCCAATCCTGCAAAGTATGACTTCATTGTTTTGTATGAAAAAGAAAGAAAGCTTAGATAGCTCACCTAACTTGCCCAAGAATTACATATTTACAATGGAGCTGAAAGTATGGATTCCAAAATCCATTTCATGTCAGTATATCCAATTCTGAACCTCACAATATATGGACTTTCTTATTTTAGGAGGTCACAAACACTTCCTTGAACATTCGAGCTAGAGATGTCACCACCAAAGAATTCTTATTAGTATCAATGTTAATAAATTGAGTGTTATGGGGAGATGCTGCTTCTAAGGGATCATGTGCATAAGAAAATCCAACTATTATTTGCAAGGAAAACAAAGAGCCAGGTCCAGAGTTTTGTCAAATTTGCATAGGGTTTTGGAGGTAGTTTCTCTCTTTGAATTTGAGTTGTACAAAGTAACATATTATAATGCAGTGGAATGTTCACATCTGTGTCTTTACTTTCTATGCCATTTTAATTAAAAATTTGAGGAGAGAAAGAGAAAAAGAGAGAGAAAAACAGATACAGAAATAAGGGAAGAAAAATGAAGGTAAGTAAAAGGAAGCAAAAGGGAGAGGAAAGGAGGAAATAAAGCCCTTTAAATAATTCCAGCAATGCTGTCTGTTCATGAGCATTTGACATGGAGTAAGAAGATGAGGATCTATAGTGTTTCAAGCTGTGGCCGCCAATAGTGTGCCACTAGGTTTAAAGTTACATCTTTTTCATAATCATGCTACCTAAATACCAGCCAGCTGCTTTATCTGGAGTTCAACCATAAAGAAGGGAAATCTGGCTATCCTGGACTTGCTGAAATACGATACATCCATTTACTGATTTTTGTGGGCATTTGAGAGATTTTTTAAAAGCATGATTTTTACTCAGCTATTGGTTTTAAAACCTAACCCCAGTGAAGCAGTGGTTCCAAGGTAGTGTAGGTTTCACCTAAGCTGCAAAATAGAATATGCGTCAAAATCCAGTCATAACACATGAAGCAGATGTAGAAGTGAGCAAAAGAGGTATACGTTGGAAAATCCAGTCTTCTGTGCCTCTAATCTAGGATAGATGCATGCAGCCCCTGGCAGAGTAGTTAGCAATGAAAGGTACATATTAAAAGTTTATTGAATGAATAAAAAAAGAATTAATGGCCCATGAGTTGCTGGCTGTCAGAAAAGAATTGGGTACACTTTCTGAAAAGGCTCCTCATGTGGACACAGGGACATTTTCAACATTGCTGTGGAAATAAAGTCTATAAATATTCACAGGCAGGCAAATTAGATATGTTTTGAAGACCGGAGTGAATACCAATTCAATTCTCTCCCCTCTTTATGTAGGGCCTGCCAAGCATTGCGTCTAGAGTGCTTTATGGATGGGACCTGCAAGAATCAAGTGACTCTTTCCCCTGCTGGATGGACCTGGGCCAGCAGGTCATTGCCAAAGCTGCCCTTCTCACCACATTCTCAGTGCCTGACCCCCAGGGGATGGGACAGCAAGGGCTCTGCTTTAACAACATTTAAGAGTGTTTCTTCTAAGGCTAGTTTTAATCATCTAAAAGTGGAGGTGACAGTATGGGCCTGGGGTAGGTTTGTTATAGCTTTGGGGAGTGATGTGTTTTGAAGGACCCGGCTTGGGGAGAATACTGTAGGTTCCTCCAGGTGTTGTGTCGGACCAAGGGACCTCCCTTACAGCAGATGGGGTGCAAGAATGGGCATAAAACTGTGGGATCCTCTGGTTCCAACACTGACTCTACCCCCAGAAGCTGATGCCCAGGTAGAATGCAGGAGCACCCTGGTGAGGGTGCAGCTGAAGAGCCATCTTGCAGTCAATACTCCCTGAGGATGGGGTGTCACCATCCAGGACATAGTGGACACTCTAAATCAAAGGCCTCTAAATGGTGCTGTGTCACTGGTAGGTAGAATACATGAGTTGGGGAACAAGGGGGTAGAGGCAGGAGCGGCCCCAGTTACCATCATTCCCAGGAACCCATTTGGGGAGCCTGGCATCTCAGAGCCAGAAACTCTGTATTTTGTTGCTTTAGAGTTCCAGGTTGCCAAAACTGAATGTTTTCCTCAGGTGACAGAGCAAGAGTCCCATTGAACTCTAAGCCATGACTTTCACCTGAGCATGTTGGGTTCTTCATGTCAAGTGACCAACAGACAAGAAGAATCACCATCTGGAATGGGTTATTCCATGGCCTGAGGAAGTCATGGTGACCAGAAGCTCAGAGCACTCAGAGGTTAGAGTCTGGGTCACACCACCAGGTAAACCACGAGACCAGCAGAAGTACTAGTGGAGTGTGAGGGGAATCGAGAATAATGTACATCGGTTGGTGCCCCAAGACTCAACTGCAGCAGTGGGGACTGTAATTTGTCCCACTAATCTTCCTTTTTAAATTTCCCCAAAGAAGAGAAGCCTACCAGGATCATAGAGGAACAGCTCTCAGAAACAGTATGAAGAAGTGGATCCTAGAGGTACAAGGGGTGCACCGTGGTGGATCCTGTGATGAGCCATCGGGTCTCCCTTCAGGAAAGATGGACTTGTCCTCCTAGGATTGCTTCTGGCAGACAGTCCTCAGCTGCTGCAGTTGAGTCTTTGAGGTCTTGCAGTCTCCTTTGAGGATTACTTCAGCTAAAGAGGGTCTTCTTATCCAAGGTCATGCTCCAAAACTGATCAACATGGAGGCATAAAGGGTCATAATGGAACTCAGAACATCCCGGGAAGGTCATCCCAGCTTCAGAACTCTCTGAAGTGTTGACTGTGGTCTCTTTTGAAATTGCATCACAGCTCAACTTGTCTGTTTCTGCTTCCAGCTTTTCTCCTCTGTGGGTACCGATCCCAACAGAATCCCTAATAAACTTCCTACAAACTTATCTCCTTCTCAGAGTCTGCTCCTCAGAAGACCTAACTTTGAACAACTAACAAATGAGCATTACCCTCACTAATGCAGTTGAATGAATGAATTTGTCAAATAAACCTAATCAAAGGATTTAATTAGTTTGTACCATCCAGGTTATTAGGTGAATGTTGATAATGACTACCCATAAATAATTTCCTCCCTCATTCATTCACTTTATAAGCATTTTTTGAGTCCCAAGTATGACCGAAGCATTTAGATTCCAGTGACAAATAAGACAAATTAGGCCCCTTCCCAATGGGACATGCTGTGGGGACTTTCATTTGAATTAAGTAGTCAGGGGAAAACCTCTGGGGATGAAATATTTAGATAAAACCTGGCAAATGAAGAGGAGTGGACCAAGAAAAGACCCAGGCAACAATTATTCTGGGCAGAAGGAGAGCAGGGAGGGTGATCCTACAGTGCTGTAGGATAAGGGAAGGAGGAAGGGAAGAGGTCACTTTATGACCAAGCTTAAATTTAGGTCTGAAGCTCCTGGATTGAGCCACTTCAAGCTCGTGGTAAAAACCGATATGGAGTTCCTCAGAAAATAGTTTTTCTATCAGTATATCTCTGCCACAAGACCCCCTCCCCCAGTGATTTGCAAAACACAGAATTACCTTTTCCTTGCCAACTTCCCCCACCATCTCCTCCTCCATAGCAGATGGCAGTGTCAAAGAGGTAGTGTCAGCAGTTCCTAAGGAAGTTTTTGGTGTGAGCATGAAGGGTGTGTGGTGTAATGTGATGGTTACTATGGCAATTTTTATTGGGTAATTGGATTTGAAGAAGCATTTTGATTCATCATTAGTTACTGAGCTAAAAATAGCAACTTGCCAAGAGCTTGTTTTCTCTTAAAATGCATCTGTTGTTCAGGGTTGATAAAGTACAGTATGCACCAAAAATTGGAACATTTTCCCAAGTCACCTAAGTCTTGATCCTAACTCCTTCAAAGAAGTCCATTATTATATTCTGTTATACTTTACCAAAAAAGTGTGTTTATTGTTGCAAAGGAATCTCACATTAGCCTAAGAAAGATGAAAAATGGTTTGTTAAGTACAAATTGAGTAGCCCCATTCATAAAGGTGACTTCACATGAAATAACTTTACAAAGTTTCTCAACCGTATTATTTTACAAGTTGAGACCAATCAAGTGGTCTCCCAATACTCCTTTTCTCTGATGAGTATAGAGAATAGAGTGGCTTAAAATTGGTGATCTAGCTAAAGAGAGGCATCAGTTAACCTCTACAGCAGGGAATAAGCATAAGCAAATCTATTAACAAGCATTTAGTTTACCCTTGCTTTTTCAAATTTACTCATTTCATATTTCAATCAAATAAAATTTTCTTCTGAAATTTATGTACATGGTGATTATGAGTAAGTGCAATGGGTTTTGGTC
Source organism: Nomascus leucogenys (assembly GCF_006542625.1). NCBI lineage: Eukaryota > Metazoa > Chordata > Mammalia > Primates > Hylobatidae > Nomascus > Nomascus leucogenys. The sequence continues at coordinate 83,099,048 of NC_044396.1, forward strand.
TATAATGCTGAGTTATATACCTTGTGACACATTAGGTAGTAAAAATATAATGGAAGTTAGTAACATAAAATGTCTTTAGCCCATGGTGACTCATACCTAACACCATCCTGTTCACAATTTTTTAAAATAAATATGCTTACTTTAGATTTAAATCCTAATTCTGCCACTTAACACAGCTAAGCCTATTTTACTATTTTTTTTAAAATGGGATAATTAATAACTACCTTCCAGGATTAACACAGGATAAAATGAGGCCACATATGGAAAAGCCCCACCACAGCACTTGCAATTCTAGCCTAGTAGTTCAAAGATCTGTTTTTGGGATTTGAATCCCAGCTCTGCCTTTTACTAGTTCTGAGAACACAGGGAATCTACTTACCCCCTCTAAACTTCAGACTTCTCATATGTTAAATGGGAATGGTAATGGGACTTACTTCATAGGTTGTTGTGACTGAGTGACATAATTACATAGACCCCTTGGCATATAATAGCACTTAATACTATTAGCTGTTACTATCAATGGTAATTTCTTTCTTTTTCTCATCTATACCATCTGTTCTTTTAATGTGGGATTATGTGTCATAGTTAATTCTTCCGGACTCCGTGATTATTGTGACAATGTCATTTATTGTACAAAATGGGACGTATTTCAGAGAGAAAGGAGACAGGCATAAATGTGGAGTATTCTGGGCACACTAAGGTCTTACCCAGGGCACATGCTATTGGGTTAGACATAGGCCTCTAAGATAAGTCTTCAAATTATATTTTTGGAAAATTGATTGATAAAGAGCAGTTTCTTCAATTCAGTGAGAGCAGGCACAACTCTAGGCTCTGAGGATATGTCAGTCATCAAAATAGATGAAATCTCTCACTTGCCTTATGGAGAGACAGAAAATAAACAAAGAAAAAAATAACATTTTCTTTGCCTTGATGAAAAGTGCTATGGAGGAAAATAAAGCTGATTAAAAAGAGAAAGGAATTATAGAAGAAGTGAGTTTCCATTTTAGGTGGAGTAGCCAGGGGAGGTATCGCTGATGAGGTTATATTTACGCAGAGACCCCAAATGGTGAGCACACTATGCAGGTATCCAAAGGAGTAATGAGGAGTACATATTCCATTATCAACAAACTTTTGTAGCAATTGCCTTCATAAATCTGAATGGCACAAACGAAGGGTGGTAGAGAAGATATAAACAAATCAACTTTTATAGAGACTTTAAAAACTCAGTCCAGAAAGGCTTATTGTCTTCCCTTTAATTTTGGCCATTTTATCTCTAAACAATTCATAGCTTTATCCAGCTGTTACTACTCTAAAAATAATAGTTAAATGTATTATTTTTCTCCTTGGTGTCTAGTGCTTTATTTAAAAAAAAAACTATCTTATTTTTTATAATGACAAGTCAGTATGGGAGTTATTATACCCACTTTTAGGTGTGAAACATGAGGCTCAGAGAGGTAAAACAACTTGTCTATGTACATAGCTAGGTAGAGAGGGCTAGGCCCAGACTCAGCTCCAAATCTGCTGATTCCAAATGCCTCTTTTCTGAAGACTCTATTTTTCATCCTAACACCTAGAGAGGAAGCCTGTGTCTACCTAAGAATGAGAGCAAACATCAATACACAGTTATTGATGGAAATCTGTTTCTTCATTCATCATTTGATTAATACTTCCTGAGTACCTACTACATGTCAGGCATTGCTGTAGACCCTGGGGATCTGTCAGTGAAAAATGGACATGATTTCCAAACTATGTGCCTGCTTTGCGAGCAGAAGCAAATAACTTAAATAAATAAATAATCTGGAGTGATAGAAGGTAAAAAGTAATTTAAAACAATAGAGCAATTAAAGGGGAGAGTAACATGGAGTTGGGGTGGGAATGCAGTATGGTGGGGGGAGGTTACAATTTTAAATAGGAGACTGGGCATGGTGGCTCACACCTGCAATCCCAGCACTTTGGGAGGTCAAGAAAAAGGATCACTTGAGGCCAGAATTTGAGACAAGTCTGTGCAATTAGAGTAAGTAAAAAGAATTAGCTAGGCATGGTAGCACATGACTGTAGTCCAAGCTACTCAGGAGGCTGAGGTGGGAGGATTGCTTAAGCCAAGGAGATTGAGTCTTTAGTGAGCTATGATTGCACCAGTGCACTCTAGCCTGGGCGATCAATCGAGACCCCATCTCTCTCTCTTAAAAAATAAAAATAAATAAGAATGTCACAGGAGGAGCTCTCACTGATTGGGTCACTTTTGTGCCAAAGCTTGAGTGAGTCTTGCAGATCTCTGGGGAAATGACAGTCCAGGCAGAGAGAACAGCCAGTGGGAAGGCCAAGATGGTACATTTAAGGGACTGCTGGCGGAGAGGTGAGGCTGGAGCAGAGTGAGAAAGAGAGAGAGAGTATGTGGAGACAGGACAAAGACGGTGCAGGGCCAGAGGCAGGTCTTTGGACCATTGCAGGGACACTGGCTCGACCCAGCATGAGATGAGGAGTCCTGCTAGGTTTGGAGCAGAGGACAGGCCTGACTTCTGTTCAAGAGTTATCCCCCAAAAGCCATTGGCCCATCTGCTAAAATTGACAGAACACAAAATGGCATACAGGCTGCCTCCTGAACTCTTCCTGAAGTTTCTTTAGTCCTAAGAGTAACTCTCCTATTCCTATCTAGGACATTGGAGAAAGAACTCGTGCTTTGATGAGAAAGTGACTTTGGTGGCCTTGAGCACTACTCCAACTTGGGATGTACATGATTTTCTTTTTTTTTTTTTATTTTGAGATGGAGTCTCACTCTGTCACTAAGGCTGGAGTGCAGCAGCATGATCTCGGTTCACTGCAACCTTTGCATCCCGGGTTCAAGTGATTCTCATGCCTCAGCCTCCCTAGTAGCTGGGACTACAGGTGTGTGCCACCACGCCTAGCTAATTTGTGTACTTTTAGTAGAGATGGGGTTTCGCCATGTTGGCCATGCTGGTCTCGAACTTTTGATCTCAGGTGATCCACCTGCCTTGGCCTCCTAAAGTGCTGGGATTACAGGCATGAGCCACCGCACCGGGCTGGAATGTCCATGATTCTAAAGTCAGAGCAGGCAGCAATCCGAGCTAGATGGCTGGAGACATTCAAATTAGGACTCTTTACTCCTATCCTAAGTCCTTGTCTCCACACATTAGCTTGTGAATTTAAGTAAAGGAAATATGCTTACATAACTGCTCTTTACAGTATGGGATGGGAAAAGCTGGGAAGCCAGAGAGCACTGGGTGCTAGATGCACTAGGAAAAGCCCACCATCTACTCCCCACCCCCACACTCTGCATGAGCAGCCAGCAGTGAGGGGCTGTGCAAGCTGATATCCACCATCCCTGGATATGACCCCACTACCTGCAAGGGGCCGACGCTGGAGCCCACTAGCAATCACTGCATTTTTGGTTTACTGGTCACAGCATGTTAACATTTAGCTTCCTTTTCCCCTCAGAGTTTTAGAAATGATGGCAGAGAAGTACGCCATGTAAGAGAAAAAAAAAATCCACTAGGAGATAAGCAGACCAGGTTAGCAGCCTGCTCAGTTCTTGGAGGTTAAGAAACATTTCAGACCCTTGTTTCCTCATCTTATAAGCACCAACGTCTGGTACATCAAATATAAGAAAATTTTAAAATATAAATTGTATTACAAATGCCAAGCATAAACATTTGTTTTGTTACAGGTGATAGAGGGAGTTGGTCATTTGGAGTAAGTGTTGGTTTAAGGGAAAGAAGTGGGCTTTGAAGTACTTACTCTTCTTTAATATTTAATAAAAAATAATGACTCAATGTAGTCCTGATACTGTCTTCTTTAGCAGTTATTATTTTTCAAAGCTCAGAGAGAACCTTCAAAGAAAGAGAGGTAGTTCTTTCCCCTCCTTTTGTTAAAATACACTACCTTGAAGGAATGATGCTTGTATTCAACTTTATTTTTTTCAGTTTTCCGTTGCATGGTTTGGAAATATCAGTTTAAAATATCAAAGACATGCATTTCAATTAATCCTGCTTCTTTCTAGTGCTTTGTCACAGTCTGCTGCTAACTTTTTCATAGGTTGGCCACACTACCCTCGCCAGGGGTTCTGTTCGTTCATTCAATAAAATTTCCATGAAGCATCTGTTGTGTGCTAGGCATTGTTCTCAAGAGTGGAGATGTGACAGTAAATTAGAGAATCAAGATCACAGCCATCATGATGCTTTCCCTGCAAGCTGCACAATGACAGGTAACACTTACAGGCTCGGCACCACTCCGAGACTTTACTTGCATTATCTCTGTTTATGCCCACTCCTTTGTAAGACACATATTGTAATTATCCCATTTTATAGATGAAGGAATTGAGGCTTATGGAAGTTTAGTGATTTGCCAGGTCATACAGCTAATGAGTGATGGTGTCAGAATTCAAACCAGGTACTCTGTCTCCACAGCATGTGTTCTCACTCATTCTGCCAAACCATCTTCTTCCATTTGAGAGAAATATAGGAGTGTTAATTTCCTGGAGATTAACATATAAGGAAGGGCATGGTTAGGAGGTTAGGCCTCCAAGTCTATCAGTGGAGGTCTATTTTTGTTATTATCTCTAAATCTTACCCAGTTCACCTGCCACCTCCATGGTGAAGTCTTCCTCAATGTTCTCAGAAATAATGACACTTTCATTTTGGCTCAAAACACTATAGAAATGCCAAGGACTCTTGTGAAGGTGATGAGGAGGGAGGAGAAAGAGGAAGATGATGGTATGAAATTGATGGTATTGTTGGTATTCATGAAAATGATGATCTGGGGTATATTAGGCAATCTTGGCCTTTAGCATTGCACAAATAGGGTAGCTATCTATATCAGGTCAACAACAAATGTTTTCTACAAGTAGAGTTGCCACATAAGCAACAAAATGAGATAAATTATGTTTAATAAAATTTGTGTTTGCTTCTTTAATGATACCATCTATTTAAAGGCTGTGGAAGCCACAAGTATTTTTACCAGAACATCAGCTATTAAAAGGAGAACATCATTCTGGCACAGTGATTTTGTGTAGGATCATTGGAGTTACAATTTGGCAGATGCTTTGGGTCATCTTCTCTTGATATGATTCCTGTTAAGCTGCTGGTACTGAAAACACTTTAGCTTCAATTTTTAGCCTTACGTAGGATTTGAGCCAGATGGAAACAGGCCAAAAGTCTGGTAGAAGCACTAACTTGAATCTTAATCCAACCCAGGTTTATCTCACCTTCTTGGACATACACATCCTACTGCCATACATACCAGCCTTTAGCATTCTCATTGATACATTTACTCTTAGATAAATACTTAACAAACATGGGATGCTGAGACTACTCAGGTGAGCAAGCATACCTGACTCACTCCCTATCTTCATTGCTCTTAGTATCTGCTGGGAAAACCAGAAAACAGACATGGAACAAATTCTCTCTCTCTCTCTCTCTTTCTCTCTCTCAATAAGGGAGTGTTTTTCAAGAAAGTTGTGGGTGTTTTGAAAATGAAATGGAATTGAGTTGTGACTTAAGAGAGCGCAGAGGAAGCATCCCTGAGAAAGTTTCCTTGAGCTGAGAATGAGGGAAGAACATCTTGGGCAAAGGAAGAACAGAAACTTAGACAGCTGAGGGGCAGAAGATGGCATGGGTCTTTCAAAGAACTGAATGAAAAACATTGTGGAAGGAGTATAAGATGAAGATTAGCACTACCTGAGGGAGAGAGGTCAGATCTAAGAGGTAGATCCCAGGAAAGAATTTGTCCTCTGTCTTAAGATCAGTAAGGAGCTATTGACAGTTACTGAAGATTCTAAGCCATCATCATAAAAAAATTGCACCCTGGTAACACTGTGGAAAATAGATTAGAAGGGGGCAAAACTGGATGTAGTGAGGCTGCTGTGATTCAGATGAGGACCAGTATCTTCTGCTCTAGAGTGGAAGGAGAAGACACGGATTGGATGCACTTGAGGACATTCAGCAGGCAAACTTGCAGTGGACTGGCAATGGGACAGCGAGAGGCAGAAGTGTTGGGGATCCCTTCTGAGCTTTCTGGCTTGGGCAACTGCAAAGATGAAATAGAAAATGCTGAATTCATTGAGATCAAGAACCAGGAGGAGGACAAAGTTAGGGACACAGTTTGATGTAAATATCCAACATTCCTTTCTGAGATTTGGAAGATTTATTGGACTTCTCTACTTTTTAGAGTCCAATTATTCTACAACTTACCAATTATTTATAACTTCAAGAGTCAGAATCATAAGCTTCAAATTAGAGAAGACCTTTAAAATAGTTTAGTCCAGCTCCTTCTTCTTTTCCCCAAATCCCTGATGATGGGCATCTGGCTTCTGCTAAGCACCCTTGGGGACTACTTTCTAATCTCACAAGGCCTGGTGCACTTTCAAAGAGTTATAAGTAGGAAGGTATCAGTTTCTTCCCTTGGGAAATAGTCCCACTAGTCTTCTCCAGCAATAACTGTTGCCTGGTATTTATTATGTGCTATAAATTATACATCAGATGACATGACATCTGATCTAGGTCTTTCTGTTTCTCAAATCTCAAATATGGAGCAAAGCAAAACAAAGCACCCATGAAATGTAAATGGCTCTATTTGTCTTAGATGATTAAACAGATAAGTATAAGATAGAAGAATTGCAATTACAGTGTTATCTCAAAAAATAGTCAATGTTAATTTATTGGATGATACAGCATGAGTATATTTTGCAGCCAATATTGGTTAGAAATTATATTAGATATTGGTAAAGGAGAACTAAAATAAAAGTAGAGTATTTTCTATCACTTAAAAAAATCTAGCAATGAGCAGTCTAGGGCTGGCATGGTGCCTAGTCGTATCATCAGTGTTCTTGGATTCTTATTTCTTTGTGGCCCACCATCCTTCTATATGGCTTCCATCTCTCCTCAAAGTCCAAGATGGCTGTTGGAGCTGTCATGACATCTGTCTACCAGGTAGAAAGATGGCTAAAGGACGTAGGGTGGGTGAAAAAAAGGTGGGTCTCCCAGATGGATCAGACATCTTTTAAACGCTTCTCCAAATCCTCTAGTAATGCAAGTGGGCACATTACCTCCCAAAATAAAGTTTGGTTCTATATGTGATATGGTTTTTGGCTGTGTACCCACTCAAATCTCATCTTGAATTGTAGTTCCCATAATCCTCACACATTGTGGGAGGGAACCGGTGGGAGGTAATTTAATCATGGGAACAGTTACCTTCATGATGTTCTGGTGATAGTGAGTGAGTTCTCATGAGATCTGATGGTTTTATAAGGGGCTTTTCCCTCTTTTGCTTGGCACTTCTTGCTGCTGCCATGTGAAGAAGGACATGTTTGCTTCCCCTTCTGCTATGATTGTAAGTTTTCTGAGGCCTCCCCAGTGATACTGAACTGTGAGTCGATTAAGCCTCCTTCCTTTGTAAATTACCCAGTCTCAGGTATGTCCTTATAGATGTGTGAGAACAGACTAATACAACAAGTGTGTCCTCAAATGGCTTATCATTTTCAAACACATGTAAAAAAAACAATTTAGGGTAATTCAGAATTATGTGGGCAACTAAGTTTGGATTACTTTCGGGAATATAAGTAGGAAAGAAAGGAATTTATTTTTGTTAGTAGGGATCTGAGTAAAAATAAATGCTTGGTCTGCATATTTTGATATATTACGTAATGATTCTTTTCTTTTTCCATTTGGTGTGCACACCAATCTGTTTTTTTATTAGTATTATACTTTAAGTTCTGGGGTACATTTGCAGAACGTGCAGGTTTGCTACATAGGTATACACATGCCATGGTGGTTTGCTGCACCCATCAACCCATCATCTACATTAGGTATTTCTTCTAATGCTATCCCTCCCCTACCGCCTACCCCCAGACAGGCCCCAGTGTGTTATGTTACCCTCCCTGTGTCCATGTGTTCTCATTGATCAACTCCTACTTATGAATGAGAACATGCAGGGTTTGATTTTCTGTTCCTGTGTTAGTTTGCTGAGAATGATGGTTTCCAGCTTCATCCATGTTCCTGCAAAGGACATGAATGCATCCTTTTTTATGGTTGTATAGTATTCCATGGTGTATATGTGCCACATTTTCTTTATCCAGTCTATCATTGATGGGCATTTGGATTGGTCTTAAAGAAAGATGGTGAACTATGAAGTCATCAGAACTTTAAATTATTTGATGTCTATATTTTCCCCATAAATGCTAGTTTTACTTCTGTCACAGGCAGCATGTGCAGGCCTGGTAAAGGAATGAGCCGTTTCTCAAGTTTCTTAGCAGAAAGGGATGAAACCCATTAAAGTATAAAACCCATTGCAGCTGTCAGCAGGGCCAACACAAGAGGCAGCCCATGTAACAACAGATAAACTTTTCTTTCTTGTGTTTGTGTTCTGGTAATATAAGTGGCTCCAGGGTAGAACACATGTATTATTTGACTGCTTCCCTCAAGTCTAGCACATAGTAGATGGTGGAATGATGGAAGGAATATGAATTACTAAATGTAAATATACATTTATTTAAATGACCACTCAGCATGTACAGGGTGGTGATGGTGAGAGTCAGCAGGAACCCATGCATGTTTGGAGCCAAATTAACTTCAGTTCAAATCGTCACTTGGCCACACAATCGGAATGACTTTAGCTAGGTTAAACTCTCTAATCCTCAACTTCTTCATTTTCAAACTGGAGGTTGCAATCCTGAAATATTATGCAGGAATACCATTAAGAGTGGACAGGATGTCTGCAAACCATATAATGCAGATTCAGATGAGGTAGGTGTGTAGGAAGTGCTAGATATCATAGCCATGGCCCTGTGCCTAAGCTACTCTGAAACAAGAGACCTTTCTGCCCTCATGCCCATGGACACTGGAATCAACACCAATAAATTATTGCCGCATACGAGTGTGTTCTTTTACTTTACTCTCCTTTTAGGAACATCTAAGTTAAGTCCTCAACATCTAAAGACCTAGGAGTGGGTTTATAAAGTGGTGGTTATGAAACATTTTTTGGTGGAAGCTTGGCAGTGCCTTGGCAGGTCACAGAGCAGAAGATGGCAGTGCTGCAGGAGGAGAGGCAGAGTGTATCTTCCCTCCTTGCCCAGCACACAGTGCCACTTTCATAAGTTTCATATTTTAGTGCTTAGTCTAGTTTGAAAAAGGAGCTGCCACTATTCTAAAAATCTTTTGTTCGTCCTATTTGTTGGAAGAAATTTGATATTTATCTTACTACATATTTCCTAGCAATTTTATTGACAATGGATTAGTTTTGCTGTCATTTAATGGTTGTTTGATATTGAGATAAGTTCCCAGTTTGAAATCTGCACATGTGCATGAGATATGCCCAAGGAGATCAACTTTATTAACTAGATTTTAAAATGATACTTCTGGCCTTTTTTATATCCAAATTACCTCAAACCCATGGCTAGTTGGGTCTTTATTGTAGGATGTTGAAGAAAAATTTGTATAGACCTTCCACAAAGTTAAGAAGGACTTTACATAAGAAAAGACTTCAGTGTGGGAAGCTCTAAGAAGTCATACCAGCATTTAGAGCAACATGGCTTCTCTTCCTTATAAGAGTGTTCTAGATACAGGGCAAAGAGGTGATTGCTAATGATTGCTATTTTTGTCCACGAGTGGACATTCTCTTATCCTGCAGTGTAGTTCTTGTTTCTAGTGTGCAGTGCTCATTATTGCCAGAAGTGGCCCGGGGCACCATTTGTTTCATCCACTGTTCAGGTGATTCACAAGTGGAGTCACCTTGTGGACCACTGTCTCGTGTTTGGCAGTTTCACACCAATGACAGAACAAGACAGCTTGCCATTGTGTGACATCATCAGACACAACTGTGTTATAGGAGTAATTAATAATAATAATAATACAACCCAGTGTTTGTTTACTGCTGTATATTGGTTCAAAATGTTTTCTTATTCATTAGCTCATTTACTGATAAAGGAGCTACTTTATTCTCATCTTGTTATGGATGCAGTGACTAACCTACAGCAGGATTAAGTGAGTTCCTTCAGGCTACCTTATCTATTTCCTGGGGTCCGAAGACAAGGAAGAGGAATGTGCCAAAGCTGGGCTCTGGGTTGTGACTATTCAGGCTGTGTAAATGTCCAATTCAATCATGGCTTGGTAATACTTTCACAAAATGGCTGTTGATTACAGTAACATGCACATTGTGGAAATGAGAGATAGGCAAGTGCCATGAAGTCACTAATTAGATAGTCAAAGTAAACAATTGTTTTCAATTAATTGTCACAATTACTAGTCCCTTCAGAACAAATTGAATGACTGAATGACTAAAATGACACACAAATTTGCAACTGATGGTGCCAAGGTAATTAAACCACTAGGAGAAATTAAATATTAAATATCATCTAGTGAATGATTCTTTCAGTATTTGCTAAATCATTACTCATAATTCTCTTCTTAAGAATCTCAGAAGTCAAAGACCTAAACAGTTATGTGTTCTATAAGAATTATCATTATCTGATCTTGGGAGGCAAATAAATGGGGAAAGCATACCAATCCCCACATGCACATTCATTATAACTCATGGAATAAAATTTTTTAGAGCTGTAAGGAAACTCAGAAATCATTTCATAGTCATAGAATTTTAGAGCTGTCAGAAACTCATTTTGAAGCCAAGACAGGCTGAGTGGCTTGAAGAAAGTTGCACTGTTTTGTATGTAAAATCTGAGGTGGGTCTTTTGATGACCCTTTACTCAGGTGTTGTTTTCAACAGTGTGCTATCCCCTTAGCTCTATCTATGATAGTGATAACTATCATGATAAACATTGCTACTATTTGCAAGGTATATTTCGTTTTTCTTTTTCTTTATTAATCTTAACTTATTGCCTTTGAAATGAGCATAGTTTATTGAGATAAAGTGGCCTTAAGGAAGCATCAAATGTAGAGGGCAGCTTTGGAATCAGATAGCTGTGGATGAAATCTCTTATTCATCATATGACCAAAGGGAAATGCTGTAACAACTCTGTGTTCAGCGTCCTCAACTATAAAAAGGGAAGCAGCAATACTGATGCGAATATGATTGTTCAGGCATTTACTCAACAAGCTTCTGCTATGAGATTCCCTCGCGATGTGCCAGTGTCCATTCCAGTGATATACAAAAGGACAGACCCTGTTCCCAAAGAGCACATTGTTTAATAGTAGAGACAAATAAATAAAGCATAAGTGCAATCTTATCTGCTAACATGAATTCCTCCTGTAGATATTAAGAATAATTTCCTCATCTCAGGTCTAGTCAGGATTCTCCTTTTAAATAGAAATGAGTGCAAGCTGAATGCCTAGAGCACACAATTTCAGGAATTATTCCTTCGCGGGGTTGCACAAGTATAGGGTCAGCCCCTGAGAACAAGTGCCTCTTGTAAGCTTTGCACCCTGGATGCCTCACTTGTCTCAACTAATCATGGCCCCACATCAAACCTGCCTTAAAAGTCCTTAACTCAGTTTGAAATCATTCACTTATTTAGGTGATTATTTGGTGGATGACTGCCTATAGCTCTAGATTATAATCTCTTTAATAGCAGGATCCTGGATTCTTTTCCTCACCACAGCACCCCTACTGCCTGCATGCAGCACGTTGTGGTACTCCATAAATATTTGCCATACGAGGCTAAATGAAAGCATGCATTAATGAATGATGGAAGAATGTTGCTATGATCTGAAAATTTGTGTCCCTCCAAAATTCACATGTTAAAATGCTAACCCTAAGGTGATGGAATTAAGAGGTGGGAGGTGAATGTGTCATGAGGGTGGAGCCTTCATGAATGGGATTAGTGTTTAGAAAAAAGGCCTCAGATAGCTGCCTTGTCTCTTTCATCCTGCAAGGACACAGTCGGAAGATGGTCATGTGAACCAGGAAGCAGGCCCTCACCAGGCACCAAATCTACTGGTGCTTAGATTTTGAGCTTCCCAGCCTCCAGAACTATGAGAAATAAATGTTTGTTGTTGTTGTTGTTGTTGTTGTTACAAGTCAGTCAGTTATGGTATATTGCTATGGAAGCCTGAATGTTCAATAATATAAGTGAATTAGAGGACAGGGATCTAAATCTACCTGGTGGACTAGCAGGGACCCACTGAAGAGAAGGTGGGGTCTGTGCCAAACTCCAAAGCCTTTCCCACAAATTATGATCTGCAGACTGCAAGCATCCATTACCTGGCAACTTGTCAGAAACACACAATCTAGGGTCCTCCTCCTAAATCCAAATTTCGTCAAGATCTCCAAGTGATTCCTATTCATATTAAAGTTGGAGAAGCATTGGTCTAAAAGATGCAGGGGTTAAGCCAGGTGAAGCCCAGAAACTGTCAGCTTAGGCCAGAGAACTCATTGAAAAAGGGTGACTGTGTTTAAACTTAAATTATAAAATCAAATGAAATGTATTACCTGATTCCTCGTTACCAGGTCCTGCTTTAAATACTCCATGTGTATTATTTCATCTCCTCAACAACCTTCTGAGCTATTATTATTCCCATTTTGCAGCTGAAGAAAGTGAGGTGCAGAAAGATTGAGGCTCTTGTCAGTGTCATAAAATGAAAAAATGGCAGATCAATCCCAGGTAGTCTGAATCCACATCCTGTGCTATGAACTCTATGCTTTTTTCTTTCCTTGGGAAGTGTGTAAGTTTGGCATATAGCAATCTCCAATACATGTCCTCTTTCATTGAGAGTCATGCTTGAAGGAATGCTCATCTTTTTGTCAAATTCTGCATATGTCTTCCCCTCCTTTCCTTAAACATCTAACATGAGCTCAGATTATCAAAGTCAAACAAACACAATTCTCCAATTAAACACACCCCACTTATTCTTAAGCAGGCACTTGTCCCAGAGAAGGTGTACAGAAGGAATTCCAGGAAGTGGTGACACTTGAATATTGCCAGGCAAGGAAAGTAAACAATTGTCCTAGAAAACACACACAGGCAGAAGCCATCATGGAATATGCAGAAAACTGGTGATGAGGTTCAACAGTAGAACTTACCCAGTGAAGTGATGTGGTGAGAATGCTAGCATATGGGAGAAGCTCCCACTGGGGAGTGTGGGGGTGGTTCAGAGGAGCATGGGGTGCCTTGATGAATCTTGGGGGGGTGCTGCACTAGAACAGAAAGAGCAGGATAGAGAGCTGTGGACAGACCCCAGCAATGGAAGACTAAACCATCAGAATTTCATGTAGATATTAGATGGGACGGAGTCAATTGTTGACTTGTTGAGGTTGGGCTGCCTCAATGGAGATATCCAGTAGGTCTCCAGATTGCCAGGTCTTAAGCTTAGCAGATAAAACTGGGGTAGAGATACAGGGTTAGGAGTTAGCAGCACACAGATACATACTTGTTGACTGAGGGAAGGATTTGATTATCCAGGGAGTGGTGTGGAGTGAGATAATGTGAAGTCATACAGGATGGAAACTTCAGGAGCCCCAGCATTGAAGAGGTGAATTGAAAAACAAGACCTGGAGACACCTGAGAAAGAAGAGTATGTAACCAGCACTACGCTATGCTGTAGAGACTTAACAGTGACCCAGATGCCACCCCAGACTTTGTGAAGCTCACGGCCCAGCTGGTGAGAGAGATGTGGAAGCCAATAGTGCTGCAAAATGAGGCAGGATAAATGGGCAGGTAAAGGGCCATGCCCTCAGAAGAGGAATATCTAAGTGGGTCGGGAGTGTTGAGCTATCCATCTTTTAGACATGAAGAAATTTTTGCCCAAAGAAGCTGAAGCCATTGGCCAAACTTGCTGTGAAAAACCCATAGCAAAAACAGGAGAAGAATTTGTGTTTTCTATGTTTTTAAGGAAATATACTTACATGGTTTCAAAAATATCTTTCATTGTCCACTGGCACAGCTTCTCTCTGGCTGAGATGGCTTGGGCAGGGCCCAAAGAGCTGTGTATCATGTCATAATTCACTTGGCAAGAACCAAGGGCAATATCTCTGTCTCATAAATAGAAAAGAAGAGACTTTGTAGTCACTGCACACTGACCACTTGGGGCCATGAACTCATTCTCAAATGAACTACCTGCTGCCAATAGGCTGGGAAGGCTCACCCGATGAATGAGGGTGTGGGAGATTTGACTTTAGAAGAAAACCAGCTTGCTCTTAGTGATTTTTTTCCTTGAACTAATTAGCAGAAAAAAAAAAAAGAACTAAAAAGACTCATGACCGTTTTTGGGACTTTACAAAGACAGTTTTAGTTAATTGCATTGAGTTCCATCCTCTAAAATCTGACTTTGGTTTGCTTTTTAGAAGTCTGTAGATAAACTGGTCCAGTTAGGGTACAATATGGTCTTTATGTGACAGGTTTTAAGCTGTAGGAAACAGTGGACTAAGCAACTATCCATTTTTTACACTTAGGAAAGTCAACCTGCTTTGTCCAATATCTTCCCCTAAGGAGTGAGGCCTACCAGCCCCTCGGGTATGGAGCACCAGGAGTCAAGTGGAAGTGCGGGAGTACCTCCTGCCCACAGCTGCACCTGTATGTAACCAGATGGTGAGCACCCACCAGAAGGGGGCACCACTGAGACATCAAGCCCAGGAAGTGATTTCCAGTGTGTTGCACAGCAGGTTGTGGGTTGCACAGCAGGAAGTGAGAGGCAGGGCAAATGAGTGAAGCTGCATCTGTATTTACAGCCACTCCCCATCGCTTGCATTACTGCCTGAGCTCTGCCTTCTGTCAGATCAGTTGCCAGTGGTGGCATTAGATTCTCATAGGAGTTCAAACCCTATTGTGAACTGCACATGCGAGGGATCTAGGCTGCAAGCTCCTTATGAGAATGTAATGCTTGATGATCTGCCACTGTCTCCCATCACCCCCAGATGGGACCATCTAGCTGCAGGAAAACATTATGGTGTGAATTGTACAATAATTTCATTATATATTACAATGTAATAATAACAGAAATAAAGTACACAATAAATGTAAAGCTCTTGGATCCTCCCAAAATCATCCCCTACCCATGTCTGTGGAAAAATTATCTTCCATGAAACCATTCCTTGGTGCCAAAAAGTTTGGGGACTGCAGCTATAAAAGCAAAGAACTCCAGAGCTGGGTATAGAGATTCAGAGCCAGGACGCTGAAGAACAAAGAGGGAAGAGAACAAGAGGGTGATGTATTTGCTAGCAATTGGACTCTATTTTGAGTAGATGGGCCTGATCCATTTAAAGTGTTTGGTAACGGACAAATACCCATGAATAATTCAGGCCCATAACTTTTGTTTTAACTTAAACAATCTGGATAATTACTTGAATTTTTCTTCACGTTATCTAATATGTATATGTATATGCATATGTATAGCAAAAACTCAGCTGCAGGTTTCTGCTCAAAGTGCTTCATGGGATAATTTCTGGTGTACTTTTGCTGTATTGACAGAGAGACTGATTTCTCTTCTCTTGCCAGTTTTTCATTCCCTGTTGATGCTTCTGTGATGATGTGTGTGTGTGGGTGGGGGTGGAGTAGGGGGTGGCTGGGGGAAGGAAGGAGATGGTCATCTACTATTCGTTCATTCCATTCATTTAAAATATGGTATTCAGAGCCATCCATGTGCCAGATGCTATGCTAGCTGCTAGAGACATAAAGATGGATAAGATAGAATTCTTGACCTCAAGGGGCTCATAGTCTGGTGGGCATGTAAGAACGTTATGACATTGCTCTGATAGAGGAAAACATGGGATGTGGAAATGTACCAAGGAAAGGGACTTTGAGCCTTGCCTAAACTTACTGTCTGCCCACGTTTGTGTGGGGATAGGTTGCCTAGAGCCTCAGGGCAGCTCTTCAGTTTTCAGCTGGAGTCACTTTGAGCACAGAATGAATATGAGTTCCCAGAGCTGCACATACTCCCTCCTGTCATGTCTTCAGGTCACCAGCCTTGTGACACATTCAGTTTGTGATAAGGCGATGCTCAGACAACTGATGAGTTGGCCCATCCCAGGGTCCTTTTACACGCTCTTCTTTTCTTCACCAGGGAGGAAGATCCATACCCTTCCACTATTTCTTCTGGAGTCTGACCTTTCCTTTCATGTAACTTCTAAAAAGAAATCCACTGCAGCTTTGATGTTTCATACTTTAGAGGTCTGTAGTAAAAAGAGCCCAAGTCTTGCATTTGTGTAAAATATTTACTGAATCCCTGAATCCTGTGCTCCAGATGTGTTCTAAGAGTCGGGTACGAATCTCCAACCAAACCTCTGCAGCGGAGTCACAAATACCCTACCCAAATCCATCCAAGCATGAGCTCCATTACATCAATAACCTTATCTCTTTAGTACCTGGCTGTGTTCTAGGACATAAAACCCAGCAGGCAGTCAACAAATATTTGGTGAAAAATTTATCTATTCAATAGTTATTCCACCTTTCATTCTAATGCAATCCTGATCTTTTAAAGCCCAGCAAAATCATTTTTTGGCCATCCTTTCTTGCTGATAGAATTAATTATGTCGCCTGAAATATAAGGAGGTCTTGTTGGGCAGAGATCCCAGGGGAACTCCTCAAAGGGGCACAAATTCAGTTGGCTTATGCCCTTTTACCATTTTGGACTCTTGCCCTTTGTCTTCTACTTTTCCATGCCTGCAAAGCAGCCATGATGACATGAGATGCAGCCAATGACTTTCAACTGACCTTGAAGAAAAGCTGTGCAACAATCCATCAGGGATATAATAAAGGATTCCCTCTATAGGAATATATATGTATATATCTCCCTACATAGGATATTCCTATATATCTATAGGAATAGATATATAGATCACTATATAGGAATCTCTTTGATTACCTCCCTGATGAATTGTTGCACAGCTTTCCCTTGGAGAATGCCCAATGGCAAGGAGCTCATCATCTCAAAAAGCAGCTCCCTGGGCAGGTCTGTTTGTTACCAAACTTTACCTTTTTGTGAATCAGAATTTCTCCTGCTTTAATGGCTATCCATTAGTCTTAATTCCATTCCACAGGAGACACACACAAAATAACCAGTCTCTTTGTCATGGCAGAACCCCAAATATTTAAAGGCAGTCACCATATTCCTTCTATATCCCTTCTATCTTCAGGCCTTCCAGAGGTATTCTTCCTTGTTAGGTTTTTTGTTTTTGGTCCTTGCTATGGCTTGAATATGCCCCTCATAAAGTGTGTGTTGGAAACTTAATCCAAAATGTTACAGTGGGGCCTAATGAGAGGTGTTTAGATCCTGAGGGCTTTACCTTCATGAAAGGATTAATGTTGATTTTAAAAGTGTTTGAGGCCTTGAGTTCAATCTCTTGCTCTTTTATGCCCATGTGATGCCTACTGCCATCTTACATTGCAACAAAAAACCTTCACCAGATATGGTCCCTCAATCTTGGAATTCCTAGTCTCCAAATCCAGGAGCCAAATAAATTTCTGATTTTTTTAAAAAAATAAATTACACAGTCTCAGGTTTTGTTATAGCAGCATAAGATGGGTTCTGTTAGATTTTTTGTGTGTGTGCTCTTATTTCTTCTCCCTATATTCTGAGTTAAAGAAATACATGTACTTTGATAATGCATTCTCTAACCTTAGTAGTTTCTATTTTATAAGCAATCTTGTGCCTTCAGCATGTAATCACACACACATACATACACACAAATGAAGGAAAGATTCTGACACGGTTTACTCCAGTCAACTGAAAAATCAGCTGACATAGAACGAGGATGTGTTGTTTACAAAATGAAGTGGTTATAGTTTTTTGTTTTTATGTGAAATTTTTACACTGGCACTGTAGATAGAAATGGCAGTTGTAAAAACATTACTCATTTAACAAGAAACCCCAAGACATTAATGTGATTTACTTGCATATCCAGCTTATGTCTTCACCATGTATAACTTTATCATTCCCTAATTTGGGGGAAGTTTGTGCTTCAAAGACATTTTGCAATTAGTAACACTTGAGCTTGGATATATAAAGCAGGAAACAGAGTGAAAGGGATAAAAAACGCCAGTAGCTGTACAGTACAAAGTATTTCATATATTAAAATATATGATCTAGCTAAATGAAATTCAGATATCAAATTATACACATGCACATCCAGAGTCCAATGCATAGAGATCAAAGAAACAAGCAAACGTAGGTTTATCTGACAACACCTTGTCAGATAAGCTCTGTTCCTTTATTGAGAAGGTAGTGGCGTAGTGGCATTTGCTGGTAGGTGGCGTTTATGCATACCAGAATGTGCCTGGGCCTCCTGTGGAATGTCTGGCATCTCCATGGTTAATTAATCTATTCTGCATTCTTCCTCTCCCCCACAGGGCTGACTGTAAAAAATCTTGCAGGGAAAAATCTGGCTTCCGAAGCACTGCTTAAGTGACCTGACTTCTTAAAATAGTCCTTCATAAACAAAACTCACATGATATAATTTGAGTGTGTAAATCCAATTACATTTCCTGGGGAAGTGCAGGGAAGATTATACTAGCTTTCCCTGCTCTGTTGTGGCTGGCTGAAGCAGCATTCCTCGGCTAAAGCCCCACAAAAATCCTGGGAAGAAAATTCTTCATATAACCCACTCTTTTGCTAACTGAGGTTCAAACCTATGTATCACAGAAATTTTGCAACCTTCAATACTGCCACTAATCTTCATGTTCTGTTACTTTAATTCTGCCCCAAAGAGCAAACCAAGAACACACTTCAGAAGCGATAAGTCAAGTGAACTGCTATGTTGTCCAGCTGCATATTCTGGGTCTACTGGTCTCTCAGAGAATCAATATTGTACCTATTTGGTGCTGAGAGGAAAGGTTTAAGATGAATGTTGCAAGTGTCTCCTATGTTTTGGAAATAAACACATGTAGAAGCAACTTAAATAGACACACTTGTGAAATGAATAAATTAGCATCTTAAGAAATATTTAGACAACAGTAAAATGTCACATCAGCATGATTGTAGTAGTGTCCTCTGATTAAATGTTGCTAGCAGCACTGAATATGGAATAAACTCTTTTTAAAAATCTTTCATTTTTTTGCTTGGTTTCACTCATTTCTGATGAGCTCTTAAAATGCCATCAATCATCAAAGTGTAAATATGACTAATGCATTTGTCCTACTTAGCATGACATTGTAGCAGCTGCTCTAGAAGCAAAGTCCTCCCAATCTTCCCAGTTCTAATCTAATTACGCTGTGACCTGCTGATAACAGTCAGGTGATATTACCAGATATGAAGGAAAACAAATTCATAATTCAATCTTGCAAAGCACACACTACACAATCATTTTACAACTCTCTCTAAATACAGAGACAACAAGCCTATTTGCAACTCCAGGGCAAAGATGTCTACAGGTCAGAGCTGAAGGGATTTAATTGGTCATTTCAGCAGTCATTAAGATATCCTTTGTAAAGCCCATTCTCCACCAACACACATACACACAAGCACACACACATACACATGAAGAAGAAAGAAAGAAAAGAAAAATAGAAAGAAAGAAAAAGGAGACTCTCTGGATATCTTTTACAAGTAAGAGAGAATAATATTTCCATTTCTCGGCATTCAGAGGACTCTCTTGGGAAGGTTGACACTCAAATTGGCTTTTGAAAGGCATTTTTCTCAGACATGCTGGAAAGCTGCCACTATTTTTTTAAAGCCTATATGAATTTCCTAAAGAAAAATGTACAGAAATGGAGATATTTGGGGTTTTAAGAAATGCACACCATAACTAGTGAGGTGCATTAAATTGGATTCCAGTCATACTCATTTAATGGATATTTATGTCTCTCAAATGAGTATGTACCTCGATACCAACTACCAAATTGGAATGATTTATATTTCATGCCATTTGTTGTACATTAAGTAGTCACAGGATTCCCTTTATTTGATTTGAGATAGCTACAAAGAACCTTAGACTTAGACAAAGAACATATAATATCTTTTTTTTTTTTTTTTTTTTTTTTTGAGACGGAGTCTCGCTCTGTCGCCCAGGCGGGAATGCAGTGGTGCGATCTCGGCTCACTGCAAGCTCCGCCTCCCGGGTTCACACCATTCTCCTGCCTCAACCTCCCGCATAGCTGGGACTACAGGCGCCCGCCATCACGCCCGGCTAATTTCTTTTTTTTTTTTTTTTGTATTTTTAGTAGAGACGGGGTTTCACTGTGTTAGCCAGGATGGTCTCGATCTCCTGACCTCGTGATCCGCCCACCTCAGCCTCCCAAAGTGCTGGGATTACAGGCGTGAGCCACCACGCCTGGCCAGAACATATAATATCTTACGTTCAAACTGTATAAATGATGGGAGAGAAGTTGGTAATTTTATTATATTCATTTTATCTTTACTGTGAAGTCAGTCCTTCATTTAAGTGGTCAGAAATGTGTATTTAAGTCACATACAAAGTCAGCTTCCCTCCTGAACTCAGCTTACTCATACTATACACCACTATCTTATCCACCACAAAGAAAAAAAAAAAATTTCCCCTAAAGGATTTCTTAAAGGCCAAGTGGTAGGCTAAATGTCCCTCATTATAAGTCAAGTTTAACGATCATTCTTTAGCATTTTTCTGGCTCTAGTCTCTCCTGTTCAATAGGATGTTGAAAGGTAGGAAAGAAGATGTTGCATGAGGAATTTAAATCTGACAGCATGACCTTGAGCACTAAGTAACCTGGATTTGCATACCTGGCTGCCTTCAATTGTACAGTTATCTTGGAGAAATCATCTCTACTCTGACAAGTCCGCTTATCTATCTCACCAAGAGGCACAGAAGACTAATTAGCCACTAGCTGTAACATTTTAGAATCCCCAAGAGGGAACCATAATGCAGTGATCTTTCTGGTTAAATATTGCTGCCGCTCAGTTTTCCAATAACTAAATGATTTCCACCATCTTATCACTAATGAGCTAAAGTATGAGAATGAGATGAGTTTCAAATGTAAGATAGCTCCTATTATTGTCACCAGCAATTAAAATAGAGTAAAATGCTAACCATAGCAATAGTGTTTACAGTTTCTCTACCCTGTGAAAGAACCTAGCAAATATAATCTTATCATTAATCCTTTATTTATACATATAACATCATTTTGTAATGAATTTCCTGGTGGATAAATTGAATTGGTGAGACAATTGGTTTATGATGTGGAAAAAATAAACCAGTGTCTTAGGGAAATCTGGACAAGATATTCCTATCATTGGTTTGAGGCTTATTTAACTTGGATTGGGGGCGGTTTCATAAGAAAGAAATGATTGTAGTCCTAGTGCTGCCTATAGCTGAGCTAAGTCAGAGTGAAATAAAAGGAACCCTTCAAACTGGGTTTTGAGCCTTCTGAAAGTTTCTCAGTCTTTCCAATGTCACTCCAGATGCAGAAAACATATGGGTGATTATGTCTGCTCTAGACAATAATCTCTTTGTTGGGTGGGAAGTCAATGTTTGTAGTGTGTTAATTGAGTAGAGAAAACATAAACCATCTCTTTTCTGATGGCAGGGAATTTCCTGAGTGGCCGCTTTTAGGTTCCATTTTGTATCCACAGTGGAAAGCAAATGGTGATTCAATAAACACAGGGCTTTGTCTCTTCATATAGGGTGTCAGCAGAGATTTTCAGTGTGGTTGCTACCCTGTCAAGTCACAGATGTCATTTCCTTCAGGGTAGAAAGAGGGAAAGCAGATTCTCATAGCTTAGATTAAAGGAAGTTAATCACTGGCTCATTTGTTCCTTTCAAAAATGATATTTTCAGAGAAGTGAAACAGCTGCCAAGGTGTGCTAAGTCTATACTCTCATTTTCGTTTCCTAAATCCTGAAAATGCTAAGTTAAACATTAGCCATCCCCCTAAAGAGAATGAAGATTAATGTGGAGAAAGATGCTATTCCAGTGTTTATGGCTTTTAGTTGACAGATTTGTATCCAGCTAAGCAGAATGATGAGCTAGCTACAATGAGCCTATGCCCAGCAATTCACTGACTTTTCTCTCATAATTTCCCTTTGGCTTCTTCATTAAATGTTTATTCATGTGCTATACAGAATTTACTCTCTTAAGCAGTAAAAGAAGTACTCCTCACTCTTTAATAGTTTCAAATGCTTACATGTTTAGAAGGATAATCACTAAAGGGTTTCTGAAGAATAATTGGCATCGGAGTCAGGTTTTGAATTCTGTCCTCACCACTTGCCAGGTTCCTGATTCTCAGGATATCACTGTAAAGTTTCTAGGATTCTGCCATTTTTTTTCTCTGAAATGAAAATGAAGGATGATACCATCTATTTTTCATCATTAGATGTGATGATGCACATAAGGGTGCTTAGTTACATGTAAAATACTGTGCAAAGTAAAGGATTATTATTGCTTTTTGATTTCTTTAAAAGATGTTTACATGTAAGACTGCCTGACACACATATGATGTGTGTGTGTGTGTGTGTGTGCGTGTAGAAAGCTTTCACCAACATAACACCAGGGCACTTGGATATTTTATAATATTTCCTATATGACGAATTGTCCTGTTCATTCAGTGACCGTTTGTTGAGTACCTACTATATGCGTGGCGTTTTTCTACAGGCCAAGGATAAAATGCTATTTATGATAGACAACATCCTTGCCCCTTATGGTGTTTACATTCTTGTGAGGGTGTGGGGAGAAACATAGTAGATATAAACAAATACGATAATTTCAGATAGCAGATGTGCTCTGGAGAAAATAAAACAAGTCATTTACTAGAGAAAGTAGCATTTGAGAGTCTGGAACAATAAGAATGTGCCAGTCTTATAAAGACTTAGGAAAAGTTGCTCTAGGTAGCAGGTGAAAAGACCTAGAATTAGGAAGAGCTTAGAATATGGCAAAAATGAATAGCGTATTTGGAGCCTAATGAAGGGAAGACAAGAGAAGAGAAGGAAATATGATTGGAGAGAGAAGCAGCAACTAGCTCAGGGAATCAAGCATGCTGTGATAAGCAGTTAGGATTTTACTCTAGTTGCTATAACAAGTGTTTAGCAGGTTTTGAGCATTCCTTATGTGTTACCAGACATAGAAAACTAAATAGTACCTATTCAAAAATCACAGATTCTTATAAAAAGCGATTTATTCTCTACTTCGTCCATCTGCACGATCTAGGAAAGACTCTTCAGCCCATAGAGGGCGCCAAAGGACCTTTAAAGGCCATTTCAGCACTGAAATGAGGGGAGAGAGCTCTGGTTGTTCCTTTAGAGTTTTGGTAAAAGGTGACTCAACCTATGAAATCGTAGTTTATCTATAATTTTTACCCAAACAAAAAATTGAATGAGCTTGGCTTACATGTATCAGGACCTTGGTTTTCACAGTGGAGAATTGTTTATGATGAGATGAGGGTGGGAAGACATTTGGGGGTTATTTTTAATCTTCTCCCATCTGGTAGTATTTGAGTAGAGTATAAAACAAATATGGAGCCAAAATTTACTTTCTGGATTCACTTGGCAAGAAACATATATCTATACTTAGAACTTTGAAAACACTCATAATTTGCCACTTAGGATGTGTTATTCTAAATACTATTCCAAACTTACTTATTAAGTTTTCTAGTTGTGTGTACTGAGAAAGGCTATTGAGTGAAAAGTAGTGGGTTATAGTACAGGGAATTTCTTATACATGATCAGATACCTATGCTTTATCGTGAAAACAGCTCATAGTGAGTTAGATGAAAAAAAGAGAAGGCAAAGAGAAGGAAAAAGAAGGAGGAAAGGGAGGAAGACAGGGAAGAAAAGATCTGCTAATGTCTAAGTATACAACAAACAAAATAAAAAAGAATGAGAGAGCTTGGAAGAAAGTAGATTTAGATGTACTGGCATGTAGATCTTCATGTAAACAGGATTGAGAAATAGCTAATACCAAAGAATTTGACTTCCGCTTCCCAGATTGAGACTTATTTGTTATATGTGGATATAAAGGTTCACGGTGACTGTGATAAAACCTTCATTATTGTCTTTAATAAGAAAAAGTTCAGTCAATCAGCCCTTACTCAGAGTCTCTCATCTCTCCATTTCATGCCTGATTATCACAGGCATGTAATTTATATACTCTTTGCTTTACCCAGAGACACTTCAGAAAGCACTGTAAAAGCAGCCAACCAGATAAGTCACCTGAGCAAAGGAATATGGAACTATTGGAGAACAGACAGGATCCCACATTGACCAGAAGTCCAGGAGGCCAATGATGAGTAAAGCACTCTAACAGTGCTGGCAATCTAAACATCATGAGCAATTTTCAGTAGGGTCGGGCCTGTTTATTCTAAGCACCATCTATTCAAATTCGACAATAAGGAAGAGGAGTTTTCAGCTTCTAATACAGCAAAAATGATACAGAGGCTAAGGACAGAGCGGGCCCATACAAAGCAGCTCCCTGACCATGCATCTCACGCCAGCCGTCTATTTGAAAACACTTCACTTGACATGTTTCCCTCATTTTTGAGAAACCCCCAAATTCACTCTCCTGTTACCTAGCATACATTTTGCAAAGACAGTGCCATGCCATTAATTATCTATTAGTTCTAGTAAATTCAAACAATAGAAACATTGTCTACCTTCTCATCTATAGACAACGTGAACTTTGTTCACATAAGCATATCCATATTTAAGGGGAAGAATAGAAAAAAAAGGAGGAGAAAGGAGGGAAAGATACCTAAAGAACAAGATTCCACCTAAATATAATATTTAAACCATCTACCTCAAAATGCCCTTTTCCAATTAATCAAAACTTGCATTCTTTGCCACCCCCAATTACTGAGTTTGGTTTATTCAAAGCACTGGGGTCGCATCGTGTCATGAGAGAAGATACCATGTTCGGTCACCTAGGCAATAAAAAATTCCCGAGAAAACCATGTGTCATAGGATTGTTTGAAGGATTGGATGAAATAACATGTACAGTACTCAGCACTGACAATCAGTATGTGTTTAACAAACGTATGTTCCTTTGAGAACTGAGGGTTTGTGGCTTAGAGATACGGAAAAACCCAACTCTGAAGCCCAGAGCCTGCTACAACACCCTGCTGCGACTCTCCTGAGGAGAGCTGTTAAGGAATGGGTCACCTTCTAAATCTGGATGCTTCTCTTCCCCTTCTGTCTCCTGCTCCAGAGACTGCAGACCCTGAGGGAGGGGAATGAGGAGCAGAAAGCAGACTTTCTTAGCTGATGTCAGAGTAGGATTACTCATAGAATCAGAGTAGAAGGGTAGAGTTGGTAGAAACTTTTAGAGGTCATTTAGTTCCACTTTAAGAAGAGATTGCATCCCGCTAACACTCAAGACCTCCCAGGTGCAAGGCACTGTGCCAGACTGAAGGCGGAGGCTTAAAGAGAGTGAGGCAACCCTGGCTCTCTGGAAGCTATATGATTAATAACCCGGGGAAGTCAGAGGGGAAACAAATGCAAGGCAGACAGGAATTACCTGGTTGATGGAAATGACCGCCAGCCGGGGGATGACCACTTGGAGGATGACCTGCAGCAGCGAGGTGCCCAGGCCGGCCAGGATGGCCCAGGTGAGCGGCAGCGGCAGCATACTGTAGGTGGCGAAGAGCGTGAAGAGCACGTAGCCTATGCCGTCGCCCAGGAGCCCGTAGCCGAGGCCTGCTGCCAGGATCTGGGTGGTCATGGCCACCCAGGTGACCACACCGCTGTACTGCAGGTACGTGTGGGAGGTGGTGTCCTTCCTGACCACCACCAGGGCGCAGATCACCACCTCAATGCCGGTGAAGAAGCCCAGCAGGATGCCCTTGAGCGGGTCCATGGGGGCCGAGGCCAGGCTCAAGTGTAGGACCAAGAGAGTGAGTTTGGTCAGCACGTCCAGCACGTTCATCACCACTTCCGATTTGCGCCTTTGGCCCAAGAAATAGCGCTGGTAGAGGCGTTCCAGATCCCGAGATTTGAAGGAGTTGCGCAGGGTGGGGAAAATGACCCCTCGGTAGCTATAGCCCCCATTGAGAAAGAAATCCGAGTTGCTAGGGGCACAGTCAAGGTGCAGGAAGCCCAGGTCGCCCCCGCCTCCGCTGCCGCTGGCACTGCCGCTCCCGCTGCGTTCCGGGAAGACTTTGGTGCCGCAGGTGCTGTGCGCTCGCTCCCCCGGGCCCAGCGAGTAGAGGGGCAGCGCCGAGTCGCCTGACAGCTGCGGCGCGTGGTGGTTGGGGCCGCCGCCCGCAGGGTCCGAGGCTTTGCCCGAGCCTCCACTCCCGCTGCCGCTGCCTCCCCGGTGCCCGTGAATGAAGCGCTGCTCCGTGATGTGTCGCACCGCCGTCTGCCACA
Source organism: Nomascus leucogenys (assembly GCF_006542625.1). NCBI lineage: Eukaryota > Metazoa > Chordata > Mammalia > Primates > Hylobatidae > Nomascus > Nomascus leucogenys. The sequence goes on from NC_044396.1 coordinate 83,125,207, forward strand.
GCAGCCGCTGCGGCCGGGAGGCGCTCCTGCCGTCGCCGGCCGGGGGCGTCGGGTGGATGGTGTAGAGTTCCTCGCTGCCTGTAAGGCAGCGCACATCGGAGAGCTCCATGGCTCTGGGCCGCAGGGAAGGAAGCGCAGAACCTTGGGGAGGCAGCCGGAGGAGGGGGTTCCTAAAGACTCAAAGGCGGCCTGGTAGGAGCTTGGCAGCGATCCCTTTTATCCTAGGCTGCCCCGTTGCAGTAGCCCTGCGCCAGGGCTCCCTGTGGGTCAGGTCATACTGTGCCCAGGGGCAAAGGGCACCTGGAAGATCGCGGCGGACCTCGGCGTCCTTCCGCGCTGCTCTCCCGCCAGCCGGCGCAGCTTGGGTACGCAGCGGCAGTGGTTATTTGTCCTCAGGAGCCGCAGACCCTTCCTGGGCTCAGGCTCCTTGGGTGGTTCTAGGCTCAGCGTTTTGGCGCAGCCTTTACTCTCCAAGAGACGCCTAAGCGCCTGGGCGCCGTGCTTCTGCTGCGCGTCGGGCGGGTCCTGGCTGCAGCACTGGGCTCTGGACGCCCACTGTTCCGCGGCTGCAGGGGGCCTGGCCGGCGGTGACCGGCGGCAGCGATGGGTGCGAAGTTAGCAGATGTGGCTGGAATCATCGCCCTTCGGAGAACTCCATTGCGCCGGGATGGGGAGCAGGGGCGGAGCTGGGGGCGGGGGCAAAGAAGGAGGAGGAGGGGGGCACGGTGAGGTGGCGGGGCGCCCCGCGACAGGGTTGGAGAGGTGGTAGCCTCCGCGCTAACAATTCACCAAATAGTTAATTTGGAGGAAGGGGTATGCTGAGGCTCCCTCCTAGGCTCTTTCCTAGTTCCGGAGCAAGGACTGACAGCGCAGCGCTGGCTCTGGCCAGAAGCATCCCTCCGGGAGGGGGTGTGGGGACTCTCGCCCCAGGGTCCCAGCCCGAGCTATAAGACGAGGTCAACGCTTTCAGCTGTGCTTTCGAAGGGTCGCAGCACACAGTTCCCATCCCCTTTACTTCGTTCTTTGGAGTCCATTTGGCTCGGAGCTAGGAGGATCAGGAGGCGAGGGAAGGGAAAAGTGGGGAGGGCTCCAAAGCCAAGAGCTCCGAGAACGAAGAGAAGCCGCCGGTGCGGATATCTGAGGCTGAGAACCGAAGCTTGGCGGATGAGGCGAAGGTTTGGAGGAGAAGGGAGGCCCGAGGCCCCGTGGAAGTCGACAGAGACGCCTCTGGATCCAGGGAAGCGCCGCCGCGTGCCACCCTGGAGCTCTGAAACGCACCGCGGGCGCCTGGCGACTGGGAGGAATTTGGAGACCTGTCAGAGTGGTCAGACACCCGCGGTGACTTAAACCCGCCCCCGCGCCAAGCCACGCCCCCGGAACCTGGCCGGGGGTGGCGGAGGGACCTGCCACCCAGATCTGGCCAGGACGCCCCAGGTCTTGTAGGCAGCGGCACGCGCGGGCCGGCGTGGGAGAGGACCACTCAAGGCTAGGGCGGGCGGGCGCCCCCGGCCTTCCCTGGGCGCACTGCGATCCAGCGATCCAGCGATCCAGCGTTCCAGCTGGCCGCGCCAGCCGGTTCCTCCGCTGTTCTTTTTTAGGCATTGGCTCTTGTCCTCTGCAGGTGCGGAGCCAGGACTCGTAGGCCGCTTTGCCCACGGACTGGGAGAGCCCAGCGCGACGGAATACAGGGGCTCCTTTCCGCCCTTCCTGCCCGCGCGTCTTTTGGCAAAGCCAACTTTCGGGCTAAACGCAAAATCCCCCAAGAAGCCGCAATCATAGAGGCGGTCAGTTTCCTACAGGAGCCTCTTTACTACCTCGATCCGAAGGGGGTGGAGGGTACGGGACATCAAAATGGGGACGTCTCCTGCCTGCCTCGCACACTAAGTTTCTCCTCTTACAATAAGGGTCGAGGAGGCGGACGTGGAGAAACGCATGTCCAGGGGCCCCGCCTCGCCCTAGCCCAGGTTTCCCGCCCGCCCAGGCTCAGCGGAGCGCTCGCGGACAAAGCCTGCGGCGACGCTTGCGGCGGACCAAGTCGCTGAGCGGTGGGAGCTTAGTGCCGGTGCTAATGCCAGATGAGCCGCGTCCCGGGGTGCAGGGTCTGCAGGGCAAACGCGGCCGCCGCAGTCCCGCACCCGGATGAAGGTGGAGGAGCGGTGGTGGTCACCACCTCCGCCACCAAGACTGCGGCTGCAGCCGGTGGAGCCCGGGCCCAGAGCACGGTCAGCTGATGGCCAATGACGTCAGGCCCTGGGCGCGTTCGCGGCTCCCCGTGGCGTCCCATGAAAGCCCAAATGACCGCCTTGCCTTGCCGCCCCCTCAGCCCCTCCTGAGGGAGAAGAGAAGCTCCCTTCCCTCCTGCCTGTCCTAAGGAAAAATAAATTTCGATACCCCCACCCCCAGCCACATACACTGTCTCCAGGGTTATTTCTGTCGGCCGTGTCCCAGAAACGCGGGGTTTAATTCTTTGCTTTTTAATTCCTGTTTTTCTCCCCACGCATTTGGGCTTCGGGTTAAACCCAGAACGGGTCAGCTGCCTTGCACACAGAATTCCAGAAGGAAGAGAAAAGAATCTTCTAACATCCCGCCCCCAATCACTAACCAGTAGATTTCTAGAATTTCGTTCACTCACTGGAAAAGACTCCTTTAATTTCAATCCTTTAAAGTTGTATTCTACCATCCCCCAAGAAAGCCAAAATGAAACGCTCAACTTTAAGCAGATAGATGGCTAATTCTATTTTTAACTCTGCTTGTAGATGAATTAATCTGTTAACGCTGAAGATCTCCCAGAATAGTTGGCCTATCCCATGAGGCTGGAAGTTAAGGGTGAAAGTACCTCAAACAACTCTGTGTTACAGTTATCTAGCCCTTAATGAAATAACCCCAGCAATTACATTCCTGTGAAAGAAATGCTTCTTGCTTCTTCCTTCCTGAATTCCTTGAACTCATCAGCCTCACCCTACTGGAACTCGGGTGGGTAATGAGTCTCTTGACTTGAGATGGGAACCCAGACGGAGCACACTTGGGAGGGCTGTCCTATAGACCCTGTGCCAGAATGTGTGGGGAGCTGTGTCCTCTCTCTGTGGGCATTGCCCGAAGGCATCTGTGCTGAAGACCATATTAGCAAACTTGGCAATGGAAGACACCTCTTTATTTTCTCAGTTCTTTCTCCTTGGGGCCCTAAGGACTCAGCCTGAATAAATGAGGGGCTGGATGCAGCTGGAACTTTCCTACGAAAATCTTTCTCCAACCTGGACAGCTCCCAGGATGATTTATTCAGCAGCAAAAGGAGGCGGGCCAAGGAGGGGGAGATTGGACCCAATGAGATAAAATGACTCAGGCTGATGAATGAACACAGCATGCTACAGAAAGAAACTCAGAATTTCATGAACTCAGAGGTTGAAGCTAATGCATCAGGGAGAACACATCACGTCTGTTCAACTGACTGAACGTTTCGTGGCTGGAAGGGTGTTACCGGAGACTGTTTTAAAATAAGAACATGGATGACACAATTAGATTCCAATGTTCTTCTTGTTGGGATGACATAGTGCCATTCAGCCCAAGAAGCATTCTGTTTTTGAATGAAAGCATTGGTTCAACACAAAATTTAGAAGCTTTTTGGAATGTGCAAACCACCAAATGATTAAGAACCACTTAAAACAAGAGAAGTTGGCCGGGCGCTGTGGCTCACGCCTGTAATCCCAGCACTTTGGGAGGCCGAGGCGGGCGGATCACGAGGTCAAGAGAATGAGACCATCCTGGCCAACATGGGGAAACCCCCTATCTCCTAAAAATACAAAAATTAGCTGGGTGTGGTGGCGCGTGCCTGTAATCCCAGTTACTCGGGAGGCTGACGTAGGAGAATCACCTCAACTCGGGAGGCAGAGGTTGCAGTGAACCGAGACGCCATTGCACTTCAGCGTGGGCGACAAGAGTGAAACTCCGTCAAAGAAAGAAAGAAGAAAGAAAAAGAAATAAATAAAGAAAGAAAAAATAAGAAAGGGAAAAATCAAGAGAAGTCCACACATTCTTTTGCAGCTATGATAGATCTTTCATAATGCTTTCATTTATCCTCTGCATATTTATTAAGGCAGGGTCTCTACTGTGATCTGAGGACAGCGTTTTAACAATTCAGTGTCTTTTTACACACAACTTCCTCCTCTTCCCCTGTATTCCTCCCTGAATATACTTGCTTATCTCATCCTTCAAAGTTTGAGCAATGTTATCTCTGCGTGAACTTTCCTGATATCCCCATCGAGAAGTAATAACTTCCTTCTCTGTTTAATAGTCTTTTATGGGTACTTTTGGTATGGTCCTTTATACAGGGACTAGCCATTGGCTTATGTATCTGTCACTCCTCCCCATGAAACAGTGAGCTCCCTGAAGGGAAAAACTGATTTTCCTTGGGCCCATATTCCCCAACTTCTAGCAACTATAATTTACATAGAGATAATAAGATAATAATAATGTTAGCCACAATTTAACACCTACTAGGTGTCAGATCTTTCTTAAGATATTTTACAAATGTCCTATTTAATCATTCTAGTAATTATATGATTTAGGTCCTTCTCTATTTTATTATTCCCATCTTACTGGCTAGGATACTGAGTACTGAGGCTTCATGCAGCTAAGTACCTTGCCCAGGATCTCACGGTTACATCCAATGCTTAAAGTTTTATTGCAGGAATATAACATCCACATGCTCAATAAAAATGCTGTCATAAGCAGTCAATAACTGATAGAAATAAAAATGTCACTTTTTTGAGTTTTCAAAGGCAAAGTAAATAAGAAACTTCTGAGACATTTAGACGTTGAGAAACCTGTTAGGATGAGCCTGAATCGCAGATGAAGGTAGTAGAACTCATTATTGTTTGAATGGAGGGCCTATTAATTCTGTTTCTGTTCAAAACTTGGACACTATTTCTATAATTTATGGGAAAAAAGCAGACTTTCACAATTGAGTTTAACCAAAATAATTAACCGTTGGTGTAATTTATTTCATTTAGGTAGTTGTGGTGGGGGGGGGAAATATGCTATGGTTTCACTGGAAAATAACATATTTGTTTAGTGATGTTGCTACATACCATTGGCCACATTTACAGTAGATATGTTTAAGAAAAGGAAATTTGTTTTCTCCCTTGATGCACCTTTGACTTCCTAGGTTAATTATATTAATATATGAATTTAAATTTTTTTAAGAGCCATGACCTTTGCTAAGTGCGCATAGAAACTCTGACACTTACTGAAGACATATAAAATATTCACATGTAAAAGAAAAGATGGACTCAGTTCAGGAAGGGGACATGAAACCAGAGAGATCCTGTTTCCAAAGGGAAGGAGGGTGTTTGTGACAAAGCAGCTTCCAAAGTAGAAAATCCTTAAAGGAATATTACATGCCTGCCTTGCCTGGAAGAATTACTCTTAGGAAATATCAAAAGTATCAGCTGCTTTGACAGCACTCCAGGAAATGTCAATGTCTTAGATACATAGAGATCATCTTTGAAAAGTTCTATGAATTAAAAACTTTGCACTCACATTTCATCTGGAATGCAGCACAATACACAATAGAATACAGAAAATGTCTATTTTACTTTTATGTTTTCTCTGCCTTGAAAAATACAGGAAAAAAAATGTTTGTAGACATTTTGGATCTTCACAGGAACTAGTTTAAATTAGATTCTGGTGCCTGGAAGGAGAAGAGTGTCTCATCAGTGGGAAAACAATTCTGAGACAAGAAAGGCATAGCTCATCCATCAGGCAGTCAGAAGAAGAAAGCTGCAAGGGAGAGAGACTTAAATATTTTCTTCTTAAAAGATGACTCTTTTGATGCTGGTTTAACTAGAGGATGAGCTAACTATGACATCACTAATTAAGACTTTACTTACTGAAGTCCTCAAATAAAAAGAACACATACACACACATACACACTCACACACACCATTAGAGAAATGACTAGTAGTAACATAAGGTAATGAAAAGCAGTAATGAAAGCAATGAAAAAGTGGGTTTCTAGCTAGTGCAGCCATGTCACTAAATCTTCTTTTGGCTATGCATTTTAATTTGGTACCTATATGAAGTCTTGGGGCAAAAAATGAGCAGACCCATTGGGAAATAAAGCAGATAATTTTCCCTTATCCTCTTAAAGAAATCTATCTGATGGCTATTTTAATATCACAGACTTATTTTTAAAAATATTTCACTCTATTACTGTTTTCTCCGTGTGGGCTATTGATGTTTATGTTGACTAAGCTAGCACTTTTTAGACATTATAATGCAAATACATTTATATAGTCGCATTGATATCATTGCATATATTTATCTTAATTCATTAATTTAGCGTAAAAAAATATCTCTTTCCCTTTCAGAATCAATGTATTTCTGTTTCTGCACGTTTGGTGAGACATTTAACCCATATCCTTCTTGGGACTTTCGTCTGTGCCCTCCTAATCCCAGGAAGATGCTATAATTCTAGGTGCTAATGCAGTGCCAGATGTGTATGCGGGATGCCCTCATGCACGTGCTTGCCTTCTGGTCTTTGACTGTTCATTCACAAAGGTCACCACTTAGGCTTTCCTTGGTCCTACCCATGTGGTCCTATCCTGTGGGTCCAGCGGCATTCTGCATTGCTTTTTTTCAACAAATAGACAGGCGAACCTTTGTACAGGTCTGCCCATGATCCCATTTACTTGACATAGCACATTGTCCTTCTACTTTAGGATGCTGTGCCTTCTCCAGGATATACCAAAAAGCCATCATTTAGGATGCACAGACTTTTCCCCCAACCCCACCAGTTGCAGAGAACCGCTTTTTAGTCTGGTGAGAATCCTTGTTTTTTGAGCATATCTGACTTTTCCTGCCTTCTTCTGTTTTTCCTTGTTCATTGTAATTTCTTGTACCTCTAAAACCTTTAAGTTTTCTTTTGGGATACATTTTTAGAAAAATAAAAACTGGAAAGACAGAAAGAATAGTTTATCTCTGCTACTCCTTTCTTGAAGCGATTGATAGAAAAACTGAATGAGGGAATGGAAAAAGGGGCATACAGCAGTAAATCTCATGAATTAATACTTGAAAGTGGTATCCACATATACAAAATGTATGAAATGTATGAAATCCTCCCAGATCAGTTTTTTTCCACACTGCGGGTTCCAACTGACTTGTGGGGTTGTGAAATCAGCGTAGTTGGTCAAATTGGCATTTAAAAAGTAAATAAATAAAACAGTAAAACACAACCATAGTGATAATTATTGTTTTGTTATGGTATACAAAGGCATTTTTTTGATATAAAACAAATCCTTTCCCCCTGAAGTGAAGAACTGAAGAAAATTAGACAAAATTTCAGAAAAATACTTTATCAAAATCTTTGGACTTATGATATTTTATCTCTGTGACCTTGAACAAGTTATGTAACAGTTTTGAACTTTCACAATATAATGGAAAAGTAAAATTTTGCCAAATTTTATGTAGACCTAAGGTAATTCATACAAAGCACTTGGTATAACGCATCACACATGGCAAACATTCAGTATGTATGCACTCACCTCATTCCACACACTCAATAAACAAGACTTACTGAATACCACCAAAATAGTTCTCGACTTTCTTCTGTTTCATTCCACTGCTGCACTCCTGTTTTCATATTTTGGCTACCATCCTCTCTCACCTAGATGATTTCAGTAGACACTGAATCTCTTTAGCTGTAGTTTGCCTCCTTTCTTCAGCTGCTGTGATCAGTCTAAATTAAAAATATTATCATGCTACTCTTTTTTTAATGGTGTAAAAAATACACATAAGACATAAGACTGACCCTCCCACCAATTTCCAAGTGTGCAGTTCCATATCGTCCACAACATCCACATTGTTGTACAACAGGTCCCCAGAATCCCCTCTCAGCTCTGCATGATTGAAATTTTATACCTATCAAAGAACAACCCTCCCATCTCCCTCTGCCTATCTGATCATGTCACTCTCTTGCTTAGAATTTTGTGATAACTCTGCTTTACCCTCAAATGCCTTAAAATAGAAGGCAAACATCTCCAGGACTGGCTATTTTTTCTCTCTCCAGCCCCATCTTTCACTTCTACCCCTCTTGCTCTTAGTGCTTCAACCACACTTAACTTCATTTAGTTCCCCAAAGGTGTCCTGTTCTCTTACTGTTTCCTTTGCCTGGAGTCTTTGTATGCATCTTTTTGCTCTTAGCCTGGATGTCACCTTCTCTGAGAAACTTCCCTCAGCCTCCTATGTCTGTTAGATGTCTGTATAAGTTAGAAATGCTTTTGGCTACCATTAGTGAGAAAACTATGAGTGGCTTAAACAAATAGGTGTTTGTTTTTCTTACACAACAAGAAGCATGGATGTCGGGATTTGCTGGTGGAACAGGATTCCAGTTATATCAGGGGCTTTGTGTTGGCAGCTCTAGAGTACCTTTAACCTTCCCTCATGGTCACAAGATGGTTGCAGCTTCCCTAAACATTCATTCATTCTCACAAGGGTAGTAATACAGCCAGGAGTTCCCCCTGAATACCTCCTTCTTATCAGAGGTGAAAAATGTCTTTCCAGAAGCTCGTAGAAGACTTCCACATATATCTCATTGGCCAGAACTGTATCCTATGCTTACCCTTAAGCCAGGTCCTGAGGCCACCTTCCTAGGGATGGAGAGAACTGATACAAAGAAGCATGTCAGGGCTGATTCTTTGACAGGCAGCAGGTATATTTTTGTATTACCTACTAGCTCTTTTCTCAGCGAACCGTACATCTCTATCTCAGCCCTAACAAGTCACCTCCCCTTTGTTTGTCTTAGTAGCCAAACTGCAGGATGATTCCCAATGATCCCATACCTCTTGGTATTCATACCCATACATATTTGCCTTCAATGTTGTGTTCAAATTAGTCTGTGTTGCTGATACAGTGCAACATAAATGGTGGCACATTACTCCCAGCGCTAGGTCATAAGGATATTGTGGCATATGATTTACTCTCCTTGTAGTGCCCACTTTTGGGGAAGCCAGCCACCATGTTGGATATTTAGGTTGCCACATGTAGCAAGAAGCTGAGGCCCCATACCGATAGCCAGCAAATAACTGATACTTCCTTCCAGCAGCCATTGGTCAATTATCTTGAAAGTAAATTTTCCAGTCACAGTCAAGCCTTCAGTTGACTGGAGCTCTAGCTAAGAGCTTGACTGAAACATCATGAGACATGCTGAGCCAAAATCACCCAATTAACCTACTCTTAAATTTCTGACCCATATACATGGTGAGATAATTAATGTTTATTGTTTTAAGCCCCTAAGTTTTGGGGCTATTTGTTATGCAGCAATAGGTAGCTAATATACTATCTGACTGTCCAGTAGGCTTTAAGTTTTTTGAAACAAAAAGCAAAACAAAGGCTTATAGTGGTGGCTTATGCCTGTAATCCCAGCATTTTGGGAGGCCAAGGCAGGAGGATTGCTTGAGCTCAGGAATCTGAGCAACATGACAAAATCCCATTGCTGCAAACAACACAAAAATTAGCCAGCTGTGGTGGCATGCAACTGTAATACCAGTTACTCAGGAGGCTGAGGTAGAAGGATTGCTTGACCCCAGGAGGTTGGGGAGGCTGCAGTGAGCCATAATCATGCCATTGTACTACAGCCTAGGTGACAGGGTTGGAATCTATCTCAAACAAACAAACAAAACAGGAAAACAAGACCAAAGTAATGAGCTTCAGTTACACACTAGTAAGAATGACAGAAAAGCATTTCTTTGTTTTTAATTCATTATACATAGAGATAATTATGTAATTCATTATAAAGAAGAAGCGTTGTGTGGTTTCAGTGATTGTTTTTATTTTAATAGAGTAATGAGTGACTTGGGGCAGGGACCAGCATGTAAAAGTGATAATATCACTTCTTTGTTTAAAATCATTAACTTGCTTCCTGTTGGAGTTAGTAATATTTTACACTTACAATTAATTAATTACTTAATGGGCAAATGAATGTTCATTAATTAGTTTATGTGCACATGGATGCATGCTGTGGATATAGCAGGAGAAGAGATTTTCACCAGACTTTGAAAAATAAACAGGCACTAAAGTGCAATTATTAGCTAAGAAGTAAAGGTGGAAAGGACAAGCTGCCATTCACCATTGCTTGGTGTTCTCTCTAGAGTGCTTTTCTGGATCATTGCTTAGCTGCCATTTTGTGGTCTCACTCAGAAGTCACCTCAGAGAAGTGATCCTTGACGATCGCATTTAAGTTCCTTGCTCCCAGAATTTTCCAAACAAACTTGTTTATTTCCTGTATAGCACATCTTACAATCTGCAATTATCTTACTTAGTTGTTAGCTTTTTTTTTTTTTTTTTTTTTGCCTTCTCTGGTTAGAGTGTAGGCTCTTCCAAGACAAGCACCATTCTCTCTTATTTGTCATTCTTTCCCCAGTGCTTGGTAATAGCAAAAGCTCAGTAAACAGTTTTTAATGAATGAGTAAAAAATGACCCAGTCTTGATAACTAACTGAATAATCACTCTGATGTAGGCTAACCATAGAAGCAGAGTTAGCCAGATTAGGAAAAAATTTATGCTTATGTGCTAGACCAGAGCAAACAAAATAAGGAAATGAGAGCCTACATCACTGGGAATGTTTCACTGGGCTCTAACTGAGATGCTTCTTCATCGAGTGATCCCTCCTAAGGAAAATGAGACCAGGAATTTAGGCACCTACTATTTATCGGGTGTAGTGCTAGTACTTTACCTGCATTATCTGATTTTATCCTTATAAGAACCATAGGAAGATACTTTGAATGTATTTGGATGTATCTGGTGTAACTTCCCCACTTAGATCTGAGATGGTTGGACTCTAACTTTTCTCCAAAGACCAGGAGACTATTGACTAGTAACACTTTCGGCTACAAGTTGCAGGATATCTGAATAACTAGCTTAACTAGATGGTTGTTTAGTTTTGTCTAGGTAGGTGGTTGCAAGCAGAGTCAGAGTCTTGAAGGTACTTGGGTGGTAATTTTTATGGGTCACGTGGTCTTAAGATGGCTACTGTAGGACCAGTCATCACATCTGCATTCAAGTCAGGAAGGAAGGGATGAGGGCAGCACTCTGCCTTCCAGCCTTGAACATCTATCCTGTTTTCATTAGCAAGTAAAAGCTTTTCCCCAAGTCACCTCTTTGGCAGACTCTACTTAGATGTCATTGGAACTGGAACACATGACCATGTAAAACTGCAAGGGAAGCTGCAGAAATGAGAGACAGGATTGATGTGACTGGTTTTACCCTTCCACGTTGACAATGGTGATAAGAGAAATCTATTTGGGACTGTAGTTCAGGCAAAGAGAAGAGCTGATTTTCAGGTAACAGTTAAACTGTGTTGCAAAAAATCCAGAAATATAAAAAACCAAAAACACCCTCTATCTTTCCTTATAGCTCAGTCAAATTATACGTGACTGCAAACTTATTTAAAATGCTCAAATATTTGAAACTTTTCACAGTGAGCCATATCTATTTTCCTGTGTTGACAATTAATACAACATATAAAATAGGAGATATCAAATAGGAGAAGCTGGTCCCTTTCTTTTCTCCTGGCCTGCTCAGTCTCCCATTTTATTGTATATTCCTCACTAGCAAATATGTTAAGAGAAAGATAGTAACAAACACAAACACCATTATCTCTTTGCCCCTTCAATTACTATTCTTGTGCTTTAGTCTTTTAAAAACTTGCTAGTCTTGCTAGACATCCAGAGAACTCTCAGATCTACAGTGTTTGTGATAACTTTAGTTGGTAAAAGAAGAGGGGTAGAAAAAGAGGTAGCTGGGAACAGGAGAGAAAAGGACAGAGGACAGAAATAAAACAAGAGGGGATGAGAGGGAAAGAGGAAGGGGATGGGGGGATAATAGATGGAGCAGGTTTTGAAAAGTCCAAGATATGAAAGGGGAAGAGGAAGGAAGAATGGAAGAAACGACTGAGAAAGGCAAAAGATTGAGAAGGAAGGATGGTACCCTGCAGTTATTCAGTGTGAACTCTGTGCTTTCAAATTCTTTATTGTATTTTATCTGCACAGCAATCCTGCAGGGTAGATATCATTCTTCCCACAGTACAGTTGAGGAAAGCAAGCCTCGTGAAGCTCACACAGTGATTTATTTGGATGATTCAAGAATGGGACCCAGTAACAGCAGAGGCTTTAAAGTTGATGTGCCTGCCTCCAAATCCCAGGAGAAAGGACACAACAGACACCAGAAGGCCTGATGAAAACGAATGAAGGCTGGGAGGAGTCAGGCCAGGAATGAAAGAATAGGGAGGGATGAGACAGAATAGCCCAAGGTCTGATCCAAGGGACATCTGGTGCTCTTTTGTCTTCATTAAAGCTGTGGTTATTCTTTAACGACTGTGCATACTATTCATCAGATTGATTAATTAGGTTTGAGTGTACTCCTTACAAATCCCAGGAGGGTTGCCAATAAATAGAGTTCATGGCATAGAACCCAGAAGGAGGTCATCTAAAACAGAGCAGAGTTCTTTGGCTTGGTGAGGCTGATGGATCCAAGGCAGGATTTGGTCGTGAGTTCTCCATGTGCCCAGAGCCTAAGTTCCCAACTAAACTTATCTAAGAGTTTCCACGGTGAGATGACTTGGAGTGAAGTGATGACCCTGAGTGGGGGTTCCAATATGGGAAGCCCCTTTCCTCCAGGCCCTCGAATTGACAAAGGACCGCAAATTTACCATTTGACATTATATCTCTATGAGGTTGTCTAAAAAAATATTCTGTTGATGTGATCTGGTAAAATACAGGAAGTGCCCAAATGAAAACTTGAAGAATGGTGGTGAACTGCTTGGTAGAGATTCCAGGAGAGAATTGCAAATGGCATTTTAAGAAATGAAAGGATGCAGCACTCTTGATGGTACAGACAGAAGATGATATTTTCTGGAAAATATGGATACCGATGTTGAGAAGTTATTCCAAAGAGGATCACTTCAAAAGTTTCAGGACTATATCTCCCAATTTCTCTTATATTTTCCTTTTTACATATATCCAAGTGTAATATATGATAAAATCTTTATTTGGTTATACTTAAAAAGCTTTTAAAAATATGTATAAAGTTAAAATTCAAAGTGATAAAACATTGCTTTATGAAGCAATGTTTAATTAGTAGTTTAATTAGTAGAATTTTCAATTTTTAGTAATGTATAAAATAATGGTGTCATATTCTAAGAAATACAGTATGTTGTGGTTATAACTAAGCCCTAATTTATGGAAGGAAGAAATGTGGAGACTCATACCCTTTAATTTTATAGGTGAGGTAACAGAGAAGATAAAAGAGTTTCCCACAATCACGAAACCAGCTAGAGGCAAAGTTAACACTGGAACCCAGGTCTACTCATTGCAGGACGAGTAAATTGATGGGAGTGGGGTGAATACAGTCAAGGAGTGAGATCTGGCTATGAATCCTGACTTTTCCCCTTGACAGCTCTGTGACCTTGGCCATGTCACTTAACTTCCCTTCACTTCAATGTCTTCATCTACAAACTGGGAATAATAGTATATATCACAAAATGTATCTAAGATACAAATGAGACACTGTGAAGTCCTTGGCACAGGTAAGCATTCATTCTCTAGTGGATCAGAGTGCTACTATGAAGCTGCTAACAGTTTCTTTTTAGGCTTTATTTTTTGGGGGAAAGACTAACTTTTTCCTTCCTTCCTTCTTTCCTCTTTCCCTCCTTCCTTCCTTCCCTCCCTCTCTCCCTTTTTTCTTTCTTCTCCCCATTCTATCCCTCCATCTGTTCCTTTCTCTGTATGTTATTCAGAAAAAATACTTCATACAGACTTGTTTCTTCAAAGGCAAAGCAAACTCCTACCTATACTAGAATGGAGGAGTTTAGGAGGTCAAGATGGATTTGTGTAACAATGTCAAGCCGAATCTTTGCAAGAATATTCCAGTCTGGCTGGAGAAGGATACTAGTACTAGTAGTAAATAGGGTGTCTGTGTGTGCATGTGTGTATAAGAGAGAGAAGAGAAGAAAAGAGAAGAGATGAGAAGAGAAGAGAGAGAAGAGAAAGAGAGAGAGAGAGGGACAGAGAATTAAGTAGAATTATGCATGCACCTAGATGTCTAATGTGTATAAGGTGTTGCTACTATTATTATTATGGCCCTGTTGCTATTAATTATCAGAGGTACAGAAAATGAAATTCAGAAATATTAAGTGACTTATCCAGTATCACAAACTATCTACTGGTGGATCCTAGATTTTACTTTAGATGAAGGTGAAGAAGCTGCTACACAGAAATGGCCCTTAATCCTAACTCTAATATAATATAACTGCCAAGAGAGCAGAGCACCAGCCAAATCATCTCTATCCTGAACACCTGGTAGATGGCACTGATGACTATAGGACTTTAAGCTCAGGTGACATTTTGGAATGAATTGTTGCATATTCTGTGTATTCCTGCTCACTTGTTTGTGTGTGTGTACGCTCGCACACATGTGCAGACTTTTCTTCCCCACCACAGTTAGCTCTTGGAATGTATTTGTTCTCATGAAAATTCTAGCTAACTGGGCAACTGAGCACTTTATGGGAAATCAGAAAATGAGCCTTTGAGAATTGTTTAGCCAGATCTTTGCAGACACACAAGAGAAAAAGACTGACAGAGTTGGGGCAAGCTGCAAATTAAAACTAGAACACCACACAAGCTCTGGCACTTCATTCATTAGCGTCCAACGCATTTGTTCACTGTCACCAATTAGTCACTAAAAGACTGAATGAGTCCTGTATACACCACAGCTTACTATCACCTTAGAAAGCAGTTAAGCCAAATATCCAGATAAAAACTGCGGTTGGTTATGTTTTAAAGTGCACAGCGTTCTTCAGTATTCTTTTTGTTCTTTATTCATTCATTTATTCACCATTCATTTCACTATTCGAACATAACAAACAAACCAATTAGAACTATGACTACCACTGAAGTACTTTCTGAAGAAGGAGACTCCTGAACAGTGGGGGGCTCTTGTTCTACTGGGTACTTTGCCCATTTGAATGTTTAAGTTTAGGGGTTAGAGAATTGAAGGAGCTCTGTATAAATTTGTGGCTCGAGGAATTTTGGAGGTCAGAGTAAAGACTAAAATAATTGGGGACTAAAATGGTTTCTAGGCAAGTGAGCCTTTGGTCCTTGGTCTTCATTAGATTTCCCCAAACATACAAAATATTCAATATGGGTAAACTTGAAGAAATTTGTTAAAGTTGGAGTTTAATTTTTACATCTAAATCTGTTACATATAATAGAGATGATACATGTGGATCCTATGGCTGAGGGTCAGAGGGACTACAGGTGTATAAGCCTCTGGGAATTAACTAAGAGTGAGAGAGATGTGCTATTTATTATATCTGTTCACAAACATTATTTTGTTCTGGAAACATGGTAAGATTTAGCTTCCCCTTTCTCTGAAATTTGGCATGGCCCTGTTTCTCTCAAGGGCAATGAAATACGAACAGAAGCATCATGTGTCATCTCCTGGAGAAGCTGTGTGAGCCTGTGTGCAGCGGTCCATCTTCTCTTGCCACTGTGGCAATGTCTGAGGAATCAGGTATCAAAAAGGACCCTCTGTCTTCTTGAGTCCCTGAGAACAAAAAAGAGCAGATTCCCTCTCAAACCTTGGTTAAACAGGTTACATGAGTAAGAAATAATTCTTATTTATATCAAGCCATTGAGATTTGTTATTATGAAATGACCCATCTTACCTTGACTAACTCTGGATATTTGAACCTCACAGTGGGTGCCAGTTATGTCCACATCTTCAGCATTGAGGGACTCCAGTTGACATGAGGGTTGCTCAATAAACATTCTTGGACCCCTACTTGTTCCAGGTTATGTTGGAGTCTGGTGTGAAAATATGGCATTGTGTCTGTTCTCAAGGGGTGTATAATAGACAGGGTGAGACAAACCATAGTGGCTATACACTGAGCACACTGTCCGTGGTGCTCAGTGTGTCATTGGACTACAGGCAAAGGGCATAGTCACCGCACTGGAAATATCAGGGAAGTTCCCATCGAGAAGTATTGCTTGAGCTAGTTGATACTCAAGTGAAAGTGAGATAAGGCAAGAAGAAGGTAGCGGGTATTTCAATTAAAGGGAACACCAGTGAGAGGCACAGACTCGCTGAACTCCACTACAGTTGCTCGACACAGATACAGCATTCTTTGCACTCCCTCGAGTGAGTCGAGATTTTCCTTTCATTTCTTAGGCTATGCCCTTGATGCATTTACTGAACTATACATGCCTTTCAAGTACCCATGCTGTATGTAAAGCCTATGGCGGTAAATAAAACAAACAACAGTCTCACTTTCATAGAGCTTATATTCTAAAGGAGAAAGACAGGGGGAAACATATAAAAAGAGGAAAATCTTGACTCATTTGAGGGACTGCAAAGATGTGTTGTATTTGTGTCAAGCAGCTGAAGTGACATTAGAGAGGTAGCCATGCCTCCTGGGTGGCTGTGTTAGGGAGTTTGAATTTCATTTGGCATATCATAGGATAGCACTGAAAGACCTTTGTTGTGTGGAATCCTCACAGCCATCCTCTGAGGCAAGTATTATTCCCTAATATACAGAAATACACAGAGGTTCAGAGAGGGCAAATGAAATGTGTTGACTCCATACGAGTACTAAGCAGTCAGTGGAGACTTGAATATCATCCTCTAACTTTTCAATTTCTCATCTCTTTTTTTCTCTTTCCTCGGACACTCTGGCCATGATGACCTGTATTCCTCCTACCACTGTTCAAGGTGTCTTATTAGGACTTTAGTGCTTGCCCTTGCCTGTGACTTTTCACTGGGTTCCAAGATCTTCCACAGACTGCCTTTATTTTGCCATATGATCTCCCTAAAATGACCTCTCTGGAAGCACCCTAGCTGAAGTGCCTCCTCACCCCAATTCTCCCCCATTATCCTTGTTTCCAACTATATATTTTTCTTCATAAAGCTTATTGCCTTCTGAAAGTTTTCTTTGTCACATATGTAGATGTTTTCCCCCTGTCTTTCTACTTTAGAATATAAGCTCCATGAAAGCTAGACGGTTGTTTGTTTTATTGACCTCCATAGCCTTTGCACCCAGAGTAGGTACTTGAAGGGAATGAATGGTCTGATAAGTTGGTCAAGGGCATAGCCTAAGAAAACAGCCTTATACATGATGCCAAAGGTTAGGGTGAAGCCGGTATGAATCAAGAAAGAGATTTGCGAATGATTTTATCTGTATTGGGGCCTTTTCAATTCCTATATGTCACACAGCTTTAGTATTGAAAAGTTCAAGCAAAGAAGTTCCCTGTCAAAAACAAAAGCAAAACAAGCAAGGAAAATAAATCCCCCAAAACAATCATGGAAGGTTATGTGTTCAGCAAAGATCTTTCTCTGAATCTATCAAATATCTACTGAGCACTGAATACACACCAAACAACCCCGAGGATGCAAAGATAAATAATGCCATCTCTCTCTCTGCTCATGTTACCTAAAGCTTGTATCATTTTATGCCATTATTTAATTTTCTTGAGTTTCAATGATAATCCAAATAACATTTTATATTGGGGAAAACGCACAGTTTCTGAGGAAAATATTCCAAATCAATTGAGTGACTTGTGGAAACAAATCAAAGATAGCATTCTAGAATTTTAAAGTTATGCAGCCTCATATATAATTTCGGCTCATTTGTTTGGTTTATAAATGAAAAACTGGATCACAGATCTTAAGTGACATGCCTAAGGCCATGTGTAAGATTGAGAAATTTAGTTTTTTCTGTTTTAGAGGTTTTCCTAGGCAGAAAATTAAGAATTTAAACAAGAAAGAAATTGGAAGAGATGTCTTCCA
Organism: Nomascus leucogenys; assembly: GCF_006542625.1. Taxonomy (NCBI): domain Eukaryota; kingdom Metazoa; phylum Chordata; class Mammalia; order Primates; family Hylobatidae; genus Nomascus; species Nomascus leucogenys. Next base: position 83,143,039 of record NC_044396.1, read on the forward strand.
GGCAAAGAAATATATAACCGCTTTTAAGGGACTGATGACATTTGTAATGAATCATGATTTCCACTTGATAATTGCTCCACCAAACAAAAGCCACCAGTTGAATTATGTTGAACTCTTTATTATCTGACAAGAGCTGTGGAATATGAATGAGCTTTATTTCTACTAATCTGCTTCCGAGGTGTTACTTGGATGCAATTGTACCTTAGTTATTTCAACCTACGTGTCTAATGTTCTGTTGACTCATGTTCACCTTTAAATTTAAAAGCTCAGATTTGTCCTCGATAAGTAAAATTTCCATACTACTTGGACAAGGGTTCAGGAGACAGAGCTGTATTCCACTGCATCACAGACAAGACCACTTGAAACACTAGGGCATATTGATTTGAATCTGATTATAATCCCTTCAGAATGCCAGCACACCTGCTGTGCTAATACTAAATTTCCAAGTGTCTTATGCACATAGACTCTTGCCTTTCTCTTCACTGAGGCTGAAGAATGTTCCTCTAAGCCAGCATTTTCCAGACAGTGGTTGGAAGTGGGTGGCGAGGATGCCTTTGTCTTTTTATCCTGAGTAGATGATATTGATGAATCCCATTGGCTGTTGACTTCACCGACTCATAGGAGTTTTCAGGTGAAGAGTGGGGACTCATGGCCGAGGTCAAGTGAGGCCACTGCAGGCAATGACCAGAATAAGCAACATCTGGCTATTCTTATTAGACTGTGAATTGTGAAACATAGCTAGGGGAGCCTCAGTCATGAAGCACTACTCTGCCCTTTGTGGACACACGCCTGCAGAGCGTAGGAAGTTTATGTTCCAGATACCCTGGGAACATGGTCTGTAGCCTAGGTTGTGGGAGTGGTGGAAAAGCTAGAAGGCAGCTTCTTCAAGGACTAGAAGCCACAACTTCAGGGGCCAGCCCAGAGGCTCAGTCTTCACAATACTGGATCCCTCTATTCTATTTGTGGTTGGTATGCTCTTCTAGTGATAGTTCTTTTATCTTCTTTCTGTCCAAACTAGCTGTAGAGGATAATCACTTCAGCAACTCACATATGTTTTCAGATGAGAATTTCTCCATTGTTTTGAAATATTTTTTATAAAAATGGTTGATTGCATTTGAAATCTATTTACATTACTGCAAGAAATGTAGTTATTACTTTCATCAACTAAAGGAGAAAAAGATCTTCTGGATTCTGTAAATTTAATTTCGGCTATCGCAAATATTGAAGGGTTTTAAAAATAGTTTTACATTTTATTATCACCTACTTGAACAAAGGCAGTTTTTAGTTGTGGTGACCATTAAAAACTTTGAAAAGAGCTTCATTTAAAAATATCAATTAGAAATCGTATGTGGCCAATTCAAGCATAAAATCCAGTATAAAATAGAAGTTATCATAGAAGTAAGTTCAAGTTGCCTATTAGAATTTTGATGGCATTTTATTTGGATGTTTTATAGAAGTTTAATATTTAATATCCTCTGCATTACTCTGTATTTTGTCTGTTCTTATCATCATTATGTTTTATAAAGATTTCTTGAATTACTGCTATAATATGGAATAATAGTATGATATTTTATATTGCCGTAAAAATCTTTTAGTATACTGTTTTGCACTATACTAAATAGTACTTTTACAATTCCCTATTATAATTTTAATAATTCTTGTTATAAGTGATTTACAGTTTTTTTAACGGAAAACTCTCACTTATACAACAATCTGGTGATTGTTTTCTGTCTTTGTGAAGATGAGGATGAGGAAGCAGTGAGGTTGAGTCTTGCCTGCATTCATGGAAAATGTAACTGGTCACTCTCGTTTGCTTTCTGCTCTTGTGCTTGGCAGATCTGTGCAAATCTTCTGAAGAATAGAGGACACTCCATCCAAACCAGAAAATTAAGATGTTGTTTATAATAAATATGATTTCCATTGTTATCATAATTATTTTAAGAAAATGCATAATCTCAGAAATCTGTATAAGTACTCATTGTAAAATATCATTAAACATTACAGCAGAGGGAATGAAAAAATAATCCTTCTATGGGTAGAGGATGTTTTGCTTTGTGGAATACCTGGCTGATAGGAAAAAGTGCTTCATTGTCTCGGGAGAGAGTAGAAAAAGGTACCTGATCCAGGAAACTATAAAGTAATACACTCATGAGAAAAATAATACAAGCGTATGCATAACTCACAGTTTTCAAGCCATATAAGGCTGGAGTAAAATTAAGGTTATTATAATAGTCTGCTATAACCATTCTCCAGTTTTGTCCCATTGCTATTGTAAGACATTTTGCCATAGTCAACCTCAAATCTGTCTGCATTTATTTTCAACTCCATCATCTCTTCTGCAGTACAAACTAAGCTAGCTTCTTCATTGATCTCCTTGCATTCTTCTGGTAGCTTCCTATTGCTTTTATGGAAACAATTCCATAAAATTGCCAGTATGGACTCCATGGCCTCCTTTGAGCCATCCTCTGTGTAGCTCTCCATCTTCACCTGGCCCTGAGCAACATCTTCAACATCTTTCTTTTCTTTTCTTTTCGTTTGTTTGTTTGTTTTTTTTTTTTTTTTTGAGTCTTGTTCTGTCACCCAGGCTGGAGTGCAGTGCTGTGATCTTGGCTCACTGCAAGCTCTGCCTCATGGGTTCAAGCGATTCTCTGGCCTCAGCCTCTCAAGTAGCTGGGACTACAGGCATGCGCCACTGCATCTGGCTGATTTTTGTATTTTTAGTAGGCACAGGGTTTTGCCATGTTGGCCAGGCTGGTCTCGAACTCCTGAACTCAGGTAATCTGCCCACCTCAGCCTCCCAAAGTGCTGGATTACAGGCGTGAGCCACCACACCTGGCCAGCAACTTCTTTCATCATATCTTCTAAGCACCTTCTCCACACCACCAATGGGCCTCTGCCCACTGCTGCTGGTACGTCTATATTTTCCTCCTCCATTCTCTTGGCCTCCATAACCCCTTTTTATCCTTAATATTTGTACTTCATTCTTATACACTTAGAGAATCTTTCCCTGACACCCTTATTTGGCGAATAGCTCCTGTCACAGGATTTGAAAAGATGACATAAACTTTGACATAAACTTATGAAGAACTTTTTTCTTGGTTGTGCTTTTCACATTTACGATTTTTCATTACTTGGTGATTGTTTGATTAATGTCTGCTTTCTTCATCAAACCATTTACGCTCTGTGAAAAAGGACTGCGTCATTTTTTTGCTCACCACTGTGCTCCCAGGACCCAATATGGGGTCTGATCCAATGTAAGTGCTTAGTACACATCAGCTGCTATTTGTTATTAATCATTACGTAGTGAACCCAGCTGATGCACTTCTGCTTAGCCTTGGTCACTTGCTCTTTTCCCAAATTTGGCTCCTGCCATTTCTGCAGCAGCAAACCTGGCTAAGGCCCCCATCACCTGTGTCCTGCCACTGCCTCTTCTGGGGACAAGAGTCAGGCTTCAGCAGTGGCCTCCATGGAGCCCCCGGTGCTGAGAACTGTGGCAGCAGCAGACGTTGTCTGACCCCAGCAGACCCACGAGGCTCCAGCTTCCCAAGAGGCTGTTCGGAGGGTTCAGGCAACACAGCCAAGCACTGTGGAGGAGTTCACATCCTATGGGGTGAACTTGGACCAGTGAGACACAGAGACGCAAAAGAGCTGGCAGAGAAATTGCTTGTTCTTCCCTCTGAGGCAGTGAAACACACTAGTTCCATTCCAGTTTTCCAGGGACATCTCCCATGATGAATATATTTTTGTCTGAAACTTGGAACAGTTTAGTCTTGCCAAGCTTGTGTTTTTCCTTCTTCCTTCTCTGTCTTCCCTTTTGTGCCTTTCTCTTGTGGCCAGGCATTGTACTCAAACATTAAGATTTGCCTCAGGCTATTTTCCAGGAACCTCAGGCTTAGATAATTTTCCTTATTGTTTTAAATATTATCATATTCTTCCCTAGGGACATCAACCTAAGCATTCAGAAAATATTGGACCTCATTCATGAATTTATTAGCTAAAGATTTATTGAAGCAATACTAGGAGACAGATTATGTCCCAGGCTTCTTAGTTAGCAAAATAAAGAGAAAGTTATTCCTGAACTTCAGCAGGTCACATTTAAGGTGAGATAAGAGGAAGCAGACATGTAAACCAGCAATGTGAGGATTACTGTATGTGTTCAATAAATAAGTAACCAGTAACTGTGTCAGGAGGGTTTTCCCATGGGATGTTCACATGTAAGATGAATCCTAAAGGAGGAGGTGGGCTTTTTCCAAAGCCTAAGATGGGTCAGAGAGAAGGAGCGTAAGGAGATTCTCCAGGTAGAGGGAGGAACAGACATGTGTGTATGAAAGAGAGGAAGATCATGGCACATCCAGGGAAACTGCAAGAGTTTCCTTGGAAATGAAGTTGGGGAGGACTTTGGGCTCAAAGCCACAAAGAAACATCATCTTTACATTGTGGTCTGGGAACCACATTTCTGAGAAACACTGTCAAGAAGGTCCAGAATAAAATGAAGAAAATGACTGAGGGGGCCCGGTGTAAATAAGCTTTGTTTATTTATTCCCTGCTTCAGTTTTTAGAAGGATTTCAGACACTCTAAACTGCCTACATTCTGAAATAGAAAGATTGAGAGTTGATATAATCATAAAACATGGCATTTTAGATCAGGCAGGACATGCAGAGAGGCTGCTGTTCCTAGAAATTCTGAGAGTTAAATGGTAGATATAGCATAGTTGATACCCAAATTAGGTATGTTTTTGATACCTCCTTCTTCTGCAGGGCACAAGCATTTTCTTTTTTTTTCTTTTTTCTTTTATTATTATTTATTTATTTATTTTTATTATACTTTAAGTTTTAGGGTACATGTGCACAACGTGCAGGTTACACGTACCCTAAAACTTAAAGTATAATAAAAAAAAGTCTGATCTTTGACAAACCTGACAAAAACAAGAAATGGGGAAACAATTCCCTATTTAATAAATGGTGCTGGGAAAACTGGCTAGCCATATGTAGAAAGCTGAAACTGGATCCCTTCCTTACACCTTATATAAAAATTAATTCAAGATGGATTAAAGACTTAAATATTAGACCTAAAACCATAAAAACCCTAGAAGAAAACCTAGGCAATACCATTCAGGACATAGACGTGGGCAAGGACTTCATGTCTAAAACACCAAAAGCAATGGCAACAAAAGCCAAAATTGACAAATGGGATCTAATTAAACTAAAGAGCTTCTGCACAGCAAAAGAAACTACCATTAGAGTGAACAGGCAACCTACAGAATGGGAGAAAATTTTTGCAACCTACTCATCAGACAAAGGGCTAATACCCAGAATCTACAATGAACTCAAACAAATTTACAAAAAAAAAAAACAAACAACCCCATCAAAAAGCATTTTCAATAATAATCGTGTAATGGAATGAATATATTTCATGAATAAACTAAAATTCTTACTTTATAAATGAAAATATTTCATTTTGGATTTCACACTGCGTGACTGTTTGACATTTTAAACAGAAATAAACATTCCCCATTGCCACATAGAAGGATAGAATGGAAGCAACTCAGACACTTTATCTGTGCCATCACTGTACTCTCATTGTTTATTTTTTAACTGTTGGTTAAATATAAAAATATGTACTACCACAGAGGTTGGAGATACAAACTACACCTGTACCTGAAGGGAGTCTAAATGATTCCTGATTGTTACAAACTTACTCTCTAAACCAATGTGTGCAGCTGGTCCTGCCTGTGTTAGGGCCTACTCTAGAATTGAGAGTCCTCTGAATTAATTTTATCTTTTGTTAATGGGCAATAAGCATGTGCCTATTTGATAATTATACACACATCAGTAAAAGTCAACATTAATAGCAGCAATTGTTTGACCAACAAATAATTTGGAGAAACATGTATTTTTCTCCCTGAAATCACTTAGAATTGCCAGTGCTTGGTGATAAGAAACACAGACTGATGTTTAGCCAGGTGTATTATTGTTTTCAAGTTCTTTAAGACAATGCACTTCCTTATTGCCCACACCCAGAACAGGCTGCCCCCTGGTTCCACCCTGGGTGCCATTAGAATTTATGCACATGGATTCTGGAGCTAAACAAATTGGTCCAAATTCTGCCTCCTCCACTTCCTGGGGGTAAGATCTTCAGAAAGTTGATTAACCTCTTAATGCCCTGGTTTCTTCATTGAAAAATACACCTATAGTAGTAACTGCCTTATAAATTGTAATGATGGTTGCATAAGTTAGTATGTAAACTGCTTAGATAAGTGCCTAAAGCATAATAAACATTAATACACATTAGCTAATTAGATGATCTGGTTAAAGAAGGTAAAGTGAGGTCTGGTGGGGAGAACTAAGCTGATAGCAGAGACAGGACTGAAACCTAAATCTGCCCCATTTTAATTCAGTTCTCTGATCTCTAAACAATATTGATTAATGTGGTTATGGTGACAAAATGAACAACTTCTCAACAGGACTTGAAGACTCAGAACTTTAAAGGATGAGAAAAGTTTTTTGGAAATTGGTTTATGCAACTGACACATACTAGTTTTGCAATGCTGAACCAAGTACCTAAGCCTCTCTGACTCGGTTTGACATGAGGTGTTACTGTATGGAAAATGAAATAATACATCTACAGCAACCACTAACTGTCTGCACCTGTTTGCTTCTTAAAAATCTATTATTTTATTACTATTATTGTTATACATAGATGCTTCCCAGTAGAAATATAACGTGAGCTACAAATGCAAGCCACATATGAAATTTTAAACTTCTGGTGACTACGTTATAAAAAGTAAAAAGAAACAGGTGAAATGAATTTTAATAACATTTTAATAACTCAATCTATCCAAATAGTACCAATGTTCTCTAATTAATATAAAAATTAATAATGAGATATTTTACTTTTTTTCTTGAAAACAGTATGTATTGAAATCCAGTGTATATTTTACACTAGAACATGTCTCAATTTGAACCAGCCATAGAGCAAATATCCAATAGGCAGAGATGATTAATGGCTATTATTTGAGATGGTACAGGTATACAGTTACTCTAACAGGTGGCATGAACTGAGGCTATAAAAAGGTATCAAAGACTTCTGATGATGCCTTGTAGCACATTTATATTTTGGATAGTCAAGTGAAATCAAGGATGTCTGATGGAGTTCATGAACCTTCAAGTATTTGACCTAATATAAGGAAATAGACATATATCCTTATATTTGACATGTATCCTTACATCCTCACGTATAAGGATATATGCCATTTCAAAGATGTAACAATGATTTTTGTAAATGCCCACATAGCATTTAATGGAAGAGAACAAAATTGAAAACACACTTTTTCCTGAAGAACAGATATTTTTCCTCCATTGGTCAGATTTTGAGATGTACATATCTACTGAGGTTGACTGCATTGTCCTTTTTGCCTTGCCAACCAGGAAGCTCATACTAAGTTGGGCATTCTACTATAATGGTTATCATTAGCCAAACTTTTTTCTACTTGCACTACTCTTGGCTCTTGGTTTTTGTCCTAATTAATTTGGCCTAATTAATGTTCTCATAGTCATTTATTGAAAATTATTTGAGGAGAATCAATATATATAGAAGAATAAGTAAATAAAACTTCCTTAAATGCATTCCTTAGTACCTGATTCACACAGGACACTGGGCTCAATGAATGACATCTTTATGTAAGACATGAATTAGAGTTTAATATTCATATAACAGTAATTAAACCTCAAACTATAGATTCAGAGACTGTCACAGCCTGGAAGCATTGAGAGATTATCTCTTTTGATTAATAGAGTCCTAGAGAAGTTTAGTAACTTTCGTAAAGACTTCAAGATGGCTAATGGCAGTCCTGGCCTTTAGAAGGCCTTCTTTCCAATATATTAGCTTCCTCTAAATCCATTTCAATAAGATTCCAATGAGCAAATCATCTCTTAATGGGTGGGCGGAGGCTGGGGCAATTTAAACCTTGACATTAGCTGTTGTGTCAGACATAAAGTAATAATGTATTATTTAGTATTTGCTAAGGACAAACTATGCTTAACCTGACCAATCCATCCTGTAAAGGAGTCTGCATTATCCATTCCTGATAATAGAACCATTATTCATGTGAGATGACACTGCACTGCAAGGTTAGACTATGAACATTAGTTTTTATCAACTACACTTGATGATATCACAGACATGCTAATTACTGAAATTACTGAATATAACTTGGCGTTGGTTTAGGAGAGAAAACAGACATTCACATCTACCAGTCATAAATTGGCTCAAGCCTACTGAAGAGTAGTTTATGAATATAAAGCAAATCCTTAAAAATGTGCATAGCATTGTACCAAAGATATAGCTTCCAGGTACAGTATTTATCCTGTCAACTTAGAGCCTCTGCTTACTTATTCATATTATAACTCATATATTCTTGTCACAATTTCCAATCCCTATCAGGACCTGGAAAGTTGGGTAGGTTCAATTATGCCCATTTTACAGATTAACAAACCAAGAATTGGCAGATTCAAGTAACTACCTTGCAGTCACACAACTAAGAGCTTGGATTCAAACTCAAATCTGTCTCCAAATCCAGTACTTTGAAGACTACGGTGAGTGTTCTAGAGTTTTAAAAAATTTTCTAATATAGTTTATGTTAAGGTTTCCAGATAAAATACAGGACATTCACTTAAATTTGTTTCATATAAGCAATAAATAACTTTTAGTTTAACTGTGTTACCATCATTGCATGGATGTCCATGCAATAGTTGGTGCACGCTTATATTAAAATTTCATTTTTGCTTATCTCAAATTTAAATTTAACCAGGTCTCCTGTACTTTTATTTACTAAATCTGGCAGCCCCATTCTGCGGGTATCAAGGTCCCAGGCCTGAAGATAATCAGAATAATGACAAGGAGAATGGAAGGTATAAAGCTGCTCAGCCACAGTTTTGACCCAAGAAAAGACATCAGGAGTTGTCTAAGGTTGTAGAGGCTGCAAGTAGCAGAGTGCTTACCTAAGACAGAGCCTTCATCCAGACAGACAGAGAATGCAATGACTATCTTATGTTGTGTAATCATGCAAAATAAATTCCAGTCTCCTCAGAGGGAAATATTTAAATTTTTTAAGAGTTAAACAATGGTGTCAAATAGGAAAACAAGAAAATATATTCATTCTTACACAAAATATTTTGAGAAAAAAAAGCAGAGTCAAACACTTAGTGAAGAGAATGTATGTTTGTGATAGCGAGACAGTATGAATGACTCTATAGATCACAGTGAATTCATTGATTGGATATAAAATTGAAAAGGAGGGATGGAAGATAAAGGGTAATAGAATGTAAATCAGTCATTATTATAATTGTTCGAAGAAATGAACAAACGCTATATAGATGTAAAATCTGTCAGGTTTCCTAGAAACACATCTGATATGTATTCAGGAGGTTTATTGGGAGTATTCCATGAGGAAGTGAGGAAAAGCAGGATTGGGCAGAGGGAAAAGTTAAATTGGAATGCAGTTAACATGGATAACTCAGCCAAAAACATGTGGGGCTCTGAAGCTAGGATGCTCTTCAGGGTCGTCCCAACTGAGGCAAGGAGCCTGGGTTTTGTACCTTTGCATAGATGAGTCATGAGATGAGGGCTGCCCTGGAGTGGGGATGTAACCTTGGGGGCAGCTCATTCCTGTGGCTGGAGGCAATTCCCAGAGCGGAGCAAAGTGGTGATCCTCCATCAGGCACACTCTTGGCAGCTGGGAAGGTGAATGCCTGAGTCCTGAAGAGGATGCGGGTGGCACATCACAGCATCCACCATAACCGACTCCTTGCTCTGTTCAAATCTGCTTGTTTCTTACATTAAGTTTAGCCCATTGGAGACCAAGTTCTCGAGGATCCTGGATGTGTCTTTCTTGGGGAAACTTATAAGAAAAGGTTAGCAGGATGATGTATAACCCTTTCTTTTGAAGCTGGTCTTGGAGCTGTAACTGAATCACATTGTTTTCCTTATCAATCTAGTTTCCCTTCACCATTAGCTACTACCTATGCTGGTCTTAATCAGTGGCACAGACTCTCATCTCTGAGGAATCTGAGCCATTGGTCACTATGCTCTTCTCAGGCTGTGGCTTCAGTTCTTGACTACTTACCGTCAAGATTAGGCAAAGATCACCAAGTGACGGTCTGTGGGCCACTTGAACATCAAACTCTTTCTTTGCTATGCCAGTTATGAAACAGTGGAGGTCTGAAACAGGCAATGAGGGTCACCTACTTAAATCCTCTGAATGGGCCATCAGTTACTCCCATCAGGATAGTGAGTCTTTCCTTGCTTGCTTCTGTCTTGGCAAAGGAAGTCTGAAGTGATCAGATGGCAGCCATGGCCTAAAGTTCCACGGGTCTTTTACTATGTCTCCTGGTGAGGAATTTGACTGTGAAAATGGCTTGGACAAAATGGGTGACTGATGGGTAGGGTGAACTCCTGTGGGTATGGCCAGCTCTCAGTTGTAGTGATCTGGGGTCAGGGACACTGTTTTTTTTTTTTTTTTTAGATGGAGTCTCTCTCTGTTGCCCAGGGTGGAGTGCAGTGGCTCGATCTCAGCTCACTGCAAGCTCCACCTCCTGGGTTCACACCATTCTCCTGCCTCAGCCTCCCAAGTAGCTGGGACTACAGGCGCCTGCCACCACGCCTGGCTAATTTTTTGTATTTTTAGTAGAGATGGGGTTTCACCATGTTAGCCAGGATGGTCTCGATCTCCTGACCTTGTGATCTGCCTGCCTCGGCCTCCTGAGGACACTTCTATTCCATCTAAGCCAGGCTACAGAATTTGGGGGGGAGCACATGACAACCTCGTTGCTTTTCTTAGTAATTTATCTGTTTTGGATCAAGGGCATGCTTGGCAACTGAAGACTATGAAAATAGATTCCAAATCTTTGAGAATGGATAACAAGAATGATAAGAGACTCAAGATTTCAGTCAAAGAAGCATGAAATAAGGGACTCATGACTTGAGTCAGGGAATTTTCCAACTTGACCAGAGTTATGAAAATGTAATCAAGAAACTATAGTAGATGTGAACCGAGCGACAGTGGTAGGCCATTTGGAGAAAGGCTGTAGCATGAGAGTTTGCCTAATGTCCCAGAAAGAGCAAAGGCTGTGACGTCAAACAGATCCCCGCATGAAACTCAGCTCTGCTGTCACCCAACTTTTAGGCTTTCTCAGAGCCTCAGTTTCCTCATCTGTAACAAGGGGCTATAAATAGATTTTACATGTCACCATGCTTGTTTACTAAATTATAAGTTTAGAGATAATGTATGTAAAATGTACATCCTAGCTTCTGGCCCACTCCCACCCAATAAATACTTGTCCACCGTTCATTTAATTTGAATTATGCAGACAGCCTTTGAGATACACACACATTAGAAAAATTCCCATTTAGAAAATCAAAGGAGACAGGAACAAGAGCAAAAGGAGAGCAAGCCTTCCCCAGGTTATCAGTTTTGTGTGATCCTTGAATATGTTTGATATAAAAATGGCAGATGAAAATGCTGTAGCTCAGATCCAAAGTTAGTAAACATGCAGACTTTGATGAAATTATGAACAATTCATAATGAGGCTGCTGCTGCTGCTGCAATGACGGAAGCAAGCACAAGCCTTGCAGGTGCCAGGATTACAGGGGGAAGTGAAGAAGAGCATGAGATATGCATTTTATTGAAATTAAAGTTCAATGTGATATGACAGTTTGCCTTTTATGGCTGTTCATTTAAAACTAGGAAAGATCAGAACCAGTAACCAGGTCTTATTCTTTGGACCAAAACAATTAACTTTTAGAAAAAAAATCAAAGAACTAACCTACTATTTTAGCTCATTTAATTTTTATAACAATTTTATGAAAAAGGTGTGGTTCCTTTCATTTTAAAGAGGAAAAACAATGGAGACATACATAGGAAAAGTAGAGTTTCCAACATCACACAGTGAGGGTGAGATTTGAACTCCCAACAGCCATGTTACTTCCATTGTTTCATGCTCCTTCATTCCATGCCCATGCTGTTCCTCTGTGGTATGTTATTTTTATAAAGTATTGAAGAAATATTTTCACACTGTGTTACAGACTGAATGTTTGTGTCCTCCCAAAATTCATCTGTTGAAATTCAATCCCCAGAGTGATGATATTTGGAGGTGGAGCCTTTGGGAGGTAATCAGGTGATGAGACTGGAGACCTCATGAAAGGGATTGGTGTACTTATACCAGGGGCCCAAGGGAGCTCAGCTGTCTCTTCCACCATGTTAGGACACAGCAAGAAGGCTTCATCCATGAACCATAAAGCTGTTGCTCACCAGACTCCAAATCTGCTGGCATCTCGATCTTGGACTTTCGAGCTTCCAGAACGCTGAGAAATAAATGTTTATTGTTTAAGCCACCTAGTCTATGGTAATTTGTGATAGCAGCTCTGGCTGATTAAAACACAGTGATTTTTGGAATATTTGTAATATTGACTTAGTTAAAGCAGTTAATACACGTGTTGTACCATGAACTAAAGAAACAACTTGCAGATCACATTCTTCAAATGATAATTGATCAGTCAATAACCATGAGTTGAGTGTCTACCATGCTGAACTTGTGTTACACATGATAATTACTTTTTGCTCTCATGTCATGTTCTAATAGCTGTCATTGTTAAATATAAAAGCTAACAATTTCTGTTTTCCACACAAGCTCTTCTTAAACTTTTTTCCAAATTATCCTCACAATTCTTTTTGTCAATAGTTCCTAATTTAAATTAGTTGCTCATTTCACTGACAATTCCGTTGCATAGTCATCATTATTTTTCCCAGTTCCCATATTATTCCCATTCTCATTTCAGCCTTCTTCATCTTTCACTGCTTATTATTTACCTATCTGATGATTTTTAATGATAGCACCAAATACATTCAAATGAAAAATTCCCTATACACAGTGCTTGGGAAAGGCCTCTGATTATATTTGCTTTCTTTCTTTACCTCTGAAATTTAGAATTACTTTTAATGCTTTCTATGTGTTAGAAACTAGAAAAACAAAGATGGATCAGAGGTTACTGCCTTATGGACTAATAGTATAGATGGTGGAATGGTGAAGACATGTATTAAACATCCACAATATAATGTGACAGGTGCTGTAATCAAAGTGAGATCCAAGTATTGATGGAGCACTCAGTGCTCATTTGACTCTGCCAGGGGAGTCAGGAAATACATTCCTGAGAAAGTGATATTTGAGTACAGTCTTGAAGACTGGTAGGACTTTTCCTGATTGAGTGTTTGAGAGGGAAGGGCACTTTTGTGTGCTTGGGGATTAGAAAACTTTGGCTTGGTTGGAGAGATAGTACCTGTGTCCACTGGGGTAGAAGCAGAAGATTGTAAAGTGAGCTACAGAAGATGGGACCAGCCTAGATAATGAGAATGGAATCCCACTTTCAAGGGGAAATCATATAAAATGGACAATAGGGTTAATGGAAAATAGGGCGGGAGGTTTTGTAGAGGCAGAAGATCAGGCTCGAAGATAAGTTCATGGTCATGGAAGACTTTATGTAACATGCCAAAGACTTTGTCTTTTATTCCCTATGCAGTGGGACATCCTGATAGCTTTTTTCATGGAATGGACTTAGATTCGTTTTGTTGATTGTGGAGAACAAACTGGAGGAAAGAAGTTAAAAGGAAAAGGAATAGTTAAGCAGCTATTTAAGTAATTCAGGTGAAAGATGATGAATGGCTGGACATAGATATGATGAAAGAAAAAAAATCCCAATGTCCCCGCTTTTTGAGATCTCACTGTGTATTTTGGGGGAACGCAAAATATAATAATCATATACATAACAATATTTACATTTTTGTAGTGCTTTGAAAGAACAACTGCAACATCAAGTCAAGTATTTGTTGAGCACACACTATATGGCGGCCACTTTGTGTTAAGTGTTGTGTATGGTTTAGCTCAATTTAATTTTGTTCTCCCAACAGACTTACAAAAGAGGTAGAAGACATATGCTTCCCATTAGGCGAGAAAGAAACACGCCTGAGAGTCTAATGGATTACTCAAGTCTGTGCTGCCAAAGAAGAACAGAATCTTTAGGTGAGCAAAACTTCATACTCCTGTTCTTGGAGGTGTTCTTTCCAGGATACTGGGATTAACTCAGCATATGTCACATATATTAAATGTTTGATGTATATGCAGCCTATACTGAATGATTTCAGAGGCCCTTGGGCTGAGCTTTGAAAGCTGCGGGCTGAACTCCAAGAAGTAGAAGAGTGAAGGCTGAACGTTCCCAGTGGTAAAGAAGTATAAGTATTCAGGGCCGGGCGCGGTGGCTCACGCTTGTAATCCCAGCACTTTGGGAGGCCGAGGCGGGCGGATCACGAGGTCAGGAGATCGAGACCACGGTGAAACCCCGTCTCTACTAAAAATACAAAAAATTAGCTGGGCGTGGTGGCGGGCGCCTGTAGTCCCAGCTACTCGGAGAGGCTGAGGCAGGCGAATGGCGTGAACCCGGGAGGTGGAGCTTGCAGTGAGCCGAGATTGCGCCACTGCACTCCAGCCTGGGCGACAGAGCGAGACTCCGTCTCAAAAAAAAAGAAGTATAAGTATTCAGTTTCCCCTATAATTCCTCAGAAGACATAACTGGTTTTAATTAATCAATCAAATATTTATTTCACCTCCCCTCTGCTACAGAGGCTGTGATAGGACCAAAAGATTTCCGCATGCATGTGGCCACAGATTATCTGAGAAAGAAGCCATCTGTTAGAGTTGACAGGTTGTGGTCTCAGAAGTCATTGAACCTGGGCTTGAATTCTGACACCAACACTACATAGCTGTGTGGCTTTGGAAGTGTCATTTAACCTCTCTAATCCTCAGCTTCCCCACCTGTACAACTGAATCAGAAGTATACAAATTGCAGGGTTGCTGTAAAAATTGGAGTTTATATGCTAATATGCTTTGTACAGTATAGAACCAGGAGAAGGTGCAAAATCTAAGGTAGTATTTCATTATTATTATTATGAATTATTAATATCTTTTGATCTAGTAAGGAGTGTGGAGAGGGATGACAGTGTGAATCCTTCATAAATCAGGAGGTTGAAAAACAGAAGTTTGATTCCATGGGGAGTCTGCTAGAAGGTCTAGAAGCGCACAGTGGTGATGCTGGCAGGGGTCTTGGCAGCTAGCTAGGGCCTTTGTTCTTATTGTCCTTTTTAAAAAGGGTGGCACTTATAATGCTTGCAGTCTCTGACTCCAATACTGAGGGCAGAGGAAACTCCTGAGATGCCCATAAATATCCATTTTACTCTGCCTTTTCAGATTCTGCTTCTTAAATGCAATACAGCCCTTGCTACCTTTTCTTTACATCCCTTTGGTTTACTCTGTGCTTGCAGACGCCCCCAGCAGGGACCACCCTGGGCACACAAACAGTTGGAAGTTCATAACTGAAATAATTTTATCTGCCTCAATGCTGACACCTGCACAATGCACTTTGCATAACTTTGAGAAGTGAACCTGCTGTGTGCTGTTGGCAAAGGGGTTGGAGGCAGAGTGTTTGCTTCATGAGACCCAGGACAATGTAATTTAGAAAGTTCCCAATAGCATGGACCTGTCAGTGCACCATGCCACAGATCACATTTAGTTACTGGAGTCCCCATGGTTACATAGGATTGCTTTCCCACTGTGATACTAGTGATCAAATAAACTTTTCTTTTTCAAAATGAATATTGCTGTATTGCTATGTGTAACAGTAACAATGGTACTACCCTGTTGCAATAATTTTAGAGAATATAGAAAATTTTAAAGAAATAAAAAAGGGTTTTTGGATTCTGGAGCCAGGCTTCCAGGGCTTGAATCCTGGCCCTGTTACTTATTAACTGTGTGTTCTTGGATGGATGTCTTAGGTTCTGTGCCTCCGTTTCCTTTTTTATAAAAGGGGAATAATAAAAGAAGCTACCTCATTGGGCTGTTAGGTGTTTCAGGTGAAACACTGCACTTAAACTCTTTAGAATAATGTTGGGTTCTAAATAAATGTTAGCTATTATTGCTGCTCTGCTTGTACCTACCCTTCCATTCATGTATTTTATTTTCTTATTATTATACTTTAAGTTTTAGGGTACATGTGCACAATGTGCAGGTTTGTTACATATGTATCCATGTGCCATGTTGGTGTGCTGCACCCATTAACTCGTCATTTAGCATTAAGTATATCTCCTAATGCTATCCCTCCCCCCTCCCCCCACCCCACAACAGTCCCCGGAGGGCAATGTTCCCCTTCCTGTGTCTGTGTGTAGTTTCATATGTAAATAAATCATATTAATCATACTATTTTGAAAATCCTTTTTAAAAAATGTAGCACACTGTTGGATCTGTTTCCTTGTCTATATATAAAAAATCACCATCATCATTTAAAAAAGTGCAATGGTAAGAATGTGGCTTGCACAGCCAGATGGTCTGGATTTAAACTCTGCACTGCTGCTTACAAACTGTGTGGCCTGAATGGGCAAGTCATTTGACTTCTCTCTTCCTCAGTTTCCCTATGTGTAAAATGAGTATTAATAATTAATACTAACCTCATAGAATTCTTATGAGGATAAAGTAAGTAAATATTCATTTGTAAAGAACTTAGAATATAGAAAGTTTATATAAAGATTTATTTTAAAAGAGAGAGAGAGAGAAGAAAGCACAGTAAGGAATATTGGATGTTTTGCCTCCCTAGTGTCTCTTCCCAGGTCTGGTAGTAACAAAAGCCTCTCCCCTGCAGGACACTGTCCTCCACCCATCTGTTCACAGGGGGATCCTGGGACCAGGATAAGAAATTCCCAGTAGCACAGTGATGACTCCAGAGTTGACCTACAAAAGGAACTGTTTCCTGTGGTTCGGCTACACAGATGCCAGGCCAGGATCCTCCCTTAGGCTTTTCTGCAGGATCTACAGGAAAAGGTTGCTGCTGTCTGATAACAATATTTCATATCCTCAGTTGAACTCCTCATGTCCTCTACACCCCGGCCTACTCTACCCACAGCCTTCCACATCCCTATCCTCGTGGTTTCTCAAAGACCTTGACACCTCTCACTTACACTAAACAAACAGTCTGTCCATAAATTCTGTTGTAAGTTTCTTCAAACGTACCCAGAGTCCAACTACACTCACCATGTCCTCTGATGATACCCTGGGTAGATCCACAGCCATTCCTCACTGGGGGATCCACAGAGACACTCCAATGCTGTCCTTGCTCCCTGCCTGGGAAATAATATATGGTGATCCTTCAAACAAGTAAAGAGACCATGTTCCTCTTCTACTCAAAGTCCTGCAGTGACTCCCTGTATCTCCTAGGGTAAAAACCAAAGCCCTTACAATGGTCTACAAAGGTCTATCTAATTTGGTTCTTTGCTATGTCTTCTGTAACTTTCCCTCAATCTCACTTCACTCTAGCCCTAGAGGCCTTCAGAGGTTCTTGGAACACACCAGTCATGAATCTATATTGAAACTTTTAACTCTAGCCATTGGCTTTGCCTGGAATGGTTTTTGTTCCCAGCATTTGCTTGGCTAAATCCTTTATCATCTCCTCCAAGTTTCCACTCAAGGTTCATCTTTTCTAAGAGGCATGCACTAAGTAGCCAATTGTTTAACCCTGTAATTTATGCATAAATTATAATCATTTAGATATTCTATTGTATCTTGTGTTCTGACAGCAGCTATCGTCTTCTATCATTTTACATAATTGACTTGTTCATCATCTACTCCCTCACTCCGTCACATAGTATAAAATGCAAGCTTTTGGGGAAAGGATTACTTTTTCTATTTTGTTCATTAATATGTCTTAAGAACCTCAGCCACTGCCTGACATATAATAGGTACACAACAAAAATTTATTAAATTAATCACTTGAATTCGTAGTTCATCAGTACCTGAAACCAGATCTACTATTGGAGATTTTGGTTACATAAACACTAAGTTACTTATTTTATCTTAGCTAGTAGTAATGTAACTAGTAATTTATCTTAGAATTAGTATACTATTAGTATTAGATACTTAGTATCTTAGTAACTAGTAATTTATCTGAGCTAGTAATGGTATTCTGTCCATTCTGTCACTTTTAAGTAAGAGATTATCTCAATAGATGCAGAAAAGGCCTTTGACAAAATTCAACAACCTTTCATGCTAAAACTCTCGATATATTAGGTATTGATGAGACGTATCTCATAAGATAAGAGCAATCTATGACAAACCCATAGCCAATATCATACAGAATGGACAAAAACTGGAAGCATTCCCTTTGAAAACTGGCACAAGACAGGGATGCCCTCTCTCAACACTCCTATCCAACATAGTGTTGGAAGTTCTGGCCAGGGCAATCAGGCGGGAGAAGGGAATAAAGGGCATTCGATTAAGAAAAGAGGAAGTCAAATTGTCCCTGTTTGCAGATGACATGATTGTATATCTAGAAAACCCCATCGTCTCAGCCCAAAATCTCCTTAAGCTGATAAGCAACTTCAACAAAGTCTCAGGATACAAAATCAACATGCAAAAACCACAAGCATTCTTATACACCAATAACAGACAAACAGAGAGCCAAATCATGAGTGAACTCCCATTCACAATTGCTTCAAAGAGAGTAAAATACCTAGGAATCCAACTTACAAGGGATGTGAAGGACCTCTTCAAGGAGAACTACAAACCACTGCTCAATGAAATAAAAGAGGATACAAACAAATGGAAGAACGTTCCATGCTCATGGGTAGGAAGAATCAATATGGTGAAAATGGTCATACTGCCCAAGGTAATTTATAGATTCAATGCCATCCCCATCAAGCTACCAATGACTTTCTTCACAGAATTGGAAAAAACTACTTTAAAGTTCATATGGAACCAAAAAAGAGCCCACATGGCCAAGTCAATCCTAAGCCAAAAGAACAAAGCTGGAGGCATCATGCTACCTGACTTCAAACTATACTACAAGGCTACAGTAACCAAAACAGCATGGTACTGATACCAAAACAGAGATACAGACCAATGGAACAGAGCAGAGCCCTCAGAAATAATGCCGCATATCTACAACTATATGATTTTTGACAAACCTCACAAAAACAAGCAATGGGGAAAGGATTCCCTATTTAATAAATGGTGCTGGGAAAACTGGCTAGCCATATGTAGAAAGCTGAAACTGGATCCCTTCCTTACACCTTATACAAAAATTAATTCAAGATGGATTAAAGACTTACATGTTAGACCTAAAACCATAAAAACCCTAGAAGAAAACCTAGGCAATACCATTCAGCACATAGGCATGGACAAGGACTTCATGTCTGAAACACCAAAAGCAATGGCAACAAAAGCCAAAATTGACAAATGGGATCTAATTAAACTAAAGAGCTTCTGCACAACAAAAGAAACTACCATCAGAGTGAACGGGCAACCTACAGAATGGGAGAAAATTTTTGCAACCTACTCATCTGACAAAGGGCTAATATCCAGAATCTACAATGAACTCAAACAAGTTTACAAGAAAAAAACAAACAACCCCATCAAAAAGTGGGCCAAGGATATGAACAGACACTTCTCAAAAGAAGACAGTTATGCAGCCAAAAAACACATGAAAAAATGCTCACCATCACTGGCCATCAGAGAAATGCAAATCAAAACCACAATGAGATACCATCTCACACCAGTTAGAATGGCCATCATTAAAAAGTCAGGAAACAACAGGTGCTGGAGAGGATGTGGAAAAATAGGAACAATTTTACACTGTTGGTAGGACTGTAAACTAGTTCAACCATTGTGGAAGTCAGTGTGGCAATTCCCCAGGGATCTAGGACTAGAAATACCATTTGACCCAGCCATCCCGTTACTGGGTATATACCCAAAGGATTATAAATCATGCTGCTATAAAGACACATGCACACGTATGTTTATTGCGGCACTATTCACAATAGCAAAGACTTGGAACCAACCCAAATGTCCAACAACGACAGACTGGATTAAGAAAATGTGGCACATATATACCATGGAATACTATGCAGCCATAAAAAATGATGAGTTCATGTCCTTTGTAGGGACATGGATGAAGCTGGAAACCATCATTCTTAGCAAACTATCACAAGGACAAAAGACCAAACACCGCATGTTCTCACTCATAGGTGGGAATTGAACAATGAGAACACTTGGACACAGGAAGGGGAACATCACACACCAGGGACTGTTGTGGGTGGGGGAAGAGGGGAGGGATAGCATTAGGCGATATACCTAATGCTAAATGATGAGTTAATGGGTGCAGCACACCAACATGGCCCATGTATACATATGTAACAAACCTGCACATTGTGCACATGTACCTTAAAACTTAAAGTTCAATAATAAAAATAAAAAAAGGAAAACAGAGTTTAAAACAAAGTATTGTATATACTTACAGTGGCTTTGCTCTTGATGTCCTATTAATTGATATTTATGTGATTTACAAATATCTTCATAATAAATTATAGTTCATAAATATTCTTGCAAATGCAAATTTGTAAGTAGCCCCCAAATTATTTTTTCTAAGGAAGAATTCTTTCCAATCAAAATTGTAGAAGTAAAATTTTTAGATTAAAGGTTTTTGAAATGCATTGCCAAATTGCACTCTAAAATGAATTTTCTAATTTATAATTGTAGCCAGCAATAGATTAGGGTGTTCCTTTCCTCACACTCTGGCCAAAACCAAGAGGAGAACAGTAGTATCTCATTGTGGTTTAAATTTGAATTTCCTTGATAAGTAATGAGAATAAGTATTTCTTAATGTTCATAATAATTTAATTTTTTATTATGATATCTTTACCTGTTTTTAAAATCTATTCAGAATTTGAATAATGAAACCATTCCTTCACATCAGCAGTTCCGTTTCAGAGGGTCATATCCGCGTGTGAACATTTCTGTCTAGGAGGAAAATTTAGATATAGCCCCCCACCCCCCAAATCTTGGGATTTCCTTCCAGAAGGCTTATGCTGATGTTTACATGTCAAGACCAAGCAGATTTGGACTCCAGATTTGAATCAAGCCTCTTTGCAGTGGTCAGGGGACTCAGGTTATTCATAATGGAAATTCATTTTCAATGGGCTCAAGGAATTTATTGAATGCCATAGAGACCATAAATAAGACAAAGATAAAGTAAAACCAGAAAATTACCAACCAGAATATTTTCTTCACCCACCCTTGTTTCTTTATGTGCATCCACTTCTCCTTCCCTTTTCTGCCTTACTGCTCTAGACTGTAGAGAAAAGATTCTCTTTTACTTTGTCTCTCAATCTCTGTCTCTCTGTGTGTGTGTGTTTGTATTTCTATCTCCTTTCATTCTCCCTCTCTCATTCTGTGTTATGGGCTGACTTGTGACCTCTCAAAACTCCTGTGTTGAAGCTCTTAACCCTTACTTACTACCTACACATTATATTTGGAGATAGTCCTTTAATAAAGATGATTAAGTTAAATTGTTTAACTTAACAACTAATACACCCCTCTTTTATTCTCTCTTTCTCCCTTCCTTCCTTTCTCTTTCTGTCTCTAACCTCCTCTTCTCCTTTTTCTGTTATAGTTTGAAAAATCCCTGTTCGGACCATGATGGGTTGCATACCCAGTCATTATAGCCAAAGTTCGAGGTATCACAAATTTCCACTAAAACCATAGATTTAAAATGGGATAGGGGAAAGATGAACAACTTCCTCTACACACTCCAGAAGGGGGCAAGCCTTCCTTAAGGTGGGAGAGGAGGGCTGGACAGAGGGCATGTCCACTAGACTCTTGGAGGGTATGTTAAAGGCAGCCACTGATTTGATAGACAAAGGATACTGAGAATTTTTCCAAAGCCAAATCTGAGGATCAAATTTAATACCAATTAAGAGTGTCCAGGTATAGAAAAACAAAACAAAACAAACATACAAACAAAGGAACACCATCCGGGGAGTCAGCCTGAAGGTGGCATGAACAAATGGACATATTTTGCTGCACAATTATTTACTTGCATGGACAGGTTGGACAGTACAGCCATAAGAGTGAAAACAGTATTCTGATAATAGTCCAACACTTGATGTTAGAAACCAGGGATAAGAACTTACTTTGTCTTTTACTGTTTTGGGTATCTTAAGTAAGTTATTTAACATCTATGAGCCTCTGATACCTTGGATTTGTAAACTAAAAAGTAGCTGAGACAGATCTCAATCATTTTAGTTTATTTGCCAAGGTAAAGGATATGCCTGGAAAAAATAAACATGGAATCACAGAAACAGTCTGTGGCCTGTGCCTTTCTCTGAAGATGATTTTGAGGGCTTCAATAGATAAAGGGGAAAAGTGGGCTGGAAGAGAAAGAAGGAGTTTATGATAATCCACATGTTGCAAGAGAAAAGGAGCAGGTAGCAGAAGAGTTAACTATGTATTTCTCTTGTGCTCAGTAAATCTAGCACTTTACATAGGATAAGGTGAACATACATCCTACCTATGGAGATATTTAACCTTTTATCTATAGCTGTCTGCTTAGTAACAAAAGAAAAGGCAGCTTCTTAAATGACTCAACTTTCAGCTTAATTTTTTTCTTTTGGCATAGTGAATTGGGGTCCTGAGTTTTTATTTTCCATTCACAGATTCAAAATGGAAGAAGTAATTCACCATGTCTATGATATCTGGCACATAATAAGTGCTCAATAAATGTATGACATCAAGCATTGCAACATAATACCTTGCGATATATATTTATAAGCTAAGTACTCTAACATAATCAAATATTCTTCTCATTTGCAGTAATCATTCAGATCTCTAGGACTAAAGAAAAATCCAGAGATGTGGGGAAAGGACTCTAAGCTCATCTATTTATTTTTAATATGAAACACATTTCATCTATTTTAGCCTGACATAAAAAGTATGGCACCTCAGAATTTTGTGAAATGGTGAGGTACACGTTATTAATGCCTACCACTATTCAGTTTTCCCTGTTTTCCTTGGCATTTTGGTAACTGGAATTGCTAATCCCCTTGCAGTTGGGCAGATTCATGTGACAAGTTCTGATGAATGAATCGAGAAGGGGAGTGGCTGTGCTGCTTCCATGTGGATATTTTGAGAAGCTCCCTAACAATTCTCATATTCATCTTACTAATATTATGGTGGTGATATAGTTTGAATGTATCCACCAAAAGGTCATTTGTTAGAACCTTAATTTCTTACTGCAGCAGTGCTGGGAGGTGGAGCCTAGTGGGAGGTGCTTTGGTTGTGTGGCCTCCACTCTCATGAATGGATTAATGTCATTCTTAAAGGAATAAGCTAGTTTTTGTGGGAGGGGGTTAGTTATCATGAGAGTGAGTTGTTATAAAAAGCAAGCTTGGCTTCCTCTCTGGCCATGTGATATCTCCCACCATGTTATAAAGCAGCAGGAGGCCCTGGTCTGATGCTTGCACCATACTCTTGGACCTTCCAGCATCCAGGACCATGAGCCAAAATAAACCTCCATTCTTTATCAATTACCCAGTCTGTGGTATTCTGCTAAAACAACAGAAAATGGACTAAGACAAATGGTATTCACTGACAAAGTTTAATATTGATTTCGCAGAGCCCTGAAGAGTTTTCCCAACCCAGGGTGCAGAAGGCTTGATATTCCAATTCTGAAGTACTATTCCCTGACTCCTGATATCAGACTATAGTTAGAGCCTCTTTTGTTTATCCAAAACACATCTTGACCCCTGCAAGTCTTTGCTAAGGTGTAACTTTCTCCGTTTAGAATCTGTTCCTGGATGGGGATTGTTTTGAATTTGCAAAAACACAAGGTTTACTTAAAGTAAAATCATTATGGTGCTTTGTTTCTTTCTAATGCTATTTCCATTCTTTTAGTGTACTTTAGAACACTTTATGATAATCACAATCTCTCCTTCCCTACTTCAGAATCATGCAAAGGCTTTAAAATTCTTTAACTCTTCCAATCTCTCACCATTCATTTTATGCGTTGATTTTTTATTATTAATTTTCCCTTGTTTTGATACCCCTAAGTTGATCAAAACAATTGTTGTCTGATGTTGTATTGTTTAGGTTTACTTACAAGTTTATCCATTTTTAAAATTCATCTTTCTATTTTGCAGCATATATCTTCCTTCTGGGTTTACTTTCTTTCTTCATGAAGTACATTGTTTAGTGCTTTATTTATTTATTCATTTTTAGTGATGATCTGTTAGTGATTATGTCTCTCAAATTTTGTCTTATAATTTCTTTATTACACCCTCAGTCTTGAAAGACAGTTTAAATGGGTATAGAATTCTAACCTGACAGTTTATTTCCCCAAAGTTTCAATGATATTATTTTGCTGTTTATTAGTTTCTCAGGTTGGTGTAGAGAAGCTCATGTTGGTCTAAAACACATTCTTTCTCAGCAAATCTGGCTTTTTTTTCCCTCCGTCGTTGCTCCCAAGGCCTCCTCTTTGTCTTTGGTTTCCTGAATTTTTCAATAAGATTTCTAGATGTGTATCTTGTTTTGTTTATCCTTTATATAACTCAATGTTCTTCTTAATAAGAATATTCATGGTGTTCCTCAATTCTGGAAAATTCTCAGACATCATCATATCTTGTATTGTCTCATTTCATCTGTTTTTTCCTTGTGTAACAGTATAATAGACATGTTGGAATGACACAATTTATTCAGTTGCTACCTCTTTGGTTCTTTTTGCAGTGGTATGGTATTTTTCTCATATCTATTTTTCATTACGTGGCTCTCTCTAAAGAATTAATTGTGTTGAGTTTACTATTTAACTTGTTCGTTGAGTTTTCAACTTCAATAACTGCTTTGTTTCTTTACAGAAGTTCTATGTATCTGTTCCTTCTTTCACAGTGTTTTTTTCTTATGTTTCTAATTTCTTGTTTTCTGACATTAGCCATAGTTTGCTTGTCTATTATATGACGAAACAATCTAGAAAGGGTTAAGAAAACATTTTGAGGTCAGAACACATGGTTTGAATCTCAAGCTTGCTATGTATTAGCTGAGTTATCTTAATACACATTAACTTTTAAAGCCTCCCTTTCTTCAAATGTAAAATGAACGTATGGGTATAATCTATTTTATTGAGATATTAGGAATTAATATTATATTTAAAATAATTAAAAGAGCATGACACATAATTGCTCAAAAAATGTTAGCTCTGTCTTCACCATCACCATTATCAAAAATGTTAACTCTGCCAGGGACTTTTCTGTTTGATTTGTGAACTCATTGCTAGTGAGGTTTTATCTTTCAGAATCCTGTGAGTCTGGGTATGGTGGGGTATTCCTAATGGTCATTTTCTATTTATTTCTCTCAAGTATCTCAGGAGAAATTTCAGGCTGGGCTCATGTTTTATTTTAGTTTCCTGAGCTCTGTGTTGCTAAACTGAGTCCCTAAACCTGAGGGTCTGCAGGTTCATATTAGGATTTGAGGTTACTATTACTCAGTAATAGTAACAGTTGTTGGTCTGTCTGCCTGCATGTCTCTCTGTCTTTCTGTATTTCACTAGATTTCTATTATCTTTGTTTTTCTCTCTACCTCTCCTGTTTTTCATTTTTGGTTTCATCTTATCGCTTTTATAACCTTACTGCAAGTATTCATGAGTTTATTCCCAGAGTCTAGCTCAATCCTTGCTACAGATACAAGGATTAAATAAATGAGTAGTTTTCCCCCTTTACAGAAGTGTCAATTTACTGTTTTGAATATAAATTGAAAATGTACCCTTTGTAAGAAGACACCCTTACTACAGTAATACTCTTATTCCTATTCCTTCCACCATTACTACTGATGTGATAGCAGTTTCTTCAATGACTTCAATACTTATTCTGTGCCAAGAGTTTTTTCGACAATGTATGTATAAATTCATAAAACCCTCATAACCATCTTGGAGGAAAGATACTATCATTAATGCCCTCTTACTGATGAATAAATAGGAAAACTAACCTGTTTTAGGTCAGTGTCTCTCAATTGGGAGCAATTTTGCACCTTCACCGGGGGACACTTGGCAATGTCTGGAGACATTTTTGGTTTACACAGCAGGGGATGGGGATGTTACACAGCAGGGGAGTTACACAGTTACACAGCAGGGGAGTTCAGAGATGGTGCTAAACATTCTATAATATACAGGATCATACACTTAAAATATTATCTAGCCTCAAATGTTAAAAGTGTTGATGTTGAAAAATACTGAGCTCAACAGAATGCATGATTTTTTGCTTCATTACTTTTAACTTCATATACACTTTATTTTGCATACGCATATATTTTTCTAAATACCATATATTTGTATTGTTTAAATCTAATCTGTCATCCTTTATCTGTTAATGGGCGAATTTGACTAATTTATGTTTATGTAATTATTGACATAGTTGAGCTTATATCTACCATCTTAATTTATTATTGCAGTCTCTACTTTAATCCTTTACATCTTTCAAAAGCTGATATCATATGAAGGACCATAAATCCTCCTTAATATCCTTGCGGATGATGGAAAGACTAGAAGGTAAGAAGATACTAATTGAAAATTAAACAATTTGGAAGAGGAGAACCCTACTTTTTGGCTGTCTACAAAATTAGGTTATTAGACTAGACAACTTAAAAATTCTAACATGAGGATGATAGATAATAAAACTGTCCTGCATTTGGGATTCATGCTAAATGAGTACAGGCATACCTCACTTTATTGTGGTATACCTCAGGCATACCTCACTTCATTGCTTTATTGTGTTTTTCAGATATCATGTGTTTTACAAATTGAAGGTTTGTGGGAACCGTGCATCAAGCAAGTCTATTGGTGACATTTTCCCAATAGCATTTGCTCACTTTGTGTTTCTGTGTCACATGTTGATAATTCTTACAATATTTCAAATCTTTTTATTATTATATCTGTTCTGGTGATCTGTGATCAGTGATCTTTGATGTTACTACTGTAAGTTTTTTTGGATGCTGTGAACTGTGCCCATATAAAACGGTGAATTAAATCAATACACGTTGCGTGGTTCTTACTGCTCCAATGACCAGTTATTCCCCAACCTCTCTCCCTGTTCTCAGACCTTCCTAGTCCCTGAGACAACAATCTTGAAATTAGGCTAATTAACAATCCTACAATGACCTCTAAGTGTTCAAGTCAAAGGAAGAGTCACAAGTCTCTAACTTTAAATCAAAGCTAGAAATAATTAAGCTTAGTGAAAAAGGCATGTTGAAAGCTGAGATGGGCAGAAAGCTAGGCCTCTTGCACCAATCAGCTGAGTTGTGAATGCAAAGAAAAAGTTTCTGAGGGAAATTAAAAGTACTACTTCAGTGACTGCACAAACGATAAGAAAGTAAAATACCCTTATGCTATTATGGAGGAAGTTTTAATGGTCTGGATAGAAGATCAAACTGGCTACAACACTCCCTTAAGTTAAAGCCTAATCCAGAGAAAGGCTCTAACTCTCTTCAATTCTATGAAGGCTGAGAGAGGTGAGGAAGCTGAGGACAAAAAGTTGGAAGCTAGCAGAGGTTAATTCATGAGGTTTAAGGAAAGAAGCCATTTCCATAAAATAAAAGTACAAGGTGAAACAGCTTATGCCGATGGAAAAGCTGCAGCCAGTTATCCGGAAGATCTAGCCGAGGTCATTGACGAGGTGGCTACACTAAACAACAGATTTTCAATGTAGATGACATAGGCTTATAGTGAAAGAAGATGCCATGTAGGACTTTCATAGCTAGAGAAGAAAAGTCAATTCTTGACTTCAAAGCTTCACTGGATAGGTAGGCTGTCCTGTCAAGGGCTAACGCAGCTGTTAACTTTAAGTTGAAGCCAGTGCTTGTTTACCATTCTGAAAATCTTAAGGCCTCTAAGAATGATGCTAAATCTACTTTGCCTATGCTCTAGAAATGGAAGAACAAAGCCTGGATGACAGCACGTCTGTTTAAAGCATGGTTTGCTGAATGTTATACACTCACCATTTAGACCTATGGCTCAGAAAAAACAAATTCCTTTCAAAATATTACTGCTCATTGGCCACACACCTGGTCAACCAAGAACTCCAATGCAGAGGTCCAAGGAGATTTATGTTGTTTTCATGCATGCTAACGGAACACCTATTTACAACTCATGAGTCAAGGACTGATTTAGATTTTCAGGTCTTATTATTTAAAAAATACATTTCATAAGCTCCAGCTGCCATAGATAGTGATTCCTTTGAGGGATCTGGGCAAGTAAATCTTTTGGAAGAATTCACCATTCTAGGTGCCATTAGGAACATTCATGATTCATGGGAGGTGGTAAAAATATCAACATTAACATAAGTTTGGAGGAAGTTGATTCTAATCCTCATGGAGGACTTTGAGAGGTTCAAGACTTTAGTAGAAGAATGAACTGCAGATTTGGCGGAAATAGCAAGAGAACTAGAAAGAAGTGGAGCCTGAAGATGTGACTGAATTGCTGCAATCTCATGATAAACCTTGAATCATGAAGATTGTTTCTAATGGATGAAAAGGAAAGTTATTTCTTAAGATGAAATTTACTCCTGGTGAAGATGCTGTGAACATTGCTGAAGTAACAAGAAGGATTTAGAATATTACATAAACTTAGTTGATAAAGCAACAGCAGGTTTCAGAGGATTGACTCCAATTTTGAAAGAAGTAATATTGTAGATATAATGCTCTCAAACAGCATCATATGCTACAGAGAAATCTTTAGTGAAAGTAAAAGTCAATTGATGTGGCAAATTTTATTTTTGTCTTATTTTAAGAAATTGCCACACCACTCCAGGCTTCAGCACTCACCATCCTGATCAGTCAGCAGCCATCAACATCAAGACAAGACCCTCCATTGGCAAAACCTTCATGACTTGCTGAAGGCACAGATGATCATATCATTGCCATGTTTTAGCAATAAAATATTTTAAAATTAAAGTGTATACATTTTTTTTTTTTGAGACATGGTCTTACTCTGTCACCCAGGCTGGAATGCAGTGGTGTAATCTTGGCTTGGTGCAGCCTCCACATCCTGGGCTCAAGGGGTCTTCCAACTTCAGCCTCCCAAGTTGCTGGTACTACAGGCTCATGCCACCATGCCCAGCCAATATATTTTTTTTTTTTAAGAGACGAGGTTTTGTCATGTTGCCCAGGTCTCAAACTCCTGGTCTCATGTGACTATCCTCAGGCTTTGGCCTCCCAAAATGCTGGGATTTCAGGCATAAGCCACCATGCCCAGCCAGTATATTTATTTTTTAGACATAATGCTATTGCACACTTGAAAGACTATAGTATTGTGTAAACATAACTTTTATATGCACTGAGAAACCAAAAAATTGTGTGACTTTCTTTATTGCAATATTGGCTTCATTGAGGTAGCTTGGAACTGAACCCACAATAGCTCCAAAATATGCCTATAGATTTTAGCTGCTTTTTGCCACACAAACAAACAAACAAAAAGGGTAGCTACGTAAAATGATACATATGATAATTTGTTTCACCTTTTTACTATCCATAACATCATGTTGTATATTTAAATATACACAATAACATTACTTCTAAAAATTAGATATTTAAAGTTTTTTGTAGCAGACTTTACCGCTGCTCATTGATTATCAATGTGCCTCCTCCCATATGCACACAAATGCTTATTCATCCTTGTAGATAGACAGAACCATATGGCTCTGTCTGACCAAAATCACTTCTGGACTGACGCATTTAAGAGCTAGTTTGTGATCCTCCTTCTACCTGTTTTTCTTGTATGAGTAACAAGTAAGGTTCCTTTTGGGATGATAAAGCATTTGTTAGTCTGAGTCTGTAGTGACAGTATTGGTCAGAGACCCTGGATGACATATTACGTGAGTAAAAATAAACTTTTGTTGAGTTAAGCCACTGAGATTTTGAAGTTTGTTATTGCAGCACAGTCTATGTTATGACTTCTCAGTGTCACAGTTAGCTGAGAAAAAGTTTGACTCAGAATTTTTTCCAGCTTTATTGAGATATAACTGACAAATAAAAGTTGTATATATTCAAAGTGTACAATGTGAAGATTTGATGTATATGTAGATTGTGTAATGATTGCCACACTCAAGTTAATTAACACAACCGTCACCTTTGTAAGGGAATAGAATGGTAGGTACAATGAGAGGTGGTAAAATTATTTATCACCTTCTTTGCGTTTCTACATAATTTTGTTCTTACTTCACATATAGCATGTGCCTTACTGAATTGCAGTGTGTATTTTTACATAGTACTCAGTTCCACTAGACAGTGAGATTTTTATTCAGGATTTTATGTCTAGATGATGCTTTATTTATCTTTATAGCCATACACATAATATGGTGGTAGGCACAGAGTAGATTCATGGATGTTGAGTAAAATAATGAATCTGTAAGTATACAAAAGCAACCGACAACTGGGCACAGTGGCTCACACCTGTAATCCCAGCATTTTGGGAGGCCGAGGTGGGCAGATCATGAGGTCAAGAGATCGAGACCATCCTGGCCAACATGATGAAACCCCATCTTTACTAAAAACACAAAAATTAGCTGGGCATGGTGTCATCTGCCTATAATCCCAGCTACTCGGGAGGCTGAATGAAGCAGGAGAATTGCTTGAACCAGGGAGTGGGAGGTTGCAGTGAGCCGAGATCACGCCACAGCACTCCAGCCTGGTGACAGAGTGAGACTCCATCTCAAAAAAAAAAAAAAAAAAAAGCAACTGACACAGGGCCTACACACAATTGGATGTTCAGCAAATTATTGGTTGAATGAATGAATAAATATCTGAATACATGAAAGAATGAAAGAGGCCACTTGTATTAGACTGTTCTCATGCTGCTGATAAAGACATACCCAAGACTGGCTAATTTATAGAGGTTTAATTGTCTCACAGTTGCACATGGCTGGAGAGGCTTCACAATCATTGTGGAAGGCAATTGAGGAGCAAAGTCACGTCTTACATGGTGGCAGACAAGAGAGCTTCTGCAAGGGAACTCCTATTTATAGAACCATCAGATCTTGTGAGACTTATTATCTACCAAGAGAACTGTATGGGGGAAACTGCCCCATCCTTTAATTATCTCCAACTGGGATCCATCCACGACACATGGGAATTATGGGAGCTACAATTCAAGGTGAGATTTGGGTGGGGACACAGCCAAACCATATCACCACTGTATACCAGGAAAGAGGGGTGAAGTTACAAAAGTTGTAAACAGGACCCTAAAAGCAAGAGTCAGAAGGTCTCTGAGACAAACTCCGTGTATTTAATGATCTGTGAGATGCACCCACATCTCTTAGCTGTAGTAAGAGATGTGTCAGGGAACCAGCTGCTGCTCCCTGGTGGTGGTGTCCTTGGTGGAGGTTGGGGAGGGGAAAGGGCTCTCTGGATGCATGGGTGTGGGGGTGATTTACTTAGTGAGGTTACAGGCAAGTGGCAGCACATATTAGGAAAGAAGCTATTGTAACAACCTTTATAAGTCTAGGCTTAAGAAAAGCTGTCAGATTTGGATGGGGAAGACAGGCATAGAGAAGAAGGATAACGGTTCTGGAGTCTGAGCTAACCTGACCAGGTGCTCCAGGTATGGCTTGGAGTCTCGGAGGTGGCTACGTTCCAGGACCTGGGAAAGTAGCCTGGATAGAGGTCTGAGCCCGGCTACTGCTTTTGGGTCCAACTTCCATGCAGTTGCTAATTGGCTACCAGGAGCACTCCCCATGTGGCTGCAGATATTCCATTATCCAAGCTTCCTAATTGAGTCAGGGATGTCTATTTTTTATGCATCTACTCTGAGATTACTACTAGAAATAACTGTCTCCAACACTTGTATTATTTTTGTGTTGTGCTTGTGTGATTAATGGTTGTAAGATGAGGTGAGATAGTTAGTGTGCTCAAGCATTGAACTCTGGGGACAGATAGGAGCAACCTGGGTTGACCCTGAGCTGCGAGAGATGTGGGGTAGAGAAGGGACTCTGGCTGTACTAATAGAAGAGGCTCACATTTATTGGACAGTTCCTAGATTTTTGGGAGCTCAGCTAAGGATATTTTCGTAAAAACAAGACTCCTGAATTTAAATCCAGTAGTGGGACTTTGTGAGAATCATTTAATCTTCTCAGGCCTCAGCCTTCTCATCCGAGAAATGGGGATAATGATTCTATTATCTCATGAAGCTGCTATGAGTATTAGTGAGTTAATGAAAAAGAAAAACTTAGAACAATCTGACAGATGGTGAGCCTTCAGTCAATGTTATTGATTTTTGTTGTTATTGTTTAATTCTCACAATTCAGTGGGTCCTATTGCTATTCTTACTTTCTCTATACAGAAATTGGGGGACAAGTTCATGAGGTCTGTTAGTGAGGCCACTAGGACAGGAATCTAAGCCTCTCTGAATTTGGAACCTTGACTCTGAGCTACTTTACTGAGTTGGATTGTGTCTTCCAAATTAACAGGACCTCAGATTGTGACCTCAATTGGAAGCAGGGTCTTTGTAGATATAATTGGGTATGATGAGATCATACTGGATTAGGATGGGCTCTAAATCCAATGTGACTGGTGCAATTATAAGAAAAAGAGAGGCTACACAGAGGTGCTCCCCAGGAGAAGCCCATGTAAAGAGGTGAGATTGGAGTGATGCATCAAGAAGTTAAGGAACTCCAAGCGTTGCTGGGAGCCACCAGAACCTGGTAGGAGGCATGGGAGGATTTCTCACATCTCAATTTCAAATTTCTGGCACCCAGCTCTATGAGATAGTATGTTTCTGTTCTCTGAAGCCGCCCAGTTTGTGCTAGTACTTTATGTCATCTCTAGGAAACCACGATTGCCACTATACTCCTTGCTAGACTGCTAGTTCAGCCCTGGATGGAGCTTCTGTTTTGGGGGATTGAGGGTCTGGGATTCTCTGTGGAGTCTTTCCTGTGTCTGACTGGCAAGCCTATTTTTAACTTCAGCTTGTGAAGTTCATTTTGAGGGATTTTCTCACTTTTCAGTAGGAGTCAGACTTTACACCCCAGAATGCAAGAATGACAGAACTACAGAAAGGGCTTGTGAAGATGCCTAGAGGGTAAGAAAACCTTTTTTCCTTTGATTATTGAAGTCTTTGGGAAAAATTTAAATCATGATCATCAAAATAATTTCAAACATTGTCATGTCAAGCACTATATTAAGCACATTAAATGAATTATCTCATGTAATCACATTAAACACCATGAGGTAGCTACTATTCTCCCCATTTTCTAGATAAGAACACTGGCTCAGAGTGCAAGCAGTGTGTCACACAAGGGTGAAGGTTAGCTGGGCCATGGCTCTTGCCCCACACCCTTAAATGTCAATCTTGATGCACGGGAGATTCTCTGGCAATTTTGGCAGAAGTAAAATCACTGGAAATAGTCAAACTTCATTTGTACCTACTAGTCTATGATCTCCATTACATTGGATGAGGATGAAAATCAATCCATCCACCTTAAATCCAGCATGGTTTACATGGTTAGAACTTGGGAAAATAAAATTGCTGTTTTCAGCTTGAGAAGCTAAAAAACAAAATGAGAGAACAGTAATCAGAGGTTAGTTTGGAATCAGAGGTTAGTACTTTTGTATATTTCAGTAAGAAAACATCAAGATGATGTTAGAGTATTTCTGCAGCTCAATGTAGGCAAAAATTTTCATAGGGCATTAAGAAAACTTTTAAACTAGGAATGAAAATGACAATATAGTGAGTACGTTTGAAGTGCCAGACCCTTCTTTATACATATTTTCAAATTAATTCTTACTATAACCTTCAAGGTGGGCATCAAATATCCCCATTTTATACATAATAAAAGAGGGGCTTGGAGACATTATGTGACCTGCATTAGGCAAAAAAGTCCTCATCTCTCTGACTCCAAATGATACTTATAATTAATATGCATTTGGCAATTATGTTCCATAAATTATTTTAAAGGATTTAACATACGTTGACTCATTTTATCCTCACAGAAACCCTAAGAGGTAGGTTTTGTCATTATCCCTGTTTTAAAATGGAGGCTGCATAGTATTTAATATGGTTTGGCTTTGTCACCACCCAAGTCTCATCTTGAATTGTAGTTCCCATAATCCCATGTTGTGAAAGGGACCCAGTGTGTGATAATTGAATCACGGGGATGGCTTTTTCCTGAGCTGTTCTCCTGATAGAGAATAAGTTTCATGAGATCTGATGGTTTTATAAAAGTGAGCTCCCCTGTACATTCTCTCTTGCCTGCTGCCACATAAGATGTGGCTTTGCTCCTCTTTCACCTTCTGCCATGATTGTGAGTCCTCTCCAGCCATGTGAAACTGTGAGTTCATAAAATCTCTTTTTCTTTATAAACTACTAAGTCTTGGTATGTATTTATTAGCAGTGTGAGAACGGACTAATACAGTGTTCCATGGTGTATATGTACCATATTTTTCTTTATCCAGTCTACCATTGATATATCATGGAACACTATGCAGCCATGAAAAAGAATGAGATCATGTCTTTGCAGGGACATGGATGGAGCTGGAGGACATTTTCCTTAGCAAATTAACACAGGAACAGAGAACCAAATACCACATGTTCTCACTTATAAGTGGGAGCTAAATGATGAAAACACATGGACACACAGAGGGGAACAACACAAGCTGGGGCCTTTTGGAAGGTAGAGGGTGGGAAGAGGGAGAGGATGAGCAAAAATAACTAATGGGTACTAGGCTTAGTACTTGGGTGATAAAATAATCTGTACAACAAACCCCCATGACACAAGTTTACCTATGTAACAAACCTGCACTTGTACCCCTGAACTTAAAAGTTAAAAAATCAAAATTTACACATTTAAAAAAATAAACAAATAAAATGGAGGCATTCAGGTGGATTAAGTTACCATCCCAGGTCACCATTTGGCAAAACCAGAATCTGAACCCAGGTGGCCTGTTCCAGAGCCTGTGCTCTTTGACCTTTTAAGTTCTCAAACAAACAGCATGCAGTTGATTAGGAGCAGCAACTGTAGCAGCAAAAGTAACAAAAATAATGTGTAGCTGGGGTAAGAAACTTTTGTTACTCAGAATTTCTCTCAGATGGTCTGTCCTGACATGAGAGGATGGTAAGGGAGTAGGTCAGACCGTAAAGATGGAAGAACTAGAATTTCCTGGCAGGGAGAGATGGGATAACTAGGAGGGATGGGAGAGGGAGAGAGGGCCTGGAGGAGGCAGGCATTTATATGCTCTATCATAGCTCAACAGTGTTGGGCAGACACTGAAAAGCAGCCTGAGTAGATGTAGAGCTGGTCAGAAGCAACACTGGAGGAGGGTAGAGCCCAAGATGAGGAAGACATTGAGAGGATGTAATTGTCCTGAAATTAGGATAAAAATCTTTGAGAAAGGCACAGAGTTTGAGAGGCTTTGGGATTGAGGGAGCTGAAGGCAGATGAACCAGGTTTTCAAGAGTATGGGAATGCCCACTGACTGACTTCCTGAGTTGAAAATGGTATTCAGATGTGGATCAAGTGATTCATCTAGGACTCTTGCTATAATTATTTATTAATCTGGTTTTCTCTGTGGAACCATTATCTTCTTAATCATGTCATGTTCTCTTGCAGCCAAAGTCTTGGGGATAGTGGAGTGGGGAAAAAATGAACATATTTGCAATGACTGCTATGAGCTATGATCCTAGGTACATTGCATATTTCAGTCCTACCTAGAACAACCAACAGTACCAAGTAAGAATAATTATCCCAATTTGACAGGTGAGAATAATCAGTTTCAAAGAGGTTAGTTTACTTTCCTAACATCATTAAGCTAAGTGACTTGCCCCAAATAATAAAAAAAACTATTTTAAAATTTATATAGAAGAAAAAAGAGCTCACATAGCCAAGACAATACTAAGCAAACAAACAAACAACAACAACAACAACAAAAAAAAAATTAGAGGAATCACTCTACCCAACTTCTAACTATATTACAAGGTGACAGTAAACAAAACAGCATGGTAGTGGTACCAAAACAGGCACATAGACCAGTGAAACGTAACAGAGAACTCAGAAATAAAACTGCACATATACAACCATCTGATATTCAACAAACCTGACAAAAACAAGAAATGGGGAAAGGACTGCCTATTTAATGAATGGTGTTGGGAGAACTGGCTAGCCATATGCAGAATGGCTTCCTTTCACCTTATACAACAATTAACTCAAGATGGATTAAAAACTTAGATGTAAAATCCAAAACTATAAAAATCCTAGAAGAAAATCTAGGCAATACCATTCAGGACATAGGCATGGGCAAAGATTTTATGATGAAATCACCAAAAGCAATTGCAACAAAAGCAAAAATTGACAAATGGCATCTAATTAAACTAAGGAGCTTATCCACAGCAAATGAAACTATCATCAGAGCAAACAGACAACCTACAGAATGGGAGAAAATTTTTGCAATCTATCCATCTGACAAAGGTCTAATATCCAGAACCTACAAGGAATTAAGCAAACTTACAAGAAAAAAGCAAACAACCCCATTAAAAAATTAAAAAATGGGCAAAGGATATGAAGAGACACTTCTCAAAAAAATACATGCAGCCAACAAACATGAAAAAAAGCTCAACATCACTGATCATTAGAGAAATGCAAATCAAAACCACAATGAGATACGATCTCACACCAGTCAGAATGGCAATCATTAAAAAGGCAAGAAACAACAGATGCTGGCAAGGTTGCAAAGAAATAGGAATGCTTTTACACTGTTGGTGGGAATGTAAATTAGTTCAACTACTTTGGAAGACAGTGTGGTGATTCCTCAAAGATTTAGAACCAGAAATACCATTTGACCCAGCGATCCCATTGCTGGGCATATACCCAAAGCAATATAAATCATTCTGTTATAAAGATACACGCACATATATGTTCACTGCAGCACTATTCACAATAGTAAAGACATGGAATCAACCCAAGTGCCTATCAATGATAGACTGGATAAAGAAAATGTGGTACATATTCACCATGGAATACTATACAGCCATAGAAAGGAATGAGATCATGGACATGGATGAAGCTGGAAGCCATTGTCCTCAGCAAACTAATGCAGAAACAGAAAACCAACCACCACTTGTTCTCACTTATAAGTGGGAGCTGAATAATGACAACACATGAACTCAGGGAGGGGAACAACACTCACTGAGGCCTGTTACGGGATGGTGGGGGAGGAAGGCATTTGGGAAAAGAGCTAATGCATGTTGGACTTAATACCTAGGTGATGGTTTGTTAGGTATGGCAAGCCACCATGGCACACGTTTTCCTTTGTAACAAACCTGCACGTCTTGCACATGTACCCTGGAGCTTAATAATGATAATAATTAAATAATTAAAAATAAATAAATAGATAAATAGAAAATAACTTGCCCAAGAAGTTGACAAACAGGTTTGATGACTTTCCCAAGGTACCTCAGTTTTCTGACCCCAAGGTTACACTCTTCTCTTTCCCCCATTGCTACCAGAGCCTCCCTTTGTTCCTTCAGCACCAACACAGAGCTGAATTCTTCCTAGATACTCAATAAACATTTCTCTTAATTCAGTAACTGTGAGATGACCAAGGTTAGCACCAGGATGGGCTTTTCCCATTTTTTATTTTCTAGAAGTTTATTCAGGAGGGACCCTAGATATCCTGGAAACGAAAGCTAATTCAGGTAATAATTTTACCTCTAATAATGTGAATTTTACATAATTCCCTCCTAAGCTCTCAAGATCCTACTCATTGAAGCATGCTAATTTTTTTATTAGCTATTTCTGGAAGTGTTTCAGAGTTAATAAAAGAACCATAATGATCAGGTAGATATTTTACCAGATGCCTGCAGAGTATGAAAATTCTGCTTCATTGTCTCTCTTGCTTATCTGTGACTTCATAAAAAGGTAGTCACTTTTCTAGGCCTCAGTACCTTTTCAGAATAGTGGAGATGTTAATGCTTTCATTAATTTTTAATAAAATGTACTTAAGTGATTCTTTAAGGTTTTTACCAGAGGGGAGGACAAATTCTGAGATTTTTAAATTTTTTTAAACAGCTCCTTTTAATTATAATTTATACACAAAGAACCGTGTATATTTCATGTGTAAAATTTGATGCACTTGGACATATGCATCACCATATGGTGATGCCATTGTGATACCATCATCACAGTCAAGGTAACAGACAAAACCAACACCTCCTAAAGTGTTCTTACCACAAAAATAACAATGAAAAAAAAAAACAGAGACACAAGGAAACATTGGGAAATCCTGCGACACAGAGGCAGACACCTGCTTTAGAGTCCTGGCTGTTTAAGTCCTTGTCTGTATAAATTGGATTCTTGAATATATTCTTAACCTTCTAACATTTCTATTTCCTTAATTGTTAAAGTGATTTTAAAAACCACCCTCCAGGTTATGAATGGCTCCTTCTAGAGTTTTGTAATGAGGAGACTGGCAAACATTTCTAGCCTGGACCTCTGCACCAGCTTTCTAGGTGGTGTCCCAACCCAAGGTCATGTCATAATGCTGATCTTTCTCCACACCTGTATTAGTCCATTCTTACACTGTTACAAGGACATATCTGAGACTGAGTAATTTATAAAGGAAAGAGGTTTAATTGACTCACAATTCTGCAGGGCTGGGGAAGCCTCAGGAGACTTACAGTCATGGCAGAAGGGGAAGCAGCCACGTCTTTCTTCACAAGGCAGCAGGAGAGAGAAGAATGAGTAAAGAGGGAAAATCCCCTTATGAAACCATCAAATCTCATGAGAACTCATTCATAATCATGAGAACAACAGTATGGGGGTAACCGTGCCCATGATTCAATTACCTCCCACCAGGACCCTCCCATGAAATGTGGGGATTATGGGAATAACAATTCAACATGAGATTAGGGTGGGGACACAGCCAACCCATATCAACACCACAGCTAGGAGCACATCAAAACATGGATCAGATCCCATCTCTCTCCTGCTTAAAGCCCTCTAACTGAAAGTAAGGTGACTGCAGAAGCAAGGACTATGCATTCCTCCAGAGAGAATCAATTCTGTGCCTGGCATTGTCTGCTGGAGTCATTTTAATGAAATTTACAGTTTCTCTAAGCCTCAGTTTCTGCATCTGTAAAAGGAGAGCAGCAACACTTCTTTTGGAACAGCTATGTTCACACAGCCTGCTGTTGACCTATTAAGGCAGTTGTTAGTTTGTATTGTTATTGCTTCTTTACCTGGCTGTTATCACTGTGATGCTCTAAGTTGCACTAGGACAAGGCTGTTATCAACTGTTTACTCCTGTCTCCCCAAATATCTAGCACAGGGCCTGAAACAGAATAGTATTAAACTGATATTTTTAGACTGTCCAGCTGAAGTCTCTAACAGCAAGGATTGTGTATTATCAACCACTGTATTCCTATTTCCTGGTACTAGGTTATTTTGTCTCCCCATTTTCTTTCTCATTGTTGAGTTCTCTGCAGTGGCTCTCCTGAAGACAGCAAATCAGGACAAGCACAGCCCAGAAGGTTTGAGAGATAGAACATAGGCCACATTGGTAGGGAAGTTTCAGACTCATCATTTTTAGGAGTGGTGAATTAGTTTTTTTTTTTTTTTTGAGACGGAGTCTTGCTCTGTCACCTAGGCTGGAGTGCAGTGGTGTGATCTTGGCTCACTGCAAGCTCCACCTCCCGGGTTCATGCCATTCTCCTCCCTCAGCCTCCTGAGTAGCTGGGACTACAGGCGCCAGCCCCCATGCCCACCTATTTTTTGTATTTTTAGCAGAGACGGGGTTTCACTGTATTAACCAAGATGGTCGTGATCTCCTGACCTGATGATCCACCCACCTCGGCCTCCCAAAGTGCTGGGATTACAGGAGTGAGCCACCGCGCCTGGCTGGTGAATTAGTTTTCTATTGCTGCAAAGCAAACTATCCCAAACTTAGTGGCTTGAAAGAGCTAGCATTTATTAGCTCAGTTTCTGTGGGTCTAGAGTCTGGACACAGATTAGCTGGATCTTCTGCTTCAGAGTCTCACAAAGCTTGAATCAAAGCATCAGCCAGGACTGCTTCTCATCTGAGGTTCAACTGGGGAAGGAACTGTTTCCAAGCTCATGTGGTTGTTGGTAGCATTAAATTTCTTGTGAGCTATTGGTCAGAGGCCACCTTCAGTTTCTAGAGGTCTCCTTCAATCCTTCCCTAGATGTGTCCTGTTTGTCCCTAGAGATCCAGTTTCTACCTGCTTGGTGCCCCAGGAAGCTGACTTCTGTGGAGTGCATCAACTGAGCTCTTTGCTGTCCAGCTTCTGGTTGGGTTTGGCCAAGGGGAGAAACCAGCAGGAAATACAGAGAAGGAAGAAGTTTCACCTGTGTGCATTCCCCTCGATCCTTCTCTTCCAGGCCTTGAGTTGCCTATTTATTTCTAAGCAAACATTACAGAATTATTTTCTCCAGCTGCCTTCAGCTCTAGCTACTGTGCCTGGATTCTTGTAACTGCTTCTCCCCTTGCTACTTAGAGTGGCAATGTCTCCCCTGGTTTGTTACCCCAGGGGGGCTTCATCTTCCCTGTCAGTTTCCCTTAATCTGCTCACATCTTTACAAATATTCCCTTTATAAATTTTCCTTATTTACCCCATTTGCCTGTGCTAATTGGCCAGGACCCTGATATAAACTCCTTTGACTAAAGCATCCTGACTTTAATCTACTACAAGTTCAGTACCCCTTAGCCAAAATGTTTGGGACCAGAAGTCTTTCAAATTTTGGATTGTTTTTATTTTGGAATAGTTTAATTATACTTACTGTTTCAGTATTTCTCATCTAAAATATCTCAAATCATCTACTACAGCACAGCTATTCCCATAGCTCTTGTCTACAAATATCAAACAGAAAGAAACAGGGTCAGCAACAGTTGGTTAAAAACTGCCTTGCGTTTAAAAAATCCTTACATTTTTATTATAAGTAAGGGTAAGTACCTACCACCATCACATCTTTTAGTGTAATTCTCCTTTATGCTACACTTAGAGAATTATATGGATTTTTTATTGACTTTAAAAATTATGTGTAATACTAGGCTATATTGTTATACATGAACTTCATTTCTAAAGGAGCCATTAGATTTATTTGTAATAAGATAGCAGTGTTGGACCTGATGAGGCTGATCACTCCTCTTAGATGCATCTGTATCTTTCATATTCCCTTGACTGTGGCTGGCATACAGCAGGAGCTCAGTAAGTGTTAAAGAACTCAGTGAGAGGGTGGATAAATTATCTGCCTGCAACATTAGTTGAAGTTTCTTGGTGGACACTGCTGTGTGTTGTTTGAATGGCACATCTTTAGGCAGAGATCGCCATCCCTACATCACTGACTTCTGGGATTGGGGACAATTTATGCAACATTCTATTCCCTGAGAATAAGGCAAATTCTACACCGAGAGAACTTTTGCAGGTGGCCTTTTTTTGGGGAGATGAAACACTTTCTTGTTTTCTTAGTGTAAATCTATTAAGAAAAGGATTGCACGTTGATATTAATGAGCTCAGGAACGGAACTTAAAAACAACACAAAACAAACAAAGTGATCCTAGTATTGTTTGGGTATACAGAAGTCTCCCTTGAAGGGGAGACTTTATATTCCCCTGAAGGGTGTATGTTCTAAGACATCTAGTGGATGCGTGAAGGCACAAACAGTACTAAACCCTATATTTTCCTATACATATGATCAAGTTTAATTGATAAATTAGGTACAGTATGAAATTAACAACCATAATAAAATAGAACAATTATAATTAAATTCTGTAATAAAAGTTATGTGAATTGTGTTTGTCTCTTTCTGTCTCAAAATGTTTTACTGTAGTATTCATTGGGTAACTGAAACCACAGAAAGCAAAATCGTGGATAAAAGGTAATATGGTTTGGCTGTGTCTCCACCCAAATCTCATCCTGAATTGTAGGTCCCATAATTCCCATGTGTCGCGGGAGGGACTAGGTGTGAGATAATTGAATCATAGGGGTGGTATCCCCCATACCGTTCTCGTGGTAGTGAATAAGTCTCATGAGATCTGATGGTTTTTTAAGGGGAAACCCCTTTTGCTTGGTTCTCATTCTTCCCTGCTGCCATGTAAGATGTGACTTGCTTCTCCTCGCCTTCCACCATGATTGTGCAGCCTCTCTAGCCATGTGGAACTGTGCCAATTAAACCTCTTTCCTTTATGATTACTGAGTCTCAGGTATGTCTTTATTAGCAGTGTGAGAACAGACTAATACAAAGGGGAACTACTGAATGTTGCTCCTAGGGACCATTGATTTGCCCACTACTTAGACTTCTTTACTGTGCATGTCTTCAGTTGCTTCCTCTATTCTTCTCTGGAAATGATTTCATGTCCCCCATATTTATCAGTCCTCCCCAACCAGCCCAATGTGTCTCTTGGCTAGTGACATTGCTTTCTATCTTGTTGCGTCTCTGAGGTTGTGTCTCTCCAGGAGATTTGTACTAGCTGCTAGATGTGCAATGAATGCTTGTAGGTAAATCTTTAACCAGGAAATGATCTTGGAAGCTCAACCTTTCCATGTTTCCAAAGAATAAATCGGAAATTACAGAGGTGTGATTACTTGCCTCAGGTTATAGGGATGGTTAGTGACAGAGCTGCACCAAAAGGCCTTGAATCAGGATTCTCTGTATATAAAATTTTGTGATTTATAGGGAGGAGAATACAAATAAATTATTTCTTAGGCTAAAATGTAAAGATGTGATTATTCTGGTTAATAAAAATTCAGAATATATATTGTATGTATACTGAACTTACACATATAATACATACATAGTTATAGCTTTCATTTAAAATAATACAGTCCATTGAAAGGCCCTATCAAAGTATGGAGATAATTTGCATAAAATATACATATTAAATATGAAAAGGAAACAGTAAAAATGAAAAAAAACTGGAAAGAAGAAAAGAACGCAATGTGCCAAGTAATTTACATACTGACAGCAAGTTTATTTGAATTGAACATAGAAATGTATGTAAATTGGCCTGCCTATTTAAGAAAAAGATATGCAAATAGATGTCCACAGAAATCTGCTACCCT
The DNA here is from genome assembly GCF_006542625.1 of Nomascus leucogenys. NCBI lineage: Eukaryota > Metazoa > Chordata > Mammalia > Primates > Hylobatidae > Nomascus > Nomascus leucogenys. The sequence goes on from NC_044396.1 coordinate 83,186,003, forward strand.
TCATGTTGAAGTAGAAAACAAGATGCTTAATTTCTGCTCAAATTATTATTTTTTCTTTCCAGAATGTCCCCTCAGGAAACTCTAGGAACAAATTCTTCCGTGTCTAGCATTTAGCCATTCATTCATTCATGTAACTGTTTTACACGGTTCTGAGCCAGGCGTTATACAGGGTGCTGAAGTTACAAAGGTGAGTAAGACACAGAAAGTTCTAGTCCTTGAGGAACTCAAAATCTAATGAGAACAAAAAATGTAGATGGTCTCTTATGACCACTGGGATCCTTATGCACTGGGAATACATGTGCTCAATGTACAAAAGCACTTGGGATACGTATGTTGCCATATATATAACATAAAATGGCAGTGGTGCATCTAATAAGGTTGACAGTGACTCTATTGATATCTCATATTCATGATGTTTCCATGACAGCCAGTGACCTCCTCTGTCAACTTTCCCATTTCTCTTTGAGTCCCCTTCTCTTATTGCTTCTCCATCTTTTCTAAGTCCTCATTTTGGGTTCAACATTTTCAAGTGCCTCCTGACTGTCTTTAAGCCTAACCACGATCTGTGTAGTCTTTCTAAGCCTATTCCTCTACAATTCTATATTGATCTTTCTAAAAAACAGGTCACAGGAATGAAACTAAAAGAAAAAAAAGACGAGAAAAAGGAAATATATTTATCTTGAAGAATTTGCTTTCAAAAAGTATAAGATTTGGGGGGAAACATGAATTCAAAATTTCATTTAGTACCTTCATAATTATGCCATCATGAGTAAGTCACAACCACTTTTGAATAAACCACAGGGAAGAGTCGTGAGGAAGACTACATGAAATAATGTAAGCAAAGCAAATTTATGTTTCCATCCTAGGCCCTTCCCTAAAACTCCAGGCTCATATAAACAACTGACTATATGACATCTCTGCTTGAACATCTTAGTTTAATTTAAAAACATATCTAAAACTGAATTACTGATATTTTCCCCCAAAGCTGTTCACGCATCTCCTTACCTATATCTTTTAATGGCCACTCTATCCTTCCAGTTGCTCAGACCAAGCCCTTGGAGTCACCTTCTACTCTTCCCTTTCTTTCACGCCTCACATATAATAAATAAGCAAATCTCATTGTCTCCTCCTTCAAAACACAAACAGAATCCAACCATTTTTATGAAATCCACTGCTATCATACTGGCAACATCACATAGTTTCTCACCTCAGTTGTGATAGCCTCTTTAGAACTCTCCCTACTTTGACAATGATGCTTGTAAATAGGCATACCTAAGACATTGCAGGTTTAGTTCCACACCACCATAATAAGGCAAACATCTCAATAGGTTGAGTAACAAATTTATTTGTTTCTTAGTACAGGTAAAAATCATGTTTACACAATAATGTAGCCTATTGAGTGTGCACTAGCATTGTGTCTAAAAAACAATATACATACCTTAATTAAAAATACATTATTGCTAAAATGTATAATGATAATCCGTGCATTGAAGTCATAATCTTTTTGCTGGTAGAGGGTCTTGATGTTGATGGCTGCAGACAGATCAGGGTGGTAGTTGCTGAAGGTTGAGGTGGCTGTGTCAATTTCTCAAAATAAGACAGCAATGATGTTTGCAGTATCAATTGACTCTTTTTAAAACAAATTTTGTCACCGAAGATTTGTCTGTAGCATGTGATACTGTTTGATACCATTTTACCCACAGCAGAACTTCCTTCAAATTTGAAGTCAACCCTAACAAACCCTGATGATGCTTTATCAAGTAGGTTTGTGTAATATTCTGAATCATTTCTTGTTATTTCAGCAATGTTCACAGCATCTTCACCAGGTGTAGATCACATCTCAAGGAGCCACTTTCCCCCCGCCCCCCATCCATAAGAAGTAACTCCTCACTGGCTCAGGTTTTATCATGGGATTGCAGCAATTCAGTCACATCTTCAGGCTCCAGTTTTCTGTTTGTTTGTTTGTTCGTTTTGAGACAGGGTCTAGCTCTGTCACCCAGGCTGGAGTACAGTGGCATGATCTGAGCTCATTGCAACCTCTTCCTCCAGGGCTCAAGCCATTCTCCCAAGTAGCTGGGGCTATAGCTATGCACCACCACACCTGGCTATTTTTATTTTATTTTATTTTTGTAGAGATGGGGTTTCACCATGTTGCCTAGGCTGGTCTCGAACTCCTGAGCTCAAGAAATCCTCCTACCTTGGTCTTCCAAAGTGCTGGGATTACAGTAGTGAGCCACTGTGCCTGGCCTCAGGCTTCACTTCTTCTTCTAGTTATTTTGCTATTTCCACCATATCTGCAGTGCCTTCCTCCACTGAAGTCTTGAACTCCGAGGATTTGAATCAAGTTTTTCCAAACACCTGTTAATGTGATATTTTGACTTCCTCTCATGAATCATGAATGTTCTTAATGGCATCTGGAATGCTGAATCTTTCCCCGAAGATTATCAAATTACTTTGCCCAGATACATCAGAGCAATCACGATTTATGGTACCTGGAGCCTTAAAAAATGTAATTTTTAAATAATAAGATTTGAAACTCAAAATTAGTCTTTGATCCATGGGTTGTAAATAGGTATTGGTTAGAAGACATGAAAACAACAGTAATTCTTTTGTACATATCCATCAAAGCCCTTAAGTGACCAGATGCGTTGTCAATGACCAGTAATATTTTGAAAGGAATCTTTTCTTTTTTGAGCCGTAGATCTCAACAATAAGCTTAAAATATCCAGGTTGTAAACAGATGTGTTGTCATCCAGGCTTTGTTGTTCCAATATACAGCACAAGCCGAGTAGACTTCCATTATACAGCACAAGCCAAGTGGCATCATTGTTAAGGGCCTTACAATTTTCGGAATGGTAAATGTGTATTGGCAGTGAATGAAAGTTACTAGCTGCATTAGCCCTCATTAATCAGCCAGTCCTTTGGTGCTTTGAAGCCAAGAATTGACTTTTCTTCCCTAGCTATGAAAGCCCTACATGACATCTTCTTCCAGTATTAGGCTGTTTTGTCTGCACTGGAAATCTGTTATTAGTGTAGGCACCTTCATCAATTATTTTAATTAGATCTTCTGGAGAACTTGCTGCAGCTTCTCCATTAGCACTTGCCGCATTGCCTTGTACTTCTATGTCACTAAGACAGCTTCTTTTCTTAAACCTCATGAACGAATCTTTTCTAGCCTTTAATTTTTTTTTTTCCTCACCTCTCTCAGTCTTCATAGAATTGAAGAGAGTTAGGGCCTTTTTATGAATTAAGTTTTGGCTAAAAGAAATGTTGCGGTTGGTTTGATCTTTTATCCAGATCATTAAAACTTTCTTCATATCAGCAGAGACTGTTCTGGTTTCTTATCATTTGTGTATTCACGGGAGTAGCACTTTTAAGTTCCTTCAAGAACTTTTCTTTTGTATTCACAACTTGGTTGACTGTTTGGCACAACGGACCCAACTTGCAGCCTATCTTGGCTTTTTACATACCTTCCTTGCTGAGCTGAATTATTTCTAGGTTTTGTTTAAAGCGAGAGACGCGAGACTCTTTTGTTCACTTGAATAGATATAAGCCATTGTAGACTTATTAATTGGCCTAATTTCAAGATTGTTGTGTCTCAGGTAATAGGGAGGCCTAAGGAGAGGAAGAGAGATGTGTGTGTGCGGGAAGGGAACCAATCAACGGAGCAGTCAGAACACACACAACATTTATTGATTAAGTTCACCATCTTCCATGGATGCAGTTAGTAGCATCCCAAAACAATTACAATAGTAACATCAAAGGTCATTGATTGCAGATCTCCATAACAGATACAGTAGCAATAGAAAAGTTTAAACGATTGCAATAATTACCAAAATGTGACATAGAGACACAAAATGAGCACATACTATTGGAAAAACTGTGTCGATAGACTTGCCACAAACCTTCATTTTGTAAAAAACACAGTTCTGTGAACAGCCATGAAAAGAAGCACCATAAAATGAGTTATGCCTATAGTTAGTTCTCAGGAGAGAAGGCAATATAATGTTTCAAAATCTTAAGTCAGGTCATGTCACCGCTCAAACCCTGCAATGACTCCCCATTTCATTCAACATAAAAGCAAAGCTTCACAATGACCAATGGGGGCCTGTGTTAAGTGGCCCCTCATACCCTCTCTGACCTCTGCCCTTTGCTCTCTCTCTGTCTTGCACTTTCTTATCTGGCCATCTTGATTCCTCACTGTTCCTTAATTTGCCCACACAAGCAGTTGCTGTGGGACCTTTGCACTAGCTGTCCCTCTGCCCAGTACCCCCTCTTTTTCATGTACTTGAATGGCTTATTTTTTCCACCTTTTTCAAGTTTTTGCTCAGATTTCACCTTCTCAATAAAACCTAATGGGACCACCAAACACTACAGTTCTCTCGCCAGTCCTCTTGATTCCCCTTGTGTTGCTATGTTTTCTGTTTTTCTGTTTTGTTTTGTTTTGTTTGAGATGGAGTTTCACTCTTGTTGCCCAGGCTGGAGTGCAATGGCGCAATCTCGGCTCACCACAACCTCCACCTCCTGGGTTCAAGCAATTCTGCTGCCTCAGCCTCCCAAGTAGCTGGAATTACAGGCGTGCACCACCATGCCCAGCTAATGTTTGTATTTTTAGTAGAGACGGGGCTTCTCCATGTTGGTCAGGCTGGTCTGAACTCCCGACCTCCAGGTGATCTGCCTGCCTGGGCCTCCCAAATTGCTGGGATTACAGGTGTGAGCCACCATGCCCGGCCACTATGTTTTTAAATAACAACTAACCTCTTTTTAATGAGCTAGAAAACGTATTCATTTAGTCTGTTTATTTTTAATTGTATATTATCCCCACAATATGAAGTCACTCCCACCAAGGGCAGTGATTTTGTGTGTTTTGTATGCTAATATGCCTCAGTCTATATCTACCAACATTCGGAGATCTATAAATATTTGCCAAGTGAGAGTACCTGGCTTATAGCAAAAGCTCAATTATGATCAGTTTTCTCTTTCCTCTCTCATCTGCAAGTGAAAAGCTACAGAATGTTTGTTAGAATCAAAAGAAGAGATGTCACCAGCTGTCTTTCCTCCCTGTCCTTGCCGTTGACAAGTTCCCATTCAGTGTGGGGAATTGTCACTTCTCCTGAGGTGACATTTTCCACCTGGGAAGGCATTCGTTGCTCCTGGCATGGATTCATCTCACATTAGGACAAATGCCATGCCTTTCCTCCTCTTCGTGCCAGATGCCATGTTCCACTGCATCTCATGAACAGAAGTCTTGTACTCCTCACTAGGAAAACACTGATCCTCTTTTCTGTTTCCTCTTCACTTGGCAGACTGCCATCCAGGCCCTGAGTTTCACAGTTTTTCTTTGTTGAAAGGATTTTCTTTGCTTATGTATGAGAAGTTTTTGCCTTCCTGGTTACATCCATTGTGGCTTCTGAGCCTGTTTGGGTTGGCTCTGTCAGGACTTAATCTTCATGACTTAGGCCTTGCATAAAACAGAATGCACAGTGGACTATCACTAACATTATGTTGCACAAACAATGAATGTTATATTATAGTTTACAAAGCCCCTTTCTATTCATTCACATACTCATTTGGTTTTGCTTTTCTATATATAAATTCTACTTTTATTTTAGATTCAGGTGGTGCATGTGCAGATTTCTCACATGGGTATACTGTGTGATGCTGATGTTTGAGATACAAATGACTCCATCAACCAGGTAATGAGCATAGTACTCAACAGTTTTTCCAATGTTGCCCCACTCCCTCCCTCCTGCCTCTAGTAGTCCCTAGTGTCTACTGTTGCCATATTTATGTCCATGAATAGCAAATGTTTAGCTCCCACTAAAAAGTGAGGACATGCAGTATTTGGTTTTCTGTTCCTACATTAATTTGCTTAGGAAAATGGCCTCTAGCTGCATTCATGTTGCTGTAAACCTGTGATTTCATTCTTTTTAAGGCCTGCATAGTATTCCATGGTGTCTATGTACCACATTTAAGTAATACTTTTATAATTTTTGTGGGTACAGAGTAGGTATATCTATTTATGGGGTACATGAGATGTTTTAATGGGGGCATTCAATGTGAAATAGGCACATCATGAAGAATGGGGTATCCATTCCCTCAAGCATTTATCCTTTGGGTTGCAAACAATCCAATTACAATCAAGTTATTTTAAAATGTACAATTAAATTATTATTGACTATAGTCACCCTGTTGTGCTATCAAACAGTAGGTCTTAGACATTCTTTCTATTTTTTTTAACCCATGAACCATCTCCATCCCCCACTCAGCTCCCTTCTATCCTCCCCAGCCTCTGGCAACCGTCCTTCTACTCTCTATATCCATGAGTTCAATTGTTTTAATTTTCAGATCTCACAAACAAGTGAGAAGATGTGTTATTTGTCTTACTGTCCTGACTTATTTCACTTAACATAATGATCTCCAGTTCCATCCATGTTGTTACAAATGACTGGATTTCATTCTTTTTATGGCTAATTAGTATTCCATTGCATATGTACCACATTTTCTTTATCTATTTATCTATTGATAGACATCAGTTGCTTCCAAATCTCGGTTATTGTAAACAGTGTTCCAACAGACATAGGAGTGCAGATATATCTTCAATATACTGATTTCCTTTCTTTTGGGTATATACCTAGCAGTGGGATTGCTAAATTATATAGTAGTTCATTTTTTAAATTTTTGAAGAACCTCTTAACTGTTCTCCATAGTGATAGTGATTGTACTAATTTACATTCCCACCAACAGTGTACGAGGGTTCCCTTTTCTCCACATCCTTACCAGCATTTTGTTATTGCCTGTATTTTGGATATAAGCCACTTTAACTGGGATGAGATAATATCTCATTGTAGTTCTGATTTGCATTTCTCTGATGATCAATGATTTTGAGCACCTTTTCATATGACTGTTTGTCATTTATATGTCTTCTTTTGAGAAACATCTATTCAGATCTTTTGCCTGCTTTTGTTCAGATTATTAGATTTTTTCCTATAGAGTTGTTTGAGCTACTTATATATTCTTATTACTAATCCTTTGTCAGATGCATAGTTTGCAGATATTTTCTTCTATTCTGTGAGTTGTCTCTTTAGTTTGTTGATTGTATCCTTTGCTGTGCAGAAGCTTTTTAACTTGATGCGATCTCATTTGTCCATTTTTGCTTTGGTTGCCTGTGCTTGTGGGGCATTACTCAAGAAATCTTTGCTCAGATCAATGTCCTGGAGATTTTCCCCAATGTTTTCTTGTAGTATTTTCATAGTTCTAGGTCTTAGATTTAAGCCTTTAATCTATTTTTATTTGATTTTTGTACGGAGTGAGAGATAAGCATGTATTTTTATTCTTCTGCATATGGATATCCAGTTTTCCCAGTACCACTTATTGAAGATACTATTTTTTTCCCCAGTGTGTATTCTTGGCACCTTGCTGAAAATGAGTTTACTGTAGATGTGTCAAATTGTTTCTGGGTTCTCTACTCTATTCCATTGGTCTATGTGTCTGTTTTATGTTAGAACCATGCTGTTTTGGCTACTATAGCTCTGTAATATAATTTGCAGTCAGGTAATGTGATTCCTTCAGTTTTGTTCTTTTTGCATAGGGTAGCTTTGGGTATTCTGGGTCTTTTGTGGTTTCATATAAATTTTAGGACAACTTTTCCTACTTTTATGAAGAATGTCATTGGTATTTCATTAGGGATCACATTGAATCTGTAGATTGCTTTGGGTAGCATGACATTTTAACAATAATGATTCTTCCAAGCCATTAAAATGAAATATTTTTCCATTTCTTTGTGTTGTCTTCAGTTTATTTCATCATTGTTTTACAGTTTTCATTACAGAGATCTTTCATTTTTGGTCAAGTTAATTCCCAGGTATTTGTTTTTATGTATGGCTATTGTAAATGATATTACCTTTAAAATTTCATTTTCATATTTTTCACTGTTGGCATACAGAAATGATATTGATACTTGAATGTTGATTTTGTATCCTACAACTTTACTGAATTTATCAGTTCTACTAGTTTTCTTGTGGAGTTCTTAGGTTTCTCCAAATATAAGATCATATCATCTGCAAACAAGGATAATTTGACCTCTCTTTCTTTTTTTTTTTTTTTTTTTTGAGACAGAGTCTTGCTGTCGCCCAGGCTGGAGTGCAGTGGCGCGATCTCAGCTCACTGCAGGCTCCGCACCCCGGGGTTCACGCCATTCTCCTGCCTCAGCCTCCCGAGTAGCTGGGACTATAGGCGCACGCCACCTCGCCCGGCTAATTTTTTGTATTTTTTAGTAGAGATGGGGTTTCACTGTGTTAGCCAGGATGGTCTCAATCTCCTGACCTTGTGATCCGCCCGCCTCGGCCTCCCAAAGTGCTGGGATTACAGGCGTGAGCCACCGTGCCCAGCCTGATCTCTTTCTTTCTAATTTGGATGCCATTTACTTTTTTCTCTTGTCTGCTTACTCTAGCTATGACTTCCAGTATTATATTGAATAACAGTGGAGACAGTGGACATTCTTGATGTGTTCCAGATGTTAAAGTAAAGGATTTCAGCTTTCCCCAATTCAGTAAGATACTATCTGTGGTTTTGTTCTATATGGCTTTTATTGTGTTGAGGCACGTTCCTTCTATCCCCAGTTTTTTGAGGGTTTTTTTTTTTTATCATGAAAGGATGCTGAATTTTATCACAGGGTTTTTCAAGATCAATTAAAATATCATATGGTTTTGTCCTTCATTCTGTTACTATATCACATTGATTGATTTGTGTATGTTGAACCATGCTTGTATCCCTGGAATAAATCCCACTTGTTCATGATGAGTGATTTTTCTAACATATTGTTAAATTTGGTTTGCTAGTATTAAGGATCTTTGCACCAATAGTCCTCAGATATATTGGCCTGTAATTTTTTTGTGTGTCTTTGTCTGGTTTTGATATCAGGGTAATACCAGCCTCATACAATGAGTCTGCAAGTAGTCCATCCTCGTCTATTTTTCTGAATCGTTTGAGTAGAATTGGTGTTAGTCCTTTAAATGTTTGGTAGAATTCAGCCATAACACCCTCAGATCTTGGGCTTTCCTTTGATGGGAGACATTTCAATGTGGCTTCGATCTCATTACTCAGTATTGGTTTGTTGAGGTTTTATATATCATCATGGTTCAATATTGGTATATTTTATATGTCCAGGAATTTAAACATTTCTTCCAGATTTTCCAATTTGTTAAACATGTCATTATTCATAATAGTCTCTAATGATTCTTTGTATTTCTGAGGTCTCAGTTGTTAAGTCTCCTTTTTCATTTCTGATTTTATTTATTTGGGTCTGCTCTCTTTTTCTTAGTGTAGCTAAAGGTTTGTGAATTTTGTTTATCTTTTCAAAAAAAACAACTCTCCATTCAGTTAATCTTGTCTATTGCTTTTTTTAGCCTCAATTTTATTTCCAATCTGACCTTTATTATTTCTTTCTTCCTACCAATTTTGGATTTGGTTTCTTCTTGCTTTTCTAGTTCCTTGAGGTGCACCATTAGGTTGATAATTTGAAGTCCTTCTACTTTTTTTGATATAGACATTTATTATTATAAACTTCCCTCTTAGTACTGTTTTTGCTGTATCCCACAGATTTTGGTATACTGTATTTCCATTTTCATTTGCTTCAAGAAATTTTTCAATTTCATTCTTAATTTCTTCATTAGTTCAATTGTTGTTTAGGACCATATTGTTTAATTTCCATGCGTTTGTATATTTTCTGAGGTTCCTCTTGTTATTGATTTCCAGTTTTATTCCATTGTGGTCAGAAAAGATACTTGATATGATTTCCATTTAATTGATTTTGTTCAGACTTGTTTTGTGGCCTAAGATATGAGCTATTCTGGAGAACGTTCTATGCGGTGATTAAAATAATGTGTTTCCATAGCAGTTGGGTGAAATGTTCTGTAAATGTCATTTAGGCCTATTAGGTCTAGTGTGGAGTGTAACTTTGCTGTGTCTGTGGTGATTTTCTGTCTAGATGATTGGTTTATTATTGAGAATAGGACATTAAAGTCTGTTATTGTATTGCAGTCTATCTCTTCTTTTAAATCTATTAATGTTTGCTTTATATGCTTGGAAGCTCTGGTGTTGAGTGCATAGATATTTATAATTATTGTATACTTTTGATGAATTTGCCCCTTTATCATTATATATTGATCTTCTTTGTCTCTTTTTATAATCTTAGATTGGTCAACTGTTTTATCTGATATAATTATGTCTACTTCTGCTCTTTTTTTGCTTCCAGTTGTATGGGATATATTTTTCCACCCCTTTGCTTTTGATCTATGTGTGTCTTTACAGGTGACATGGGTTTCTTGAAGGCAATGTATAGTTGGGTCTTGTTTCTTTATCCATTCAGCCACTCTATACCTTTGAATTGGAGAATTGAGACAATTTACATTCAGTGTTATTACTGATAGGTAAGAAATTGCTACTGCCATTTTGTTGCTTGTTATCTGTTTGTTTTGATACTTCTCTGTTTCCTTCTTACTGATTTCCTTTGTGGTTAAATGATTTTTCTCTGACAGCATGTTTTAGTTGGTTGCCTTTCATTTTTACTGAGTCTATTATATGTTTTCGCACTGTGGTTATACAAAGGCTTACAAAAACATTTTATAGATATAAGAAATTATTTTTAAAAGATGACAACTTATCGGAGATCACAAATATGAGAACAAAAACAAAGGCAAAACACACCTACAAAATTCAATGCTTGAACTCTTTTCCCCCATGTTTTGACATTTAGTTACCTCCATTTATACTTTTATATTACCTATGTCTTATCAAGTTCTTGTCACTATTACTGTTTTGATATATTTATCTTTTGGACTTCATAATAGATTTATGAATGTGTTGCTATCACCATTACAGTAATAGAGCATCCTGGGTTTGTTCACTTAATTTTACCAGTCAGTTTTTTACATTAAAAGTTTTCTTTTTACACATTAGTCTTTCTTTTTTCAGATCGAAAAACTCCTGTTAACATTCCTTTGCTCATGCTCAGCTCCAGCTCCCATTTTTTTTTCTTTTTGAGACAGGATCTTTCTGTGCCTTCCAGACTGGAGTGGGGTGCAGTAGCCTGATCATGGCTCACTGCATCCTCAACCTCCTGGGCTCAGGCAATTCTCCCACCTCAGCCTCCTGAGTAGCTGGGACCACAGGCTGTGCCACCACACCCGGCTAATTTTATTTTTTTGTAGAGATGAGGTCTCTCTGTATTGCCCACACTGGTCTCCAACTCCTAGGCTCAAATGAGTTTCTTGTCTTGGCTGCCCAAAGTGCTGGGATTACAGACATGAACCACAGCACCTAGTCTCAGCTCTCTCTTGTATATCAACACTTCTTAGATTTGGGCTTTTGAGGTAATTTTTATATCTTGTAGGCAGTCTTTGTTTCTTTTCATTCTTCTTTTTTCCCTCTGATTGTGTATTTTCGAATGACTGGTCTGTGAGCTCACTTATTCTTTCCTCTACTAGGTCCATTCTGCTATTATGAGCCTCTAATGAATTCTTCAGTTCAGTAAATGTGTTTTTCAGTTCCAAAATTTCTGTTTGAATTTTTATTTTGTCATTTAAATCTCTTTATTAAGTTTCTCTGTTAAATTTCTGAACTGATTTCCCATGTTACCTTAGAAATCATTGAGTTTTCTTAAAACTGCCATTTTGAATGCTTTGTCAGAGAGCTCACAAATTACTGCTGTCTTAGTATAAGTCACTGGATTTTTGCTTGTCCTTTTGGGGAGGTCATGGCTTCCTGCTTGCTGTTGTTTCTTGTGAGTATATGTCTATGTCTTTGCAGTGAAGGATTAGTAATTTATTGTAGTTTTCTCTGTCAGTCTTGTTTCATTTTTTATTGGATATATTTGCTTAGAGAATTTTTACTGCTAGGTTGCTGCCTCCTTTATGGCTCTAGGTGGTGCATAAGCCTGGGTTTGCCTTGGCTTTAGTAAACAATGAGAGAGCTGCCTGTCCTGAATGGGGGAGGTCGCAAAGGGATTTTCCTGGCAGTGTGTCAAGGCTGGCTAGGGGTTAATGCCCAGAGGACTTGTAGGATGTAACTCCTATAACATGGTGTAGCTCAACAGCCACTCTGATGTGGCATCTCTTTTGGCCAAGTAACACGGCAGAATTTCCAGGGCTGGAGATGGTAGTCTTACCTCCCTTCTTTGTCTCTGCCTGTCTTCAGGAATATGTCTCCTTTAGGTAGTCACAATGTTTTATGTGGGCTAAGGAAAGGATGGGTCTCCTGCCAGGGCACCCAAGATGGTAAGAAAACTGGTTGATCATCTCCATCTCACTTTTTCCAATGTAGAAACCATGAATTCGGGGAAGATTTTCCATGCATTTGTTGCTGGGCAGAATGTGGATGAGGGGCATCCCAAATGTGGAATTCTGATTCTCTTTACCATCTGCTCCAGGTTTTTCACTCTTTTGTGGGACCAGAAAATGGCCTTTTCCTCATCTTTGAGTTCTGAGTTCTTGCTTGTGAAAAATCTGAGCACTTTATATCTGATTTTGGTTTTCTCTGGGGGGAGTGAAGCCAGTTTTCTTCTACACTGCCAATCTGGAATTAGAAGTCAAAAACATAGCATTCTTTTCAGTTAATTTATCCTCCTTTCCACCTAATAACATCTTAAGTTTCCAATGTTTAGTTTAACACACATTGGGAAATGCTGGGCTTGGAGAATTTTCAATGTTCTTTTCAATTCTAAAATTCTACTGATCTATTTCAAGAAAGCAGCCTGTGTTCTACCTGGAGAACCCTGAGTTAATGCTATTTGTTCTTGACCCACATTTTGAGGATTTCTTTATCATATTTTATAGCTGCTCTTAGGTTGCTGAAGAAGGTTATTTAGAAAACACTAACTATCCTCATCAGAAGAATCTCCTGAAAAGCAGGTCTCTGAGAGGCTGTCTCAGTGAATGATCATTGAAATGAATCCTGTGTCCACTCATTCTGAGGGAAACATTTGTAAAGAGGAATTGTACCTCAGAGGAGGCCCTGAGGTTCATGGGGGTTCCTTGCTGCAGAGGACTTTGCAGGAGATGAGATTGGATAATTATTTATTCTATTTTAGTGTCTGGTTTGTGGGTGTGGGGGAAAGATTGTGTTTGTGGTCTTGAACACATGCCCTAAGATACTCATACAATAAGGACTGAAATCTTCTAGGAAAGAGACTTTAATTAACTCAGAGCAGGCAGTCTGTTCTAGGAGGATGTGTCTTCTGTCTTTGTTTTTTACTTTGTTGGGTCATTCTAATGAGCCTTATTAATTTTTAAAATTTCCCCTCAAAGCTTTTCTGGGTCATTGCTGTAGGATTTCTTTGTGACATAGATCATGTGTAATGAGGCAAAGGGCAACTGCAGCTCTTAATCTTCCACTAGGCAGCACCCTTAACTTTAAGTTCATTAAACAGTGAGTTGTAGACACAGACCCAGGGCAGACTTGTGTAGCAGTCTTTCGTCCTCACAAGCAGCTGGCTTCAGTTGGTGTGGATCTCTGAGTTTGGATTCAAAATTGTTTTGTGTGAAGATGATGGTAGAGAGAAGCTGATCACAGTGAAAATGCAGGACACAAGCAAACTTGGTTCCAACATGGGCCCTGTGATCTCCCACCTTGGGCTTTGAGCAGAGTTCTAGTCACTGGGGATTTGGATGAAGGCCTGCTCTTATGGAGCTTGTATTTTTATGGCCAAGGTTGGGAGAGGGAAGGGGCAATGGAGAGACAATGCACAAACAAATAAATACATAAACATGATAATTTTAAATGGTTATAAATGCTGTGAAGAAAACAAAAAACAAAGAAGAGGAATTATGGGATGACCAAAAGGTGATCAGGGAAGGCTTCCTGAAGAAGGGGCTTTTGAACTGATATCTGCAGGACAACGAGGGGTAATATCTTCCATGCGGAGGGAACAATAGCAATTGTCCTCACTTTAGGATGAGTGTGTCCATTTTAAGGAACAAAATGATGTCCAATGTGGCTGGAATTTATGGAGTGAGTGAGTGGTAAGATTTTTTGACTGTGCGATCTGAAGCCATTGAGAATTTTAAGCAAAGTCATAATACAATGGTATTTATGCTTTGAAATGCTATTTCCTGCTGTGTGAAGGCAGACAGCATAGGGGAAAGAACAAAAGCAGTGAGATAAGAGAAATGTATTGATAAAGTAATTCATGCTGGAGAGGAGGTAACCTGGACTGGTGACAGTAAAGATATTAAAATCCCAAGTAGATGATGTAGTGTTTGCCATAAAAGCAGTCATTGTGATTAGTTATTGTTAACATTAGTATTTAATGTTTCTCTCACTCCATGCCCCAGAGAGTTTTAAGCTGACCTCATATTTCTTGAGTTAAAAGGGGGTAAAAAGTGCTTCTGGGAGGAAGTTCTTTTCTTGGTCCAGGGGGCTGTCAGTGGCATGTCAAAGAGGTCAGAGATGCCATGAAAGGAGCCTAAGCTGGTTCAGGAAAGCACCTGGAAGTCCCAGTGGTCCATCTCATGGCTCCTCATGCCTCTGGGCTTAGCCTAGAAGAAGAGCAGTGCTCTAAAGAAAGCACAGGCTCTAACTGGCCCAGAGAAGCTATGTGGGACATGTCTTCTTTCAGGCTATTACTGTCCTTGTTGAGAATATGTATAATTGCCTATAAATAAACACCTTCCAGAACTGCTCTCATACAATACATCACTTTAATCTCCACTATATCTTCCATCCTTTTGATTTTTTAATGAAGGACTCTATTTTTAAACACTTCTTTTATCCAGCTCAGAAATCACAGGGACAAAAATTACTTTCAACATGGTTTTCCCTAGATTTGTCTGCAAATGATTGAGTCCCAGGATCCTCTAGGTAATAGATTGCATTTTTCCTATGATATCTTTTATTATCCATCCATGATAACCACATACTACTTTCACTTTTGTGCTTTTGTTTATATCCTCCTCTCTCTTTCTCTACCTGAAAAGAAAGATGGGAGAAAATAATAAATCTGCCTAACCAATGGGATTAACATTAGTATTAGTGTCAGGTCGTTGCTCCCTTCCTTCAAGAACATTTGAGCAACAGCAGACCAATGAACTCCTGGAGGGAATTCCTTGCAGCGATATTGGATGAGTCCCAAATATGCTTAGTTATTTGAATATTTCTATTAAAATATCAAAACACTATTCTTCTTGCAGTCTTCATTTCATGAATTATCTCCACACACATTCATACAGCTCGTATAACTCTGATTAAGGAGCTACAATGTAACAAGTTTTTTTTTTTTTTTTGAGATGGAGTCTTGCTCTGTCACCTAGGCTGGAGTGCAGTGGCTCAATCTCGGCTCACTGCAAGCTCCGCCTCCTGGGTTCACACCATTCTCCTGCCTCAGCCTCCTGAGTACTTGGGACTACAGGTGCTGGCCATCATGCCTGGCTAATCTTTTGTATTTTTAGTAGAGACAGGGTTTCACCGTGTTAGCCAGGATGGTCTCGATCTCCTGACCTCGTGATCCACCTACCTCGGCCTCCCAAAGTGCTGGGATTACAGAAGTGAGCCACCGCGCCCGGCCGTGATAAGTTTTTTTTACTAGTGATTTCACAAAGTATTTAAAGTGGAATTATTTATTATTTTGTTACTATGCTTACTTAAGACAGAGAAGCAGCAAGGTGTAGGGAAAGAACAACAGATTGGGAGACAGAAAACCTCAGCTTTAGCTCTGACTGTGATTCCATAAACTGTGTGGTCTTGGACACAGAATTTACACTTTCTGTATTTCCTTTCTCATTTGAGATGACTTAAATTTTACGTCTAATCCTCCATGCGATGTCAACATTACAGGACACTAGGCTTTATCAACTGACTTCTTAGAGGACTGCTGTCAAAAGTCCTGGATTTCTATGGAACATTAAAAACTCATAACTATGGAATTCTGCCCTTCACACCATAATAATAAAAAAAAAGCATTTTAAAGAAAAACAAAGAGAAAGGCACATAGCCTCTATGCAAAACCAGTTATCAGGCAACGGGATTGGGATAGTTTGGGAAAGGCCAGAGAGAACATTAGAGACACTTATGAATGACCCCAGAGAAGGCACTGTTGGACACTCTCTGGAGCCTGGAATGGATCCAGGCAGAGGTTAGTGAGTGTCCACTTTCCTCCCACTTTCCTCTGGGGAAACTTAGGAGTTTTTCCAGCCTCACTCAGCAGAGGCAGAAGGGAGATGAAGGGAAGAGAAGCTGACATTCTAGAAGCCATCAAAAGATGAGCTAATATGCCAGATACTGGCTTTCAGCATCTTGGCTTCTTTCATTGCAGTCCTAAACTGACCAACAGGGACATTCAGTGATTCCTTCAGGCTAGAAGGGCAGAGGAAGAGGCAGACCATGGTAATCAAAGCAGAAAGACAGCCCCTTGGCTTGTCGATGGGGTGCATCTGGCCATCTGGCATGGCTAGGCTCTCCTTTATGTTTGCTGTCATATTTCATCATCTCTGCAACTCTGTGAAGTAGATATTTCTGTACTATTTTTACAGATGAGATGGTGGCTCACAGTGGCTTGATACTTTACCCAACTTCATTCAACTGGGAAGTGTTTGAACCTGTGTCTGCCTAAATCCAAGCATGTGCTGCACTCACTCTCCATAGAAGCACAAAGCTTCTGGAGTTAGCATTTCTCCCCAGAGGTCACCTCCTTTTACTGCTCTTCTATGCCTTTCAGCTGGAAATGTTTTGCCTTTCCTACCAAGACCCCCTTAGGACCCTTCTATAAACCCTCAATGGGCATCATTTACTTCTTTATTGGAGGTATAAGATCCACAGGTTTTAATTTGGGCATACGGGGAGAGAACATAAAAATAGAGAGAGAGAGAGAGAGAGAGAGAACATGAGAAACATCCTAATGCCTCTGCTTTTGATCCAGTTGGGTTTCTGAGGCTTAATAATGGCAAGTGCCCTTTGCTGTTATAATAAAATCTAAACCCCTTCGTGGGCCCTACAAGCCCCCCTGCGGTCTGGTTTCTGGCTACCTCTGTGTCATAAACATTGACACAGCTTGTTCTTGTCCATTCTTCTCCAGACACAAGATCATTCAGCGCCTCTAACATGCTGAGCTTGCTCCAATGGCAGGAGCTCCTCCATATCCTAAGTCCTCTTTGCTTTGTATTTCAGCACCTGGGACTTTCCCCACTCTTCTTATGTCCTCCCCCCTCCAATCTTCATATGGCTTAGAACAGCTTCTTTTCCTTTAGATATCAGTGTCAGCCCCCTCTAAACACTTCAACAATAGCCAGTTCCAAGCATATCATCCAGGTTTCTTTCTCACTTTCTCCCTTTCTCCCTCTCTCTCTTTCCTTCTTTCTTTCTTTCTTTTTCTTTCTTCTTTCTTTCTTTCCTTTTCTTTCTTCTTTCTTTCTTTCCCTTTCTTTCTTTCTTTCTCTTTCTTTCTTTCTTTCTTTCTTTCTTTCTTTCTTTCTTTCTTTCTCTCTTTCTTTCTTTCTTCCTTTCTTTCTTTCTTCCTTTCTTTTTCTTTCTCTCTTTCTCTCCTTCTCTTTCTTTCTTTTCTTTCTTTCCCTCCCTCCCTCCCTCCCTTCTTTCCTTCGTTCCTTCCTTCTTTCCTTCCTTCCTTCTTTTTGTTTTCCTTTTTTTTAGGACAGAGTCTCATTTGTCACCCAGGTTGGAGTGCAGTAGTGTGATCTCGGGTCACTGTAACTTCTGCTTCCCGAATTCAAGCAATTCTCCTGCCTTAGCCTCCTGAGTAGCTGGGATTACAGGTGCTCATCACCATGCTCTGCTAATTTTTATATTTTTAGTAGAGACGGGGTTTCACCATGTTGGCCAGGCTCGTCTCAAATTCCTGACCTCAAGTGATCTGCCCTCCTTGGCCTCCCAAAGTACTGGCATTACAGGCATGAGCCACCATCCCTGGCCTTTTTTTTTTCTTTCAAAACATGTATTACCATCTAAAAATATATTTTTATGTTATTTATGTCTCATGGAACTACTGGGGGAAAAGTACACAGCAGATATCATCACTTTATTTTATAAGTGAGAAGACCTCAAGTTCAGAGAGCTTATGAGATTTCTCCAACGTTAAGACTCAAACCTAGTCCACTGAGTACAAAGTGCTTTCCACGTTACCATACTGCCTGCCCTGGGGAAAGGTACACTCTTTGGGAGATTACTTAAATTATTTGTTATTCCTTTGATGACTATATATTTTTGCTTCATTCTTCACATCATAAATTACATATATATATGTAATGTATATATATATATATATACACATAAATTTTATATATATGTCTATATATATCTGTCGTCATGCCTTTCATATTTCAATGTAGAAACATGAGATCAATGCTGAGTGTGTGAGCAAATGCATGTGTCTCTGTGGCTGAAAATCCTTCCTATTCATACCTCTATTAAGATCCCAGTGGACATTATGTTGGGTAGGAGTCATTATTGTATACATCTCTGGGACCTAGCACAGCAGTAGGCACAAAATAAACGGCCAGCAAATGCTTATGGAATGAAGGTATGGTGGCCTGCATGTTGTCCTTATTACAAGTGATATTTCCCAAATTTCCTCTAAAGTCATTAAAAAAGAGCTTTTAAACTCAAGACATGTACCATAAAAGTCTTCCAAATTCAAGACTAGACTGAATGATGCCTGCTTCTCAGAGTAATGAGGACTGAGAGGTACCTCTATTTTTACATTTCATGGCATGATGAGACAGAGGGACTTATGTTTCCAGACAAGACAAAAAGAGCCTCCAAAAGCCCTCCTGTAGGGCAGAATTAAAATACGTGCAACATTATGGTCACGCTAGGAGTCATAACACTAGATGGTCATCAAGCATAAGAGAGAATGTGACCATCTCACACGAGTAATTTTGGGTAACATTTCCGAATTGAAGAGGATTCTGGATTGTACAAAATCTGTTTTATCCCTTGGGTTCAAGAATGGCTTGGATGGTGGTGTCTGTTTAGCTGAATACATAGGAGCCCTCTGGTGATTTCTGGAGGGGTGTGTAAAGAGGCATATGATGGATTCTGCTGTAGGAGAATGTGGGGTCCACGCATGGAGAGGACACGTGCGGATGGAGGACGTTGAAGGGCATTGTGGTGTCTGTTTTCAGCTTTTGTTGTGGTTTGCTAACCTGGAATTGAAGTAGCAGAGCAAAGCTTGATGTGAGTAATATGTCTGTGTAATTGCGGAAAGCTTATGGGTCAGATTCCATATGGCTCAGAAATTTCACTGACTCAAATTCTTGACTTTACGTCTTCCTAGCTAAAAGATGACAACAGATCAAAGATAATGAGGAAGAGTCATCTTTACAATCTCCCCTGAACATATGATTCCTTTTTGGCTTAGAAGAGTTCAGAGACCACAAAGTGTGGGAGTATATAATTTGTCTAGATGCATTTTAAATCTCTTAGTAAGAATCAGAGAATGTCAGAGCCAGGAAAACACTTAGAATGCACAGAATACTTTCACTTTTAAAATTTTTCATTGAGAAGGAGAGTTAGGACCCGACCTCCTCTGAGTAATACTTTGACCAGCAGCCACACGTGGTTAGTCTGAATTGAGATATGTCAAAAGTACAAAATACACATCAGATTTCAAATACTTAGTAAGAAAAAAGTGCGAAATATATTGTTAATGATTGTTAATTGATTATTAAAAGTAGCAGTTTGGATATATTGGGCTAAAATAGAAACAATTTAAATTTGATTTTATCTTTTCCTTTTTACTTTTTAAATACGGCTACCAGAAAATTTTAAATTACACATGTGGCTTGCATTATATTTTGGGCTGGCTCAGAAGAAAACAACTTGCCCGCAGCCATGGAACTAATTAAAGTTGAGATTAAAAACTAAGTATCCTGACTTGGTCTCTCTTTCCCCTTCCCTCTCCTCTTTCCTCCCTCTCTCCTTCTTGGTCCTCTTTACACTTGGTTCATGGTAAATTCTCATCACCGTTACATGCTAGGGCCTCTCCTGATTCTCCATTGATCTGTTCTTCCCCACAGCCCACTTCTGCCTCTGCCCTCAATGTTGTTAATAGCAGTCAGTTCTCTAAGATGGGCTGACTCTAGCCCTAGAAAAACAGCAAAATCTGCTCTTTAAATTTCAAGGCATGTTTGGGACTGTGGTAGTTTAATAATTTTGGGCTCCTTCAAATCTGCACTTAAAAATATTTGTTCAATATTTATTCAGTGAAATAAAAGATAGATGATAATTTTATTACTAAAATTATTTACTATTTGCTTTTGTTCCAAATAAGGGATTTATGACATACACATGAATGTGAAAAAAAGATGTCTTATTTGAAATGATATTTTATTTCACAGTGTTTAAAGATTACAAACTTTCCGTTTACTTAGGACTACAGGAAAGGCAAAGTACAACAAATTTCTGAAATCAAATGGGGAAGTTTACATGATAAAGCTTTTTCAAAACAGTACTTGAAAATATTATAATTTTATTACTTTCAAGCATATAAAATTATTTCCACTTTTTAAAAAGCAGCTTTTTTTGAGATATGATTAACATACCACACAATTTATCCATTTAAAGTGTTCAATTGTTTTCAGCATATTTACAGATATCTGTAACCATTATGACAGTCAATTTTATAATATTTTCATCAACTCAATAAGAGAACATGAATCTTTTATCTATCACCTCTTTATCCCCATTCCTTCCCAGCCCTAAGGAACTATTCTTTTTTAAATTTTTAAATTTTCAATGTTTGTGGGAACTTTTTATTGCTATAGATTTCCCCATTTTGGACTTTCATATAAATGGAATCATATAACATGGCATTTCACGGTTTTTGTATCACTCAAGAGAAAATATTGGTTATTCATTCCTCTAAAGACAAACGCTATATACAAATGGATTCTATTACAATAGCAATATTTCATGCATTAGTTGCTTTCAGCATTTCAACTGTAACAGCTCCAAGCAACTGTCATTGATATTGCTGCCTGTAGTGGCATAATTTAATTTTCAGTGCCGTGCTGCAAAATTTCTAAACAGATATAATGAACAAAGCACCAGTAAGAAGTGTTCTTTTATTTTCTCTTTAGAACACCACTTTATTGGTGGAAGTGAAACTGACGTAATTTTCTCCAATTCTGTATGTTCTGGATAAAAACTTGAGTTTACTGGCAGCTGTTCTATTTCAGCTCTGTTTTACTGTCCTTGGAGACGGATGCTCCAATGACCACCTCCTTATTCCACCTTAGTGTGTGCTAAGGTTTTGCTTTCTATGAACATGACTATCCTCCTTTCGAACTTTATACTCTTGTAGTTCCAAGCTTCTTCCTGTTTCCCAACACTCTTTGTTCTTTTATGTGTCAGGGAAATAGGAGTCATTAAGAAGTTTTAATGAATGAGGTGATATAGTCAGATTTGCATTTTTGAAAGATGGCAGGCCATTTTGGAAGAGCAGGAGACTAGCTGGAAACCACAGAGAGGTCTGAGCACAAACAGCAGATGTAGGATGGAGAGACAGAAACCTTTTTAGAGGCAGAAATTGATAGTTGTTGCTGATTAAACACGAGGGGCACTACGAGCATCAACGGTAACGACCAAAATGTGGTAAATGGCGTCTTCCTTTATTGTGATAAGTTTTGCAGGAGGAGAAAAACATTTGGGGTAGAAATTGTTTACTGGTTTAGCCTGAGTTTAATGGGCCTGAGTGACATCTAAGAAGTGTTGAGTTGGCAGTTGGGCATACACTTCGTAACTCAGAAGAAAGATTTTGGTCAGACACACATTCACCAGTATTCAGCATATTGATGGTTGCAACCACCCAGGGCGAGTAGGGAAACATTTCTGGGAAATATCCATAGGACTGATAAAAGAAAAACTTCAGCTGAATTAAATTTAAAGGAGTTTAATTGAGCAATGAACAATTAGCAAATTGGGCAGCCCCCACAATCACAGCCGATTCACAGAGACTCCAGCACAGCCATGTAGTGGAAGAAGATTTATAGACACAAAAAGCGAAATGAGGTACAGAAATCGGAAGTGAGGTACAGAACAGCTGGATTGGTTACAGCTCCACTTTTGCCGCATTTGAACACAGTTTGAACACTCAGCAGTGTATGAATGGTTGAAATACGGCTGCTGGGATTGGTCAAGGCTTAGCTATTGTTGCAGGTGCATACTCCTACCTAAATTAGGTTTTCAATCTTGTCTACCTATTAAGCTAGGCTGCAGTTCATCCACAAAGACAGAAGTACGGAGTCCGTCTCAGGCCGTATTTAGTTCGCTTTAACAGGACGGAGATTTAAAAGATGAGCAGAGTAATAGGAAATAATAAAAGAAGCAGATGATTAGCCAGAGGTTTGGGGAAACCACTGAAAGAATGTGTTGTTGTGGAAGCTGAAGGAAAAAGTTACCTTAAGAAGGAGGCAGATGTTCACGTAAAGCAAGGTAAGGAATGAAAACGCCCGTTGGCTTTAGGTCTAGATCTTTGCTGAGCTTGCTTAGGGCAGTGTAAGTGGGAAGTGGGCTTGACATTAGATTTCGGTGAATTAAAAATTTCAGAGAGGTGAGGAAGTAGTGACAATAAGTATAAGCAAGCTGGCTACATAGGTTGTAGTTTGAAGATGAAATGGAGTAAAATAAAATTATTTTTGAGTTGGCAGAAAATTCCCATAGCATCCTATACTGGCCTCTGTCATAGAATTTAACACAGTGAATTTGTGTCTACCTCCTTGTCATTTGCTCTTGAACTCCTTAAGGATAACAATTCTGTTTTTTCCACCTTAGAATCCCCAAGTCTCCTGACACATCATGAGCAGGCAATATTTTATTGCTGTTGCTAATGGCTGTTTAATAAAAGGATGAATGAAAGGGAAATAGGTGCATTCTTATGCCTGGATAGGCTGCTCACTTCTTGGCACTGAATTTAAAAGGAATATCTATCAAATAGCTATCAAACATCAAACGAGATTGCTCAAGGTTTTATTTGCTGTAACTTGATGTCTTTATCTGTTTTAATTTCTGTGTGCTTAGTGCTTAGACACGATGTCCAACACACAGTAGGTACTCTTAAAGGGCTTTTCACTTGAAATAATAGTGACGTGACTGAATGGACAATGGATGGAGAGTATATACTTAATCTGAAATAGACCTGGGGAAGAGAAGGTTCAGGGGTTCACAGTTACTTTCTTGAAATATTTGAGGGCCTGTCAGGTACAATGAAGGATAGGTATCTTTTCTATGACCCCAAGGAATAGGAGTAGAACAAAGAAAGGAAGTAAGCAAAATATGCCAGCAACTTAACAGAATTATTGTTCCTGTCTGTGTATTCTGTTTATTTCAGCAAAATCATGATGCTTTTGTAATAAAAAATTTATGTTATTTGTGTTCTATTGGCAGTAATAGTCTAAAAAATTAAAATATAAAAGGGCTCTATTTGGCATATATACAATTTAAATATATTTTCAGAAAAACTAAATGCAAACTAAAATGTAAATTATATTTCTAAAAGTATAAATATTAACAAAATTAAAATTATTTTGCATTCATTTTCAAAAATTGTCTTACAAAGTATTTCTAATTTTTGAGACAGAGTCTCATTCTGTTGCACAGGCTGGGTGTGCAGAGGTGTGATTATGGCTCACCATAGCCTCTGCCTCCTGGGCTCAAGCAATTCTCATACCTCAGCCTCCCAAGTAGCTGGGACTACATGTATGCACCACCTCACCCAGCTAATATTTTAGTTTTTTATAGAGATGAGCATCTCACTATGTTACTCAGGTGGTCTCAAGCTCTTGAGCTCAAGCCATTCTCCCACCTTGGCCACCCAAAGTGCTGGGATTACAGGCATGAGCCACCATACCTGGCTTATACAATATTTAATATTGCTTATTAAAATAGAAATATGAAATATCATTAAATGAATCGGTATGAAAATTTAAGTAAAATTATTCAAATATAATTATTTTATATGTATAAATCTTATTAAATATATTTATAAAAACAACATATTCACATTTCTTCCATTCAATGATCACCAACTTGACAACGTAAAGAATTGAGATAATACTAAACACATGTTATACTTAGGCTTAAAAATATACAATTTTAGAGTGAAGTGCATGGTTTAATATTGAAATGTTTCTCAGTTGATATGTGCAATTATTCTGAATAGCGGAGTACCTTCCAAACCACAAATTGTAATATAAAAGGATTCCAGAAAAATGGATGTTCGAGATTCCTGGAAATTTGGTGCTTTAATAATGTCAAAAAATTATTCATGAGAGGAAAAATTTCACAAGGTAGTAATTTTATCTTTTCTCTTTCCCAAATATTTTCACTATTCAGGTCTTCTGTGCAAAGTTGTGTCCACCCCCAAAGTCTGAAGTGGCTCCATTCACAAACTTACATGGAATTTGGACTTGGCCATCTTTCCTTTCAAGAATATAAGGTAAGAGATCTTGAGAAACACTTCTCTGAGGCCTGAACAATGTCTGTGAGCTGATGCTTTAGTTTATGGGTTGTGCTGTGCCATTGTTGAACATAGGTTCCCAAGAGATAGGAGCACAAATGTGTTTTTATAAATTTACTCATATTGCATCTGTGGTATTCAGGATCTTCTAAAGCATAGGGTTCAGGGAAAGGCCACCTCTTGTGTCAGAGTCTAAAGGAGATACGGAGGCCGAGGCGGGCAGATCACGAGGTCAGGAGATGGAGACCATCCTGGCTAACACGGTGAAACCCCGTCTCCACTAAAAATACAAAAAATTAGCCGGGTGAGGTGGCGGGCGCCTGTAGTCCCAGCTACGCGGGAGGCTGAGGCAGGAGAATGGCGTGAACCCCGGGGGGTGGAGCCTGCAGTGAGCCGAGATCGCGCCACTGCACTCCAGCCTGGGTGAAAGAGCGAGACTCCGTCTCAAAAAAAAAAAAGGAGATATGATGTGGATATGGCAGATCAGCACTCAACCTCCATTCCAACCTCCTTCCATATACATTTGTTTTTGTAAAACTCGTAATCTAAAAATTACATTTCCCAGACTCCCTTACAAGTAGGGTTCTGGTTAAACTGAGTTTCTGCCAGCAGTTGCACTCACATGAGATTTGGAAGGAGAAGGTGATCAGAAGCGATCTTTCTGCTGATATTGTTGTTGCGGCTGGCAAGCTCAGTCATGGAAACACTGGGTTTTATGTAGCAACGTTTCAGGCTCCAGTCTGGGGGTTGGCCTCTGGGTTTTTGCTAGTGCAGAACTGGCATGTATAAAGTAACTAGATGAGGTGTCATCCTTCTATCCCTAGGCCACAGACAAGGTGGTTCCTTCCTGGAGCCAACAGATGCTGTGGCAGCTTCCCTATCTCCTTTTTGCCTTTGGCAGAGGTAGCAGCTCTCCTGGAGAGCCGTTTGGTGATGCTGCCTTATGTCCTGAAAGGAAAGTGAGAGCAGAGGCTTGAGAAGGGAATAAAGTTCAGGTACAGACAAAGAAGAGAGGAAGAGACAGCCAGCCTTCAGTGGGTGCTCGCTTTCTGTGTCCTCTATCACATAATTGCATTTCTGACCTTATCTCATTTAATGTTTTTAACTCGTTTTTTAAATAGGTGAATGATATAGTAATGCATCTTGCATGTATTAACGTCCAATTATGAACAGGCCATGTTCAATTGCTTTCAAAATTATCTTCTCAATGAGTTCTCACAATAAAGCTTTGAACTATTGATCTTTATTTTACAAATGAGGAAATTAAAGCTCAGCAAAATCAACATCACATGGTCAATAAGTGGCAGAGGTGATTTGGAGCCTTTTTATTATTACCTCGACTTCAAAACTCTGTTTCCTATCACATGAAGGATGGAGATGGAGCTAAATAATGTGGATGACTCAGTTAATTCTCTGGAGACTACCAGGATAACCCATATGATATTTTCTTCTGCAAATCTCTATTTGTCTTCTTTGCCTATAAAAAGTAGTAGTAGATCAACCTTTGTTAAAATAGGTTGTTGATTTTCTTTTTGTGAATTGATATTTATCATGAAATTTATTTGAAATAATTTGGATAATACATGAAAGCATGAAAAAGAACATAAAAGTTATCTGAATCCCACTATCTGCAAATAACCACTGTGTACATTTTGGTAATCCATCTTTCTAGGTTTTAGTTTTTCTATGTAAATGAATGCACACAATTACACTTATACAGCTCACACTCTCTAATTACCTGCTCATTTTACTTGACAATTGCTTATAATGATTTCCTGTCATTACTTTTTTCCTAAATCTTCAGTCTGATAACCAGCTAGTATTCCATTTAATTGATATGTCATAATTTATTTCACTGGTTTTATTGTTCTGAACCTTTCTTTTTCCATTGATTTTTGACTGTCACATACAAAGCTGCATTGATCATACACACTGATGTTTCTTACGTGCTTAATAACGTTGTTAGGAATGGGATTTTAGGGTCAAAATACACTGTGGGAGTGGATGCATGTATATTATCATACTGCCTTCCAAAAGGATGTATCTCACATTCCCATCAATATTTTGTAAGAGCGGCCATCCCCACCCCTCCATTGCTACAATTATTTTTAAAAATTATTTTTTAAATTATTTTTAATTTTATTTTTAAAAAATTAGTTAAAATAAACCAAAAGTATGTATCACCTCAAATAGGAACTTATCCTTAATTCAATTAGAGCCATGTTAACATTGAATTATGTGGGGGATAGGGAAACAGTTTGGTTTTTCTGTCACTTTCACCCAATGTCAATGGGACTTGGAAAATGATGCCACCTTGCTTATTCTTATCCTACAGTTAAAACTGCCTGTTAAGACTTGTCCCCTCCTCATACCCTGAGAGAAGTTTGATCTCTGCCATCAAGATGTGACAGCATGCTGTCCAGCTGAAACCTTTTTTTTGCCTCAGTACGGACTTCCTGGAATCTAGGCCTTTTAGGACACTGTGATAAATGTTTGATCAGTTTAAAAGAAGAGACAGAAAAATCCCTAAATATCTGAACTATGCCAGCAAACTCTCTGAAGTGGCTTTAGTGTAACTATTTTTAAAAATCAATTTTTGTACCTAGCACTTTGATGTTATTTTCCAAATTCCTTTTGCTATGATCAAAATCAATGTTGAGTGAAGTACTTTGCTGGGCTACAGGACTCTTCCATGAGGCCTTTGGCTGGCAATAAATAGGGTAGAGGGAAAGAAAAGTGTAGTTAGGGTCTAAAAGTTCGAAGGGAACCTGAATGTTACCTGACCCAATCTCTCTCCCAATCTTGGACCTGAGAACAAAAGACTGCATTCTATTTCCTCTGGCAAAGAGTTCAGCATAATGCTTGTATTTATACCATGCAATTGCAAGCATCCTACTTGCATTATCTCACATGTTCTCACATAATAATGGCCTGAAAAGATCATCTATTATCATTGCCATTTTTCAGATGAGAAAAGGGAGACATAGACAGATTATTTTGCCTAAAACCATATAGCAAGTAATTGCCAGAACCCAGATGCAAACCCAAGGAGCTTTATTCTAGAGCTCACACCCCTCTCACACTGCTGTTTGCCTTGATGATGGAAAGTAGCTATGCTTTGAGCCAGCCAGGAAATCTCAAGTTTGATCCCAGTTCATTTTCCATTTCTCTGATATGCTCTCCCAGCTGTGCTATATTTTAGGGTATATTGATTGGCACTGTGGTACAGGGAGAGAGGATGGAGTTCAGTCCATCTAAGCCTTGTCTCCTCTCCTTCCTCACCATGCTCCTTTGGGCAAATTTCACAGCCTCTCTGAAGCCTTGTTTTCCTCATCTGCATAGTTAGGATCACAATAACCACAGTACTATTTAGTTGTGAGTTTGTAATAATAATTTAGAAAAGTACCAAACAAACAGATGTTTTATTCATCTTTTTTTCCCTTTGTTTTGAGAGATAGTACCCCAAATATCCATGGCTCAACTTGATCTTATTGTCTCTTCACTCAACATTCTCAATTCTATTGTTTTTAAAATATTAATAATAACAAAAATAATAATACATGTCTAACTTCACATCAGCTTTACATAAATCATCCTGGCCCATCATCATCTATAATTCTCACTACAATCCTGTGAGAACAGCAGTGACTTTATTATCACCCTCATTTTACAGAGGAGGAAATGGAAGCTTGGGAAGATGGGGGGACCTGACCAAAGTTATGGCAAGTCCACGTGAGTGAATCTGTGTCTTGAAAACAGGTCATCCGACATTGGGGAACACATTTTTTCCACCACAGCGTAATTTCTTTCACTTCTCACGTGATATATTTTCCACACTTTCTCTTGCTACTCTGGTTTTTTCCTTTTAGGTCATGGTCATTGTCAATAACTTCTTGGAGGTTGGTAGAACTGAGTTCAGCATTTCAAATGTGACCCGCCCCACACCACATATTTTAATGTCCACTCATTCCAGGATGCCTGGAAGAATGGGTTTCACTCTAGGCTCTGTTTCCGATTTGTTGCATGATATTGGTCAAACTGCTTTACCACTCTAGTCCTTGGTTCCTTCATTTTCAAAAGAAGGGATTGAACAATGTCATATATATTGTTGGCCTTCAATAAATTTTGCTAGAATAAAGGAATGAGTGGATGAATCATAAATTAATCATTAAACTGGATAATTTCTTAATTCTTTATGTCTTTGATTTTATATTAAGAGTAGCATTTAATAATTAGTTAGCATGGTTCCATCTATATGATTGACTTAATTTCTTCAGCAACACCAAAAATTGAGCCAAGATTCTAACTGTTCAGTGGTAAGCCTCTTTCCTTCTTGGCTTTATGTTTTTATGCAGAAGGTCCCCCATTACAGCAACATCTTGGCCTCTTTGTTTACCACCACCCTCAGAGAAGAAAGAGTAATTTAATCAACTAGTGAATTGCTCAGTTCATTCTGGTTCTTCTTTTTGGGATGTTCCTGTTTGTAAAGAGGAATCACCTAGTCTATTTTCTCCATTATGCACCAATTTAGTGGGGGCTGACTTTATATGCCCAAAGAGGGAAACAGCGATTTGGAGTTAAGTTTAATTCAGAGTGTTAGTAAGCCCATTGGCTCTATATTTAAATCATATTAATAACTATTAACAGCTTTTATCATAGTGAAGCTGATATTTGATTTTTATTTCTCCAATCTTCAGTTATCAGTTGGCTCCATAATTAGAAAAGAGTGAGATATTATTTATTGACTACCAATATCTGTCATTTGGTGAAAGCAAATAATCTTAAACACAGATAAGAAATAATATTTAAGGGTAAAATAAAAGGTAGAGGATAGAGGATTTGCTGGTCAGGAGTATCAGGGGAACCTGCCCCCAATATTCCAACATAGGTTCTTTCTATTTTCCCTAAGTGTCGGCTGATCTGAGAAATAAAAAGAAAGAGTACAAAGAGAGGAATTTTATAGCTGGGCCGCTGAGGGTGACATCACATATTGGTAGGTCCGTGATGTCCACCTGAGCTGCAAAAACCAGCGAGTTTTTATTAGAGATTTCAAAAGGGGAGGGGGTGTATGAACAGGGAGTAGGTCCCAAAGATCACATGCTTCAAAGGGCAAAAAGGAGAACAAAGATCACATGCTTCTGAGGCCAATAAAGACTACAAGGCAAAGGGCAAAGCAAAGATCACAAGACAAAGGGCAAAATCAAAAACTCCTGATAAGTTTCTATGTTCAGTTCATCTGTGCACTTATTGTCTTGATAAACATCTTAACAGAAAACAGGGTTCGAGAGCAGAGAACTGGTCTGACAACAAATTTACCAGGGCTGGGTTTCCCAATCCTAGTAA
Source organism: Nomascus leucogenys (assembly GCF_006542625.1). Classification (NCBI taxonomy): domain Eukaryota; kingdom Metazoa; phylum Chordata; class Mammalia; order Primates; family Hylobatidae; genus Nomascus; species Nomascus leucogenys. The sequence continues at coordinate 83,215,806 of NC_044396.1, forward strand.
ACCTGAGGATACTGTAGGAGACCAGGGCGTATCTCAGTCCTTATCTCAAACGAATAGGACAGGCACTCCCAGAGCAGCTGTTTATAGACCTCCCCCGAGGAATGCAATTCTTTTCTGATTATATTCCTTGCTAGGAAAAGGATTTAGCAATATCTCTCCTACTTGCATGTCTGTTTATAGCCCCTCTGCAAGCAGAAAAATATGGCTCTTTTTGACCGACCCCTTAGGCAGTCAGACCTTGTGGTTGTCTTCCCTTGTTCCCTAAAATGGCTGTTATTCTGTTCATTTTCAAGGTGCACTGATTTCATATTGTTCAAACACACATGTTTTACAATCAATTTGTACAGTTAACACAATCATCACAGGGTCCTGAGGTGATGTACATCCTCAGCTTATGAAGATAATAGGATTAAGAGATTAAAGTAAGACAGGTGTAAGAAATTATAAGAGTATTATTAGGGAAGTGATAAATGTCCATGAAATCTTCACAATTTATGTTTCCTCTGCCACGGCTCCAGCCAGTCCCTCCTTTCGGGGTCCCTGACTTCTGGCAACACAGGAGCATGGCGTTGGACCCAAAGCTTTGGCTTGTGGTATCCATGGGGGAACTTAACTAGTTTGTAGTGATCTGTGTTGTACCATGGGACTGGTTTTGGTTTTACAGTTGTGTACTTGGTCCTTCTGGAGGGTTTGTCTACAAATGAGTAGGTTTTATTATACAAGCAAGGTGGAATTTTAATAAGCATACACCGTAGGAATATGATGGCCATTTAGATCTTCATTTTTGGGCTGCTGTAAGTGGACCTTAAAGCATTCAGATGTGACTTGCCTTAGTATTTCAGGCAAGGTTGAGACAGAGATTAGGACCTGTTGGTCGTGATGGGTGGTACAAAATGTCTGCTTTTCCCGAGATCCTCAGCCAAGAGTCAGATCTGCAACTGGGACTTCAAAACTATAAAGCTAGCTATGTTCCACTTGTACTGCAGAGCCCTAATGTGTAAAGTTCTTGCTTTAAACTGTTATTGTCAGGCCTAGGCAGGCAGCCTGAAACTTGTGGCTCTAAATTCCCTTTGCTACACTAAAGACCAAAGGAAGAACCTGAAGGTCCTAACTTCTTACAAATATGAGCTTGTCTGCCAGTTCCTGATAGTCACATACCACTGCATGATGTCAAGTTGGCATAGAGTTTGTTCATTTTGAAGAATCTGACTGTAACTTTAGTTTCCCAAAACAAAATGATTTTGTCTACAGAATGGTGGTATATTTTATCAGCAAACAAAATAAAGAGAGATCTTCATTGTAAAAAAGAATAAACTATTTTCTTAGAGATAATTATTGAAAATCCAGAGGTTAATCAGGTAACTCAAAAGGCTGCCTGTGCCTCGAATATTTACCACAAAGGGATTATGTAGAAAATCAAGGAAGAACTAGAATATATTGACTAGTATGCGTTAGTCTTATTGTCTGGACAATAGCAATAGAAAAATGGAAATTAAGTATAGGAAGAGAGTGTTAAAGCAGAAACAAAAAAGAGATTACCCTAGAATAAATGTTGACATCTTAGAAAAATAATAAGGCAGATATAAAAGGAAAATTTGATGTTAAGGACTATGATAAGCAGATATAAAATTAAAAGTAATTGCATCTTGGTATAATTGCTCTAAAAGAGGGCCTTAGAATATTTTGGTTGTTATTAGATCAGAAAACATGACAGTTGTACAATGAAATATAATAAAGGAAAAGAGGAAAGATCTTGGAAATTAGACTGGAATTCATGTGCCAGGGTGCTGGCACTCACTCAGCATTGACCACATAAAGAATCCCCTGAAGACTGGGAGAGACATGTGAGTGATCCAGAAAGTCTGGACAGGCAAGAGAAGTCATCAGAACATATGCAAAAGAACTTCTGGATCGACTTCACAGTGACATAGATGTTATAGGTGAAGTAGCAGCTTTTACATTTAATCTAATTTTGGGTTTATGATTCTAAGGCTACCATCCAGAGATAACTCTTCACAGTTAAATGATTAGATTAATTACATGATAGCACAATCTTCCTTTTGATTAACTCAGTGTCAACGGATGAATAATTTTAATTAGATCTTCAGAATTCCTTTTGCCATATAATGTAGCATAATCCCCAGTGTGATAGCTTATCCTATTCACAGTCCCAGGGATTAGGGTAGGATATCTTAGGGACTATTTTAGGATTCTTTCTACCACAACACATAGGGAGTCTAAGCAAAATAATGATGATTAAGTCCAGCCTACATTAGATGTAGTCGGATGGAAAATTATCTCCTGGATTGGATGCTTCAACTCAAGAAATAACAATGGACAAGACTTATTGAAATGGGAGAGGCTTTTGGCACACCAAGAAATTATTAATTTTACATATTGCCTTGTGGGAAACATCCTATAAGATAAAATTAAGAGTATAATACTGGACAAATAAATATCTTGACCAAAAAAGCAGAGAAAGGAAAGAAGAAAGGCATTTAATTACAGCAAATAGTAGAACTCTATTTGTTAGAGAAGTTAGAGAAGGAAAGATGCCAAAGAAGCAGATTGAATAGTTAGAAATTCAGTTAAGTGTTCCTGTGAGACTTAGCAGAACAGAGGAAAAAGAAACATTGAAGGCATAGTTTACTGCAGCAAAATAGGATGTAGCAGAAAGAACTTCTACTCGAGACCAGGATCATTTAAAAGGAACAAAGACAATGTCTTGAGGAGCTCATGGAAGAAGAAGTGATCCTCACCAGGACCCTGGGGCAAACATTTCTGAAGCATCAATAGCAGCCCTAGTTCTAGAATATACTGAGTGACTTTAACAGAAAAAAATGTTTGGATGAGGAGAAGTCTAGAAGGCAGATTTTTTTTTTATGACCCAAGGAATTTCATTGCAAGAAGGAACAGCAGAATCTCAGAAATGAACATGCTTGCTCACAAGGGTAATATGAAGGCTGTGGTACTGACATTGTCCTGGGTGCCAGGAATGTTGAGCTCAACATGATCAAGAGGGTTAAGAGGTTTTGAATTAACAGGGGCTTCCACAGATGGGTATGTCCTTGCTTTTGTGAAAGGCAGGAGTTTCATAGATGCAGCCCTTTAGGAAAGTAGATTAGGCCAAAGCAGGCAGATCATGAGGTCAGGAGATCGAGATCATCCTGGCTAACACAGTGAAACCCCATCTCTACTAAAAATATAAAAAAATTAGCCGGGCGTGGTGGCATGTGCCTGTAGTCCCAGCTACTCAGGAGGGAGGCTGAGGCAGGAGAATCACTTGAACCCAAGATGTGGAGCTTGCAGTGAGCCGAGATAAAGCCACTGCACTCCAGCCTGGGTGACAGAGTGAGACTCCGCCTCAAAAAAAGAAAAAAAAAAAAGGAAAGTAGATTAGTGAGACATTTTCCCCCATCAGGTATGGCAAATACACCATTAATACTTGATGGTAGGTTTCTCCTAAATAAGTTTCAGCTCAAGTCTATAGACTCTTAATAGCTTAAATAGACTGACCAGCATTCTAGTCTTGAGCATCCGCAATGCTCACAGCTTCAGATACTTCTGAGTTTCTTCTATTCCCTGGGGCAATTAAGTAAAGTACCAGAATAACATTTTACTTGGGTTAAGTGATTTGGAGACTGAGACTTTATGCTTTCTAATTTTCTGGTCATGAAGTAAGTGCCAAAATAATATTTTTAGCCCTATTAATTCTTTGGATTCTTTAAAAAGGGGAGCTCATGAGCGATTTGAAATTGGACTTATACAAATCTGAGACCCTATCAGAAAGATATTTGTTATAGTATGGCAGCCCAGGTTATAGAATTGAAGGGACCAAGAATCCTTCTAGGCTGGACATGGTGGCTTACACCTGTAACATCTCTACATTTCCAATATTTGAGAGCTGGAGCACCATTTAGGTTGTCATTTGATCTCATTGCAGAACCTCTGATGAGCTTTTTTGGACAAAGTGGCAGGGCATAATTTGGTAGAATAAAACGTAAATTTCTAGTGTTAGGTTCAGCATGGCCTTGGAGTTAATTTAACTTATATCTATCTGGCATACTGTAGCGATGTCTGACTCATTCTGGGGGAAAAATATTCAGTTTACCAGAAGGATACCATGAGGTATAATGGTTAATACTGAAGGAGTGACTTCATGAAAAGGGAGGCAGGAATGATTTGATAGATTGCTGATCTTCTGTTATAAAGGGTTGACTTATAACCCCTTATAAGATATAACCCCTTGGAAGATCCTGGGTTGATGACTGAGCTGTATAATTAAAAAATGTTAATTTTCTATCAATTATGAAAATGTTAGGGAATTGAAATGTTAGGGAGAGTTCTTTCTCCTGGTCTCATGTTTTCTGTGAAAGGATCTCCTTTAGAATGATGTCCCTGGCCTCTTGCCCCAACTTTTTTATACCTCTGCATCTCCACTTCAACCAGAAGAGGACTGACCTATCTTATTGGTGGGTTTGGAAGAAGGAACACAGCAGGAATGGCTTACCTTACTCTGGGTTTCCTTTGGGATCTGTCTGTCTGCAAAGGGAAGCTTTCTGACCTGCTCTCTCTACCTCAGTGGAGCATCTTTCACCCCTTACAAGGAAAGTCTGCAGTTTTAGGGGCTAAGTTCATTTCAAAGAAGTGTTACTAAGCCAGTTTGAGTGCTCATCACACAAAGTTTTAGTCTATGATACAGCTAACATAATTGTCTTCATGTCTCACCTCCTGATCCTTCTCAGTTTGTTTCAATGCATTACCTGAAACCTAATGAGTATAAAAGAAGTGGGGGTCTGGATTCTAAATCTAGCCCTACCACTGGTATGCTGCTGCCTGCTGGGAAGATTACATCTATTCCCTTCATCTGAGACATCTCAGATATATAATGAAAGGATTGGACAAGATAATCTTTAAACTTTCTTTTAGCTTTGCCATGCTGTGGCATGAATGGGAGACCTTCAGAAGGGAGTTCATGTTTGCAGTCTGTATTGCATATTGATTAACTGCCTTTTAATATCATATTGTTAATCATTTATTATGGCCAGATTTGGGGAAATGGGTTCCCAAACAGTGGTGTCATATATGGGGTCAACTATTCATTGCTATTAGGGTCCACCCATCTGTCATTGGTGACATTAAAAATCAAACAGAGCCTTTTTTGGTCTCCCTGCCTTCTTGTGTTTAGATAGTTCTGATAATTAAGATTCTGATAATCTAGACATTTTTCTCAGAGAAAGAATGAAAACCCTGCCAAAACCTCCAAGTGGGCCGTGTTTGAATTTGGCTGTATTTAAGAAGTATGTCTACAAGTTTGAATTATCTCTTTTCCTGAAGAATTATTTTAGGGCTGATATTCCTGCCTCCCACCCTCATGATTTTGTGTTTTTCTCTCTTTCTCTTTCAGCCATACTGTCTTTCTTAGACTTTAATCTTATTTATGTTTCCAATCTCCATAGTACCTGGATGCCTTGGCAATCAGCTTTTAATTTTAGTATGAAGCAGAGTAAGAGAAGCAGATGAAATATCATTGCTAAATACATATTGGGCTTCTCTTTGTCATTTTGAAATATTTTGGAACGTTAGAAGTTGAAAAAAGAGCCAGGATTTTGAAGATTTGTTTTGTGTGTGTAGTTTTTCTATGGGATGCAGTCTGTCATATCCACATAGACATGATGATGTGAAAAGAGAAAAATGGATCACCTTGAGATGGCACATTGGAAGGAAAAGTCTGTGTTTTGAGATCCACTTCTGTGGTTCTTTTGTATGACTACCTCTGGTAATAGTATTTCTGATAGTTGACTGAATACCTAGCAATGATGATATTTTAAAAATGTTAATATTGAGGTTTCATTGTGTGCAAAGGACGTTCACACAAGGCAACATGTAGTAGCTCTTCTCTGAGACCAGCGATGTCCCAGAGAGGGATGTTCTATCGGTCTGAGTCTGAGTCCTGCAGTGAAGAGAATGGGAGAGGAGACACATTTGACCCATGTGGACAGATACGATGGGAGAGAAATAAACATCTGTTGTTGTAAGCCTGCGAGTTTTGGAGGTTGGTTGTTACCATGGAATAATTTAGCAAAGCTGAGAGATAGTGGTGGCAGCACCATGGAACCATTCTGAAAGACAAACTGATAATACAAAACAAAGCACAGTGCAATGACAACAGAAAAAAAGATGATATAGACTCCACAACAAGACAATTCAATTAGAAACTCTAGAATCTCTGGTGGCAGCGTTCAGATATCAGGTATCTGTGTTTTAAAAAGCATCCCAGGAAATTCTGATGTACCACGATAGTGGTGAACTACTTATCTAGAGGAAAAGTAGAAATAAGTTTGCTTCTTTGTCTATTTTCACTCAAAGACTTTGGAGGATTTATTTTAGTCGAAAAAGCCCCATGTTGTGACTAAGTCATTTTGCTAAAGGGAGAATGCTGGGTTAGGATTTATGGTTCAAGCTTTAGCTAGTATTATCTGGTCTTAGGCAATCATGTAGTTCCCTTAGTGTCTCAAAGGTTAAGAGCAGAGCAGGACTTGGCTTAATTCTTTCAATAGGTGTGTATTGTTGGTTGATTGCAAACTGTGTGTCAGGCTCTGTGGTAAATGCAGAATTATTTCATTAGCAAAAGTTGCTAATGTGATAAGGGCTTCCAAAGAGTATTCAACCAAGCTGTGCAGAGATGCCCAGTGGGACATCTAACCCGATAAGTGGAAAGAAAGGCTTTCTTGTCTATTTATAATCCTTACTTCTAGTATTGTCTTAGCATAGTCTTCTTGTCTCTTTGTTCCAAAGACACAATTGTCTGGGACAGTAAGAAAAACAAAGACACTAGCTTAGGAAAGACCATATAATTATATTAGTAAGTACCATTTATCATTGTCTTTAACTACTACAGGCTGAATTACTTCAGGGTAAGGGAGCACCATGTCTATGAGTTATTCTCAAACATTTCAGAAAAAAATAGATTTAATTATGTGGGAGGAGGGAAGAGAAGGAGAAGAGACAAGGAGAAAGCAAACCTTAACATTGGGAGAATCTAGGTGAATGGCATATGAGACTTCTTTTATTCTTGAAACTCTTATGTAAATTTGAAAGTATGTCAAAATAAGAAAAAAGCTAAGAGGAAAAATTATGCTTTTCCTATACACAACGATACTTTCTCTCTATTACTTTAGGAAAAGTCATACTTAGAATGGTAAGGCTTAAGATGGACGGAAGTGCAGTAGTAAGGAGTCTTATCCCTAGGTTGGGATCAGGATACATAGATCTGGTTTAAGATATCCTGAGTTTCTATGCAAGATGATACTTGTCTAGATTTTATTCAACAGACCAAGGGCACTGGGCTTGTTGGGAAAGGAGGATGATAGGGATGATTTTCTGATTCTGTGTTCTCTATTTATTTGCATGGTCCTACCACCATCTCGTTAGCCAAACTATACCCTTGGAATAATCTCTAACTCTTCCTCCATTCTATAAGTTACTAGTTCCTGTAATTTCTCCCTCTGAAGTCTTTAGGGTCCTCCTCCACTTGCCTCACCACTCCATTCCCCAAGCCTGCAAATATAACACTCTCCTACCAGTACATCCACCATTGAGCTTGCCCTCATTCCATTCAGGTCCCACGTGCAGCCAAGGCGACCTTTCTAACATACACAGCTCTCAAACACCTCTACTCATGCCATTTCTCAAAGCACCAATGGCTTCTTAAGGCCTATGGAATAAAATACAGAGGCTGCAACTTTCCATTGTATGCCATGATGTGGCTCCAAAATTCTTTTTTATTCTTCCTACTACTAACACCTTTATGCACATAGCTTCAGCACCACTACTTTCTCTCTATCATTTATGTTTGTTTGATCTGAAATTTTGTCTGTTTGGCACTCATGCATGCCCTCACTCTTTTGTTCATAGATATTTACTGAGCACCTGCTATGCACTGTCTGTTGGGGATGCAGTGGTAAATGAAGTTGATCCAATCCTTCCCTTCTCTGCATCTACAGGCTAATGAGAAAGAGGCATACTTTAAGTTAAAAGAAAAATATATGTATTTATGCATGTTATAATTATAAAGAGTTACAAAATAGAAATATACATGGGGACTCTACTATGTATATAGTAGAGGAATATCTACTATATCTACTATATTAGGGGCATATCATTAGGATGTTCCCCTAAAATTCTCCTACCTGCTAATATATCCATATTTTTTCCACTGTTTTTCAAGATCCAAAGTTTACCTCTTTAAATAGATCTTGCCTTAAGACTGATGTATCTTCTTCCTCTGAATGACAATAGTGCTCCAAATGAACATTCCCTATACACTAGATCAATAGTTACATATTATTATTCCAGAGCCTGAATGACTGTAGGTCAGCAGTTACGTATTATTATTCCTAAACCTCAACGAGGCTAGGTCAACAGTTATGTATTATTTGTTGTTTTAATCCTTGTTTTACCTCCATTTCTAATCTCTGATGTCCATGACTTTGCATTTCCTGTTTTTTGTTCTCTTTATTGCCTCAGGGCCAATCATAGAACTTTCCTCGTAATAAAGAATTCTGTGTACAAAATATTTATCAAATGAATAAATAAATGAACTCATTTATAACACATAGAAATATATTGTACAGTATGCCTTCTGTAATAATGTATGAGCTGATTTTATTAATACAATCTTTATTAGATCAAGAAAAATAATTGCTGATTTTTAATATAATCACTGCAACTTCTGGCCTTGACTGCCAAAATCAAGATCTGTTTTAAGGGCCTTGGACAAAAAATGTTGAAAAATACTTTAGTATAAAAGTAAATAATATACATAGAATATTGAACAATAAATAATATACCTGAATAAATTTGGTAGAATAAAAATTTTGAGATACTAACTGATCTTAGTATTTGATAGCAAAACAGGGTAACTATAGTCACTACAGACTATAGTACATTTAAAAACAACCAAAGAGTATAAATGTATTGTTTGTTACACAAAGGATAAATGCTTGAGGGGATGGATACCCCATTTTACATGCTGTGGTTATTATGCATCACATCTGTATCGAAACATCTCATGAACCCCATAAATATACACATATTCTGTGTACACATATAAGTTATAATAAAAAAATTAAAAATGAAATATTAAGTGATCTTTGTCTATTTTACCATTTCTCCTTCTGTCCTTTCTTCTCTCCCTGTTGGAGTAGAGCTGTATCTAGCTATCCTTACCTTTCTCTGTTCATTGCCTCAGAGAAGGAACATGACAGGAAGAATGTAGGTAACAAAAATAAGATAGGCTTTTCTTGGCTTTGGAGTCATAAACATTAGGATCTTTGGGAAGCAGAAAGTACTGTAGACATATACTAAATCTGAGAGAAAACTGAATGATTAGGGCAAGGATACTCTGTCTTTTGTGCTCCGACTCCCACTCTCAGAATGATTTCTCTGATGAGAGGAATAAATTTTAAGAGGAAGCAATAGAGTTTAGTTAGACCTTGATGAGTTCCTGTAAAAGGAAACTTTATCTTACGCTTCCTGGACTAAGCCAGGTGAGGCACACAAGCCCCAGATGGATTCCTAAGTAGAGGCTGAAGGAGGTGGCAGGTCTCCACCAGGATGGTAGGATGACAAGTTTTAGCTGATACAGTGTCAGTCAGCTTTGCAGATTCTCATGTCCTGAACTGACACGGGGTCAACAGGATTCTTGGGTGTTCAAGATTGACCCAGGAGTATATAGAAGAGGCTTATGGTCAATGATGCTGACCTGTCTGAACCAATGACCAAAGGCCATGTGAGAGAATGACAGCACAGTAGATGACACTGATGAGTTAATGGCGAGGACAAGGTGATCTTCAACACACATTGTGTCACAATGTACACTCTTTAGAACTTTGATGATGGAACTGCACACTTCCCAAATGCTTACATAATTTCCTTTCCTGTGTTGTTTGGGGTGACTGTCTTGCAGGTACAATTTTTTCTTGTTTAGCAAGCAATAAATGCAGCTTTTTTGTTTCAGATCTTGATGGCCTCTCTCTTCCTTTGACTACATTGAATCATATAAAAATTTTTAAAAATATTGCATACATGAGTTTGTAGATTTAGTATTGCACCTCCTAGGTGTGTATAATACCAGCTTTCAAAAGCTCACAATCTATTTTCAGATGTTGGCTGCTGGACTAAACAATTTTTGTAACACTGCATATAATGTGAGAAATGCAAAAATAAGCTGAGAAGCTCATTTGAAAGAGCTCAATGAATGTCATTCCTTTTATTTCACAGATGCATAAATGAAGTTTGACAGAAGTTATGGAAAAGCTCACATAGTTGTAGGGAGAAGTGGGAGGAATACCCTGATCTCATGTCTCCCATATTGGGGCTCTGTGCTGCATGCCTTGATTCTGATTCTGAATGAGCTGCAGAGGTGTATGCGGGGGGTACTCCTCTTTCTTCTACAGTAGGCCAGCGATTGTCAAACTTTAGGGTAAATCACAATCATCCCCTGAAGGGCTTGATACAACACTCTTGCTGGCCCAAACTACACAATTTATGATTCTCTAGGTTTGGAGTAAAGTCTAAGAATATGCATTTCCAGCAAGCTCTCAATTGAGGTTGACTCTGCTGGCCCAGGGACAACACTTTAAGAACCACTGTTCTGGTTGTTCTCCTGATGAACAGGATTGAGTTAGAATTGAATGTGAGACAGAGGAAGAGAAAGTAAACTAATAGACGGAGGGGTGGAAATGACATTTCTAGAGCTTCCAGACCCTTCCTTGTGGATTTGGGCACAGAGGAAGAGGCGGCAAGGTACATATTTCTCTCTTCCACATCAGTAGAGTAAATCATATTCTTAAATCTCAAATTCAACTACATTTTGGAATAAGTAAAATCATACTGGAGGGGAAAGCATATTTTACTATCCTGGATAATCTGTTGCTGTGATTAGCACAGAACATGGCTCATGGGCCCAAAGACCTGGGTTTGAATTTTCATTCCAATGTCTGTATGATCTCACTTATGTTTCCAGACTTCTATGGGCTTTGTTGCTATACATAAGAGATGAGGGGTGGGGAGAGGATGGGATGATAGCCCTCTCAACAGCTCTGTGAAGCTGCTATAGGGTTTCCTTTTGAGGTGATTAAAATATTCTGGAACTAGCTAGAGATGATGACTGCACAACATTGTGAATGCGTAAAATATCATGAAATTGAACATTTTCAAATGGTTAATTTTATGTTATGTAAATTTTACCTCAATTTTATAAATATATCTATTGCTGTGAGTGTCCACTCCACAGAAAATAATCTGATGACTGTTAGTTTATTTCCCGGTTTTGCCCCCATCAATCTTGATTGGCTTCATCCTAAGTGGTCATTTGGTGCTTCTTGACTCTAAGCATAAATATTATTCCACCACTATCAGTACAGCTTTTTATCCATTCTTATTTCAGGTTGCTTACACTGGTGGCTGTGATAGGGCCGCTTGAAAATTTAAATAATAATAAAAAATATACTTTAAAGCAGCACATAATTTTCCACTCTATATGTTATACAGGATTTAGCTCAGAGGAAGAGAGAGATAAGAACCTAGTGATTATTGAGCACCTAGTATGTACTGGGTGCTTTTACAAATGTCATTTCATTTAATCCTCCTAAATGACACTGAGTGGCAGATCATCTTATCCCACTTTTGGACTGATGTCAACTGAGACTCAGAGAGATTAAGAAATCCATTAAGAGTCAATAGACACTGAACTGGAATTAAAGAGTTTTAAGCCCACGTTCTTTGCATCATATGCTACTCTCTTGAGCTGATGAGATTTCAGGTGAGAGGTTGGATACTGATGGACTTAGCAGAGGAGCAGATTTTGAAGAGGTGGACATGGGGGCAGAGGGCATTCCAAGCAGCAGATGGAAAGCATAGAGGTAGAGGGAGAGAGTTTGGTGATGTATGTAAGGCAATCTCTGTAAAGTGGAGATCTCTTTGCAGGGACATGAAGAAGACAATAGCTTAAAACAAAATTATGGACTAACTTGAATGGCAGAGTGAACTGGCTCCTTTGGATCAGCATGGCAACATCTGACTGGCAGTCTTTCCTGGGCTCCCAACAGTGCTCTTGGTAAAGAATATAAGTCCATTAACCTAGTTCACCAGGACAGCCAGAATTGGGCTCCCGCTCCCTGTTGTGGTCTCCTTTCCCATCGTTCTCCTCCTCACTCCCTGCTCCCTAGAGTGGGTTCGCTCTTTTCAGTTTCAGGAACCCTCCAGGTCATTTCTCAGCTAGGGTTTTTGCATATTCTGTTCCCTCTGCTTGGAGCTTCCTTCTCTAATTCTCTCTTTCCTCCTTCGCATCTCTCCACTAAACACATTTCCTATCTTTTTTTTTTAATCCAATACCTATTATCATTCAAGTCACAGACAAAAATGTTACTTCTTTGTAAGGCGTTTCTGGATCTCTTGGTTGGATCGCTGCCACAGCTCGCTAGGGATGCTCCTCATGCTTGCGAGAACATTTTGTTTCCGCTCAGCACTCTGGATTTTAAGGCCCCAGGAAGCTGCAATTGGGCCTACCCTGTTCACCACTACATCTAAAGTTCTAACACGGTGCTCCAGAATACAGTAGATGACGATAAGCTATTTACTGAATAATTTCTAATGAACGTAGGTGTTTGCTAAAAACATAAACCTAGGTAAAGGGACGTTTCATTCTAGTCACACTCAGGCATCTCTTTATCCTCTTCTTAGTCTTCCCCATGGAAGAAAGAGTGACTTGAACGTGGGGTAAGAAAGGGCACATAGGCATGGCTCAGCCTTCTTCTTAAGAGCTGTCCTGCTCACAAAGCACACAAATTATTGCTCTGTTTTTCCTCTGCTCTGCATTTTAAATGGATGTACCCACCATGGGAGACCTGGGGTTGGTGTTCAGAATTAGGAAACCTTGTCTTGCTGAAATGGGAAAAGTTCCTTATCCCCCTCACAGGGCATGTGATGGGGGTATGGCTCGCTTCTTTGGTGTCCCGCTGCTCAAACCTCTACAGGGAGCATACAGATGGGCAGGCTGTGGAACTCCGACCTCATGGCAGTGTCTAGGGGTGAATGTTTACAGCTCCTGCGGCCCTGTGGGCATGTGTTACAGGGTGCTCTTTCAGTTAAGCCATCTGTAGGTGGCTTGTGTTAGCTCAGTTAGACCCCTGCCTTATCTCAAGGACAGGGGGCTTTCTGTATCCCAGGGTTTCTCGCCTTGGTGTACTGGAAGAATCGGATCACATGCGGGCTTGGAGAATGAGTGCAAGGTTTTACTGAGTGGAAGTAGCTCTTAGCAGATGGGGGAGCCAGAAGGGAGATGTCTTTACCCCAGAGTTGGGCCACTCAGCGACCCGGGCTCTCCTCTGACCACCCTGGTCAAACTCCACCTCGTTCCACAGGTGGATGGCCTGCCAACCTGCCAGTGTCTATTGGTGTGCTCTTATGCCTTGGCATTCCTCTCCACATCCAGCTGCGTGGGTCTTCTTCTGCAGATGTGTTCCTCTCGATGTCCAACCACTTGTGTCTCTGGGGTTTTTATAGGCACAGGATCGGGGCTTGGCAGGCCAGGGCGGTCTTGGGAAATGCAAGATTTGGGCAGGGAAACAGAAATGCCTGTCCTCACCTAGGTCTGTGGGCACAGGTCTGGGGGTGGAGCCCTAACCTGGACCACATTCTCCTCTACCCAGCACTTCCCTGCCCCTCCTCCATATCATTGCTATCTACCTTAGCCACTTTCTCAATTCAAATTTTATCAGTAATAAAGCTGCCTTCAATCTCTGTCTTACTCTTTTTTAAATGTTTTAACTGGTTAAAAACACAAATAGAGAGGAGTAGAGATGATTTGTTAGACCCCCTCCAATCTCAGCAGAAGGTATGAGCTTCTTATTTATTAAAGATAGTGTGTATATTTTAAAATGTTAGAAGCAGTGCTGTAGTTAACATGGGACTTTTGAAAACTATTGTGCAAGGAACTAACATGATTGGATTCAGCAATCTAGCAAACATTTGTTGATTATCTGCTCAGTACAAAGGGCTGCACTTGACACTAGTAGGGAGAGGAATACAGAGATGAATAGGAGCTATTTCAGGCCTGCTGAGAGCTCACAGTCTATCAGCAAAGACAGACACATACATAAATAACTCTAATTCAAAAGCAGACTGTGATAAATGCTATTGTGGGGGAGTAAACAACATCCTATGGAGTTTAGGGGAGGGAGAAACTAACTGAAAATGAGGATCTTAAGAGAGCTTATAGGAGAGGAGAAATTTGACCTGGGCTTTGAAGAATCCATTTCCGCTAGGGCCTAGATGAAGGAAGCAGTGGTGGCGGGGGGGTTCAGAGGGACCCTTGGACTCTAATCCCTGGTACGGAACAAGAAAAGGCTTTGGAATGTGGTCAGTACAGGATCATGTCCAGATTAAGGGTGCTAGAGTAAGGAACTATTCCCTAAAGAGACTCTATCTTTTAAAAGATAAGCAGTTTATAATGAGGTAAATTCATGGGCAAGTTGAAATAACCGGGTTGAAGAGTTTTCTGCCTTTGAAAATTATTTGAAGTTGTTTCTTACATAACCACAACACATTCCTTTCCTTCCCACCTCACCTAGAATAGATTGTTTTCTTAGTAGTCCCAAATTCTGTCCAATGCATAGATTTTCTTCTGAATAATTGATATAAGTAGGGCTGCATTTGAAATTACAAACAGATTTATTATTTTGAACTCCACATTATCAAAATGGGAAAGGAATATTTTTTTGGCTCACCATCACCCATGACTCTTCTCACATGTACCAGGGTATAAAAGACAGGCCAAGCATGGGACCTATAAGTGATCACAAGATTCAGGGCTCCAGCACACATTTTGTCCTGAATCACCTAGCTTAACTTATCCATCAGAGTGGACGTTGGTTGTTTTTCACCTAACCAACCGCTTGTCTTTTTTCCTTTTAGCAGTGCCCAATTTTTATGATGGTGTATTTCTTCTTCCTGTTCACAGTGATTAATTCAGGGATGGGGATAGGGTGTAAGTCATTCCATTGAGAAACCATCCAGCATCTTGGTGCAATCATTGTAAAACAGGCACTATCTTCTCTGGGGTTGCTAAGCTGGTAGGATGGAAGCTTTGAGTTTGCTTGCACAAGCAGAAGACCAACTTAAGGAAACACAGCAGAAAGCAGAATCAACCTATATAGAGAGAAAGATGTCCAAGGACGTCATCAGTACATTTGTATTCAACCAAACATGAAGCCAATATACCCATGGATTTTTTAAGTTACATGAGCTAATGCCTTCCTTTTATGGCTCAAGCTGGTTTAAGTTAGGTCTCTACCAATTGTAGTAACTAAAACAGTCCTGATTAATTCACCCAGATGGTGCACCACATCTGAAAGACATCTTTCATGCCTTTTCATCTCATAATTTGCTACTCTTTCTTCATTTAATGATCCCACTTTTATCTTTCGATATGACTCTAGGTTGCTTTTGCTTGGCTACTTTCTCAACTTCCTTTTAAAACAAACCCTGACCCTGGGTCCTGGGAACCAGGGAGAGGGCTGCATGTGGGGTTGAGTTACCCTGTGAGCTACCAGATATAGATCCAAGGTACTGCTGACAGTCAGCATCTGGGCTTTTGGGGGACCATACTGAACTGGCAAGCCTGCAGAAGCATCAGACCCAAAGCCTTTGTATAGCACAGGCACAGGGAAAACAAAACAAAACAAACAAAAAAAACAAAGCGATCAGCTCCATTAATCCAGGATGGTGGGTCTGAGGATGGAGCCTGAGGGTTGAGGTCTGTTTAGTGAACAGAAAATAGAATGACTCAATAGAATATTCTTGGAGGATATTTCAAGAGAGCTCCTGGAGTGGTAACGAGCAGCCAATTTGTAGACGGTTTTGAGAGCAAGGCTGAAGAGTTTAGAATTTATAAAAGAAATGGAACTTTATGACTATAATTCTAGAGGCAATGTGCAGGGGGCTGGTGACAAGAAAATCCATTAAAAAGCTCCTGTTCTGATGTGTCTGGCTTGAGTCTGGGTGCCTAGGAGAGAGCTAGCATCACCCCTGAGGGCAAGGTGGTCCATGAGGGAAGCTGGTTTTGCAGGGCAAAGGGAGGAGGTGTTAAGTTAGATTTCAGACACGTGGGATTTCACATGCCAGAGGGTGAAGACAATGTGGAACACACTAACTCGAAGATCCAAAGACAGAGTGGAGCTTATGATTAGAGTTAGGGGTCATTCCCATGGAAAGACAAGGCGAGGTTATATGTGTCACTAATTTTTCTGAGGGAAAATGATGTCGAGAAAATTTTCCACTTGATCCATTCTCCTGCATTGTGGAAGGAGACTGGTAATTCATCTAACAGATAACGCATAAACTTTAAAAAAATATACAGTGATTTAGGGGGAAACAGAGGTGCATAGAATAGGATCTAATTGTCTGCATGGGAGATTCCCTTTTGGGAAGATATTCAGAGCTCTGCTCCAGCCCATTCTCACAGGAAAGCTGCTCTCTCCTCCGAAAGACCACACGCAAACTTAAGCCTTGGAAATAATTGGAAAAAATAATTTTAAAAGGCAACTACCATACAGAAAACATCATTCACATTTTTATCTTTTATTTGCAACTTTGTGGCACAAAGCCTTACCGCAAGAAATCATGGTTGACAGATTATATCAGTTTGTAAAGAATGTGTGGATCATTTACTGTTGGCAGATAAAGAAACATTATTGTAAAGAGACAGAAGAGACAGCAGATTTTAGTGTTTATTCATCATTAACCTTTCCCTCTCTTTTATACTGTATTCCATTGGTCATTAATGCCCACCACTACTTTCCAATGTCTGTTGAAGCAGTTTGCTAACTCCTATTTGTGGCGAACTTACTAGGTGCCAAACTACACCAGGAATTTAGGAGAGAGAGAATAAGAAGTGCTTTCTATCTTCAGGTTGCTCAGAGATAAACAAGAAAACAGTAAACAGGACTTGTCTGGTGGTTGTATGGTAAATCTGATGCTGTGCTAAAGGTAATAATGGAGTGATACTTTCAGTCTTGGTTGATGGAAAAGATTTATCCCAGGAAGTGATATTTCATATGTTATTTCTGATATGACATAAAATATGCTTAGGAATTTTCCAGTCAAAGAAACATACAGGAAGGACATCCCAAGTAGGGCATATTTGGAAAGTATTACTTTATTAATTAATTCATTCCACCAACACATTAAATACCTAGACATAGTGCTAGGTGCTGGGGATGCAGAAATAAATGAAATGTACACAAAGCAATGAATATTATTTTTAGAATCCATTTTCTACACCCCCAAGATATTGGTCTTAGATATTTCTTTTTGTCTTTCTTGCCCTGTTTCTATTGATATTTCTTTAAAATAAATACAGATGATTCAAGGTTCTGTGATGGGGAAATTGAGCCCTTTTATATCAGGGGCAGACCATATCACAATGAGGTCATTGTTTTGTATGGCATTGTATTCATATTTTTGAAATCTCCTTTTTTTTCTGTTCGGGGAATTAATGATCTCCCTTTCCCAGACAGCAGAACAAGCTGGGATAGTTGTTGTAACTCTGGATACCCAGAGCAATTAGAAGTCCTCCTTCTCAGCTGCCTGGAGACATATTCTGATTTCAGTGCTGTCATGTATAATCCTGCCTTGGTCAAGATGAAGCCCTGTTTGAGTTGACAACTTGTACCCTCTGCCCCATGTGGCTGTTGTAAAAATAGACCCATTGCTGCAGGGACTGCAATGCAAGTCACCTTTTTGTTTCTCAGATTTTGCTTTTCTTTTTCCAATTCCCTTTCTGCCCCACGCTGTGAGCCTTCAACGTCGACAAATACAGTCAAGATTCTGGGAAACAGACATGCTCTGTACCATCTGCTGTCATGGACTAGCATCTTCCTGGTCCCGTTCCTTGTCTTCAGATAGCCAGAGCGAGTGAGCCTGGGCAAGGACACAGTGTAAGGAAGTGCAGAACTCACCAGTTGCCTGCTTCTATAAGAGCAGAAACCAAGAGTCGGGCCAGATTTCAGAGAATTGACGAGATACTGTGGTGTTGTGTGGATGCAAGTCCCATGTGACTCTGTGGTAACCCAGAGGGGATATAAGTACTTCCTGTCCTTCTGTTGTCAACCTCACAGTATCTTCCTAGCACACTGCCAGGTACAGATGTGTCTTCTGACTTTGACCTTCCTCTTACTGGTTCCATTATTCTGCCCATCCAGGAGGCTTCATATCCCTAAACAAAACTCTGATCAATTTTCGGGCCATATTGCTTCATTCTTTGTCCTTCCTCTCATGTCCAAACCTGTTTTCTCATCCCCACTCCCTCTACCAAGCTCAGTCATGTCACCTCACACCAGGATTATGTTGTCTATCGACCTTTATCGGGGTGTCCAATCTTTTGAGTTCCCTGAGCCACACTGGAAAAAGAAGAATTGTCTTGAGCCACACATAAAATACATTAACACTAATGATAGCTGATGAGCTAAAAAGAAAAATCACAAAAAAATCTCATCATGTTTTAAGAAAATTTATCTATTTGTTTTGGGCCGCTTTCAAAACCATCTTGGGCTACCTGCAGCCTGTGAGCTGTGGGTTGGACAAGCTTGCTCGATGCTATCACCCAATCCACACTTCCCATGCCGCCAAGGTTTTGGTTCAACAGGGGTTATATCCATCACTTTCCTATTAAAAATAGCCAGTGGATCCCCACAAATGCCTAATCTTCAGGAGGAGATGTAGAACTTTTTTCATTTCTTTCTCTTATCCACCCAGGGCTTCTGACTCTACATGCTGTGCTTTCTCCCGTGCCAGGCAAGGGCTGCCTTCTCTGTCCAAAGCTATTTGTCTATTTGCCTCTGTCCTGTCTTCATGGTGCCCTTGAAACCAGCCCCGAGAGACTGCCAGACCAAGTGCACTCAGTGCTAAGAAGCAGCTTCCCCCTCATCAGTCTGGCAGAGCCTGATCGCCTTCATGTGTCACATATCATTGTTCTAAGCCTCCTAATGTGCCATTGATGCTACTGCCATTTCCCTGGACTCAGATGCAGTTTTCTAATACATAGAGGAGCAAATCAGCTTGAAATTAGAAACTAAATGGCTACTTTTAGGGGAACAAGTATTTATTAAGCCCCTACTGTGTGCCAGGCTATTGTACTTCTTTATTTCATTTAGTATCTGAAGATTCATGTTTTGCACATCTGCTAAATGACTGTGGAATGCTCTTCTTCTAAAATTTTCTTAAGATTTAAAGGCAACATAGGTAAATAACAGTCAATATGATCTTAAAAAAAAAAACACTAGTTCACCACCTTCTACACTAATAGCCCTTTCAGCAAGCAGGAGTTTTAATTTTAGAGTTACTCGTAGGCCTTGTACTTCAGCGGAGTTATCTTAGCAGATGAACTCAAGCCTCATGTGGAAAAGTGCAGGAGCAGTAGAAAGGTGGTAAATGTATGTATGTATTCTTATGACAGACAGGCATGTGGGCTGCACTTCACCTTTTCTGGTGAGATATGTAAGTCCAACTGTAAGAGATATGCGTGCATGGATGGAATCTATTGAATGGTCAGATTTCATCCATGGAACAGATGGATAACGTCCATCCATTAGGCTATAGTATGTGTAATAATAGACATGTCTGCAGGGATAATTAATCTCCTTAACTGCTGAGTTGGATGCTAATTAAATCAGCACAAACATGAGAAAACTTGGGTTAGAGAAAAGCAAAATTATAAATACACACGCACACACACACACATGCATACAGGCAGGTACTCTATGTATAGACATGTACCCATCTGTCAATATACCTAACATCTACTTGTCTCACACAAACCATTAGCGTATATCAAGATTTCTTGTTCTTCTACCTACTGCTGAGGGAGGGCCTTTGATTTAGAGGTAATTGCTGCAGTTTTTAATTTTACCAGTATTTGCCTTAAGCCTGTCTTTTCAGATATTTGCATTTAAGAATTTAAAAATATATCCAATAGGAACACACATCATTTTTAATTTTCTGAAATCCCCAAGGCAGTAGTTGTAGCCGGGGAGAAACAGATTTTAATTTTTTTTTCAAAGCTTGAATTTCACTTATCTACTTCTGAGAAACTACAAAACACTAGGGTTGCTCCCCTTAACTTTGGGTCTCTCTCAGCTTTCTTCTTTCTCTGTTTCACCTGGGTGACAGAGATATAGGATTCTAGAATTTAAGTGGAACTTGGAGATCTTTTGGTATAGTTGCTTCTTTGAAAGAAGAAAAAGATGAGGTCCAGAGAGGGAAAATGATCTTCCCAAGACTCCATAACTACAAAGTGGTAGAGCCTGAAATGATCCAGGCCTCTTAACTCCTGCTCAGGATTTTTTTTAATGGAGAACAACTAATGTCTTTGCTTAGCCTGCTCGCCTGTCTGGTGTGAAACCCACCATCACACCTAGACTCCTGTCCACCTCCTCTCAGGGATTATAGAAGTTCTTTAACCAGTTCGAGCCACCCAAGGACCCCTGAAATCCCAGACTTCACTGATCATACCCAACCAAATCAATGACTGTCTTTTGGCTTTAACTTCTTTAGACCAAGAAACAGTCGTGTTTTCTTCCCTTCTTTTCTTTATAGAGACAAAATGTGGACAGAGCTTCACGGAAGGGAGCTTCCTGGAAGGAAGCCTTTTATTGTGTAAGTGGTTCTAACCTGCTTGTTAATGAATATAAATACCTGACAACAAGGACATCCATAATTCAAAGTCATACAGACCTAGTCTTTTACCACTCTTCCAAGACACACTAGCTTATATGGTTTGGCTGTGTCCCCACCCAAATTTCATCTTGGATTGTGACTCCCACAATTCCCATGTGTCATGGGAGGAACCTAGTGGGAGGTGATTGAGTCATGGGGCCAGGTCTTTCCTGTGCTGTTTTCATGATAGTGAATGAGTCTCATGAGATCTGATGGTTTTAAAAACCGGAGTTTCCCTGCACAAGCTCTTTCCTTGCCCGCTGCCATCCATGCAAGACGGGACTTGCTTTTCCTTGCCTTCCTCCATGATTGTGAGGCTTCCCCAGCCACATGGAACTGTAAGTCCATTAAACCTTTTTCTTCTGTAAATTGCCCAGTCTTGGGCAATTTTTCTTTATCAGCAGTGTGAGAACAAACCAATACAGTAAATTTCGCTGTGATTCACCTATGGGGGCATGCCAGAGGCTCCAAACAGCATTCCTATCTGCCACTAATACCTCAAGCACCATTGGATATGCTAGGTCATATGGCCCAAGTGGCATGGCAGCTTGCACAGCAGCCTGGACCTGTTGCAGAGACTTCTCCTGTTCTGGAACCCACTCAAAACTGTCAGCCTTTTGGGTCATTTGATAAATGGGCCATAGTAACACATTCAAATGAAGAATGTGTTGCTTCCAAAATCCAAATAGGCCCACTAGGCATTAGGCCTCTTTCTCGGGTGTAGGGAGGGCCAAATGCAGCAACTAATCCTTTACCTTAGAAAGAATATCTCAACAGGCCCCATGCTACTGGACCCCTAGACATTTTACTGAGGTAGAAGTTCCCTGAATTTTGGTCAGATTCATTTCCCATCCTCTGGCACACAAATGTCTGACCAATAAGTCCGGTGTGTTTGCTACTTCTTGTTCACTGGATCCAGTGAGCATA
The DNA here is from genome assembly GCF_006542625.1 of Nomascus leucogenys. Lineage (NCBI taxonomy): Eukaryota > Metazoa > Chordata > Mammalia > Primates > Hylobatidae > Nomascus > Nomascus leucogenys. The sequence goes on from NC_044396.1 coordinate 83,237,511, forward strand.
ATGTCATCAGTGTAATGGACCAGTGTGATATCTTGTGGATGGGAAAAGCGATCAAGGTCTCTTTGAACAAGATAATGACACAAAGCTGGAGAGCTGATATACCCCTAAAGTAGGACAGTAAAGGTATATTGCTGGCCTTGCCAGCTGAAGGCAGGTTGCTTCTGGTGGGCTTTAGGGACAGGAATGGAGAAAAAGGCATTTGCCAAACATTGGCTCCATACGAGATACCAGCAGATGTGTTAATTTGCTGAAGCAATGAAACCACATCTGGTACAGCAGCTGCAATTGGAGTCACCATTTGGTTAAGCTTACAATAATCCACTGTCATTATCCTAGATCTATCTGTCTTTTGCACAGGCCAAATAGGATAGTTGAATGGGGATGTGGTGGGAATCACTGCCCCTGCGTCTTTCAAGTCCTTGATGGTGGCACTACCCTCTGCAATCTCTCCAGGGATGCAATATTGTTTTGGATTTACTATTTTTCTAGGTAGAGGCAGCTCTAATGGTTTCCATTTGGCTGTTCCCACAATAATAGTCCTCATCCTACTAGTCAGGGAGCCAACGTAAGTGTTCTGCCAGCTGCTAAGTATGTCTATGCCAATTATGCATTCTGGCACAGGAGAAATGACCACAGGATAAGTTGGGGGACCCACTGGACCCACTGTATGTCAGATCTGAGCTAAAATCCATTACTTACATTACCTTCATAAAGGCCTGCTTTAACTGGAGAACCACAATGACATTTTGGGTCCCCTGGAATCAACATTAGCTCAGAGTCAGTGTCCAGTAGTCCCTAAAATCTCTGATCATTTCCCTTTTCCTAATGCACAGTTGCCCTGGTAAAAGGCCAGAGATCTCCTTAGGGAAGGTTGGGAGAAAGATTAATAGCGTAATTTGTTGGTAGTGTAGTGGGCTTCTTCCTCAGTGTGACCCGGCCTCCCTTTCATTCAAGGGATTCTGGGTCTTTAAACTGGCTAAAATCTGAAAGTTGGTTGAGGGGCCGTGGTTGTCTGTTTTTATAATTCAGATTAGTCTTTTGTCCACTTGACCTGATGTTTTCTGCTTATACAAATTAAATACGAATGCTGTAGGCTTCCTATCAATTTCACTTCTAGGAACGCTGTGATTAATCAGCCAATGCCAGAGCTCTACACGAGTCCAACTATTCTGATTGCTGCTTTGCCTCTACTGTCCATTATGGTAGCTTTGCCCATCTTGCCTTTGATGGTTGAGTGCCACCACTTGGCCCCTGCCACCTCAGGATCCAATTATTCTCATTGCATTTATTTATTTGTTGAGATGGAGTCTAACTCTATCATTTAGGCTGGAGTGCAATGGCATGATCTTGGCTCATTGCAGCCTCTGCATCCCTGGTTTAAGTGATTCTCCTGCCTCAGCCTCCCTAGTAGCTGGGACTACAGGTGTACACCACCACGCCTGACTAATTTTTGTATTTTTAGTAGAGACAGGGTTTCACCATGTTGGGCAGGCTGCTCTTGAACTCCTGACCTCAGGTGATCTGCCTGCCTCAGCCTCCCAAAGTGCTGGGATTACAGGTGTGAGCCATGGTACCTTGCATTTAAATTTTGTAGTTGAGTGACTGTGGTTCCCACTGTTATATCTGACAGAGAAGAGCAATTACAAGATTCTTCAAAGATGGAAATGCTGCCCTCAACAAATCTATTTCATGAAGCGTTGGTCAAGGGTATATCTTCTGGACCCTCCCAGCTGGGATGAGTATGCCTAAAGTGACTAATCCACTCTACCATCCTAATCTCCCTAAGCCTTTGGATCCCTTTCTCTACACTAAACCAACAGAGATTAGGCATTTCTAGCTCACTCACAGTGGGCCATATTTTAATCCATATTTCAGCTAACCAAGCAAATAAACTACTAGAACCTTTTTTAATTCCTGAGCTGCAACATTAAATAAAGAATCCCTACTTAGTGGGTCCAAATCAATACCTCCAGCTTGATCCAACTCTATGTTCCTTCCACCATCATACCACAATCTTAATATCCTTTCTCATGCCTGTTCTCCAGATTTCTGCTTATGTAAATTAGAAAACTCAAGCAGTTCTTTTTGAGTGTACTGCACCTCCTCATGGGTCCCAGTCTGAACCTCACCTCTAGGGGCCTGCCAGGACTTTAGTCTAGTTAGAGGTCTAGAAGCAAACAGGGGTGTTAGGGGTGGCTCCTGAGGAGAATCAACATTATCTTGCCTGGCAACTGCCTCAGGGGAGGCCATCACTGTTGCCTCAGGCAGTGCAGGGTTTATCTCCTCAAACAAAGGTGGAAAGGCTGATGGCAGTGTGGATCGGAGAGGGGATGTTACCACTACTGGGCATGGGGAAGCTGTTTCTTCTTGAAAAAAAGTTTCATCAGAGTTTACAAGCTCAGTGTACCCAGCTTCATCAGGGTCCTCCCACACATCCCCATTTCAAGTTGCAGGGTCCCCTTCTTTTCCAATCAATGCCCTCGCTTTAATGGTAGACATTTGGCAAGGCTCTGTGGCAACCTTTCGTTGCAGGTCAGCCACTTGCATGATAAGAGTTTGTGTCTAACTTTCCACAATTTCAGTTGTTTCCTTACAGGAAATAAAACTCTCACTCAGGGCAATCTTAGCAAATTTGAGGCTCAGTACCTGCTTCTGAAGCTGGGAGTTAAAATCCCTGAGTTCACCATTTTCTTTCATCACTTTGTCCAGTGAACTTAGGAGCAGTCAATGAATTTCATTATGTTCCTTGGTTCGCCACATATGGCCAAAGGTATTATGTATAGTGTCACTAAACTCCTTGCCTCTCGCTAGCAGCGAATCGGGAGTGTCAAATGCATTTATTTTACATAACTCTCTGAACAGTTCACACCAAGGACTATAAGTGTTCCCCATACTATTAGAAGTAGAATCCTTAGCATTTTGGGGTCAAATCATATTACATAGCCAACTCTAGAAACCCCCAAATCAACAAAAGCACTCCGTCCTTAATATTCTGTTCCCCTAGAACCACTCTTGGTACCAAAATCTGTATTAGGGTTCTCTAGAGGGACAGAATTAATACTCCTTAATTGGATATATATATCCTGTTACATTAATACTCCTTAATTGGTATATATCTATCCTATTATATTAATACTCCTTAATTGGATATATATATCCTATTATGTTAATACTCCTTAATAAACTCCTCCATATATATATTTTTATTATAGTTTATTAAGGAGTATTAACTCACACAATGGTCCCACAATAGGCCATCTACAAACTGAGGAGCAAGGAAGCCAGTCTGACTCCCAAAGCTGAAGAACTTGAAGTCTGATGTTCAAGGGCAGGAAACATCCAGCACAGAAGAAATACGTAGGCCGGGAGGCTATGCGAGTCTAACCTTTTCATGTTTTTCTACCTGCTTTTTATTCTGGCCATGCTGGCAGCTGATTAGATTGTGCACACCCAGGTTAAGGATGAGTCTGCCTTTCCCATCCCACTGACTCAAATGTAATCTCCTTTGGCAACACCCTCACAGACACACCCAGGAGCAATACTTTGCATCCTTCAATCCAATCAAGTTGACACTCAGTATTAACCATAACACTAGTTTTCTTTTTTTAAAAAAAAATTATTCAAGTTCAGTGTTATATGTGCAGGTTCATTATATAGGTAATCTTGTGTCATAGAGGTTTGTTGTACAGATTATTTTGTCACCAAGCTATGAAGCCTAGTACCCCTTAGCTATTTTTCCTGATTCTTTCCCTCCTCCCACCAACTCTCCACTCTCTGACAAGCCTCTCTGTTCCCCTCCATATGTCCATGTGTTCTCATCATTTAGCTCCCATGTGCAAGAGGGAATGTACAGTATTTAGTTTTCTGTTCCTTTGTAAGTTTGCTAAGGATAATGGTCTTTAGCTCTATCCCTGTTCCTGCAAAGGACATAATATCATTCTTTTTTATGCCTGCATAGTATTCCATGGTATAGGTACCACATTTTCTTTATCCAGTCTATCACTGATGAGCATTTAGGGTGATCCCATGCCTTTGCTGTTGTGAATAGTGCTGCACTGAACATAGACGTGCATGTGTCTTTATGATAGAATGATTTCTATTTCTTTGGGTATATACTCCATAATGGGATTGCTGGGTCAAATGATAGTTCTGTTTTTAGGTCTTTGAGCAATTGCCACACTGTTCCTTAAACCACAGCAAGCACACTCTGGCTGCAAAGCCTTTGCACTTGTCCTGGCCTCTTCCTGGAACTCTCTTCTCCCTGGAATCTACAGGGTTTATTCCCTCAACTCCTTCAGGTTTATACCCAAATATCAGACTGTAAATTTTTCCCTGATTAGTCTATTTAGAATAGCCATCTCTGCCTCCAACACACCTATTTAGAATTTCCTGCTGCTTATTATATTGACAGTTATTACAGCATATTATATTCACCTTTTGGCATATTATCTGTGTTTGTCTAAAGGATGTAGACCCCACGAGGGCAGGAATTTCTGTATGTCCTATTGTGTTACATCAGTAATGCCTACAAAAGTGTATGCACATATGACATTCAATAAATATTTATTAAACATGGGAATGAGTGAGTAGATAAATAAATGCCATATTCCTTCCATTAACTGTGGTGTCTTTCAGTGTTCTCAATGGCCCTAGTCCCAGGGATCCTTCTCTATTAAGGTTGACCTGTTTGGTCAGTTATTCATGTCTTCTGCTATCACTCAAGACTTTGTGGAATTCTATTATCAGGCTGTACCAGTGGTGGAAATGATGCCTTTCCTTCTCTCAGTTTACTTTTCTCTGCTTGACTCAAAATAATATTGAGCTGAACATCAGGAATCCTGAGTTTCGTCACCATCCAGCTCCCTGATCCTGTAAACCCCTGCACTCTTTGGGCCCTGATTCCGGTAACCAGATAAACTGGTAACTGTGCCTTCCAGCTCTGTGATTGGAGCTACATTAGTACTAGGAGGGCTCTACATCAGAGAGCATGACCCTCCTATCCTGGGGACATTGGAGCTCTAAAAAGAGAAGTAAAAGAGGATCTCAGGCATGGGAAATACACCAGAGACCCAGTTACTCAGAGGCAGACATAAAAGTGAAGACTTGGTTAAGAGAACAGAAGGTGAGGCCCATTGACTGAATTGCAAGGTCAGAATAAGACCAATAATAGTTTTCATTCTCTTGTTAGCTCCTTAAATCCTCCCATGTGGGAGCCCAGGAGGAGCCTGGGATAGGGCAGAAGTACCGAGAGGCCTGAGTTATTGCATGGTGGAGGGGAGCTTGGCAGGGAACGGGTTTTATGCCGTCATCCAAGTTGTTGAGCTGGGGGTGGGAGTGTAGCCACTCTTCACTTTTGGTCCCCATGTGGAAGCATTTTCCTAAACATTTTTAGATGACTGCCTACCCCTTGTTCATCCACTGGAGAGGAAGGAAGCATTACTTAATAGGTGAGTTTGTGAGAGGAACTGGACACAAATGGCTCAGCCTCTTCCTCTTGCTTTCTGGGAGGGATCATGCTATAACTTCAACCTGGAGAAACTTGTGGTTTTCCACTTTTACCCCTGAAAAGGTGGGTAAATCTGCCTAATCTTGGCAGTCTACTTGCCCAGAGATATAAGCTGTATTGTCTAATATCAGCTTCTTGTCAGTAATCAAGGTAACTTTTCGGCCTCCCTGAGTCTCATTTCTTAGACTTATATTTCACTTTGGTTTAGAACTTGGGTGGGAAAGAGGAGTCCTGTTTACTGACTCCCACATCATCTGTGTATCAGTTAGTCACCAACTCCTACTGAATGCCCGCAATATGCCCTGCACTGTGGCAGCAGGGAAAGTGGGTAGGGAACTATTTGTGGAATGTGTCCTATGCAGCAAGTATGCTCTGGATCCATTACAGGTATTCTCATTGAAACCACATAGTGACTTTGAAGGCAGGATTATTATTCCCCTTTTACAGAAGAGAGAACTGCGGCTCAAAAATGTAAAACAAAAAACAAAACTCATTTACGGTAAGTACAGGTAGTAAATGTAGGGGTCAGACCATATATTTTGTGACATCTGATCCCAGTGTCATGTTATTAGATGTGGCTCTGCTTTCTAACTCACAATCTACTAGTGTGAACAGATCTTTCATATAGTGTCCCTTGTCAGCTAGGTGCAAACTAAAATGGGAAAAAAAGGACTGTCTACCCAGATTGAGGAAGATGGGTTATAAAAGGCTTAGCACGGTGATGATTAAATGTTCCCACTTGAGTATGAATAAGATAACCCTGAATTATTTTCTTACCATTTAATATCTCTTTGACATTAAGCAAGTTATTTAACCTCTCTGAGTCTCAGCTCCCTCATTTGTAAAGTAGAGATTATTGCAATGGAGATTTTTTTGTGGGTTAGATTAAATCAAACCACATAACATTTGTAAAGTTCCCAACACACTCCTGGCTCCAGAGTAAATATTCTTAAGTATTGGTGTTTTCCTTATTCACTCTCTGGATCTAAGCACTAGAATAAGGAGGTTTTAGGGATTGAGAAATATGCTTTTCCTTGAGATACATGATTCATCTCAACATGTCTTAGATTTCTGGGCATAATCTTCTTTGGAAGTGATTTTCACAGGTGACTTCCAGGAATTCAAATGTGATTTTATATTGGAACCACAGTCACTACCCTAAGGCTTGATATCAAACATCCTAATGTCAACTTTGTCTGATGCTTACGAACATTTTAAAGAGTAGACAGGCCCAGATGTTTTGGGAAATTTTATTGCTTTTGTTGCAGTTTATACAACTCTGATGAGACTATTACAATGCAAGTTTCCCTGTGCTCACCCCAAGAAGGCAGAAGGTAATTAGTATTTCTGTGAGTATGTGGGGTGCTTTGAAACATTTTTCGTCACCAAAATTTGAAAAGGAGGTAATTTTCATTTTATTTGTTTAGCGCTGATTGTTTCTTCCTCTCTTTTTATGGCCAATAAAGAGAGTATTGCGTACCACATTTGTCTTGGGATTAAAACAAAACTATGTCCTCAAATTATGTTGGAAATAATATGGTTGCATTGTTTCCTGGACTCGGTGGTACAGTGGCCAGGTCCTACCATAAAAGTATGTTTTAAGTAAAAGCTGACTAATGGCATCCTGTGGGGCCTTTTTTTGCTTTTCTTTTCTTTTTTCTTTGCTTCTGAGCAGGAGGGGATGCAGAGAATGAAATAAAACAATCTGGAAAAGTCCAATATGGATTTCAAATCTCCTTCTCTGTCCATATCCCCAAGCTGCTGTCCAAGGAGAAAAGAAGTCCAAGCATCTTTGAAGTTGCTTCGAGTGCCAATAACTATGCTCTCAGCTTTGGCATACATTGATCTTGCCTATGGTGAGAAAAATGAACTACCTACATCTGGAGCAGCTGGTTAGGTGTTAAAATGAAGAACCCTGGTCCAACTTCATCCAGATGGACTGCATCAGTAGCACTGGGAATGCAGTCTGAGAATTTGTTTTTTATATTTATTTTTTAAATAAGCTCCTCAAAGCATCCTCATTCACTCTGAAGTTTGAAAAACACTGCCATTAAATTTATATGAAAGCACAGATAAGCAGACACAAATGAGGGTTTCCCCAGTAGTTGGACTAGAAAATCACTAATTTGGCTTAACTCAGAAAAGACAAGCCTCCAAAATTTACAAAAATAAAATATAAAGAGATGTTTTGTAAAAAGCTTGTTCATCTTAAAACCACTCTCTTTTGCCTCCTGCTTTTCATCCACATGCTGTTCTGTCTCCCTTGGGATTACAAAATGTTCTAAATAGTTGTGATGATTTTGAGCATATTCCCTGAGATTATATCTCTACCAAGCCCCAGGGAGAAGAGAAGGTCAGAAGTAAGTTCCAGAGGTGGGGGTTTACCAGCTCTCCAACTCTGGTCTTGACCTGCTTTCTATTAAAGAATTCCTCCCCAGCTTGTTAGTCTTCTTTATCCATAAAACCTTTTCAATGTTCCCAGCTGGAATTAGTCTCTCCCTCTTCTAGGCTGTCACACTCTTTATCAAGTGCATTTCACTTATTTCTGCGTGCCTTGCAATGAGTTAAATCCAATAAAATGTCATTTGTGTAATGCTCTCCAAAGCATTTTTACACACACTAACTCATTAATCTTCACAATATACCTTAGTTGGAATTAGAATTATTTTTATTTTAATAAAAGTTATTGAGGGTCCAGGAGGTTAAATGACTTCTTCAAGATCAAGAAACTAGTTAATGCCAGAGGCATATCTTCATACCATTACACTGTTTTTCATATAAATTGTATAGTTTTATTCCTCCTTCATCAAGCTACAAATTTTTGAAATTATGCAACTAAATGGGTCAGAACATGCTAGATGCCATAGAACATAAGTGCATCAGTGGAGCCTCTTTCATTGAGAAATTTACAGTCTTATTAGATAATTGAGGTCCACCGTGATCACTTTCACCCAGTATTGCAGTTGTTTATTCTTTTCTTTCGCAAATGCATTTAAGTCTCCATATTTTAGATACTCCACCAAGAACTACACACACTTTAAAAAAATCACAGTAGAACAAAGTAGCTGTTATTAGGAATATAATCACAGAGGAAAGATTGATCTTAGAAGTACCAGATTGTCTAAGAGCTTGAGAGTTTAAGAGCTTGTTCGCTGGAGGCAGAATTTCTGGATTTGTTTCCTGTCTCTACCACTTAATACCTCTGTGACCTTGGGCAAAGGTTTATATGTGTTATTCCTTGAAGATTAGAGGAGTGTGTAAAGACATTAGAATATATCCTGACACAGACTAAGTGCTAAATCAATGCCAGCAATGATAATAATAATAATTAGATATTAGGATCTTTATTTAAGCCTTGGGCTAAATTTGGGAAAATATTAGCTATCATATTTTCAAAATATTTTTCTTCACCAATCTTTCTGCTTTCCGTTGGAATGTTGATGACAAAACTGTTAGCCATTTTGGTATTGACTCAAGAGTCCTAAGGCTCTATTTATTTCTTTTTCAATCTTTTTTTCTCTCTATTGTTAAAACTGGATAATTTCTATCAATATTTTATAAAGTTCATTGGACTTTTCCTCTATCATTTCCAGTCTACTGTTGGGCCTATCTAGTGACTATTTTTATTTTGATTAATGTATTTTTCACTTCTAAAATGTGCATTTTTTTGTTATAGCTTCAATTTATCTGAAGATATATTCTTTTTTTCATTTCAAGAGTGTTTACACTTACTTTGCAAAGCATGATTAAAATTACTGCTTTAAAACCTTTATCTAATAATTCTAACACCTGTATTATCTTGGGTCAGCATATGTTAATTATCTTTCTTCTTGAAAGATATTGGTATGTCCTGGTTCTTCATGTTTAATAGTTTTATAGTATATCTTGGGTATTTTAAATATTATGCTCTAAGAGTCTGAGTCTTTCAAAAATCTCACACAGAATATTTTTTGTTAGCTTGTTTTAGCAAGCAATTGACTCGGTATCAGGCTATAAGTTCCTATCTGCCTTCCCTCTAGGATATAGTTCCAATGTAGGTTTAATTTTCAAAGCCTTTGAAGTGCTATTTAGATCTGTCTCTTTTGCATACCACTCAGTGACAAATCTAAGACCTAGATGGGGATTTACCACATAGTTTGGTTCTAAAAGCCTCTTGTATGCAATTTAGGGCCAAGTCCCATGAATGCACAGTGGGAGGCAAGGCCAAAAATGTATACATAACTTTATCGTACCACTTTATTTCCTAGTTGTGATTTTCCTGGCACATTCTGGCTCCCAGCCTCCACATCTCATTTCACCCCACTTCTGTCTTGGTTTTCTCTCTAGGAAACTGGGGTTTTAGGTGCCCATCTCTGCCATGTACTTTCTGCAACTGAGTCTGCATCAGGGGCCAAGCAATGAGGGGGTACAAAATGATAAAAAGCAGCAAGAGCTATTTCTTTTATTCTCCTGGTACCACAGTTCTTCTGGTCAGTAGTATATTTCCTCTCTTGGAGTTTCAGGTGCCTGCCCAGCCACTGCTGTCATTTTTACCACTACTAATATAGGATTGTCTGAGGACCATGGTGAGAGAAAAAATAAACAAAAGAAACAAAAAACCAGAAAATGTATACTGTTGTCTCTAACCCATTTCCTGCTGCTTGGACCCACAAGGGAGGTTTTCTTCTACTTTGTTATGGGTTGAATTGTGTGCTCCTAAGATTTATATATTGGTGTCCCAACCCTTAGTATCTCAGAATGTGACCTTATTTAGATGTAGGATCATTGCATGTGTAACCAGTTAAGATGAGGTCATGCTGAAGTAGAATGGCCTCCTAATCAAATATGACTGATGTCTTTATAAAAAGGGAAGTTTGGACACAGACACATGTACAGGGAACATGATGTGAAAAGATACAGGGAGAAGACAGCCATCTACCTGCTCAGGAGAGAGGCCTGAAACAAATCCCTCACTCACGGCCCTCAGAAGGAATCAACTCTGCTGACACCTTGATTCTGAACTTCTAGCTTCCAGAACTATGAGATAATACATTTATGTTGTTTAAGCCTGCCATTCTGTTGTTTGGATATTATGTGGTATTTTGTCATGGCAGCACTAGCAAACTACTATTCTTTTTGCCCACACTTGGTGTAAACTTATGAGTTTTAGGCTTGGGGGTGGGGGCGGGTGATGACAGGGAAGAACATAATTACCAGTTTAGTGTTATTCTGAGTTCTGGTTTTCTTTCTCAATCTGCCTGCTACCACTTGCTTTTTATCCTCCTCCAATAGCTGCTGTAGGCATTCTGTACAGGGTTTGCAGTTGCATTTAGTGAGAAAGACAAGGTGAAGTGAACTTAGTTAGTCTTGACCAACCCAAACTGGGAGTTTTTTAGTTTATTATGACCCTCTCCCCTCCTTAGATTTTATAAGAATGATTTGAAAAAGGATCTTATAATATTTCATAATTTCATCAAGGAATGGAAAAAGGAATCTCATGATCACCTTTGCTTTTGAAACAAATGTCCTCCAGGCTCAGTTTACAGATGTTAACATCTTTGGATTCCAATTTAAACTTCTGAGTTTATTCTGCTTATTATTAGTCAGGGTTGAGAGACTTTTGAACTTTGGGACAATATAATAAATTATCTGTGTTCACCTTTTATGGCAAAGAATAAGCACCAATGGCACAGGCATTTTTAGGACTCCTGTTCCTGACTTATTCAGGTTTCATCCAATTCAATTTTATAGACATTTATTGATTTCCTATTTTTTTTTGAAAAACCTTTACTAATGACACTAAAAGGATAGAACAGACATGATTCTTTCTCTCAAGAAATTTAGGTGAACTACCTAAATTTTAAAAATGCTCTAAATTTAAAAAATAGGAATAATGTTACTCACCATACAGATGCTGTGTGGATATTTAGAAAAAATAAAATAAAATAAAAATTTTGTAAACATAAAATTTCATGACAATGAAGGGTAATTATATTTTATTTGCCCTAAAGAAGCCTTCTTTTAAGCTTTAAGAAAGGCCTGAAAATAGGAGTCTGAGTTTTCCTGAAGAAAATGATGTTTCCTCTCTTTAAATCCCTTCAAATTTTGTTTCTACATTTTCTAAACCTAATATTGCAAGGCAAAACAATCCTTATGTTTTTAGTCTGGAATTGTGCAGCAGCCTGTGCTGGCCCTTGCCCTTTTGGGAACATCTAAAATATCATTAAGTCTTTCTGAAAGAACAAGTACCAGAGCTGCACATAATATTCTGCCAACAGACATCCTGGGTCTTGCAAAGTGGGAGACTGTGATATATCTGGATTTAAGACAAAAATGCTAGGTATGAAAGTACACAACCTCTTACATTGATAGATAATTTGCTTTCACTCTTGAAACTATATGGAGTTTCTAATGTCTTTACTCTTCCTACTTCTCCAACCCGTCAAAATAGGACTCATTTATGCAATAAGTAATGTATGAACTCACACTTGGCTGTTATGGTGGTGAACAACATAGAAAATGTCCATGATTTCAAGGGGTTTGCATTCTAATAGAAGAGGGGGAAGGAAGGGAGGGAGGGAGAAAGGAAGGAAGGAAGAAAGGAAGGAATGAGGAAAGGAAGGGAAGGAAGGGAGGGGAAAAAAGAAAAAAGAAAAGAGAAAGAAAGAAGGAAAGTTGGAGGAGAAGGAGGAGAAAGAGATAAATATCAGTTAATAATAAATGTTGAAAAGAGAATTACAATAGGGTAAGATAATAGACAAAAATGGGGTGTCAGATAAAACCTCTCTGAGCTATATGAAGGGCAAGAGCAAGAGCATTCCAAGCAGAGGAAGTAGCCATTTCAAAGGCCCTACAGCAGGGATAATTTTGGCCCAACCGAGGAAAAGACAATAGGTCAGGAGCTAGAATGGAGATAACAGAGAGGGAAGTGGTACAAGATAATGTCATAGAGATTGTCACAAACCAGATTACACAGGGCTCTGGAAGTCAAAGCAGGAAGTTTGGATTTTATTCTAAGTGTTATGGAAGCCATTAGTAGTCTTCAAGCAGGAAAGTAATATGTTCTTACTTTAAAATATTTTTCACTCTGTCATCTTTGTGAAAAGTGCATTGTATTTCTCCTTCAGGACTCATTTTATTTTATTTTACTTTATTTTTAGAGAAAGAGTCTTACTCTTTTTGTCCAGGCTGGAGTGCAGTGGTACAATCATAGCTCACTATAAACTCAAACTCCTGGGTTCAAGCCACCTTCTTGCCCCAGTCTCTTGAGTTGCCAGGATTACAGGCATGTGCCATCACACCTGGCTAATTTTTAAATTTTTTTGTTGAGATGGGCTCTCACTACATTGCTCACGCTAGTCGCAAACTCCTGGCCTCAAGTGATCTTCCTGCCTAGGCCTCCCAAAGCACTGGGATTTTAGGCGTGAGCCACCATGCCCAGACAGGACACATTTTAAATGTTTCTTTTATCATATATTCTCCCTTCAAACCCTTGGGCAAAATGAATTCTGCCTCCATCTTGGGCTTGAGTATAGATCTACTGTTATATATAGTCACTTGGACTTCAGTGACTAGTCCAATTTAATTGCACCTGAACGTCTCTCTTCTGTATCAAGTGATCCTCTTGCTTTGGCATCCCAAATTGTTGGGATTATCGGTGCGAGCCACTGCCCTTGGGTGTTATTACTTTCAAAAAAGTGTAAGTTGTACTACAGAGAGCAAACTTTGATTCATTTGGATTAGCTTTTGGCATATTTCAAGATGACAACATTCAAGGAAAATAAATGCCTTGAGGTGTCTTAAATCCAACTTTCAGGTTTTAGATACCAATGGCCTACAACATGACTTTCAAATTCTTATATCTAGCCCAGACTTCTTCTCAAAGCTTACACTCACATGTTCATTTGCTAAAACCTAACAGTATTAATAAATTCCTCCCTGTTTCTCAATTTAATCCATCAGCAGACCCTATAGGTTTTACCTCCTGAAAATATCTTAAATATGACTTCATATTAATTTAAAAATGAATCTGGCTAACAGTCCTTGATGTAGTTTCTCTCCAACTTATTACTAAAAATATATATTTAAAAAAGACAAAAATTGTCAACAGCATCAAATATTAAAACTTAAAATTACCAGAATCCAATGTACTTTTAACAAATTACCATAAATTTGAAAAATAGAAACAAATAATTTTCAACAAATGTCAATGTAGCCAGTGGAAACATATCAAATTTGCTTTTCTGAAAATATAGTAGGAAATCCTACCCAATTTTTGGTCTACAGATCTGAAATACAAGGTCTGAACTAAAAGAAAATGGAGCCAATATCTCTCTTAACCCTAAGTTATTCTGTTGAAAGCAGTCACCATGTCTTTGTCCACAGCTAGTTCTCCTTTGTATATACAGAGCATATCATACTTGGAATTATTTAATATCTGATTTTTTCTAAAGTGGCAGATAAAATTGCATGTATTTACCATGTACAACATGATGTTTTGAAGTACAAATACTTTGTGGAATGGTTAAATCTAACTAAGTAACATATGCATTTCTTCATATAGCTATTTTTGTGCTGAGAACATTTAAACATCTACTCTCTTTGCATTTTTCAAGAATTCGATATGTCTTCATTAATTATAGTCAACATGCTGTTCAATAGATCTCTTGAACTTATTCCTCCTACAAAACTGTCATTTTTTGACCAATTCTTAATTAAAATATGGTCTTCAGAAGGACAAGGTTACATCTATTGTGTTCATCATGATGCTTTTAACATCTAGAAGAGAACCTAGGACATGGGAGGTACTCAATATTGCTTTGTTTTTGGACTACAACCATTTCTTCTTCTGTAAAACAACTGTGGTATTTTAAAAAAGATAATTGGCAGTGATGTACTATATTTGGAAAGTAGAGCACTTCATTTGGGATTAAAAAAAAGAAACTTGTTAGCAGGCTGTTTTGTGACATTTTTCACCACTGTAGTCCATTGATTCAGAGAACAATAAATCGGGTGGTGGGGATAGAAAAAGCTCCCATTGTTGAGCAGATCTATAGATGACTTTGGAGCTGTAAATATCAATTTCTTTGAGAATGATATTTAACCATCACCCAAATGAACAGTGCCTGGAAACTAAGGCTGGTGAACACTAAGTGCACAGATATACATTATAGGGCCCCGGGTTTCTCATCATATTTGAAAGTGAATAAATTGGAAAATAAATATGAAGCCTACTGCAGAACAAATGAAAAACAAAACAAAGCAAAAAGATTATTTTGAATACAGGAGATTTTCATACCTGTAGATATTATTTTTATAGAAATCAGAAGTAAATGTTAGAAAACTAAATAATGTTTTAGTAGAACCCAAGAAATTAGGATTACTATAAAATAAAAGCAGAAAGTGTTAAGCAAGAACGAATTGAAATGCAAAGACAGCAGGCTTGGAAGGCAAGAGGGTTAGGAGAAATAGAAAGGACTATAAAGAAATAAAAAATTCAATAGCAGAATTAAAATTACTAATGGAGGTAGTAGAGGAAAATCCAGTAAACTGGCAACTCGATAAGGGACCAGAATTAGTGGAGGACAACCTTGAGGGACTCTACTGAAATGCAAGGGAAAGGTAATTATCATGAGAGGACAAAATGACATCTATAGAGGAGGAAAAAAATATGCCACAATAATGTTACTTTTAAGTATTTGAAATTTTATTCTCATAGTACCATAAAAAATGATTTTGTAGGCCAGGCACGGTGGCTCATGCCTGTAATCCCAGCACTTTGAGAGGCCGAGGTGGGTGGATCACAAGGTCAGGAGTTTGAGACCAGCCTGGCCAATAAGGTGAAATCTTGTGTCTACCAAAAATACAAAAATTAGCTGGGTGTGGTGGCAGGAACCTGTAGTCCCAGCTACTCAGGACGCTGAGGAAGGAGAATGGCTTGAACACAGAAGGTGGAGGTTGCAGTTAGCCAAGATCACACCACTGCACTCCAGCCTGGGTGACAGAGTGAGGCTCTGTCTGAAAAAAAAAAAAAAAAAAATTGATTTTATAAATATGATCTGTATGAAAAATATCCTAAATGATTTCTCAGGAAAATTAACATGCTTATTATAAGGGTATGTCTTAAAAGATGTTAAACCATTTAAAGAAACATTTTAATAGGAATATCAATAGCATAAACATTTATGAAAACATAAAAATTTAATAAATCTGACTTAGTAGCTCGTAACTATTACTAAAAATAAAAGTAAAATCAGGCAGTGAAGTTCACTATTATAGAATAACTGGAAGAAAACCCAAGAAATCACAGATTTCGTGGAGAGTCTGAATATGGCTATTAAAATAATTATGTAGTCTCACCACGAGTGCCTTAAATATCTATTTATGATTAATTTACAAACATATACTCATTGATCAGAAATTTCACCCTTCTCCTAAAGATAAAAATTCAATCAGGAATTATTTTGTTTTATCAGTTCTTACACAAATATTTATCAAGAACCCATTGTTTACTAGGTATTATACTGTGTTCTGGGTACCTTAAAAATGATCAAAAACAGCCCTTTATTCTGCCATCTTTGAGTCTGGAGTCTAATGTAGCATACAATTAACAAATCAGACAATCACAAAACAGTCTGTTAAATGTGGTAGAGGTAGAGGGACCTGTTGGGCCCCAGAGGAGAGGTACTTCATCAAACCCTCTGGTCTCAGGGAGTGAGGGGATTATTCCAGGCTATGGTCACCACTGGTATGGGCATAGGATAAACTCCCATTTTTGATCAGACCTACAGATGACTTTGAATCTGTAAATCTCAATTTCTTCTTTGAGAATGGTAACTAACCATCACCCAAATTAATAGTGTCTAGAAACTAAGGATGGTGAACACTTAGTGGATACAGTATAGGGACACAGATTAGATAAATCTCAGCACATTTGAAAGGGAATAAAATGGAAAATAAGCATGAAATCTACTACAGGACAAATGAAACAGAAACAAAAACACATCGTCCTGAACACTCAGAAGGTCTTTCTCTGAAAGCTAGAGGAGCTAGCACTTCTTTGTGTGTAGCCCTTAGAATAAAAGGAGAACAGGAAGAGACACAGAGAGAAACCAGCTTGAAGAGATAGACCACTTTAAGTTGTTGGATAGGTTTCCAAGTTTATCTTGGACTTTCTCAAATGTAAGATTCAAAACAAACTCGTGAATTTCTTTGTTCTTACATTTTGCAACTCACAGTAGCACATTGGGTTTGTTAAAAGCAATGTACCTTTCTAAACCCTTTCTATTTGCCAGGTACTTTACATATATTATTTTATTTCATTTCTTCAGAAATTTCATGAGATAGTCATGATTACCTTAATAAAGTAAAAACTATGAGGCACAGATAAATATATTAACCTGTAAAAGTATAAATAGGATGTGGTACAGTGGGAATTCAAATATAACTTTTTCTATCTCCTGGACTGGGCATTCACAAGAAGAGGATGAGGAAGATGATGAAGAGCATCACCATCATTATTGTTACAATAGTAACTAATACTTACTAAGTACCAGGCACTAGTTTTAGCATGTTATATCAATTTATTTGCACAAAAATACCAGGAGTGTTTTTGTTTTATAGATGAGGAAACTGAGGCTTAAAGATACATTAAAAGAAAAACTTTAGACAAATTAAATGTAACAGAGTTTAATTAGCCAAAGAACAATTCATGAATTGGGCAGCCTCCCAAGCCAGAATAGGTTCAGAGAGACTCTGGCATTGCTGCTTGCTTGAAGAAGATTTCTGGACAGAAAAAGATCTATGGTGTACAGAAAACATAAGTGAGGTACAGAAACAACCAGATTGTTTACAATTTGGCATTTGCTTTATTTGAACACAATGTAAACAGTTGCCAATCTTTGATTGGCCAAACCTCAGTGATTGGCACAAGAGTAGGTTACAGTCTGTTTACACATATTCAGTAAGGTTACAGTTCATCATGTATGGAGAAACCTTTTGGCTGAACTTAAAATATGTAAGGAGGCAGCTTCAGACTAAACTTAATTTAACAGGTTTAGTGAATCTGGGCATAATTCAGAACACTCAGTCAAATTGTGCTTGTGTTCTTCTGTTTCAATATTTAGTGATATACATGCTTGTTCTTCTGCGTGGGCTGCCCTCCCCGGCTCATCACCTGAGTTTGATTAACTTTTACACATACTGTACTTTAAACTGCAGCTCAGGCATCATCTGCTTCAGAAACTATTCCTCGATCCCTTCCACTCCCAGCCCTCATGTCATTAGGTGCTGTTATTCTGGGTTCCATTACAGTGTGTGTGTGTATCTTCATCCTCCCACTCCACATTTGGTTTTATCTTTATCTGTGATTCTACAACTCCCAATCTTCCATGAACTCACTGAGGAGAAAATGTGCACTATTCCATTTGGGGCCCTAACTACTTTTTACAATACTTGAGACACTGAGTTTTCCAAGATGCACAACTTACTGGGAGATGAGCTGAGTGACTGGAAATAACTAATGATTAAATTAGGACTGAAGATGTTGTATTATACAAAATCGAATACTATTCAGCCATAAAAAAGAAGGAAATCTTGTCACCTGTGACAACATGGATACAACTGGAAGACATTATGCTAAATGAAATAAGCTGTGCACAGAAAGGCAAATACCATGTGATCTCACTCATATATAGAATCTATAAAAGCAAAATTCATAAAAGTAGATAGTAGAATGATGGTTACCTGAGGCTGGGGAACAGGGGAAGGAGAGGGTAAAAAGTGTCAGAAGGAAGATGTTTTGAGATTTCTTGCATAGCAGGATGACTATCATCAACAATAATGTGTTGTATATCTCAAAATAGCTAGAAGGTAGATTTCATATGTCTCACCACAAAAAAGGATAAGTAAATGAGATGATGGTTATATTAATTAGCTTGATTTAATCATTCCACATTGTATACATATGTTAAGATATCACAATGTATCCCATAAATGTATATAATTATGATGTCAATTAAATATAATAATAGATGAGCATTTTGTCTAAAAAATAAAGAAAAAGTAAGTTTGAAGACAATATTATACTTAAAACTTACAAGTTTATTTGTGATAAAAGTGACATCTCAGTCCAGGTTAACTTATGTTTTTGTGTAGAGAAACTGTTTTATTGGTTTTTTTTCCTCCCTAACTAGTTAAAGGACTCTTTTTCTTTATACTTGGAAAGTAAAAAGAATCACAACTTGTTGTGTTAAAGGATTAATGTCATTTCATTAATATTGCCTGGTGGGTACTTCTCATATGCAAGCTACAGATTTTTTCTTTAGCCTAGGAAAAGTCTTTACCATTACAATCTTATTATTGTAGTTATTTAATTTAGTCTTTCATGTCGTTTATGTTCTACTATAAATTTTATCTTGGTTTCATTTATGAACTTGAATCTGGGGACATTTACCAACCTGTTCTCTCCTGTAACCCAAAATAATGTTATGATTTCAATTGGGTTTCTTAATAATGGCCAATTAGCTTTTTGCATCTCTTTAGCTTTAACTGATATGAAATAATTTTCTTTTTGTGACTGGAAAGCTTTTGTTTTAAAGATTATAAGTCCTTTTTTTTTTTTTTTTTTGAGATGGAGTCTTGCTCTGTTGTCCAGGCTGGAGTGCAGAGGTGGGATCTTGGCTCACTACAACCTCCGCCTTCCAGGTTCAAGCGATTCTCCTGCCTTAGCCTCCTGAGTAGCTGGGACTAGAGGCATAAGCCACCATGCCTGACTACTTTTTTTGTACTTTTAATAGAGATGGGGTTTCACCATATTGGTCAGGCTGTTCTCGAACTCCTGACCTCAGGTGATCCACCCACCTTGGCCTCCCAAAGTGCTGGGATTACAGGCGTGAGCCACCACACCTGACCCCTATCTTGATAAGAAAATTAGTTTCAGAATGTGAAAGGTTCCTCCTGTTTCTCTTACTTACTCTTTTTTAAATCTTTTGAACTGTAGTATCTATCCTTGTGTTCCTGACTTCTGTTTGTCTTGCATCATGCTTGCAAGAGGGCTCTGTGTTTTCTGTGAGTGGGTGCATGGTGACCTTCTCTCAGAGATTGCAAGTGTTCCTGTTTGTCATTTCTAGCACCTTTTTTCTTCAGATGTGGCAAATTATTGGCATATTGGTATTTTCTTTATCCAGTTTTTACATTATTTTATAGCAATCACCCAATGTTTTCAGCATGTGGGTGTCACTCTTCTTGAATTTCTAGTAAAAATAACATTTTTTTCCAGTAAAATTAACAGTCCTATTGGTCCTTTTATTTCAGTTCTGGCAGGTGGCTCCTGTATTTCATTTACATAGAAAAGTTACACATTAATTTTATAATCAAATTAATAAAACAGCTGAATAAAGAAATACTATACAATTAATTTATAATTTTCTTTATTCTCAGTTTTACAAATAACATATGTTTTTCATATAATCAGGGAAAAAGTTATGATATTCACTCATATTACTGATAGGGAACCTGTCCTCAGATGACCACCTCAGGTAGGCAAAGAGCAGATTAAACTAATACAAATATACAGTCGTGCCTCATGTAATCAACATGTTCTGAGAAATACATAGTTAGGTGATTTTGTCATTGTGCGAACATCATAAAGTGTATTTACACAAACCTAGGTGGTATAGTCTATTAGACACTTAGGATACATGGTATAGCTTACTGCTATGAGGCTACAAACCCGTACATCCTATTATGGTACTAAATACTGTAGGCAATTATAACACAATGGTGAGTATTTGTGCATCTAAACGTAGAAAAGGTACAGTAAAAATACAGTATAAGAAATTAAAAATGGCACATCTGCGTAGGGTACTTATAATAAATGGAGTGTGCAGGACTGAAAGTTGCACTGAGTGAGTCAATGAGTGAGCAGTGAGTGAATGTGAAGGCCTAGGACATTACCATCCACTACTGTAGACTTTATCAACACAGGACATTTAAACTGCACTACATTACATTTATACAAAAATTTCTTAGCTTATTAACCTTAGTTTATAATATTTTTTAAAGTATAAAAATTGATTATTTTTAACTTTTTGATTCTTTTGTGATAATACTTAGCTTAAACCACAGACACATTGTATGACTGTACAAAAGTATTTTATTTCTTTATATTTTTATTCTATAAAAATACACTAAATTTAAAATAAAATTTAAAAGCTTTTTAATACTTTTAATTTTTTTTATTTTTTAAACTTTTTTGTTAAAAACTAAGACACAAGCACACACCTTAGCCTAGATGTATATAGGGTCAGGATTATCCATGTCACTGTCTTCACCTCCACATCTTGTCCCACTGGAAGATCTGTGGGGGCAATAACTTGCATGGATCCGTCATCTATGACCACAATGCCTTTTTCTGTAATACTTCCTGAAGGACTTGCCTGAGCTTGACTTACAGTTCACTTTTTAAAAAAAAGTAGAAGGAGGCCGGGCACGGTGGCTCATGCCTGTAATCCCAGCACTTTGGGAGGCCGAGGCGGGTAGATCACAAGGTCAGGAGATCGAGACCATCCTGGCTAACACAGTGAAACCCCATCTCTACTAAAAATACAAAAAAAAAAAAAAAATTAGCCTGGTGTGGTGGTGGTCGCCTGTAGTCCCAGCTACTCGGAGAGGCTGAGGCAGGAGAATGGCGTGAACCCGGGAGGCGGAGCTTGCAGTGAGCTGAAATCACGCCACTGCACTCCAGCCTGGGCAACAGAGAGACTCTGTCTCAAAAAAAAAAAAACAAAACAACAACAACAACAACAACAACAAAATTAAGTAGAAGGAGTACATTCTAAGATAAAGATAAAAAGTATAATGAATACAGAAACCAGTAACATAGTCGTTTATTTTCATTAACAAGTATTATGTTCTGTACATAACTGTATGTGTTATACTTTTATAAGACTGGTAGTGCAGTAGGTTTGTTTACACCAGCATTATCAAGAACACATGAATAACACATTGTGCTATGATGTTAAGATGGCTATGATGTCATCAGGTGATAGGACTGTTTCAGTTTCTTTATAATCTCATGGGACCACCATAGTATGTAGTATAATCTTCTGGGTCCATCATTGATCTGTCATTGAGCAGCACAGGACCGTATTTGTATTATCTATCTCTTAGTTTAGTTTTTATATCAACCATTAGAACGTGAGCTTCGTAGGGTAAGGATTTTGCCTGTCTTTATCATTGTATCGCAGAACCTATATCAGTACTTGGCACACAGTAGGTGCTTACAAAGTTCTAAATGAATGCATAAAGGAATAATGAGAGTCTGGATTAAGAGCCCTGTAAAGAAGGTGACTTAATAGTAACGTGAAATTTAAGCCAATATTTTTAGACTAGGAGGATCCAAGGCTTCAGCCTCAGTCTATGAATCTGTCATCACCAGGTCCCTCCTGGTGGGCCTCTCAAGGGTACTAGACTGTCTCCTCTAGAGTCCTTCTTTGAGCCTTTATCCTGATATCTGCTTGACAGACTCTGCCTACCTTGAACTTCTTTCTGACTCTGATATCAGCCCATCCATGACACCTGGCTTCTTCCTGATCTGGATGAATTTCTGTTCCTGACCTGGGCATGACTTGAATTTGACTTTCATTTTTATCTACTGGTTGCCTTGTTTTAGTGTCCATGGAGGGACTGTGATTCCAGTAATGAAAATTTGTATTTTCTGATGAGTGTGAGGACATTAATGAAAATGTTAACCATGATTGTATTTGGGCTAATGTATTGGATATTTTTTTTCTTCTTCTGTATTTATGACTCATGGATTTTTCCAGATTTGTTGTGCTGAATATAATCCACACATATGATGGAAAGGTAAATGTTTTAACAATACTGCATGATGTCTGACTTAGAACTACATGGCATGCTACTCCACTTATAATACATCATATGGTATCCCTTGTTCCAAAGTGTACAACATGAGTAAAACTTGCGGCACAGAAAGGGAACAAAAACTCTTTATTCATTTCTGGCCTTTTATACTCTATGGTCACTTTACTGTCTCTCCTATTATACTCATCTCAAGTACTCTGGAAAGTTCCCAAGAAATATCTAATGCTCTGAATCAAAGAATTGGGTTTGCTACTTGCTGAATTTGCTGTTCTTCTTCTCTGCCCCACCTCCTTGTGGTGAAGTTTACTGCACAGGGACATGACCATGGGCATGGAGGCGAGCCTTGGGATATCCCACTTCTACTGAGGTCATCACCTTCCCTTGCTCTGGAAACTGTTGCATCTGCCTCTGTTACTTGTTCTCCCAATGGCCCATGCTAGTTTCTTTCTTTTTTTAATTGCGACTCTTTCTATTTTTAAAAATTTATTTATTTATTTTTGTAGAGACAGTGTCTCACTCTATTGCCCAGGTTGGTCTCAAACTCCTGGACTCATATGATCCTCCTGCTTCAACTTCTCAAAGTGCTGGGATTACAGGTGTGAGCCACCACGCCGGGCCTTTCTCTCTCAAAGTTAGAGTGAGTTCATGAGAACAAGGCTGTTGGACATGTATGAACATTTCCTGAGCTGTAGTCACAATGACTACAATGCTTGTCGCTACCTCATTGTCAGCGCCTGCCTTGGAGCAGATGTGAGTGCTCCAGATCTCTTTTCCCTTCAGACAAAATGCATACCAAGACGCCCTTGGTCCTTCATGCAAATGTTTCCCTATCAAGTCTCCCCTGAAATTCTTTTTTTTTTGAGACGGAGTCTCGCTCTGTCACCCAGGCTGGAGTGCAGTGGCGCAATCTCGGCTCACTGCAAGCTCCACCTCCCGGGTTCACGCCATTCTCCTGCCTCAGCCTCTCTGAGTAGCTGGGACTACAGGTGCCCGCCACCACGCCCGGCTAGTTTTTTGTAATTTTAGTAGAGACGGGGTTTCACCGTGGTCTCGATCTCCCGACCTCGTGATCTGCCTGCCTCGGCCTCCCAAAGTGCTGGGATTACAAGCGTGAGCCACTGCGCCCGGCCCCCTGAAATTCTTGAGCTGTCTGCAAGCATGTCTGGATTTTAAGGTTAATATTCTATGGGCTGCGAAGCTGGAAACCTGCCACACAAATGACTGCTTAATTTGATTGATGGAACTTAATGTGGCTATGTCTCTTGTATTGCACATTTTTTATTCTTGGAACGCCAGGACAAGACATTGCACCAGTATTGTTTTGTGACTCAGATAGGACTCTGAGTAACCTTGGGGAAAAAGAGCACTTAGCTGTTTTGCTTACATGCAGTGTGGTATTTCTGCGGGAGTTTGCCGCCTTCACATGTACACTGTTTATCAACTAAATTCCTCAGCTCTCAGATGAACTTGATCTTAAGACAGTCTTGAATTGCCTTTTAGAAAAATGGAAAAACCAGGATTGGGGGGCATTGGAATTATGAATAGTGTTGATTTTAAATTTGTGAAAGATGATTGATCGAATAATATTAATACTAGAAATAATATTAACATTGATACTAATATTAGCTCTCAGATATTGAATACCTATATTCTAGGCTCTTTGCTGATAAATTTATCTACATTGTCACATTTAATTTTTATTACATTTCTCTGAAGTAGAAATACTATCCTCATGTGACAAAAGATAAATCAAAATATTGGAGAGGTTAAACACCTTGCCAAACAATACGTAACTTATATGTGGCAGAAAATGCTTTGTTTTTTTCTAAATCATGTTCTTTTAAATCACTCTATGATTAATATAAAGATGGCAAATGTGTTCCCTGATATTGGTGAAACTGTACTCCCAGCATCACTGAGTCTTGATTGCGGGCTCTTTATTCATTGGCAGGGACTCTAGGCTCTGTCTGTAAGTATGATGATCAAGAAACCAGTTCCTGTGGCTTGAGGGAAACAAAACGGTTCAAGGCTAGGACACTGGAGTGCTAAGCAAAAAAAATAGGAAAAAAACAAATTGAATTAATGGGGAAATTAATTCAAGGGATGAAAAAGTCTCCAGCTCAGATACAAAATAAGTGAATGTTCAGAACTCAACCAAGCATCTGAACACTGAACTTGGGGCAGTCTATTGATGAGGCTGAATGTACAGTTAAAAAAAAAAGTTGCATTGGTTAGAATGGCTAAAGAAGTGGTCCTTAGATGGGCCAGCAGAAATCTGCACACTTTGACATGCTGCTTTTCTCCCAGGTCTGCAAAGCAGTCCAATAAACAACCTTAGCAGCCTGAAAGGCCAATTCACCTCTCACTGGGTCTGCAGAGTCAGTCCAAATCTAGTACCTCTCATTATCCTTATTAGCTCCTCATCCTTGATTAAGAGCTTCTGGAAGAAGATACCTCTTCAGTTTCACCAGGACAGATTTAGTTCTGAATATTCTCACATCTCTTGGCTTTAACTGGAAGAAATGCCTTCTAGAATGTCTTAATTTTCTTTGCACAACAGAAGCTAGACCAGTGAAAGCACGTACAACAAAGCAAACTCATCTCATCCTCTAAGGAGATAGGACTGATTATACTGGGAAATACCTCTAGTTTTTAGTGTTAATTGTGATTTCATGTACTTAGGTGAAATACAGATGAATCATTAAACCTATCTTATGTGGCCCCAAGATAAGGGACTGAGTCTAAGGAATAGAAGTTTCTAGAAGACCAACTTTTCTCAACCTAATGGGAAACATTACAGTAGTCAGAACTGTCCAGACAAGAAATTAGCTATATCAGGAGAAAAGCCATACACTGAAAAAAATGACAGGTTGCTAGACACAACCTAACCGAGGCTAGATAAGCCTTTGAAAGGTATGCTGGGAATGGATCACCAATATCATGTGGGAGATTGGATTTAAATTCCTGTATTGATTAGCTATTGCTCTATAACAAATCTTTACAAAATTTAATAGCTTAAGGCAATTTGTATGTTTAGCTCACATTGTCTATGGGACATTCAAGTGATTCTTTAAGTTTTGGTTGAACTCGCTCATGTGTTTGCAGTCAGCTGATCTAGGTGGGGGAGGTTTACTGATGTAGGTTGGGCTCTTCCGTAAATTTAGGGGTGGATGACAATTGTCAGGTTGAGAATGGCAATGGCTGGGGCAAATGGGTGCTCTTCTATGATGTCTGTCATCTTCCATCAGGCTATCCTGGTGTTGTTCATGTAGTAGTAGTAGGGATCCAAAAGAACAATACATTCACAGCCTCTTCATAGCTGTGTTTGGAACTGGCACTTTTACTATATCCTGCAAGGCAGTCAAGATTGCAAGAGTGAGGTAAGAGTGACTGCCTCTTAATTAGGAGGAACTGCAAACGCTCATTGCAAACAATGTGAAGAGAGAAAAATGTTGGCCACTCTTTTGTATTTGACTGCAATCCTCCTTCCATTCCAAAGAGTGGTGATTGTAGAAGATTTGTGGGCCTATCTTAGTCATTTCATAAACAGGCTGTGATTTTTATTTAATTTTTCTTCTACTAATATATAGCCTGTTTATAACTAAAGGATTAATGGTTCCTTATAGTGGAAATCTACAGATATAAGCTATAGTTCCTTCCATAATATATAAATATAGCTAAAATTTTGTCCTGTCTTTCTTTTACAGGATTCTTTTTTTTTTTTTTTAATTTAAGTTCTGGGATACCTGTGCAGAATGTGCAGGTTTGTTATATAGGTATAAACGTGCCATGGTGGTTTCCTGCACCCATCAACCTGTCTTCTACGTTAGGTATTTCTCCTATTACTGTCCCTCCTCTAGCCCCTCCTGACAGCCCCCAGTGTGTGATGTTCCCCTCCCTGTGTCCATGTGTTCTCATTGTTCAGCTCCTACTTATGAGTGAGAATATGCAGTGTTTGGCTTTCTATTCCTGTGTTAGTTTGCTGTGAATGATGGTTTCTAGCATCATCCATGACCCTGCAAAGGACATGAACTCATCCTTTTTTATGGCTACATAGTATTCCATGGTGTATATGTGCCGCATTTTCTCTATTCAGTCTATCATTGATGGGCATTTGGGTTGGTTCCAAGTCTTTGCTATTGTGAACAGTGCTGCAATGAACAAATGTGTGCATGTGTCTTCATAGTAGAATGATTTATAATCCTTTGGGTATATACCCAGTAATGGGATTGCTGGGTCAAATGGTATTTCTGGTTCTAGATCCTTGAGGAATCACCACACTGTCTTCCACAATGGTTGAAATAATTTACACTCCCACCAACAGTGTAAAAGCATTCCTATTTCTCCACATCCTGTCCGGCATCTGTTGTTTTCAGACGTTTTAATGATCACCATTCTATCTGGTGTGAAATGGTGTCTCATTGTGGTTTTGATTTGTATTTCTCTAATGACCAGTGATGATAAGCATTTTTTTCATATGTTTGTTGGCCACATAAATGTCTTCTTTTTTGAGAAGCGTCTGTTCATATCCTTCACCCACTTTTTGATGGGGTTGTTTTTTTTTCTTGTAAATTTGTTTAAGTTCCTTGTAGATTCTGGACATTAGCCCTTTATCAGATGGATAGATTGCAAAAATTTTCTCCCATTCTGGGTAAGTTGCCTGTTCACTCTGATGATAGTTTTATTTGCTGTGCAGAAGCTCTTTAGTTTAATTAGATCCTGTTTGTCAATTTTGGCTTTTGTTTTCATTGCTTTTGGTGTTTTAGTCATGAAGTCTTTGCCCATGCCTATGTCCTGAATGGTATTGCCTAGGTTTTCTTCTAAGGTTTTTTTTTTTTTTTTTTTTTTTTTTTTTTTTTTTTTTTTTTGTGACGGAGTCTCGCTCTGTCGCCCAGGCTGGAGTGCAGTGGCGCAATCTCGGCTCACTGCAAGCTCCGCCTCCCGGGTTCACGCCATTCTCCTGCCACAGCCTCTCCGAGTAGCTGGGACTACAGGCACCCGCCACCACGCCCGGCTAATTTTTTGTATTTTTTAGTAGAGACGGGGTTTCACCGTGGTCTCGATCTCCTGACCTCATGATCCGCCTGCCTCGGCCTCCCAAAGTGCTGGGATTACAAGCGTGAGCCACCGCGCCCGGCCTCTTCTAAGGTTTTTATGGTTTTAGGTCTTGCATTTAAGTTTAATCCATCTTTAGTTAATTTTTGTATAATGTGTAAGGGATGGGTCCAGTTTCAGTTTTCTGTATGTGGCTAGCCAGTTTTCCCAACACCGTTTATTAAATAAGAAATCTTTTCCCTATTGCTTGTTTTTGTCAGGTTTGTCAAAGATCAGATGGTTGTAGAGGTATGGCGTTATTTCTGAGGCCTCTGTTCTGTTCTATTGGTCTATATATCTGTTTTGGTACCAGTGCCATGTTGTTTTGGATACTGTAGACTTGTAGTATATTTTGAAGTCAGGTAGTGTGATGCCTCCAAAATAGACAGACCGCTATCCAGACTAATAAAGAAGAAAAAAGAGAAGAATCAAATAGACACAATAAAAAGCAATAAAGGGGATATCACCACTGATCCCACAGAAATACAAACTACCATCAGAGAATACTATAAACACCTCTATGCAAATAAACTAGAAAATCTAGAAGAAGTGAATAAATTCCTGGACACAAACACCTCCCAAGATTAAAGCAGGAAGAAGTCGAATCCCTGAATAGACCAATAACAAGTTCTGAAGTTGAGGCAGTAATTAATAGCCTACCAATGAAAAAAAGCACAGGACCAGATGGATTCACAGTCGAATTCTACCAGAGGTACAAAGAAGAGCTGGTGCCATTCCTTCTGAAACTATTCCAAACAATAGAAAAAGAGAGACTCCTCCCCAACTCATTTTATGAGGCCAGCATCATCCTGATACCAAAACCTGACAGAGACACAATAAAAAAAGAAAATTTCAGGCCAATATCCCTGATGAACGTCAATGCAAAAATCCTCAATAAAATACTGGCAAACTGGATCCAGCAGCACATCAAAAAGCTTATCCACCATGATCAAGTCGGCTTCATCCCTGAGATGCAAGGCTGGTTCAACATACACAAATCAATAAATGTAATCTATCACATAAAGAGAACCAATGACAGAAACCACATGATTATCTCAATCAATGCAGAAAAAGTCTTCAATAAAATTCAACACCCCTTCATGATAAAAGCTTTCAATAAACTAGGTATTGATGGAATGTATCTCAAAATAATAAGAGCTATTTATGACAAATCCACAGACAGTATCATACTGAATGGTCAAAAGCTGGAAGCATTCCCTTTGAAAACCAGCACAAGACAAGGATGTCCTCTCTTACCACTCCTATTCAAGATAGTATTGGAAATTCTGGCCAGGACAATCAGGCAAGATAAAGAAATAAAGTGTATTCAAATAGGAAGAGAAGAAGTCAACTAGTCTCTGTTTGCAGATGACATGATTGTATATTTGGAAAACCCCATCGTCTCAGCCCAAAATCTCCTTAAGCTGATAAGCAACTTCAGCAGTCTCAGGATACAAAATCAATGTGCAAAAATCACAAGCATTCCTATACACCAATAGTAGACAGAAAGCCAATTCATGATTGAACTTACATTCATAATTGCTACAAAGAGAATAAATACCTAGGAATACAACTTACAAGGAATGTGAAGGACCACTTCAAGGAGAACTACAAACCACTGCTCAAGGAAATAAGAGAGGACACGAACAAATGGAAAAACATTCCATGCTCATGGGTAGGAAGAATCAGTATCATGAAAATGGTCATATTGCCCAAAGTAATTTGCAGATTCAATGCTATCCCCATCAAGCCACCATTGACTTTCTTCACAGAATTAGAAAAAACTACTTTAAATTTCATATGGAACCAAACAAAGCCATATAGCCAAGACAATCTTGTACAGGATTCTTACATCAATAACCAAACCAACTACCCAACAACATTAGTATTTGAACCACTATATTCAAAACTTATAAATATTTGATTATATATGACCTATACAACCAACTTTAGTGGTATTTGTACCACTATATTCAAAGCTTATAAGCACTTAATTATATATGACCCGTGAAACTAACTTTTGAGGCAGGTAGGGCATTGATTTGACAGAGGAAAAACTAGGGCTCAAAGGGGTTACGGAAATTGTTCAATGTCACCCAATGACATGTTCCTGAGATCAATGTCTTAGACTCTTTTTCACAGTTCTTACGTCTTTTCCTGGGAAGATGTTAGTTTTCAGCAGAGATGTTTCCTATCTCATACCATTAGGAGGCCATTTTACTTTAATAAGAAATAAAATCTTGCTTTACATCCTGAGTTCATGTTCCTTTCCACAGTAAATAATATGTTCAAAGGAGTAGGAGGATGAAGTTCCTATACATTAAATCATAATATTAGTTTTCTGTTCTGCCTTTCTTGTCTTATATGTTCAATTTAGCACATTTCAAGAATACCTAATCTTTAGCAAGTATCCACTTATGGCCTTAGGCAATTCTAGACATTTTTACGTTTATTATCTGATACTTCATAAACACTCCATGTAATTGTAATATTATGTAATAAAATAATGATAATACTATGGAAAGTAAGGTTCAGAGGGAATAAATGGCCTGTAAGGTAATACAGTTCACCAGGGGTGAATCGAGCAATTAAAACTTAATTTGACTCTAAATCTTATATTTAAAAACCTCTTTTATTATCTTATTTCCTTGAATGTATAATAAAATTTTACATCTTGATGGCATTTTGGTGTTCCTTGAATTACTGTTATATTTATAACTTCAGTTTTTCATTACAAAAGGATTGGCAACAAATGATGGCCAATGTAAAATTTCTTTCCCTGCTTTACACTTAGAGACAGTGGGATGGGGCTTGGTCAGTTGACTTGCTCAAAGTCCCGTGGCTATTTGTGGCAGAGCTTGGACTGAAAATCAGATCTGTTAAATCCTAAGATGGGTTTTCTTTCCAATATCTGTTAATGTCTCCAGATATTAGGACTTTTACCTCTTATTTGCTAACTTTAGGTTTGCAATGCTCATTTCTTTGTTTTCCTCTTTAGACACTGAAATATTTAATCAAAATAATGCAACAATAGGAGCTAAGTTTGACATTAGGAAACATGCATTCAAATCACAGCTCTGCTGCATTTTTAAATTTTTTTTTCTTTTTCAACTTTTATTCTAGGTTCAAAGGATACATGTGCAGATTTGCTACATGGGTAAATTACATGTCACAGGGGTTTGGTGTACAAATGATTTTGTCACCCAGGTAGTGAGAATAGTACCCAACAGGTAGGTTTTGACCCTTATCCTTGTGCCACCCTCCACACTCAAGTAGGCCTCCAGTGTCTACTGTTTCTCTCTTTATGTCCATTTGTATATAATGTTTAGCTCACACTCATAAGTGAGAATAAATGTGATATTTGGTTTTCTGTTCCTATATAAATTTGCTTAGAATAATGGCCTTTGGCTGCATTCATGTTGCTGCAAAGAATGTGATTTTGTTCATTTTTATGGCTGTGTAGTATTCCATGCTGTATTTGTATCACATTTTCTTTATCTATCCATCACTGATGGGCCTCTAGGTTAATTCCATGTCTTTGCTATTGTGAATAATGCTACAATGAACATACAAGTGAATATGCCTTTTCAGTAGAATGATTTATTTTTGTTTGGGTATATTCCCAGTAATGGGATTGCTAGATGAAATGGTAGTTCTGTTTTAAATTTTGTGAGAAATCTCCAACTGCTTTTCACAGTGGCTGAACTAATTTACATTTCCACCAATAGTATATAAGCATTCCCTTTCCTCCATAACCTTTCCAACATCTGTTTTTATTTGACTTTTTAATAATGGCCATTCTGACTGGTGTGAGATGATATCTCATTGTGATTTTGATATGTGTTTCTCTAAAGATTAGTGATGCTGAGCATTTTTTTATATACTTGTTGGCCGTGTGCATGTCTTCTTTTGAGAAGTGTCTGTTCATGTTTTTTTGCCCATTTTAATGGGTTTGTATATTTTTACCCCGTTGATTTGTTTAAATTCCTTATAGATTTTGGATATTAGGCCTTTGTTAAATCCATTGTTTGCAAATATTTTCTCCCGCCCTGTAGGTTGTCTCTTTACTGTATTGATTTCTGAGCTATTGAAATCAGAAAACGCTACTGAAGCTCTTTAGTTTAATTAGATCCTATTTGTCTATTTTTGTTTTTGCTACAATGGCTTTTGGGAGCTTTGTCATAAAATCTTTCCCAAGGTCTATGTCTGGAATGGTATTTCCTAGATTTTAGTCTAGGGTTTTTCTATTTTTAGGTTTTACATTTAATCTTTAATCCACATTGGGTTGGTTTTTGTATATGATCAGTAGCAGTACAGTTTCAATATTCTGCATATGCCCAGCCAGTTGTCCCAGCACCATTTATTGAATAGGGAGTCCTTTCCACAATGCTTGTAATTATTGATATTGTCAAACATCAGTTGGTTATAGGTGTATGACTTTATTTCTGCTTTCCCTAACCTGTTTCATTGGTCTATATGTCTGTTTTTGTACAAATGCCATGCCGTTTTCGTTACTGTAGGCTTGCTTGAAGTCAGGTAATGTAATGCTTCTAGTTTTGCTCTTTTTGCTTAGGATTGCTTTGGCTATTCAGACTCTTTTTTGGTTCTATATGAATTTTAGAATATTTTTTTCTAATTCTGTAAGAACTGACATTGGTAGTTTGAAAAGGATAGCATCAAATTTGTAAATTGCTTTGGGAAGTCTGGCCATTTTAACAATATGATTCTTTCTATCCGTGAGTATGAAATGTTTTTCCATTTGTCTGTGTCATTTCTGATTTCTTTAGGCAGCGTTTTGTACTTCTCATTGTAGAGCTCTTTCACCTTCCTGGCTAACTATACTCCTAGGTATTTTATTCTTTTTGTGGCTGTTGTGAATGGGGTTGTGTTCTCTTTTTTATTATTATTATTATTTTTGGTGGGGAGTGGGATTGTGTTCTTGATTTGGCTCTCAGCTTGAATGTTATTGGTTTACAAAAATGCTACTGCTTTTTATACATTGGTTTTGAGTCCTGAAATTTAACTGAAGTTGTTTTTCAGTTCTATGAGCCTTTGGGCAGAGACTATGGGGTTTTCTAGTTATATAATTATGTTGTCTGTGAAGAGAGATAGTTTGACTTCCTCTCTTTTGGATGTCTTTTCTTTCTTTCTCTTGCCCAATTGCTCTGGCTAAAATTTCCAGTACTATGTTGTATAGGAGTGGTGATGGTGGGCATTCTTATCTTGTTCTGGTTCCAAAAGGGAATGCTTTCAGCTTTTTCCCATTCACTATAATGTTGGCTATGGATTTTCCATGGATGGCTCTTATTATTTTGATGTATATTCCATTGAAGTATAGAATAAACATTCTTCTCATCTGCACGTGGCACATACTCTATGATTGGCTATATGCTTGGCCATAAAGCAATTCTCAAAAAATTTCAAAAAAGCTGAAAATATATCAACCACACTCTTGGACCACAGTGTAATAAAAATAGATACCAGTACCAAGAATTTACCTCAAAACCATACAATTACATGGAAATTAAACAACCTGCTGCTGAATGACTTTTGAGTAAAGAATGAAGTTAAGGAAGAAATACAAAATTTTTTTGAAAATAATTAAAGCAAAGATACACCATAGCAGAATCTCTCAGAGACAGTTAAAGCAGCGTTTAGAGGGAAGCTAATAGGGCTAGACACCTTCATCATGAAGTTAGAAAGATCTCAAATTAACAACTTAACATCATACATAAAGCTACTAGATAAACAAGAGCTAACCAACCCAAAAGCTAACAAAAGAAAAGAGATAACCAAAATCAGATCCAAACTGAACAAAATTGAGAGGGGAAAATCTACACAAAATATTAATGAAACCTAAAGTTTGTTCTTTGGGAGAGTGTATAAGTTTGACAGACTGCTAGGTAAATTAACAGAGAATAAAGAAAGAAGGTCCAAATAAATACAATAATAAATGACAAAGATGATTTTACCACTATGCCACCATAATACAAAAAAAACCTCTCAGAGACTTTTAAAAACACCTCTATGCACACAAACTAGAAAAACTAGAATAAATTTATTAATTCCTGGAAACTTATGACCTCACAAGATTGATCCAGAAAGAAATTTAAATACTGAGTAGACCAACAATGAGTTCAAAAGTTGAATCAGCATTAAAAAAAAAAAAAAACCCTGTCAACCAGGAAAATCTCTGGACCAGAAAGATTTACATCCATGTTCTACCAGATGTGTAAAGAATAGTTTGTACTAATGCTACTGAAATTATTTCAAAAAATTGAGAAGGAAGGACTCCTTCCTATCTAATTCTATGAGGCTAACATCATTCTGACACCAAAACCTTGCAGAGACACACACAAAAATGAAAACTTAAGGGCAGTATTCCTGATGAACACAGATGCAAAAATCCTCAATAAAACACTAGCAAATAAAATCCAACAGCACATACAAAGCTAATTGGCCATGATGAAGTAGGTTTTTTTCTCCTGGGATGCAAGGTTGGTTCAACATTACCCAAATCAATAAATATGCTTCTTCACATAAACAGAACTAAAAACAGAAACCACATGATCATCTTAATAGGTGCAGAAAAGGCTTTTGATAAAATTTAACATCATTTCATGTTAAAAACTGTCAATAATTTGGGCATCAAAGGAAAATGTCTTGATTATTTTAATTGGAAAAAACAACATTGTTTATAATTTCTAATTTTATGATATATATCTTGTCTCTTCATTTGACATTAAATCAATTTTTTCTCACAAACCCAATGGGCATTTTTCAATGAAATAATATGCATGCTTCTCTACCTTCCTGCAAGAAGAAGAACAGCCAGAGAGAGCAGTAAAAACCTGTTTCAGTGGGAATGTTGCTTAGGAGAATAAAATAATAGAAAATATTAATGAATTTGTGTTAGGTATTTACCTACCTCTAAGGGTTTTACAGGTGGAGCAAAGTGTCTAATATGATAGATAAATGAGAAAGAATATCAATTTTGATGAATTTGAGGATGTATTCATTATTCCATTTTTGTAAAATTCAATTAGATTGGTAAATTTCTCCTAATATAAATCCAGACCTTGTACACAGACAGAGAGTGGGGGATTGAGACAGAGAGAGAGAGAGAGAGAGACAGAAACAGAAGTAGGCCTACAGAACACTGTAAATCCATTAAAGTAGGGATGTGGATGAGGAAGTATATTTGCTCACCCTTTCAGTCACAGGTGGAAGGAAGGTAGGAAGATACTCAGGATTTTTTCTACCAAAGTGGTTCTCAAACTTTAGGATACATTTGATTGCCTGCAGAGCTTTTGATATTCAGATTTCTGGGTCCCATCCCAGAGTTTTTCATTCAATAGATCTTAGATGAGACTAAGAATTTACCTAACTTCTGACAAGTTCCCAGGTAAAGTGGATGCTGTTGGTCCAAGGACCACTTTTTGAGAACTGCTGCTCTAGAAAAAAGACTACCATGGCACTAGAAATAAAATAATAACAACAACAATAGCAAAACAAAAACTGTTGCTTATGAACATTTGCCATGTGTTAGGCACAGTTCTAGAGCTTTATATAAAATACCTCATGATACACTTTGGATATTTTTCTCCACCCAGGTCTCATGTTGAATTGTAATCCCCAAGGCTGGATGTGGGGCCTGGTATGAGGTGTTTGGAACATGGGAGTAGATCCCTCATGACTTGGTTCTGTCTTCATGATAGTGAGTTCTCACAAGATCTGATCATTTAAAAGTGTGTGGCACTTCCTCTCTCTTTCTCTCCCTCCCCTTCTTCTCTTTTGCTTCTGCTTTTGCCAAGTGATGTGTCTGCTCTCCCTTCACATTCTGCCATAATTGGAAGCTCCCTGAGGCCCCTCCAGAAGCAGATACCACTATGCTTTCTGTAAAGCCTGCAGAACCATGAGCCAATTAGACCTCTTTTCTTATATATTACCCATCTCAGATATTTTTATATAATGAAAAGAATAGCCTAATAAAGAAAATTGGTACTAAGAATGGGGTATTGCAATAAAGATACCTGGAAATGTGGAATTAACTTTGGAACTGGGTAATGAGCAGAGATTGGAAGAATTTGGAGGGCTCATAAGAGGATAGGAAGTTGAGGGAAAGTTTGCAGTTTCTTAGAGATTGGAAAAATAGTTTTGACCAAAGTGCTGATAGTGATGTAGACAGTCCAGACTGCTGAGGTCTCCAAAGGAAACGAGGAAATGACTAGGAACTGAAGCAAAGGTCATGAATGTTATGCCTTGGCAGAGAACTTGACTGCATTCTGTTCATACTGTAGGGGGTCTCTGGAAGTTTGAATTTGACAGTGATAATTCACAATCTGCTGGAAGAAATTTCTAAGAAGCAAAATTGTTTAAGATGTGGCCTGGCTGCTTCTAAGTGCCTCTGCTCAGATTCAGGAGCAAAGGAATGACTTAAAGCTGAAACTTAGGGAAGCATAGCATAAAATTTTGGAAAATATGTAACCTGGCCATTTGGTAGAAAAGAAATGCCAATTTTCAGGAGAAGAATTCAAGCAGGACATGGAGCAACCATTTGCTAAAGATGTTTGCATAACTAAAAGGGATCCAAGTGCTGATAGCCAAGACAATGGGAAAAAGGCCTTGAAGGCATTTCAGAGACCTTTGCAGCAGCCCCTCTCATCACAAACTCTCAGGCCTAGGAGAAGAGAATGGTTTCAGAAGAGAGAGAGTTTCAGACCCACTGCCCTGTGCAGCTTTGGGATACTGCTCCCCTTATCTTGGCTGCTCCTTCTCCAGCCTCAGCTCAAAGTATCTCCAGATACTGCTCATGCCACTCCTCTGGAGAGTTTAAGCTGCCCTAAGCCTTGACAACTTCCATGTGGTGTTAAGTCTGCAACCTGCAGAGTGCAAGAGTGAATGCTTGGTAGCCTCACCTAGATTTCAGAAGTTATATGAAAAAGCCTGGGTGCCTAGGCAGAAACCTGCTGCAGTTGCAGAGGCACCACAGAGAACCTGTATTAGTGCAGTACCTAGGGGAAATATGGGGTTTGAGCCTTCACACAGAATTTGCACTGGGGCACTGCTTTGTGGACCTTTGAGGAGAAGACTGCTATCCTCTAGACTCAAGATTGGTAGATTTACTGGCAGCTTGCACCCTGCATCAAGTATTCACTCCCAATTTGTAACAGCAGCCCTCTGAATCCTGCAAAGACACAGAGGCAGAGCTGCCCAAAGCCTTGGAAGCCCAACCCTTGCACCAGTGTGCCCTGGATGTAGGACATAGAATTAAAGTTTATTTTGGAACTTTAAGATTTAACAACTTCCCTGCTGAATTTTGAACATGCATGGGGCCTGTAGTCCTTTTCTTTTGGCCAATTTCTCCCTTTTAGAACAGAAATATTTACCCAATGCCTATGTCCTCATTATGTCTTGGAAATAACTAACCTGGTTTTGGTTTTACAGGCTCATAGGTGGGAGAGACTTACCTTGTTTCAGATGAGACTTTGGACTTTGGACTTTTGAGTTAATGTTGGAGTTAAGACTGTGGGGGACTGTTGAGAAGGCATGATTGTCTTTTGCAATGTGAGAAGAACATGAGATTTGGGAGAAGCCAGAGGTGGAATAATATAGTTTCCATATTTGTCTTCACCCAAATTTCATGTGTTGAAATGTATTCCGTAATGCTGGAGGTGGGGTATTGGGTGGGCGGCTGGTGTTTGGGTCATAGAAGCAGATCCCTCATGCCTTGGTACTGTCTTCATGTTATAGAGTTCTCACAAGATCTGACTGTTTAATAGTGTGTGGCACTTTCCTATCCCCACACCCCGACATGCACACACACACATTCTCTCTCTTTCTCTTGCTTCTGCTTTTGGCCTGTGATGTATCTGCTCCCACTTTGCCTTCTGCAATGATTGAAAGCTTCCTGAGGCCTCCTCAGAAGCAGATATAGCTATGCTTCCTGTACAGCCTGCAGAACCATGAGCAGACTAAACTTTTTTTCTTTATAAATTACCCAGTCTCTGGTATTTCTTTATAGCAGTGAAAGAACAGTCTAATACACTTCATTTAATCTTTTCAATAACTATGGGTGGTGAACCTAATTTTATCCCCAATTTGCAGATAAATTTAAATTATGTGCCTAAGGTCACACAGCTAATAAATGTAGGAGCTGGGATTTAAATGCAAAAAGAGTAACTCTAGAGACCAGTAACAAATATGCTTAAACAAGTTAGTTACCTTCTCTGAGCTTCAATTACCTATCTGTATTAGTCAGAGTCCTCCAGAGAAACAGAACCAACAGGATAGATGGATAGATAGATTAGATAGATAGATAGATAGATAGATAGATAGATAGATAGATAGATAGATAGATAGATGATAGATAGATATGAAGAGACTTACTGTGAGAATTGGCTCACAGAATTATGGAGGCCAAAAAGTCCCATGATCTGTTGTCTGCAAGCTTTATAACTAGGGAAGCCAGCACTGTAATTCTGTTCGATGTAACTCCCAGTGTTAGTGAGGCCTTGGATGGTGAGGTTGGGGGAGGAGGGACAACTGATGTAAGTCCTGGAGTTGAAAGGCCCGAAAACCAGGGCTCTGATTCCCAAGAGCAGGAGAAGATGGATTTACTAGATCAAGAAGAGAGAGAGTAAATTCACTCTTGCTTTTAATTTTTGCTTCATCAGGGCCCTCATGGATGTATGACAACTACCCACATCTGTGAGGGTGGATCTTCTGTACTCAGTCTTTTGATTCGAATGTTGATTTCTTCCAGAACACCCTCATGGATTCACCCAGAAATAATGGTTTGCCAGCTCTCTAAGCATCTCTTAACCCAGTCAAGTTGACACATAAATCTATAAAGTAGAACTCACCATCTGTAAAATGAAACTCAGTGTTCTTCTGTGAGGTCATAGGACATGTTAATATCTTCCCCATTTCTCTTATACCTCCAGCTCTGCCATTTACTGATACTGACTTTGGGTAAGTCATTTTGCATTTTAGAATTTCTTGATTTTAGCCCTTTATCTGTGTTTTGACTCAGCTCATGTCATCTGTAAAATAAAAGGATCTTATCTATTTTAAGCCTCCTAATTATTTGATGTTCCACTAGATAAGAGGTATGAAAATGCTTTGAAATGGAAAATAAGCACAAAGCTATGTTGAGGAAACTTTCTTATCATTTCTGCTATTACTGATTTTTCCATGTAATTTTCACAAACGTTCTAAAAGGTACTTGAGGATACACTGCTATTTATTAAATTATAGAACTCAATTACTGTTAGAACCATTGAGATTTGCATACTAGGTTTCTTTGGAACTGTCATAAAGAATGTGGACCAAAGTGTTGTGGTGTAAACATAGGAGAAACCCTGCCTTATTTTAATGCATGATTGCTATTTTCAGGCATTCTACTAAAAATTTGTCATCTCATTTAAAATTCACTGTACCTCTATGAGGTTTGATGGTATTATTGTACCAAATTTTCCTGTAAATTGAGGTTTTGAGATGTTAAGCAACTATCCAAAGATCAGTTAGTTAGTAAACTTGTCATTGAGTCAGAAACAAACCAGGGCAGACACCCAAGCCTGACTTTGTGACTAGTACTTTCTGATTTCATTTTTCTCAATTCACACAAATAAATCTTAGTAAAATTTCATTTTTAAATTTTTCTTTCTCTTTCATTTAACATGTTCTCATATATTTGATACTTTCTACCCTTTGTCTATATCAGGGCAACGTATGGCAAGTTTAGTGAGAAATGAGTCTTATTCTTCAATATAAGGGAACTTCTTAACAGATTTGTCATTCTGGACACTGCGACGAAATTTACAACAAGGTTACATTATATCCATTGCACATATCTGTCTGCAATGCCTGGAGGGTTTCTTCAACCTCAGATTTTATAGAATAAAATACGGATTTGTCATCCACATTCTGAGATGAAGGCTCAATATATCTTTCTATTTTGTTCATGTATGCAAATACATATTCCAAATTTGCTAAAGTTCCATGGGAGGATCTGATGTAAGCTTAGAGTTACTCCTCCTTAAATAATTAGCTGAAACCCCAAGGCAGAGGGTTGGTCTCTCAGGAAAGCCACCTTAACTTCCTCCACGTGCAGCTGAATCAGCTCTATGTCTTTCATTCTCTCTCTGCTCTTGCTGGTCTATTCTTGAAAGACACTTTCTCAAGGATACACTTAACCTTCATCTTCACTTGTGCACTTGGGCAAGGCTTTAGTTGGCTTTGTCATGGGAATGCCACTCTCCAGTGACTCAGCAAGTGTCTGACTCCTCAACTGCAAGTTAACAGGGAAACAGCTTCCTGTTCTCTAGGTAAAATTCTTGCTGGACCTGTCCCTCTGTAACCTTAGCACTTACCTGCATTCTGTCTACTGCTTTTTCTGTTATAGAGTGTTTGAGGAGAGGGACTGTAATTTGGAGCAGGCAGAATAACTCACTATTTGGGTGTAAAGTCTTTCACTGTGAAGAAAAAACACATTTAATACAATTTGACAACTTTATTGAAGGCTCAGTATTAGCAAGTCTGGAACTTCCCAAAGTGCAGAGCTTGTATTCAAAACAATTTTAGAAGAAGGACAGAATTTTTTTGATGGGTATGTGTTTAATGAGTTTTAAAATAATTATCTTTAGCTTTCTACTTTAAAATATAACTGGTATCTCCAAAGCACTGATTTGTTTAATGTGTTTTAAAATAATTCTCACTAGCTTTCTACTTTAAAATATAACTGTTATCTCCATAAGCACTGATAATTGTGATTTTACAACTATCAGTGCTTACGACCAGGTAAATGCCATCTCAAGACACCAAAGTAGATTATCAGAACCATCAAGGTAGCCAGTTAGCTGAAGGATCTAGCAAGCATCGTGAAGTAGGCTTATGAATGAGTGCACTTTGAGAAATGCTGACCTAGATTTACAGATATCAAGACACACTCCATAGGACATTGTCAGTCCTCCTACTGTTGTTCCCCATAGCTGTTTGTGTGGCTCTCCTATTTACTCATTTTGTGTTTACTCACATTATCTGTATCCAAATCCAGGGTCTACCAATTTTCTTGCTGTGTGACTCAGGACCAATTACTTACTGCTTGGAGTCTAGGTCTCTTCGTCAATTACATGAAGAACTTAGAATAACACCTATGTCTCAGGGTACTTATAAAGTTTAAATGAGACTATATATGTATTTAGCATAGTACCTGGCCTGAAGTAAGGGCTGAATAGGTGGTAAAAGTATCTTTAAGGGATAAAATACATATGATGTTATTTCAAGCTTAATAATTCAAAATTTTCAGGGAATTCTAAAAACTGAAACTGACTTCCAGTGTTCTGCTAACTGAACTGTGGGTCAATTGAGGCTGACAGAAGTTGAGCTGTTTGTGGTCACTGATGTACCCAGAGCCTGGGTTCTATCCCTCCTCTTCTGACTGTGTGGAAGGGCTCTTTCTGTGTACTAGTGCTCCTCAGAATCAAACATGTCCCTATTCTTCTTACTGATAATATGATTCCTATTCAATTAATCAAATGCTGTATGTACCAACCCAGAGACTCTTTAAGAAAATCTAATGTAACAATCCCAAGAATCACAACCAACTTAGTGAAAGGTAGAGTCCTGGGGTTTACTAAATCCTTGTCCTCCACACCTCAGTGGT
Organism: Nomascus leucogenys; assembly: GCF_006542625.1. Lineage (NCBI taxonomy): Eukaryota > Metazoa > Chordata > Mammalia > Primates > Hylobatidae > Nomascus > Nomascus leucogenys. The sequence goes on from NC_044396.1 coordinate 83,278,640, forward strand.
ACATTATATAAATGCATTTCAGAAAAGAAAAGAGACTAGGGACATTTCCTTCTCTCCTCCCAAGGTAATACAAAAATAAAAGAATGCTTTATAAGTGTCACAATGGTACTTTTTATCAAGGGCAATATATGTATAATACATTATATTATTTATTGTTTCCTTTCTCTAACCTGAGATAAAGCGTTCTGTTGTCTTATTCTCAGATGGAATAAGAATGCAAGTGTTTGTTTCTTTACATGTAATCAGATTAGTTGTTGTCATTACACTGTTTCCAAGTTGTTTCTTACTGTCTCTCTCTTTCTTTCATAATGGGAAAATATGCTCTGTGCAAAATTGGAGACATGCTTCTGCTTTCTCAGATGTTAGGGGTACTATCTGCACAAGGTCCCAAAGTTTGTGAAAGAGAAGGTAGGTGACACCTATCAAACCTTGATGCAACAAACAATGTAGATGATGGGGAACACAGGGTTGGGCATTTTTGAGGTGGATGAAAGCAGGCTTCTTATTATCCAGAGAAGTTATGCCACCTATAGGCTAAGTCATATGTAACAGACATAACAAATGGTCATAGAGATAACATACACAGTGCAGACCTCTTTTCTTACTTTATTTTCCTGCACACAGTGCAGCCCTCTTTTCTTGCTTTATTTTCCTGATAGGAAAATAAAGAACAAGTTGTCCAAGTTCACTTACTTAGTACTTGGGCAAGTTCATCCAGTGTTGTTAAAGTAACATCTGACCACTGCTTTCTAGTAGCGTAGCAAACTTGGACAATTAACTAAAAGTTTCTAAACCTCTGTTTTTCTCATCTTTAAAATAAGACAATAATGACTAAAGATTTGTTGTGTGTGGTTATCATGAGCTGCTATATATCATGCAATGCTTGTCATGGATTAGATGCCTAAAAAAAATTGAACCATTACTTTACTCTTAGCAGTCATTTGCTATTGTGGACATTCAGATTGTTTTCATTCATTTGTTAATGCTTTTATTAGAAAACTGTGAGGCAAATACTCTGTGCCAGGTCCTATGCAGGGCTAACTATGGAATGGGACTGAAAGTCTGGGAGGACAGATGACATCAACAATACTATTCAAGTTACATAAAAGAGGCAAATTATCTTAGGATGGGACAGTGTTATAGGAGGGTTTTTGCTTTTTGTTTTGCCTTCTTTCAGTTTTATTTTTAAAGGTATGATATAAAATTAACTTTTAAATAATAGAAAGAATGTGTAAATATTTCAGCCAAAGCACTGAGCACTAATATGGAAAAAACATAACTTTGTTGACTTCCTTTGGTTTAACTTGTGTTTAGTATTTGTGACAGGGACCAAGAGTTGTGCCCTTTCTCCATTCATTTCTTCTTCTGTTGTAATAGAATTATTATATGGGTACATGGCATCCCAGAATTGCAACTGTGTTATCTAAACTCTCCTGCAGCTTTGTGAGACCATATAACTAAGCTCTGGGCAATGAGACATAAGAACAGAAGTTTTCAATTTTATAAAGGTCAATTTATAATTTATAAAATTTATCAGCCATAATTTTCAAGGTAAGACATTTTTCTCTTATGTTTTCCCCCAGCAATTTTATAGATTTAGGTTTTACATTGAGGTTTATGATCCATCTTGAGTTATTTTTCATGGATGGTGCAAAATTTGGTTCGAAGTTTATTTTTTTTGCATATGGATATCTAGTTGTTTGGGTACCGTTTACTAAGAAAGCTATCCTTCCTCTACTGAATTGCATCAGCATCTTTGTTGAAAATCAGTTGTGCATATATGTGTGCGTTTATTTTTGTATTTTCTATTTTTTTCTATTGATAAGTGTGTCCGTCTTGATGTTATCACTATTCTCTCGCAATCACTGTAGCTGTGAAATATTGAAATCAGGTAGTATTTGTCCTCCAACTTTTGGTTTTTTCAAGGATGCCTAAGCTTTACTAAGTCCTTTGCATTATTATATGGTGTTTAGAATCAGTTTGTTAATTAAAAAAAAAGCTTTCTGGAATTTTGATTGAAATTCTATGAGATTTGTGGGTTAATTATGAACATTTGATGCCTTAGCTACCGAGTCTGCCGACACATGAACACAGTGTATCTATCTCTTCATTTAAGACTTCTTTAATTTCTCTCAGTGATGTTTTATTGTTTCCAGTGCACAAGTTTTACACTTCTTTTTTAGATTTATTTCAAAGTATGTCAAATTGTTATGGAATTGTAAAATTCTCCTTCATTTTCCACCATGATTATAAGTTTTCTGAGGCCTCCCAGTCATGTAGAACTGCGAGTCAACTAAATCTCTACTGTTTGTGAATCACCCAGTCTCAGGTGGTATCTTTATAGCAGGGTGAAAACAGACTAATACACTTCATTTTCATCTAATGTATTGTTTCTGTTCTAGGTTCTCAGCCAGTATATCTTATTATATGTACACATTACATCTTTTTAGGCTCCTCTTGGCTGTGACAGTTTCTAAGATTTTTTAAAATTTTTGATAAAACTGGCAGTTTTGAGGCATAGTGGTCTGGTATTTTGTAAAGCATCATTCTATTGCAATCCATGGTAAAGTTATTCTTTTTTTTACTTTATGAATACTGTACTCTTTGAAAGGGATTCCCTACAGATAGTCCACATTAATGAATGGGAATGCTCCACCTCCTTAAGGTGAAATATCTATGTAAATTATTTATAAGTCTTCTGCATGTAAGATGTATCTCTTGTAATTTATTTATTTATTTGTTATTTAGTTATATCACTATGGACTCATGGATATTTATTTTATTCTTTTGTTTATAATCTGATACTACTTTGTATTACATATACTATATCATATTATATATACCATGTATTTATTTATTGCTCCGATTATTCCATCCTTGGCCACTAAGAGCACTTTCAGTTAGTGTCTCTTTGTCATATCCCATCAGTGTACTGTGTGTTGTTTTATTTTCAAGTGGCTTCGTTCTTTCTAGTACCACAAGATATTCCAAATCTCATATATTTCCTGCCCCAGTTCTAGAATCAGCCATTTCTCCAAGAAGACTGAGTGCCTTTCATTTGAGAATGGTATTAGAATCCGAATTGTGCATGCTAGGTATGGTTGCTGCTACTGGGTGTTATTATTTCTAGGTCCTCTCAGGTGACAGAGAAAGAAAATAACCATACATGGGTATATTTTAATTTGCACATATATGCATATCTATATTCCTATATGTAATAATCTATATTTATTAAATTATGAGCTAATACTGATGTCTCCAATTCTAATGCATTACCATATGGGCCATTCTGGCCTCCTCTCCTTGCTTATCTGTAAACTTATACTGTAACACTGAGAAACCAGTTTTTGCCATCCATTTACTTAATTGGTCAATTCTAGTATAAATGTATAAAGCACCAGAAGTTTTAGCCCATGACCCTGTGGGATACAAATTCACAAACTGGAGTGCAGTGCAAAGTGATTGCTTTCTAAAATTAAATTTCCGATTGCTTATTCATAATATACAAAGTTATAATTATTTATATATTGCTTTTATTCTTTGGCCTTGTTAAACTCACTTATTAATTTTAGAAGATGATTTTATAGATACCATTAAATGTTTTACATATGTTATCATGTTCTCTGGGAATAAGGACAGCTTTACTTCCTTCTTTGGAATCTGTATACCTGTAATTTCTTTTCATGTATTTTTACAATGACTAGAACATCCAGTAAAATGTTGAGTAGAAGGGATTAGCATGAGCATCTTTGCCTTTCTCCTCATCTCTGGAAAAAAATGTTCAATCTTTACATCTTTATCTATGATGTTTGAGGAAGTTTGTTTTCCCTGTTTGCTGAATGTTTTTTTTTTAATGAGGAGTAGATGTTGTATTTTCTCAAATAGTTTTTATGTAACTATGGAGATAATCATACAGCTCTTACTTTATTCTGTTGAGATACTGACATATATTTGTTAGTCTTTTACTGTTAAACCAACCTTGCATTCTTAGAATAAGCTACTGGGTCATATAACTTTTGTATGCCTTTGCTAAAATTTTGTTATTAATTACTCCATTGACATTCATAAGAGTTATTAATCTGGCCTTTTATTTATTTATAGTGTCCTTGTCTGATTTTGGTTACGGGGAAACAAACCAAATAGAATTAGTTGTGAAGTATTTCCTCCTCTTCAATTATTTTGGAAAAAATTTATATTGAATAGATTTTAAATATAAAGTTAAATTTATTAATGACCATTTGAGCTACAATGTGAGCTTTGGTTTAAAATAACTGTCAATTTCACCTACGTTGTGGGATTTTTGACATAATGTTTTAATATTCTCTTATTAACTTTTAAAAATATCTGTGATCTGTATCAATTTTAAACCTTTTACTCCTGATATTGGGAATTTGTTTCCACTTTTTCAGCTGGATAAATATGGCTAGATGTTTATCAGGTTTCATGATTTTGATCAAAAAATTGACCTCTAGTTTTATTAATTTTATCTATTTTTGTATTCTATTTCATTGATTTTCACTCTGATCTTTATTATTTCTTTATTCTGCTTACTTTGCTTTGAATTTGGTCTTATTTGTCTAGATTTTCAAGATGTAATCTGAGGTCATTGATTTGAGACCATTCTTTTTATCATATGAAAGCATTTAGTGGTATAAATTTTTCTCTATGCATTGTCAGCAGCCTACAAATTCTGATATGTTTGCCATTACTTTTATGCAGTCCACAATGGTATCTGACTTCTATTTTGATTATTTCATTGAGTCGTCCTTAGAAACATGTTATTTACTTTCCAAATATGTTGAATTTGAGGATTTTCCAGATACCATTCTGTAACTGAGTTAGTTCCATGGTGCCAATTAACATATTTTGTATGATATCAAAGTGTTATTTATTGAGATTCGTTTTATAGGACAGGGCATAGTAATGTTGGTAAGTTCCATGTGCACATGAAAAGATTGTGAATTCTGCTATTGTTGGGTAGAGTTTTCTAAATTGTCAATCAAGTCATGTTGGTTGATAGTGTTTTGCAAGTCTTCTAAAATCTTAGTGATTTTCTATCTACTTGTCTTATTAATTACTGAGAATGGAGTACTGTAATATTCATCTGTAAGTGTGGATTTGCCCATCTCTTCTTTCTATTCTTCATTTTTTTGAAACCCATATTTTGCTAAGTGGCTAAAAGCTTAAGATTGTTAGGTTCTCTTGATGAAGTTATCCCTTTATCATTATAAAATGAACTTCTTTATTACTATGAAATGGTAATATTCTGTGCTTTGAAATCTACATTGCCTTATATTGATATAGCTACTTCAGACTTTTGATTAGTATTTGCATGATAAATCTTTTTTCATTTGTTTTTGAACTATGAGTGTCTTCATTTTTGGCTGTGTTTGTTGTGGGCAGCAGGTGGTTGGTCCTTATGACATTTTAATCTAATTTATCAATCTCTGATTTTAATTAGGGTATTTATGTTATTTATACTTAATATAATGATTGATGTTTTGGTTAAAATTGAGCATCTTTCTTTTTGTTTTATATTTGTCCTGTCTGATCTTTCCCCACATTTTCTTCTTCTTTCTCCCTGCATTTATTTGGTTACTTAAATTTTTTTAGGATCACAGGTTGTCTCCTCCATGTTTTCAGATGTTTAACTTTGTGTATTCTTCAATACTATCCTGCTTATATGGTTTTAATTCTTCCTGTGATAACTGCATGCTAGATTGACTGTGCGCAGCCCTTCTTATAGGTAGTCTTAGCAACAATCACCTGTAGAATAATGGTTTTTCTCATCGTCCCTCTTTTCCCTCAAGACATATTTAAAAAATCTTTGGATAATTTCTTTTGATTTTACTTATATTTTCTAAATATTCAATAATATATTTCCATTGAGTGTAATTTTATAGTCGAGACAGGTCTTACTCTGTCACCCAGGCCAGAGTGCAGCAGCCTGATCACAGCCCACTGCAGCCTTGACCTCCCCAGGTTCAGGTGATTCTCCCACCTCAGCCTCTCAAGTAGCTGGGACTACAGGTGCACACTAACACACCTGACTGATTTTTGTATTTTTTGTACAGATGAGGTTTTTGTACATTATTCAACCCATTTTGCTCAGTTTGGTCTTGAACTCCTGGGCTCAAGTGATAGACCCACTTTGGCCTCCCAAAGAGCAGACAAATGTTAATTTAATCAAAGTTGGGAATAAAGCAAAAGGTTTATGAAAACATAATGGCACCTAGCTTTTCAGTGTATTCTTTGCACATTTTCTGAGTAAATCACCTGAATTAGAACCTGCTAAGTTCCCTCTTGGCTATATTCAGTTCCTTAGCTGAGGACACTTGAGCATATCAAGGGTGTTCAGACCTATTCTGAGCTCTAAGATAAAGCATATTAGTCAGTGGGAACTTAAAGGGCAGACTAGTACATAAGTTAGGGAATCAGGCTCTGTCAGGCAAGACTGCTCCTGGACAGTGGTTGGGAGAGGATGCAATAGAGTTACATGGCTGTTTCAAGATCTGCCAAGGTTGGTAGGCCTGCAAAGGCACAGATAATCATGATTCCTGCTGGTTTGAAAAGAGTAGTACTACCCCCAGAGAAGAGCTGAGAGGATCTGGAGTTGAGTTTCAGGGCTGTTGTATTGTCACAGCTGGGACCAAGGTCAGTGGGCCTGTCACCTGAGGCATGTGAGGGCATGGCTTCTTCTAGTTCCCTTGGTGGATAGTTCTGATGGCAAGACAAAGGCCAAATGGGGATGTAGCTGAGTATATAAGAGACCATTTCTGGATCTGGAGCCAGGACTATGCTTTAGGCCTGCCAAAGTGTGTGGCTCTGCCTTCTCAAGATGACCTGCTTAGGTTTTGGGCTCCACCTTGGTTTTATAACCTCCTACCTGAATCCCAAAGTTCCAACAAAGGCAGTTTTGTTTGTGAATGGCTGAAAATGTTGCTATGGTGGAATATGAGTGGGAATCTCATATTCTGCTATCTTGCTGATGACCTTGGTGACTTTTAAAAGTATGCAAAAATGGACAATCTATGGAGTCCAGTCAAAACTCACAGAGATAATCCACATTCAAGTAGTTTTTGAGTGTGCTTTTGTCAATTTTTGGCTTTGCCAAAAAGCAAGCTTCTGCTATAAGTTGCATGGCTATGGTAGCTAAAACACAGGTGGAAACCTCACCCCATAGACTTTCTTTCTGGCTAGGAAAGACAGGGAAAAGAGACCTTGTAGGTCAGAAGGTGAGGCAAAAAATATTAAAAAGAGAAGACAGAAAAAGTAAATCACTGTTTTTACCAAGGTTTGTTTTTTTTTTGGTAATTCATTCTTGAATAAATTTTCTCAAGTGGAGACACAGGCCTTTGATCTATTTCCAAAGTCCTGAAAGAATTGTTTTTGTCAAATTTGTCCAGTTTTAGCATTGGTTTTTGGAAAAAGGATTTGCTAAACCCCTTACTCAGCCAATCCAGAAGTAACACCAACATTTAACAGTCAAAAGAAAAGGAACCTGTTGGGAAGGAAGTTAAAATAAAGACACCCATACTTGCTAACCAAAATGAAGAGAAGGTACTAAAAACAGTATTAACATATTACTATATTGAATTGTTTTGGAAAGAGAAAAATAGGCGTTTTAAAAACTGGAACATAGGGAAAATGGGTGCCTGGAAGAATGTCATTATTCAACCTAAAGGAAGGAGAAGGCCCATCAAATCTAGTATTGTGTGCATGATTTTTAGGGTCTAAGCAATGAAAGCAATTAACATCAGGGAAATGCATCATTGGATATTTGTATCTTTATTCTTGTGATCCCCTTGAGCTCTTTCAGATCTGTTGATTGCTTTTGTGCATCACCAGTTCCTGATTAAAAAGGGATAAATGATGCAAGTGAAAACTGCACATGTAAAAATTATGTATATTACTTCTGTCCATTTTCTTCATGTTCATTTCCCTTTAGCTTTTTAGTTGTAAATGGTGGAAACGTAACAGGAAATTGTGAACAATGAAAAATTGCCCTCAGAATAAATTGGTTGTAAAATAGCAATTTATGAAAGCACATTAAGAAAACTGTGGTTCTATAGTCTTGAATAGTGACTACAGGGAAAAGATTTGGAGTTGGAGAGATTCACTTATTCTTTCATTCATTCAACAAATACTTACTGAGCTGTTACCAAGGGCCGTGCATTGCTGGGGATACAGCAGAGGACAGTAGAGACAAACTCCCCTGTGTTTCTGAATTTGACATCCTAGTTGGGGGATACCAGTTATAATCATGGTAAGTTGGAAAATTATATAATATACCAGAGGGTATCAGTTTTATGGCCAAACATTAAATAGGATATTGGGGACAAGAAATAGTGTGAAGTTCTGCAATTTTAAGTAGTATAGACATGGTAGACCCCACCAAGCAATAACTTGAAGAGTGGAGGAAGCAAGCCATGTGAGCATCTAGGCAAAGAACAGGCCAGGCAAAAGGAAAGGCGAGTGCAAAGGAAGAAGATTACTTGTCATGTTAAAAAACAAAGTAAGCGTGACAGTAGATTGAACAAGGAGAAGAGTAGAGGAGACAAGGTCAGAGGACCAATAGATCAGGTTATGCAGCGCTCTGCAGGCTAACTCAAAGAGTCTGGTTTTTACTATATATAAGATAGGGAGCAATTGGATAGAGAAGTAACAAGATCTAATATTGATTCAAAAAGCTGATTACAAGATCTGTGCGTTGTTAGAAAAAGGATTAGGACGTCGAGTGATCGAGTCCCAGCTTGTTAGCATGACATTCAGGGCTCATCTTGATAGGGCCCCTACAACCACTTTTCAGCCTCATCATATGTTTCTTATCTACCACTGCTCCCTTATCATCCCTATCTCACCACCCCATGTCTCAAATGTATTAAATGTGCTGGGCAGGCAAATAATACATTTTGATTTTGCTGTTTCTACCTACCTAGACTGCTTTTATTTGTCTTTGGAATTCCTATTTCTTCTGGTTAGCATAACACTTATCACATTTTATTACAACTGGTCGTATTCCTGTGTTTATCCTCGAATCCTTAGCAACAATACTGAGTATAAGCTCTATGTGAGTCCATTGCAATGAATACAATAGGAACAAATCTAATCATCCGATTCAAGTTAAGGGAATGTTTACATTTAGGCTAAAACTAATTTCAGAAACAAAGAAGGCAGTTTAAAGCAAAAACCTTTATTTCAGAGGATTTGTCATGGTGATAAACTGAAAAACTTTATTGAGAGGTCAGTGAGGTACTAGGAAAGAAATGGGTATTGCAAAAACATAGGCTAAGAATGCCTTTTATTCAATATGCTTATTATTACTTGATATTACAGTATACATTTATTTGCATTTTTCTCTCTACCAGGATGAAATCTCTATTAGAGCAGACACTTTGCCTTTTGCACTGCCATGCTTGCATTTCTTAAAATATCTAGGTGCTTGGTAAATATTTGTTAAATGAATAAATAATCACTTTAACTTCCTCTTTTCCTAATTGAATACCCTTTATTTCCTTCTCCTGCCTGATTGCCCTGGCCAGAACTTCCAGCACTATGTTGAATAGGAGCGGTGAGAGAGGGCATTCCTGTCTTGTGGCAGTTTTCAGAGGGAATGCTTCCAGTTTTTGCCCATTCAGTATGATATTGGCTGTGGGTTTGTCGTATATAGCTCTTATTATTTTGAGATACGTCCCATCAATACCTAATTTATTGAGAGATTTTAGCATGAAGGGTTGTTGAATTTTGTCAAAGGCCTTTTCTGCATCTATTAGATAATCATGTGGTTTTTGTCTTTGGTTCTGTTTATATGCTGGATTACATTTATTGATTTGCGTATGTTGAACCAGCCTTGCATCCCAGGGATGAAGCCCACTTGATCATGGTGTATAAGCTTTTGGATGTGCTGCTGGATTCGGTTTGCCAGTATTTTACTGAGGATTTTTGCATCAATGTTCCTCAGGGATATTGGTCTAAAATTCTCTTTTTTGATTGTGTCTCTGCCTGGCTTTGGTATGAGGACGATGCTGGCTTCATAGAATGTGTTAGGGAGGATTCCCTCTTTTTCTATCGATTGGAATAGTTTCAGAAGGAATGGTACCAGTTCCTCCTTGTACCTCTGGTAGAATTCAGCTGTGAATCCATCAGGTCCTGGACTCTTTTCGGTTGGTAAGCTATTGATTATTGCCACAATTTCAGAACCTGTTATTGGTCTATTCAGAGATTCGACTTCTTCCTGATTTAGTCTTGGGAGGGTGTATTTGTCGAGGAATTTATCCATTTCTTCTAGATTTTCTAGTTTATTTGCATAGAGGAAGTCAAACTGTCCCTGTTTGCAGATGACGTGATTGTATATCTAGAAAATCCCATTGTCTCAGCCCAAAATCTCCTTAAACTGATTAGCAACTTCAGCAAAGTCTCAGGATACAAAATCAATGTACAAAAATCACAAGCATTCTTGTACACCAATCAGACAAACAGAGAGCCAAATCATGAGTGAACTCCCATTCACAATTGCTTCAAAGAGGATAAAATACCTAGGAATCCAACTTACAAGGGATGTGAAGGACCTCTTCAAGGAGAACTACAAACCACTGCTCAATGAAATAAAAGAGGATACAAACAAATGGAAGAACATTCCATGCTCATGGGTTGGAAGAATCAATATGGTGAAAATGGTCATACTGCCCAAGGTAATTTATAGATTCAATGCCATCCCCATCAAGCTACCAATGACTTTCTTCACAGAATTGGAAAAAAGTACTTTAAAGTTCATATGGAACCACAAAAGAGCCCACATCACCAAGTCAATCCTAAGCCAAAAGAACAAAGCTGGAGGCATCACACTACCTGACTTCAAACTATACTACAAGGCTACAGTAACCAAAACAGCATGGTACTGGTACCACAACAGAGATATAGATCAATGGAACAGAACAGAGCCCTCAGAAATAATGCCGCATATCTACAACTATCTGATCTTTGACAAACCTGACAAAAACAAGAAATGGGGAAAGGATTCCCTGTTATATAAATGGTGCTGGGAAAACTGGCTAGCCATATGTAGAAAGCTGAAACTGGATCCCTTCCTTACACCTTATACAAAAATTAATTCAAGATGGATTAAAGACTTAAATGTTAGACCTAAAACCATTAAAATCCTACAAGAAAACCTAGGCAATACCATTCAGGACATAGGCGTGGGCAAGGACTTCATGTCTAAAACACCAAAAGCAATGGCAACAAAAGCCAAAATTGACAAATGGGATCTAATTAAACTAAAGAGCTTCTGCACAGCAAAAGAAACTACCATCAGAGTGAACAGGCAACCTACAGAATGGGAGAACATTTTTGCAACCTACTCATCTGACAAAGGGCTAATACCCAGAATCTACAATGAACTCAAACAAATTTACAAGAGAAAAACAAACAACCCCATCAAAAAGTGGGCAAAGGACATGAACAGACACTTCTCAAAAGAAGACGTTTATGCAGCCAAAAAACACATGAAGAAATGCTCATCATCACTGGCCATCAGAGAAATGCAAATCAAAACCACAGTGAGATACCATCTCACACCAGTTAGAATGGCCATCATTAAAAAATCAGGAAACAACAGGTGCTGGAGAGGATGTGGAGAAATAGGAACACTTTTACACTGTTGGTAGGACTGTAAACTAGTTCAACCATTGTGGAAGTCAGTGTGGCGATTCCTCAGGGATCTAGAACTAGAAATACCATTTGACCCAGCCATCCCATTACTGGCTATATACCCAAAGGACTATAAATCATGCTGCTATAAAGACACATGCACATGTATGTTTATTGCGGCACTATTCACAATAGCAAAGAGTTGGAACCAACCCAAATGTCCAACAACGATAGACTGGATTAAGAAAATGTGGCACATATACACCATGGAATACTATGCAGCCATAAAAAATGATGAGTTCGTGTCCTTTGTAGGGACATGGATGAAACCGGAAAACATCATTCTCAGTAAACTATCGCAAGGACAAAAAACCAAACACCGCATGTTCTCACACATAGGTGCGAATTGAACAATGAGAACTCATGGACACAGGAAGGGGAACATCACATTCCGGAGACTGTTGTGGGGTGGGGGGAGGGGGGAGGGACAGCATTAGGAGATATACCTAATGCTAAATGACGAGTTAATGGGTGCAGGAAATCAACATGGCACATGGATACATATGTAACAAACCTGCACATTGTGCACATGTACCCTAAAACCTAAAGTATAATTAAAAAAAAAAAATCACTTTAAGTGAACTTTAAGTTTAGATATGAGCTTTTTCTTTATCATGAAGAATTATTAATTTTTGCTGGTAAAAGGAGCTGTAATAAAGATTTCAAGAAAAATTAACTCTTTGACTTGAGTTAATTCTTAGAGGAGTTATCTCAATCTGACAGAGTCTTACCTAGGGATTATTGGTAAAGATAATGATCAATGTCTTTAAGAACAGGTATATAAAAATTTCAAAAGTGTTCTTCAGGTTCTTACTGTTTACAGTGATCCAAATTAAAAGCCAATACAATGGCTACTATTCACATTATATTAATTACTTATATTAATTATAATCATATAACTAATAATATTAACTTTTAATTCCAAATAATGTTAACTTTTAACTCTAAGAAAACTAAAAAAATATAGCTCATAAGTAAGTTTCTGGTTAATATAACTTGGGGAAAAATAGACTTTAGAGCCATGTGATAATGGGCAAGACCTTGAGTCTTTAGTTTTATTTCTCTGAAAGGATAAATATTGACCTAACAGTTTACTAGTGTCTTTTCCTCATTCATCAATCTTTTATTATTATTTTTAGACTATAGATTGGAACCAGTTTCCCAGCTAACAGTTAATTTTCTGGCCCTGTGTGCTGAGTTTATTTTTACTTTTACCACAGCCTTGGCACTGTTGCAGCACAATGGAAATTCTGTGAGAGTCACTTTATCATGCTTCATACTTGATACGGTTTGGATCTGTGTCCCCATCCAAATCTCATGTCAAATTGTAATCCTTAATGTTGGAGGTGGGGCCTGGTGGGAGGTGATTGGATCATGAGGGTGGATATGCCTTTTAGTGCTGTTCTTGTGATAATAAGTGAGTTCTTATGAGATCTGGTTCTTTAAAGGTGTATGGAACCTCCCCTCTCTCTGTTTTCCTCCTGCTCCAGCCATGTGAAGTGCTGGCTCCCCCCTTTTGCATTCTTCCATAATTGGAAGTTCCCAAAGGCCTCCCCAGAAGCAGGAGCTGCTATGATTCCTATATAGCCTATGGAACCATGATCCAATTAAATCTTTTTTAAAAATATAAATTACCCAGCCTCAGATATTTTTTATAGCAGTACAAGAATAGACTAATACAGAAAATTGGTACTGAGGAACAGGGCATTGCTATAAAGGTACCTGAAAATGTGGAAGCGACTTTGGAATAGGGTAACAGGCAGAGGTTGGAAGAGTGTGGAAGGATCAGAAGAAGACAGGGAGATGAGGGAAAGTTTGGAATTTCCTAGAGACTAGTTGAATGGTTGTGATCAAAATGCTGATAATGATATAGACAGTGAAGTCAAAGTTGAAGAGGTCTTATGGAAATGAGGAACTTATTGGGAACTTGAGCAAAGATCGTGCATGTTATGTTTTGGCAAAGAACTTGGAGACATTGTGCCCCTGCCCTAGGGATCTGTGGAACTTCGAACTTGAGAGTGGAACAAATTTCTAAGAAGCAAAGCATTCAAGAAGAAGTCTGGCTGCTTCTAACAGCCTATGCTAATATGCATGAGCAAAGAAATTACTTAAAACCAGAATTTACATTTAAAGGAGAAGCAGAGCATAAACATTTAAAAACTTTGTGGCCTGGCCCTGTGGTAAAAATCAAAAGCCAATTTTCAGGTGAGGAATTCAAGAAAGTTGCAGAAATTGGCATAAGTAAAGAGGAGCCAAGTGCTAATAGCCAAGAAAAAAGGGCAAGGGGCCTTGAAGTCATTTCAGAGACTTTTGAGGCAGCCCCTCCCATCACAGGCCCAGAGGCCTAGGAGGGAAAAATGCTTTCGTGGTCCAGGCGCAGAGCCCTTCTGCCCTGCACAGCCTTGGGACACTTCTTCCTGCACCCCAACCATTCCAGCTCTGGCCATGGCTAAAATGGGTCCAGGTATAAAATGGGTCCTGCAACACTGTTTCAGAGGGTTCAAGCCAGGGGCCTTCGTGGCTTCCATGTGTTGTTAACCCTGCAAGTACACAGAATGCAAGAGTTGAAGATTGGGAGCCTCTTCCTAAATTTCAGAGGATGTATGAAAAAGCCTGGATGTCCAGGCAGAAGCCTACTGCAGGGTCAGGGCCCTCATGCAAAACCTCTACCAGGACAGTGTAGAGGAAAAATGTGAAGCTAGAAGCCCCACACAGACTCCCCACACAGATCTCACAAGTAAATTCTTGAGAGATCTGGTAATTTAAAAGTGTGTGGCACCTCCCCTTTCTCTATCTTTCTCCTGCTCCTGCCATGTGAAGTGCTGACTCCCCTCCTTTGCCTTTGCCATAATTGGAAGCTCCTTGAGGCCTCCCCAGAAGCAGAAGCTGCTGTGCTTTCTGTATAGTCTGCAAAACCATGAGCTAATTAAACTTCTTTTCTTTATAAATTACCCAGTCTCAGGTATTTCTTTATAGCAGTATGAGAATGGACTAACACTATACACACACACACACACACACACACACGCACATATATATATAGTATTGAAGTGAAATGAAAAAATATATACGTGCATGTATATAATACATAGATATGGATGATATATGCATGTGTGTGTATTTGTGTGTGTGTGTGTATATATATATATATATATATATATACACACACACACATATATATATATATGAATTCCAACAGATAATCCCAGGATACTTAAGGAAAAGGACGATTATAAGACCTTCGTGAGAAGTGTGTTCTCTTGATTCTGCCACAGGAGTAGACTTTTATTATTTTGCCTACCACATGCCTTATCAGTCTTTTGAGAACAATGTTCTGATTTTGCTTTGGGAGGATAGTCACTCCTTTTCTGGTCCACATGCATAAGGTAAACAAGGCTGACTTTATCCCCTCCGCTGTGCATACCATCCCCTCCACCCAGATTCCAGATGTGTAGGCCTTGACCGAGCTATGCTGTCAATGCATACAGCACCCCCAGCCACAGAAACAGGTTCAGGAGTTGAGAAGTGATCCAGCTCAGGCCATTCACTGTCACCATGACTCAGTTCTCTGACTCCTGTCAGCACTCCCTGGGAAGTGCTGGAACAGATGCTGGGGCATTGATAACCTGAAGCTATTTCAGGAGTCACCAGGAAGAACCCATAATGTGTCCCACCCAGAGGAACTAGAGAAAAAAGTGGAACCTTGTGACACCGCTTGGACCCTGAATCATGACTTAGGTAAAGCCAGGTCTAATCCTGGACATTTTACCTTACATGAGCACCCACTCCCCTTTTTCTTAGCTGGTTTGAATCAGGTTTTCTTCCCCTAGCAACTGACAGAATTTTAACTGATGCAGACACTAACTAGTTTCATGACTGTGGATGCATCAGATTATCTGCCCATATTTCCACTAAATGAAAATAATAATTTCTGTCCAAAAGTAGTAAAGGCTGTAGAATAGTATTTGAATAGACTATTAATTCACATATACATTAAAACTGATGCCTGATTTTTCTGGCTACCAAACATTTCTTGAACATAGTTGTCCCTCAGTATCCATGAAGGACTGGTTCTGGGACCTCCCTCACATATCAAAATTCATAGATGCTCAAGTCCCACAGTTGGCCCTGCAGACATGGAGATATGGAGGGATGACTGTATTTCATTTTCCTGATTCATTGTTTGCTGTTCTCATATGCCTGAAATACACTTCCACATGCTATCATTTATCTGTATTCAACTCTATGTTAGAAACTTTTAGGGCTGGCTGGGGACATATAAAAAATGAATATTGTCACCTTCAACAGCTTTAAGTGAAGATTAACATTTGGAGGTATATGTAAAAAAAGCAATTGCTAGTTGGAAGATAAATTAAGAACTAAAAAAATGTTCATTAGAAGATAAAAGTTGCCTTTTTGAAAGAAAGAGATTTCACGTCATGCACTCATTACATATTATCTCATTTATTTATTGTCAAAGGTATAACAAGTGTATGTGATCTCTACTTTATAGATAAGGAAATTAAGGTGATGAGGGTTTGAATAATGTCATATAGCTCATTTGTGATTGCATAAGAATTCAAACCTTTTGTCTAAGCCTAGAATCTACGCTTTTTATAACTTTTGCCTTGAAGGATAAGGAGGATGTGGGAATTCAGAGGAGGTGTAAAGGGAAGTCTGGAAGAAATGACCTATGGATCTTTCCTAAGCTCCAGGTCTTAATCAGCACCCGTGTAGTCTGGGTAGCCTCTACACCACCTATAACCAGTCCTGATGTAAGACAGGTGAATTGGCTGGGCGTGGTGGCTCACACCTGTAATCCCAGCACTTTGGGGGGCCGAGGTGGGTGGATCACGAGGTCAAGAGATCAAGACTATCCTGGCCAACATGGTGAAACCCCATCTCTATTAAAAATATAAAAAAAATTAGTTGGGCATGGTGGCGGGCACCTGTAGTCCCAGCTATTTGGGAGGCTGAGGCAGGAGAATCGCTTGAACCTGGGAGGCAGAGGTTGCAGTGAGCCGAGTTCACACCACTGCACTCCAGCCGGGGTGACAGAGTGAGACACTGTCTCAGAAAACAAAACAAAACAAAAGACAGGTGAATTGCACACCCGGTGAGAGGGGGATATGAACGACTATTACTCACTGAACATTTGAGACTATTCATAGTACAAGCACGTTTGCAATTTACGGGGTGCCCAGAGCTCCAATGAAGTGTCCAAATCTAAATAATGTGAATGCTCTGAAGAGCTCAGAATGGAGAAATGTGCATCCCTTCCATTTTATCTTACTAATATTATCAGGAAAGCCATTTAAATTCATATGCAACCTGAAATACATACAGTTTACACCTGAAGTCTTTTACTGTGGTTTTATATTTGAAGCTTACTTTTCCCATTGCAGATAAAAAAAAAAAAAAAGAATCATACATGGTTTTACAGATTCAACTGTCATATAAAAGCCAACTTTGGAGTGGCATACCTGTTAATTGCCATGTTTCTCTACTATGATTAATTTAGAGAGGCTGTAGTTCCTAAATATAACATATTGAGTGCTGTGGTTTCAGGAATAAGATTTATAGGAGGTAGAGTTAAGATGAGCACATATGAAGAGAAAAGAGTTAACATTTAAAGACTTATGACCTGTCAAGCACAAAGCTTAGTTTGCAAACATTGTATCAGTAGATTCTCATAACAATCTTCTGAAATAACAGTTTTTATCTTCATCTCACAAATAAGGCTCAGAGGGGTAAGCAATCTTTGCAAAATTACAATTTATACAGAAAGGCTAGCATATTTTTAATACTTTACATGTGCTAGGTACCCTGCTAAGTGCATTGCGGGGTCTGATATAATCCTCAGTACACTGATATAATCCTCTCCTTGCAAATAGGAAGCCAGGCTGCAAATAGGAACCCAGATAAAAAACTGCCCAAGATATCGCAGGGATAACATTAGGGGGTATGCAACTAAGAAGTTGGCTTTTATATAAAAGTTTCATTTGTAAAACCTTATATGCTTCTTTTTTTGTTTTTGCAATGGGAAAAGTAAGCTTCAAATACAGAAACTAGCTTAGAGGACTTCAGGTGTAAATTGTCAGAATTTGAACCCAGCACTGGTGGACTCAACAATGTCAGTCAGGGTACTCTATTTGTCCCAACATCTCCACTTTTTAAAGGCCCTTTTGCAAAATCATGAAGTGAAGTTCACAGATAATATAACCAGTTACACATATAATTTCAAGAAAAGCCAACAGAAAGACCTGAATGTAGTATATAAAATAAAGTTTTAATAAAACAAAATCTTTAATCCAATACATAATATATGCTACTGGATTATAAATATTTTATAATGTACACAAACATTTTTATTATTATAAATATTTTATCTGTGATTACTGACATATGAATATTCTAGAAGGCTTAACACATTGTCAGATATTTCCAAGATCATAGGCTCACCAGAATATGACAGCTACAAACACAGATGTATCTGAGTGTATTATCTTGGCAACTCAAATATCACAAAGTCGTTACTGTTGGTGATTTTCTCAATGGGGAACAAACCATAGTAACATTCTAAAAATAACAAAATATTTTCTCATTTTGCATGGTAGCTGCATTCCTGGACAATTATCTTTATTTTAGTACCATGAAAATTACAATCGTGTATGTGCGTGTGTGTGTGTGTAATAATTAAAAGCATTTGTTAAAAAGTACAGAGTAGAAACTTTGAAAATTATATGGAGTGAGAAACAGTTTTTTGTGTGTGAGGGGCTGTCCCTGGCAATGCAGAACACACAGCATCCTGGTTTCCACACATAAAATATTGATCACTATGCCCAATTTGGGAGATAAACAAAAATGTTCACTATACCTTTCTAAAATGCATTTTGGAGAGTTGTTCCCTTTTGAGAATCACTGTCATCAAGTTATCAGATACTGAATCTATCTGACTCCCTCATGAATGCAAAACTGTAACAGGTGAGAGATGAAGAGATTGAAGAGTAGGCAGACTTCTCCTTAACTGAGCCAGTATTTCTTAAATATCAATCATTTCTTTGTCATATTTAGGATATTTGCCTCATATGCAAAACACTGATATTTAGTATTTCTCTTTTAACTGATTCATTCTTTACTATAAAATTTTCACTTTAAAAATGAACATCAATTACTATCTTAAATGGAAAATAAGAATCACTTGCCATGAGTGAAATGTAAACTTGAAAATAATGTAATGAATAAAGCAAACACAAAACAACAAATAGAAGATGATGTTAGATTCTGTTGCCAGTTGAAGAGTCTCAGCCTGATGTCTATTCTTTTTTGTCTAATCACTGCATTAAGCCTAAATTGTCTCCCCAGAACAGCAGCGACCTAGTTCTTTGTCTGGTTTCCGGAAGAATGGAGGGAAAATTCATTTTTTTATACTTTATGACAAGTCAGCTGCCATTATTCTCATCTTTCCAGGATAAAGACATTGTTTGGTTTTGATTAAGAATAAAATACATTCTTTTCTCCTGAGTGTATGAATCCCTTTTATAAACATTTATTCTTTTTTATAACAATAAAATATTGTGACTTGTTATTGAGCACTATTCTAGACATTTAAAATATATTATTTCTAGTATTTTGTGCAATACTCCAAGGTATGCCTCAAAGCTTCCATTTTACAGATGAGAAAATTAACATACAGTGCATTTGTATTTGACTAATTTGCCCAAAGTCTCACAGCTGGTTGGTGGCAATGCCAGGATTCCAACTCAGGGCTAATTACAAAGCTCAGAGAACTCTTACTATTCCTTATGTAAATTTACCATGGAAATAAAAGCTGTAATAACATAGACTTGCCTGCCTGCATGGAGATAAGTACTTAAGGTGATTTAAATTTCTCTCTGACTAAACAGAGATGTGTTAGCCTTAACCTTGTGGTATATTAATATAATCCAAAGAGTTTTATTTTAAGTCTCTTCCTGTTACTTAAGAGAAATGTAACTAATTACATTCATCCAACATGAAAGCTCTATTGTTTATCAGTTTCTCTGAAATGTTTCACAATGCTGGTTCAAAAGGGATCTGAAATCTAGTAGCAAATGAATAAAAACAGATGTTGGATGCTCTGGAAGTTGGCGCCATCCCTCAATATCAGTCTTTATGACAGTTACTGGTACTGCTGGGGACTGGATGAGGCAGACGTTAAAATCAGGGAATACCAAAGGCACAGGTGGTTTAACAGCCTTAATTCTGTCCTGTCATGCTCTACTGCATATGCTGGTTCCCCTGAAATTACAATGTGCTTTCAGCCTCTCACTCTAACCAGGTCCTGCACACTGCTTTGGAACACCTTCATTTCAAACCTCCGTTTATTTTTTTCCAAATCTCTGATCATTCAAACCTTCCTTTCTCAATCCGATTACATCAACTTGCCTTCTACTTCACTGAGAAAATACAAGGCACAACTCCCACATCTTACCTGCATCTGCATCTGTATTTTCCTCATTCCCTTCTGACACCACAGACAATGCGTCCTTCTCTAAATAAAGCTAACCTTCTTGCATTGTGGATTGAATTCCACTCTCAGGAACCTTGCTGCACTGATTAGACCCCACTATCCTTATACACCTTCAATTCTTTCCTCTCTTCCAGGTCGTTTCCATCATTTATACACGCCAAAGTCCCTCTTCCCTCTGCAAACTCTGTTATCTTTCTGGGTTACTCCACCAGCCACATGGCTTTAATTATCATGTCTTTACTAACTATGGTTAAGTTTATATTTCATTTATTTATTTATTTATTTATTTATTTATTTATTATACTTTAAGTTCTGGAGTACATGTGCAAAACGTGCAGGTTTGTTACATATGTATACACATGCCATGGTGGTTTGCTGCACCCATGAACCCGTCATCTACGTTAGGTATTTCTCCTAATGCTATCCTTCCCCTAGCCCCCAACCCCTTACAAGCCCCAGTGTGTGATGTTCCCCTCCCTGTGTCCATGTTTTCTCATGTTCAACTTCCACTTTTGAGCGAGAACATGCGGTGTTTGGTTTTCTGTTCTTGTGTTAGTTTGCTGAGAATGATGGTTTCCAATTTCACCCATGTCTCTGCAAAGGACATGAACTCATCCTTTTTTATGGCTGAATAGTATTCCATGGTGTATATGTGCCACGTTTTCTTTATCCAGTCTATCACTGATGGGAATTTGGGTTGGTTCTAAGTCTTTGCTATTGTGAACAGGGCCGCAATAAACATATGTGTTCATGTGTCTTCAAGACCAGAACTTTCTTAACTTCAGACTCATACATCCAACCATCAGCAGGATATCACCAATTAGGGTTCCACCAGTGCCTTGTCCACTTTCTCTTCTGAGTGTTGCTCATCCTGGTGTGGCCAACTTCACAATGTCCGAAGCGGGACCTGGAAGATCAACCTCAACTTCTTCCATCCCTCTGCTCACCATCCGCAGACAGTTATCAACCTGCAGTGACTCCTAATGTCTCTCAAATGGCCCCTGTCCAGACATCTCCACTGTCACTACTTTAGCTTAAGGCCCATTGTCTTAGTCTACTTTTTGCAGGAATAATAGAATGCCTGAGACTGGGTAAGTTTTAATAAAGAGGAATTTATTTGGCTTATGGTTCTTGAGACTGGGAAGTCTAAGAGCATCCTGCTGGCATCTGACAGAGGTTTTTGTACTGCATCAACATGGCAGAAAGGCAAGCAAGCATGTGATACAGAGAGAATGGAGGTCTGAACTTAATGCTTTTGTTAAAAACTCACTACTATGATGACTAACTCACTCTCATGATAACAATATTAATCAATTCATGAGGCAGAGCCCTTGTTACCTAATCACCTCTTAAAGGTCTTACCCCTTAGTACAGTCACAATAACAATTAGATTTCAAAATGAAGTTTTGGAGGGGACATTCAAACCATGGCACCCATCATCTCTCATGTCTGGATTACTGTGGTAACTCTCTTGGGCTCCCTTCAGCCAATCTCATTCTCTCTATCCCATTATCTGCAACGCCATCAGAGTGGTCAGTAGAGAAAACTAACCTGAAAATGCTCTTGCTCTGCTTACAACCTCCAAGATAAAAAACTAGTTACTAAGCATGACGCAGAAGTCTTTTTTTTAAAATTATTTCAAGTTCAGGAGTACATGTGCAGGTTTGTTATATAGATAAACTTGTGTTACAGGGGTTTGTGGTATAGATTATTTTGTCACCCAGGTACTTAGCCTAGCACCCATTAGTTATTTTTCCTGAGCCTCTCGCTCTTCCTAACCTCAACCCTCCAATAGACCCTAGAGTGTGTTGTCCCCCTCTTTGTGTCCATGTGTTCTCATCATTTAGCTCCCACTTGTAAGCGAGAACATGCAGTATTTTGGTTTCCTGTTTCTGCATTAGTTTGCTAAGGATAATGGCCTTCAGCTTCATCCAAGTTCCCACAAAGGACATGATCTGATTCTCTTTTATGGCTGCATGGTATTCTATGGTGCATATATCCCACATTTTCTTTATCCAGTCTCCCATTGATGGACATTTAGGTTGATTCTATGTCTTTGCTATTACGAACAGTGCTGCAGTGAACATACACATGCATGTGCCTTTATGATAGAATAATTTGCATTCCTTTCAATATCTACCCAGTAATGGGATTGCTGAGTTGAATGGTAGTTCTGTTTTTAGTTCTTTCAGGAATCACCACAATGTTTTCCACAATAGTTGAACTAATTTACACTCCCACCAACAGTGTTTAAGTGTTCCTTTTTCTCCACAACCTTGCCAACATCTGTAATTTTTGGACTTTTTTTTTTATCATAGCCATTGTGACTGGTGTGAGATGGTGTCTCATTGTGGCTTTGATTTGCATTTCTCTAATGATCAGTGATGTTGAGATTTTTTCATATGCTTGCTGGCTGCATGTATGTCTTCTTTTTAAAAGTGTCTGCTCATGTCTCTTGCCTACTTTTTAATGGTTTTTTTCCTTCTTCTAAATTTGTTTAGGTTCCTAATAGATGCTGGATATTAGACCTTTTTTCATATACATAGTTTGTGAATATTTTCTCACATTCTGTAGGCTATTTTGTTGATAGTTTCTTTTGCTGTGAAGAAACCCTTTAGTTTAATTAGATCACATTTCTCAATTTTGTTGTGATTGCTTTTGCCTGTTCCTATGTCCAGAATGGTATTGCCTAAGTTGTCTTCCAGGGTTTTTATACTTTTGGGTTTTACATTTAAGTCTTTACTCCATGTTGAGTTGATTTTTTTGTATGGTATAAGGCAGGGATCCAGTTTTAATCTTCTGCATATGGATAGCCAGTTATCCCTGCACCATTTATTGAATAGGGAGTTCTTTCCCCATTGCTTGTTTTTGTTAGCTTTATCAAAGATCAGATAGTTATAGATGTGTGGCCTTATTTCTGTGCTCTCTCTTCTGTTCCATTGGTCTATGTGTCTGTTTTTGTATTACTACCATGCTATTTTGGTTACTGTAGCCCTATAGTATAGTTTGAAGTTGGATAGCATGATGCCTTCAGCTTCATTCTTTTTGCTTAGGATCTCCTTGGTTATTTGGGCTCTCTTTTGGTTCTATATGAATTTTATAATGTTTTTTTCTAGTTCTGTAGAGAATTTCAGTAGCTTAATAAGAATAGCATTGAATTTATATATTTCATTGTGCAGTATGGGCACTTTAATTATATTGAGTCTTCCTATTCATGAACATGGAATTTTTTTTTCATTTGTTTGTGTCAGCTTTGATTTCTTGGATCAGTGTTTTATAGTTTTCCTTGTAGAGACCTTTCAGCTCCCTGTTTAGCTGTATTCCTTGATATTTTATTCTTTTTGTGGCAACTGTGAATGGGATTTCACTTCTGATTTGGCTCTTGGCTTGGATTCTATTAATGTACAGGAATTCTACTGATGCCAGAGTTAAATCTTAGCTGAATCATAAGTCTGTGACATAAGAAAGCTGCTTCACCTCTTTGCGCTTCAGTCTTTTCAGCTTAAAATAGAGATAATAATAATCCTTATATCCAAGATTGTTTTATAGATTATGGTAATACGGGAAAATACTCAGCAATTGTCTGTAACCTATTAAGTGCTTAATAAGCATTAGTTATTATTATTGTTTCATACTGTAGCATGAGATTCTTCTTAATGCTCATCTCTAAGCCTGATTTTTGTCTTATATTGTCATCATGAGCTCCTATATGTCAAGAAAAAGAAAATATTTTCCTCTCCCTAAAACATCACCATATATCTGTCTATCTATTCATTTCGACGTGCCAGGAATTCCTTAAAAGACTATGAATGAATAAGTCATTTTTTTGTTGTGTGTGAAAAAAGACAAAAGTGCAGTTTTCTTATATGGATATGTTGCATAGTGGTGAAGTCTGGGCTTTTAGTGTAAACATCATTCAAATAATGTAAATTGTACCCACTAGGAAATTTCTCATCTCTCATCCCCCTTATAACTTCCCACGCTTCTGAGTCTCCAGTGTCTTTTATTCCATACTCTATGTCCATGTGTACACATAATTCAGCTCCCATTTATAAGTGAGAACATGTGGTATTTGACTTAGTGTTTCTGAGTTATTTCGCCTAGGATGATGGCCTCCAGTTCTATCTATGTTGCTGCAAAAGACATGATTTCATTCTTTTTATGGTTGAGTAGTATTCCATATATAAAAATATATATCCAATCATCCACTGATGGACGCTCAGGTTGATTCCATATCTTTATATCCTAGCTATTGTGAATAGTGTTACAATAAACATATAAGTGCTGGTATCTGTTTTATATAATGGTTTATTTTCTTTTGGGTAGATACCCAGTAGTGGGATTGCTAGATCAAATGCTAGTCCTATTTTTAGTTCTTTGAAAAATCGCCATACTGTTTTTCATAGAGCTTGTACTAATCTACATTAGTACCAACAGTGTATCAGCATTCCCTTTTCTGTGCATCCTGCCAACATCTGTTATTTTTCATCTTTTTCATAATAGCCATTCTGACTGATGTGAGACAGTATCTCACTGTGGTTTTGATTTACATTTCTCTGTTGATTAGGTATGTTGAGCATTTTTTCATATGCTCATTGGCCATCTGTATGTCTTCTTCTGAAAAATGTCTATTCATGTCCTCTGCCCACTTTTTAATAGAGTTTTTAGTTGTTGTTGTGGATGATGTTGCCAAGGAAATCTTAAGCAAAAAGAACAAAGCTAAAGGCATCACATTTCCTGACTTCAAATCATAGTACAAGGCTATAGTAACTAAAACAGCATGGTACTTGTGAATACAGCTAACTGATCCTTGACAAAGATGGCAAAAACATACACCAAGGAAAGGACACTCTTTCCAATAAATGGTGCTGAGCAAATTGAATTGTCATATGGAGAAGAATGAAACTGAACCCCTATCTCTCACCATATACAATAATCAACTCTAGATAAATTAAAGACTTTGCCCAAAACTATAAAAATACTAAAAGAAAACCTAGGGAAAAGTCTTCTGAATGTTAATCTAGGCAAAACATTTTTGAAGTGAGACCCAAAAAACAAATGCAACAACAACAACAAAATAGATAAATGGGACATAGTTAAACTACAAAGCTTCTGAAAAGCAAAAGAAATTACAATAGAGTAAACAGATAACCTATAGAATAGTAGAAAATATTTGCAGACTATGCATCTGACAAGATATGAATATGAATATCCAGTATCTACAAAAAGTATGACTTATACTCTCCAGTGACTCCCAGAAAAACGGAGGTAGGAAGCCACATATTCAAGTAGCATATAACAGTATGAAATTTGCTGCAATTTAGGTGCTCCATATTATAATTTCATATTCACTCTTCAAAAGGGGTAAATGGGAAGATCACCTCCTATCTGAAGTCTTATTTGATTTTCCCATTAGAAAATATTTTTCTGTTTCAGCTGTAACCATTTTCTTATCTTTTCACTGTGACCACAATATTTTGTAATTATTCATATTAAATAAAGGGCCATTTGAAGACTGAGCAGTAGTGTTTTGTTTGCTCATTTGTTTTTTACCCTTTTGTACGACTTTAAGATTTTGTACAGTGCCAGGAATACAGGAGACTGTCAGATGCTGGATGACAGAGGAAGAGAGAAAGAGAAGGATGGATGGAGAGATGGATGGGGGAAGGCAGGGAGGGAATGGTTGGCTGGATAAATGACTCCAGGGGAAACACAGGGGAAGAAAACACAAATTCTGATTTCAGGATAGGGAAGTCTATACATGGTGTGGGAAGGCTGGTGGTGGGAAACACATTCATTCCAGGCAGAGAAAAAGCATGAATTAAAGCACAGATGCATGGGGTTGAATGATATATCAACTGAGTGGTGAGTAGATCAGTGCAAACAAAGTTGGGACTGGAAGCTGGAGGGGAAAGGCAGAGTGAAAAATATAACAGGTTTCAGACTATAAAGGACCTTGGAAACCAACATAATGAACTTTGTTCTTCAAACCAGAGCAGTTCCTCAAAGAGTGAACTTGCTTGTCTTTCTACAATGGTTAACCATTATTGAAAACATTATTTTTTTTACTTTCAGCTAAGTATCAAGTACTTGATTAAAACCGAAAGCAGGAAGACAGCTTCAGTGGTTTTTCCAGAGGGCCTAAATCACAGAGTTTTGGAATCTGTCAATTTAAAAGGAAATTGAAATCGCTTCAATACTCATTCAGGCTGAAACTACTTTTAGAATTTCCAAGAAGAACAACTGAAAACACAAATCTGTCTCCTAACAATGCTCTGGCTTTGGGATTCTTTCTGTCTTCTTTTCTGTTGAATGAGACAAAATTGAAGGAATAATAATACCTGACATGCCCTTACATTACATTTGTAGAGCACTCTTACAAAAATGATCTCATATGATCTTCATAAAAACCCTGTAAGCTAAGCACTATTATCTTCATTCAGCAGCAAGCAAATAGGCCAGAAATAGCAAGGCAGGCAATTCTTGATTATCTCACCTCTCTTTTTCCTTAACCTTCCCAGCTGGGTAAGGTCTGAGGATCTCTACAAGTAGATAAAGGCCTCCTCAGATGCACAAATCAATCCCTAAAGAGGCAGAAGGTTGAGGGGCTATGTAACGGGTTGAAAATCTGCTCTGTTGAACACTTTCCATGATTATGATTATATAATCCCATCACCACTTCTGGACTTAAGTATAATTGTGCCTACTTTGTAGAAAAGGACAAACAAAGCTCAGGAAGGTTAATGAATTTGTTTAGGTTAGCCCAGCTGCAAAATAGTAGGACCAGATTTCATCTCTATTTATGGCTTCCAACACACACTGCCTTCATCACCTCACACTGAGATGATGTTAGATTGTGGCCTCAGGCTGCAGACTGCCATATTTTACCACTGACCAGCCTTATGACCTTGTTACTGGCTTTATAATTTTGAGAAACTATGCTTCAAGTTCTCATATTTAAAATGAAGTTTCTATTAGCACTTCCCTCTAAAAGTTTCTCTATAGATAAAAATATGACAACACATAAAGTGCCTAACCAGTTCCTATTCCCAACACACTAGGTAAGTGTCATCTATAGTTATGATGTATCTTATGAGTCTTAGAATTAATTCCCTTCCCCAGACCCACATCTGATCTGACACAGAAACAATTTGTTTCTGTTGTGCTAGGTCACAGTTATCAAACAGACTTGACACTAGAATCTCAGAATGAATCTACTGGGAGCCCACTTGGTTTCTAACCAGGTTTTCCTACAACTCTCATTGTATCAGCCCAATCTGAAGGCCAGAATTTACCACTTGGATTTTTTTTTTTTTTTGCTCATCCTCCAGTCCCCCAAACCCTAGCTCATTGGATTAGAGCTCAACTAGCTAAAAACTCAACTAGCAGCATCCCTTACACAGAATGATGTCCTAATGTCCTGTCCCTAGCATGCTGGCCAGTGTTCTTCTTCCTTTACGTATCCTTGGAAGAATAAGTCCTGCCCTGTGCAGCATTTACATTACTGAAGATTGACCCTGTTCTTTCCTGGCTTGCTCCTCTTCTCTGTTGGGATTTTACATCGAACATTTACTATATGTCAGGAAGTAGAAGATGTCACAGAAAAACAACTTCAATCAACCAAACATGGTTGATGTCCTTAAAGGGAGTAGCTAGACTTTAAGGAGTCAATTACACAGATAATTATTTGATTATACTGAGAAAATTTCTTAGAGGAAAGATAGAGGATGCTTTGAAAAAATATAACCAGAAGACTCCACCTACTCCATCTACTCTGAGGGTTCATAGAAGGATTCTTGAGGAATTGAAAACATTAGTGATCCATGACTCTCAAGGATGTAGTTTTGCTTATTCCCATATTATGTATTCAGGTGTAGTATATGTATGTGTGTATACATATGTGTATATATATGTGTATATATATACTATTTTTATATATATATACACACACACATATATAATTCCAATTATATACTGCTACTATGTGGTTTGAAAAGAATGGGGAGAGAGTTAACCATTTCTCAAAGCTGTGATACATTTTCCAGTCTACATCAGTGATTGTTATAACATACTTACAAAAAATTTTATTAAGTATGCATCTGACACTTCGCTAAACACATTGCATTAATCTTATTTTCTCAGTTTGGTTAAACTCATGAGTAATAAGCACACATCATTTTCAGGCACTTTTCTTGGTTCTCAATAAACAAATGCTTTAAGACACAGTCTCTGCCTTAAAAACACTTACAGTGGAATCATTCTCACCGCAAATCTGAATTGTGTATCAGTCTAGGTGGGCTAGGATGTGGTGTTTTAATGTATTGGTTTCCCATACCTTCATCACACATGCACAAAATGAGCAGCTTAAAAGTCACCTATTTATTAGTTCATAGCTTATTAGCTCATAGATCAGAAATATTCATGAGCCTTAGTTCTCTCTGTATGGTCTCATAAGGCTTAAATAGAAGTGTCTGGCAGGCGGGGTGCCTATCTGGAGTTTTTGGGAAAGAATTCACTTCCAAGCTCATTTGAGTTGTTAGCTGATGACAACTTCTTCTGACTGTTTGGGGGCACTCTCTGCTCCTAGAAGCTATTCTCAGGTCTTTCCATATGATCCCTTTCATCTCAGCAGCAGAAAATCTCCCTTGCATTGAATGCCCTTCCCACTTGAAAACTAATTTCTTCTGCCACCAGCCAGAGACAGCCCTCTTAAAGGACTCATACAGTTAGATTAGGCCCACCCAGGTAATCTCCTTATCAGTTACTTATAGTCTTAATTACATCTGCAAAATCCCTTTTGCCATGTAAAGGACAGGGAGTAAACCTAATGAGACCACCTTGAATTTTTCCTACCATGCGTGACAAACAGCCCTGCAATTTCAGTGGTTGAAAAAATAGAGGCTAATTTTTCACTTACGAACAAGTTCATGATGGATTGGCTCTACCCCTGTTCTGCAATGCCATCCCTCTAGGAAGCAGACTGATGGAACAGCCACTGTCTAGAACATCACCAGATGCACAGCAGTGGGACACAGAGTGAGAAGATGGATCGCATGCCAGCCTTTAACACTCTGCCCAGAAGGAATCTATATAGCCTGATCACATTCCATTCACCAAAGAAAGTTACGTGGCCAGAATTACTTCCGAGAAGTCAAGGATGTACAATCCTACCATCTGCCTGGAAAAAGAGGGACCCAGAAATATTTGGGAGACACAATTAATAAGTTACATAGTTCCTCTTTTCATTGCCAAATATTTGGTTCACTTTCCGTCTAGCACACAAAATATACTCACCCTTCCTTCCCTCCAAGGATGCAACCCCAAAATCCCATTTAGTTGCACATCAAATCAAACTTCAGCGTTTAGGGCTATGCAGGAGTCTCTACATGAAGGAGTAAGCATGATATTCTCTGCAGCAGGTCTAAAGACACCCTTAGTGTTGTTGTCCTCGTTTGCCAGAGAAGCTTCATTTGGCTTCAAAAAACTAAGTCACATGATCTAAGTCAAGCAACCAATAAGTGATGTCACTTATCGAATGTCACTTTTTGCAGTGATTTCACCTATTAAATGCCAGGATTTAAATATAGGTCTCTCTCTTCACAACAACCTCATTCCTTTACTCCCAATTGACAGAAGAGGAAGTGATATGGGGGATGCAGCTTGCCTTCTAAGATCATTAGTCCAGATGGGGGCCAAACACATAAAAAAAACCCATCCCACCTTGTGTTCAAAACTGCAATAGACCTCAGCAGAGTGCTGTGAGGGTGACAGGAACATCAGGGGACATCGTGCCCCTCCTACAGGTGGGGGGTGAGAGAGGGTGATTAAATACATTCCTGAATAATGAGAAGTTTCCCAGGTAGGCAAGAGAAAAGAATGAATTCCAGAAATGAGAAAGGGAATGGCATGTACAAAGAACAAGAGGAAGGAGTGAGTGGTGATCAGCGGGGAGTCGATTCATGTGTGATGAGACACAGCTTGAAATGGGTGTTGGCTAGTAATAGCTGTACAGGGTGGTGTGTGTTTTGCTGAAGAATCTAGACTTTATCTTGTGGCAGTCACAGAATTTAGGAAAGATACTCTCTTAATCCAGACCTTCCGAGAAAGAGATGTCAAAATTCGATTACACATGCCATCATCTAATTAGGAAGAATGCCTATGAGATAAAAATGGAGAGGGAACTATGGAAAGCAGAGAGAGTGTCACACCTAGTGGATGAAGGATGGAGAGAAGGTTGGGTGGAAGTGTTCTGGAGTTCTAAAGTCAACCAAAAATGTCTCAAAGTGAGAAATTATGAAATAATAGTATAGGCATATTTAAAAATAAGTAACTATTAGAAAAAATGCAAAGAAAGTTCAAGAAATTAAAAGTGCTTAACTATGTGGAGCTGGATGGGGGTGGAAAGTGTGAGGCAGTGAGTTCTTGCTCACTACTCCCCATGGTGTGTGTGTATATATAATTAAAAACTGTGTTCTTTTTCTAACCTGCAAAGAAGAGGATGGATTTGAGGTGTTTTGCACATGAGGCAGCCTCTACATGAGACACCTAGCCATTTCTCCTTGGGCCATTTTCCATTTCCCAGAGACGCTTGGGGCTTTATGAACTATGTAATAGAACGTGTTTGATGGAAACTTTCCGGCCATGCCTATTAACCAGTGACCTCTCTTCTCGATGAATCCTCACCTTTTTCAGCCTCTGTGCTGTTTGGGGAAGAAGAGAAAGCACCGGAAGTGGCTTTCAAAGGAAGAATAAGAAACCTGTACTAAAACTGGCACTAGGGGAGAGTGCGTGGGCCTCAACAATGTGTACTGAAGCAAATGAACTGGTCCCCTGAGAGATAAATAAGGGGGTTTTTAGAAGAATTGACAGTGGGGAAAAAAAAATCTCTTAAGGAGCAAAAAGTAGCTACACAAAAGAGAATGGAAACAGATTATCTGAGAAAACAAGCGGCCAGAGCAGGTTAAGGCAGAGCCCACAGCTGCAGCAGTGTTCCAAGAGAAAATTATTACCAGATATGCTACACAGACCTAGACCTCTCTCTCTCCTTCATATGTGTGCATGCACACACACACACACACAGACACACAAACACATTGTTTGCACGTGGTGCTGTAGTAATTGCTTCTGGCCATGTCACATGACTTTTTGAATGCTCCATATCCTTGAAATAAAGACCTAGCTCTCTGCCTAGGCATCTAAGGCTCTCCTATCCATCCCGTTCTCAAGCCAAAGCATCAGTGCTTCACGGTCCTTCCATTTTTCTTCAATTAAAATGTGCTTTCTTCTCTAGTTTTATATGTCATTGCCCCTGCTGGCCTCTCAGATACAGGCTTTGTGCAAGCTGACCTGTCCCTATCAGAGCACTTTTTTTTTTTTTTTTTTTGCACTGCTGCATTAAAATAAAAAAAAATTTGCTTGTATCCCTAAGGTCTTATCTTTAGTACCTTGAGGACAGGGACTTTATCTAGGTTCCCATTTACTCTTGGAGCCAAACACAGGACCTGGCACTCAGTGGGTTCCAAGTTAATATTTCTTTAATGAATAATTAGACTTAAGAATAGAGGCTCAGCTGAGTACCAAAGGAAGGAATAAGATGAAATTTTTCCTTGTAATCTTCCTTGGGTTTTGATTTTTCCTAACTAATGTTACTTTCTCATTCCTGGATTTATTCACTTTCATTCTGCTTATGAGAGAAAACAGAAACAAAAACAGTGAGAAGCAGATGTTATATTTTCATGTGTCAATGGTCTACATCATATAATTCATCTGAAGAATTGATCTTCTCCCTTCTTTATTCTTTCAAGAACCTCTCACAAGGTTCTTGTTAAGACGGAAATACAAGAAAACAAAATGTGTTGATCATATTTTCCAGAAATTGTGTGGTATATTTCCAACACATTTTTTTCCCATTTAGTCTATGGTAACTCACAGGTTGGTGTTTTTATTCCTGTTTTAAAGTTGAGGAAATGAAGGTGCAGACAGATGCAATCTTTTGCCCAGAGTCACGGAGCTAGCAAGTGTCAGAGCTGAGATAGAGCTCGCACAACAGTGACTTGAGACTGGTACCCACTTTCCATCACCCAGGTGCCTCTCAAACACATTTCCTTGAAGAAGATCTTTGCAGTTATCTTTTAAAGTCTCCCTACTGTACAGTTGAGGTCCAGTGAAGGGAAGTGATTTGCTTAATGTAGTTATTTTTAACGTGCCCTTTGCGTTTTCATAGCCCTTTCCTCACCTTACTCAGGAACAGACTAATTATGCTTTTAATAGCTAAACCAGTAGATCAGAGAACTACAGAAAACAAATATATGTGGGCAACCCTTAGATAAATGGTCTAATGAAATGTGCTTATTTTGAATGCAGAACTTTGGTGTCAGGCAGGGTCAAGTTCAAATTTGAGTCCAGCCACTTGTTAGCTTTGGGAGGAAGGAGTTAACCTCATTAAGTATAGTTTTCTACTAAGGTTATTATAAGGATTAATTCAGGTGAGGTATGTAAAACAGCATTTTATCTAGGGCTTGGTATGTACATCATCTAAGAGTATTGTTATCTTTATAATTAAGCTTGTCAAGTGCAGAAGTTTGTAAAATGTCACTGATAGTAAAACCATGGAGAATAGTTCTTACTCTCTGTCTCTCACTTCCAACTGTGTAAATATAATACAGCCATTATAAGTCTCCATGTCCCTTTCTAGCACCCCGAGTGTTAGACTTTTTCATTTTTAATTTCTCAAATGCCAGTCTTTTCAAAATTGTGCTTCAGAAAAAGAATATTTTTCTGTTTTTATATGCCACCAACTTCCTTCCATGTGGCTTTAATTTTTTTCACTCACAAAATCTAGAACAAAAGGCGTGTTGCTGTGGAGAAAATCATGACATCATTAGTAACAAAAGTGCTTTGAGGTCACACACATGGCTGAGACATTGACTTTAAGAGCTCTAAGTTGCTAGCAGTACTTGCAATTTCAGGAAGGAGAGCTATGGTCTTAAAGGATAATATGCTTGTGGAAATAGATTTCCTGCAATAGTGAGAATACAGTAAGAAAAAAAAGCTCATAAGCTTTGTAGTCAGGAATACCAGTTTTCAAATCCCGAGACCATAACTTGTAAACATGTCTTTGAAAAAGACTGGTATGTCCTCTTGTCTCAGATTTTTTAGTCATAAAAGAAGGATTTCAATCCCTGCTTTGCAATATTGTCATGATTCTTAAATGTCAGTTAAATACCCAGTGTCTCTCAGGTTGAGAGTATTCACAAATAATAACTTTTTACTTGGAGTTATAGTGCTTTGTATTTGGACCCAAACCCATTACTTGGTAGCTGTGTGACCAAGCTAATTAACCACTTTGTACCTGAGTATCTTGCATGTAAATAAAAATTGATATTCAGCTTAATATGTCTACATTATGGATCTCCCATGAATATCAAATTAATTAACTTATAAATAGTGTCTGGGATGGAGTGATTCAATAAATGTCTTTCTCTTCCTTTCCTCCCTTTTCTTTTACTTTTTAAATTCTCCTTTCTCTACCCCTTGTCCTTCCCTGTCTACCCAGGGATAACTATTAACGTACCAGGATATTGTCCTCTTACATAGGGATGGCTAGATGCAATAATGCAGCTCTCTCCTATTCCTTAGTTTCCAGAACCAGGCTGCCCAAAAGCCTGTCTTTTCTCCTCCATTTCCATGAGCAAAGGTTATGCAACCAATAAAGAAAGCTGACGACAAGCCACCAGTTGTCTCCATGTCCTGTTCTTCTCTCTGTGAAGAAACCTTGAGGTTTAGGTTCAGGCTTCCACTGTCACCAGTGTATTTTCATGGGGTTTCATGCTGGCTGACACCAATATATTTTTTTTTTTTTTTTTTTGAGACGGAGTCTCGCTCTCTCGCCCCAGCTTGAGTGCAGTGGCACGATCTCGGCTCACTGCAAACTCCGCCTCCCGGGTGCACGCCATTCTCCTGCCTCAGCCTCCAGAGTAGCTGGGACCACTGGCGCCCGCCACCATGCCCGGCTAATTTTTTTGTATTTTCAGTATAGACGGGGTTTCACCGTGTTAGCCAGGATGGTCTCAATCTCCTGACCTTGTGATCCACCGACCTCGGCCTCCCAAAGTGCTGGAATTATAGGCGTGAGCCATGCTGACACCATTCTTATGTGCATGCACAATAGACAAAGACATCATCTCTCCTGGCTCTGAATAGAACTTACCAACCACCCATCTACTCTAACACTGTAGCCCAATTAAATCACAAATAAATGCTGCTAAGTGACGGTGTAATTTGACTATATTCTTATGGCTCATACATTTACTCAGACATTACATAACCTCCCTAAACCTCAGTGACCTTGTCTCTGCAACAAAGATTGCTGTAAGGTTTAAACAAAATGCAATGTGCAGGTGCCTATATGTGCCTGATATATTCTTTTAGTATTTTAAGAATCAAACCTAATGTTGAGTACCAGGGTTTTACACACACATGCACACACACATTTTTATAACATATATACATATAAACAAACACACATATATGCATTTTTGCCCCACCATAGTACTAACACATTCTCCATGTACTCCCCATTCCTATTCTCTCACATTTCTTTGCTCCTTTTTACACTCACTAATTGCATAATTTTACGTGAGTTGCTTAACTCTTCTGAGCTTTAGTTATCCACATATAAAATGATGATAATACTTCACAGGGCTATAGTAAGGATTAAGTAACTAATATATGTAAAGTACCTGCCTAATATCAGAAGCTTAATAAATGCTAATTGCCTTCCTTTCTCATTCTTTCAGCTTAAGAAATGCCTGCTGCAACCTTTAGGGTAAATGAAACAACAGAGACCCTCCAATAGTATAAAAAAGCACTCAGATTATTTTAGGCAGAGTATCAAAAACTTTCTATACAATTTTCTTCCAAACTAAAGGTCAACTATCTTCTTCCCAGGCCCAAATACTGCATAAATGATCCCTTTACTAGTTGACAATATCATTTGAAATAGTTGTATCAGTAGAATGCCTGCATGTTCTTTGGGCACATGCTGAGGGTAGTGGCCGCCAGGAGGTAAACTGAGCTCTCCAAAACCTCCAGCAGGAAAATATTACAGTGATTTTTATGATAAGGGAACCATTACTAACATCTGAGTAAGTTTACAGTACTAATTTTGTTCAAAAAAAATAAAAAGGCATAAAAATTCTATCACAATCTTCAAAGTATTGCTATTTAAAAATTTATAATTTTAACATTAATTAAATGGATAGACTTTAGTTTTCACCATTAACATAAAGTGATAGTTTCCATTTATTCTAAAAATAATATGACTTAGACTCCATCAGTTCTGTGGAATTTTCCATAATTGAAAACTGATAATTTTAGTTTTAAAATTGGATGATATGTTCAAAGGAAGATAATTAGAAGACAGAATATTCATTCACCATTGAATTATTGTGTGACTTCCAGTGTTTTTTGGGTAAATGTTTAACAATCAGTGCTTTTATTTTATTTTGGAGAGGTAGATTTGTAGCGTTTGTCAATTTCTGTGGGGTGAAAATACTCCCACCATGCCCAATTTCAAGCTAGTTGTTTGTAACAACTGACTTGTAAAATTCCCGAACTGCTTCCAGCACAGTGTTGGCTTTATATGAAGTGCTCTGATAAGTACTGGGCAATAGATATAGAGTAAGCACTACATTCATTCAAAATGTTAAAAAGTTTACTGAGCTGTCCTAAAGAATGCAAAAAGCACTGAACTTGAAATGGATTATTAAAAAGTCAAAAATAACAGATGCTTATGAGGTTGTGGAGCAAAAGGAACATTTATACACTGAGGGTGGGAATGTAAATTAGTTCAGCCGTTGTGGAAAACAGTGTGGCAGTTCTTCAAAGACCTAAAGACAGAAATACCATTTGACCCAGCAATCCCATTACTGGGTATATATCAAAAGGAATACAAATCATTCTGTTATAAAATCACATGCATGCGTACGTTCACAATAGCAAAGACATAGAATCAACATAAATGCCTATCAATGGTAGACTAGATAAATAAAGTGCGGTACATATACACCGTGGAATACTATGCAGCCATAAAAAGAATGAGATCATGTCCTTTGCAGGTACATGGATGGAGCTGGAGGCCGTTATCCTCAGCAAACTAATGCAGGAACAGAAAACTAAATACCACATGTTCTCACTTATAACTGGTACCTAAATTATGAGAACACATGAACACACAGAGTGGAAAAACAACAGACACTGGGGCTTATAAGAGGGTGGAGGCTGGGTTGAAGGAGAGGATCAGAAAAAATAACTAATGTGTCCTAGGCTTAATACCTGGGTGACAAAATAATCTGTACAACAAACCCCCATGACACGCGTTTACCTGTGTAACAAACCTGCACTTGTACCTCCGAACTTAAAAGTCAAAAAAAGAAAGAAAACTCTAGATTGGGATTCTGGTATTTTCCCTATGTAGCAGTAATATTAACAGAAAAATATATAATGTTCCTAAGTGTTGACATTTTTAGGTATTGTAAAAATAATGTCGGGATGATTAAATGAGAATATATTGTGTGAAGCTGTAACCCAAGAGAAAGAGTATGAAATGTTTCAACAGTAATACCTCTAGTAAGCTGTAAGATGTTTGATTTTGAGACGCAGGAAGTAGCCTTTCATTGAACAATTGAGGGCTCTCACATGGGGAGCAACTTTTCCCATCAAAAGGAAGTATCTATACACCAATCTCCACAACCACAGATTTAGAGAGAAGAAACCTTGGACAGGCCACATATTTAGAATCAAGCACTGGATTAAAGGCAATAGTAACAACATAATAGCAGTTAATAATTATCTGGTGTTTATTGCATATATGGAAATTGTTTTACTCCAATTACCTCATATAATCCTCAGACAATCCATCTAAATGTCAATTAACAGTTCCATTAAAATATTGATTTCCATTTTCATACATTTTCTAGATTCAATGAATTTTCAATAAGGAAGTGAAACTTGATTTCAACAATGTTTTTCAGAAGCTAAAGCTTTTGCCAGAAGGAGAAAGTTCGCCCCACTCCTAATCTGAATTTCAACATCCCACCAAATAATTGGAATGCATTAGTACTTTAGAAGTAGCTTCTCACAGGATTTTTTACTTCATTTCTAAAATATCAGTTTTTTTAGAACAAAGTCTGTATGTTTCTAATTTCTTCCATTTGACTTATGAAAGGTCTGAGACTCTGTTTAAAGGAATGGATGCCCCAAATACTTGGCAAATAGCTCTTGCTACTGACTATAGTTTTATGATTTAAAGCATTCATATTTTATGTATTTTAAACTAAATGTCATTTAATTAGCATCTTGTCTAATCCTTTCCTTACTCGAATCATCCTTTATTCAGCTCCCAGATTTATAGCCCAAAAGCTCTAGCTCTTATCTTGTCAATTCCATCTTTAAAAATGTTAACTCCTACAGTCCATAAATAACTTATAAAAATTATCAGTCATTGTATTAGTCTGTTCTCATGCTGCTAATAAAGACATACCAGAGACAGGGTAATTTATAAAGGAAAGAAGATTAATTGACTCACAGTTCCACATGGCTGGGGAGGCCTCATCATCATGGCAGAAGGCAAGGAGGAGAAAAGCCACGTTTTACATGTCAGCAGGCAAGAGGGCATGTGCAGGGGAACTCCCCTTTATAAAACCGTGAGATCTCGTGAGACTTATTCACTATCAGGAGAACAGCATGAGAAAACCCCACCCCCATGATTCAATTACCTCCCACTGGGTCCCTCCCACGACATGTGAGGATTACTACAATTCAAGGTGAGATTTGGGTGTGGACACAGAGCCAAAACATATCAGGCATAAATAGTCCCTCACATTCAGGCTCTAGTTTCTCTTTCCAACTTTGTTTTTCCCAGTATGCACAGAGAGGTGCATGCACCCACACATATGTATACACCCATATCTATACACATATACATACATAAATGCATGCAAATGTAAACATAAACACATACACATGCACTTTTGCCCCACTGTACCATGCATCTCCTTCTCCTTGTTCTCCCCGTTCTTATTCTCCCATATTTCTTTGCTCATTGCATCCCTTATTCCAGGACTCCCCTTATACTTCACATTGCCTCACATTCACACACACACACACACACACACACACACATCTAAAGATTAATACGTAGGATACATATCTTACGTATTAATTAAAATCCAGCTCCAGGGTA
The DNA here is from genome assembly GCF_006542625.1 of Nomascus leucogenys. Classification (NCBI taxonomy): domain Eukaryota; kingdom Metazoa; phylum Chordata; class Mammalia; order Primates; family Hylobatidae; genus Nomascus; species Nomascus leucogenys. Next base: position 83,317,105 of record NC_044396.1, read on the forward strand.
ATCTCTTCAAAGAAGCCTATCTTGAACTTCTCTTTACCACACACACATGCTACAATTCTCTCTCATTTCTGAGCTACATTCACATTTTTCTGGGGTTACAAATGAGCTCAGATTATTTCTCATTTGCATTCATTAGTTACAATATTTGGACAATATCAATTCTAAGTATTCTTCAAGAGACTATTACATATGCAATTCAACTTTTCATTCACAGAGTACCTTGCAGAATAATTGGGAATATATATATGTATGTCATTTGTTGCTTAATCACGGGGATACAATCTAAGGAATGTGTTGGTAGGCAATTGCATCATTGTGCAAATATCATAGAGTGTACTTACACAAATCTAGGTGATATAGCCTACTGTACACCTAGGTATATGGGATAGCCTGTTGTTCCTAGGCTACAAATCTGTACAGCATGTTACTGTACTGAATACTGTAGGCAATTGTAACACAGTAGTATTTGTGTATCCAAACATATCTAAACACAGAAAAGGCATAGTAAAAATACAGTATGATAATCTTATGGAAGCACCATTGTATATATTGTTCGTTATTGACTGAAACGTTATGTAACACATGACTGTACACATACAAACACACACGCACACATACACATACACGAATGCATATCTATGTATGTATTTATTGAACACAAGCTTTCCAAAAGCTGTCAACCAGCCATATTTTTTTTATTATACATTAAGTTTTAGGGTACATGAGCACAATGTGCAGGTTTGTTACATATGTATACATGTGTCATATTGGTGTGCTGCACCCATTAACTCGTCATTTAGCATTAGGTATATCTCCTAATGCTCTCCCTACCCCCTCTCCCCACTCCACAACAGTCCCCAGAGTGTGATGTTCCCCTTCCTGTGTCCATGTGTTCTCATTGTTCAATTCCCACCTATGAGTGAGAACATGCGGTGTTTGGTTTTTTGTCCTTGTGATAGTTTGCTGAGAATGATGGTTTCCAGTTTCATCCATGTCCCTACAAAGGACATGAACTCATCATTTTTTATGGCTGCATAGTATTCCATGGTGTATATGTGCCACATTTTCTTAATCCAGTCTATCGTTGTTGGACATTTGAGTTGGTTCCAAGTCTTTGCTATTGTGAATAGTGCTGCAATAAACATACGTGTGCATGTGTCTTTATAGCAGCATGATTTATAGTCCTTTGGGTATATACCCAGTAATGGGATGGCTGGGTCAAATGGTATTTCTAGTTCTAGATCCCTGAGGAATTGCCACACTGACTTTCACAATGGTTGAACTAGTTTACAGTCCCACCAACAGTGTAAAAGTGTTCCTATTTCTCCACATCCTCTCCAGCACCTGTTGTTTCCTGACTTTTGAATGATTGCCATTCTAACTGGTGTGAGATGGTATCTCATTGTGGTTTTGATTTGCATTTCTCTGATGGCCAGCGATGATGAGCATTTTTTCATGTGTTTTTTGCCTGCATAAATGTCTTCTTTTGAGAAGTGTCTGTTCATATCCTTCATCCACTTTTCGATGGGGGTGTTTGTTTTTTTCTTGTAAATTTGTTTGAGTTCATTGTAGATTCTGGATATTAGCCCTTTGTCAGATGAGTAGGTTGTGAAAATTGTCTCTCATTTTGTAGGGAGACAATCTGAAAAAATCTAAAAAACTACCATCACTCTGATGGTAGTTTCTTTTGCTGTGCAGAAGCTCTTTAGTTTAATTAGATCCCATTTGTCAATTTTGGCTTTTGTTGCCATTGCTTTTGATGTTTTAGACATGAAGTCCTTGCCCATGCCTATGTCCTGAATGGTATTGCCTAGGTTTTCTTCTAGGGTTTTTATGGTTTTAGGTCTAACATTTAAGTCTTTAATCCATCCTGAATTAATTTTTGTATAAGGTGTAAGGAAAGGATCCAGTTTCAGCTTTCTACATATGGCTAGCCAGTTTTCCCAGCATCATTTATTAAATAGGGAATCTTTTCCCCATTGCCTGTTTTTGTCAGGTTTGTCAAAGATCACATGGTTGTAGATATGCGGCATTATTTCTGAGGGCTCTGTTCTGTTCCATTGATCTATATCTCTGTTTTGGTACCAGTAACATGCTGTTTTGGTAACTGTAGCCTTGTAGTACAGTTTGAAGTTAGGTAGCATGATGCCTCCAGCTTTGTTCTTTTGGCTTAGGATTGACTTGGCGATGCGGGCTCTTTTTTGGTTCCATATGAACTTTAAAGTAGTTTTTTCTAATTCTGTGAAGAAAGTCATTGGTAGCTTGATGGGGATGGCATTGAATCTATAAATTACCTTGGTCAGTATGGCCATTTTCACAATATTGATTCTTCCAACCCATGAGCATGGAATGTTCTTTGATTTCATTGAGCAGTGGTTTGTAGTTCTCCTTGAAGAGGTCCTTCATATCCCTTGTAAGTTGGATTCCTAGGTATTTTATTCTCTTTGAAGCAATTGTGAATGGTAGTTCACTCATGATTTGGCTCTTGGTTTGTCTGTAATTGGTGTATAAGAATGCTTGTGATTTTTGTACATTGATTTTGTATCCTGAGACTTTGCTGAAGTTGCTTATCAGCTTAAGGAGATTTGGGGCTGAGACAATGGGGTTTTCTAGATATACAATCATGTCATCTGCAAACAGGGACAATTTGACTTCCTCTTTTCCTAATTGAATACCCTTTATTTCCTTCTCCTGCCTAATTGCCCTGGCCAGAACTTCCAACACTATGTTAAATAGGAGTGGTGAGAGAGGGCATCCCTGTCTTGTCCCCACTCAGTATGATATTGGCTGTGGGTTTGTCATAGATAGCTCTTATTATTTTGAGATAGGTCCCATCAATACCTAATTTATTGAGAGTTTTTAGCATGAAGGGTTGTTGAATTTTGTGAAAGGCCTTTTCTGCATCTATTGAGATAATCATGTGGTTTTTGTCTTTGGTTCTGTTTATATGCTGGATTACATTTATTGATTTGCATATGTTGAAGCAGCCTTGCATCCCAGGGATGAAGCCCACTTGATCATGGTGGATAAGCTTTTTGATGTGCTGCTGGATTTGGTTTGCCAGTATTTTATTGAGGATTTTTGCATCAATGTTCCTCAATGATATTGGTCTAAAATTCTCTTTTTTGGTTGTGTCTCTGCCCAACTTTGGTATCAGGATGATGCTGGCCTCATAAAATGAGTTAGAGAGGATTCCCTCTTTTTCTATCGATTGGAATAGTTTCAGAAGGAATGGTACCAGCTTCTCCTTTTACCTCTGGTAGAATTCAGCTGTGAATTCATCTGGTCCTGGACTTTTTTGGTTGGTAAGCTGTTGATTATTGCCACAGTTTCAGAGCCTGTTATTGGTCTATTCAGAGATTCAACTTCTTCCTGGTTTAGTTTGGGAGGGTGTATATGTCAAGGAATTTATCAATTTCTTCTAGATTTTCTAGTTTATTTGCGTAGAGGTGTTTGTAGTATTCTCTGATGGTAGTTTGTATTTCTGTGGGATTGGTGGTGATATCCCCTTTATCACTTTTTATTGCGTCTATTTGATTCTTCTCTCTTTTCTTCTTTATTAGTCTTGCTAGTGATCTGTCAATTTTGTTGATCTTTTCAAAACACCAGCTCCTGGATTCTTTAATTTTTTGAAGTGTTTTTTGTGTCTCTATTTCCTTCAGTTCTGCTCTGATTTTAGTTATTTCTTCCTTCTGCTAACTTTTGGATGTGTTTGCTCTTGCTTTTCTAGTTCTTTTAATTGTCATGTTAGGGTGTCAATTTTGGATCTTTCCTGCTTTCTCTTGTAGGCATTTAGTGCTATAAATTTCCCTCTACACACTGCTTTGAATGTGTCCCAGAGATTCTGGTATGTTGTGTCTTTGTTCTCATTGGTTTCAAAGAACATCTTTATTTCTGCCTTCATTTCTTTATGTACCCAGTAGTCATTCAGGAGCAGGTTGTTCATTTGCCATGTAGTTGAGCGGTTTTGAGTGAGTTTCTTAGTCATGAGTTCTAGTTTGATTGCACTGTGGTCTGAGAGACAGTTTGTTATAATTTCTGTTCTTTTGCATTTGCTGAGGAGAGCTTTACTTACAACTATGTGGTCAGTTTTGGAATAGGTGTGGTGTGGTGCTGAAAAAAATGTATATTCTGTTGATCTGGGGTGGAGAGTTCTGTAGATGTGTATTAGGTCTGCTTGGTGCAGAGCTGAGTTCAATTCCTGGGTATCCTTGTTAACTTTCTGTCCCATTGATCTGTCTAATGTTGACAATGGGGTGTTAAAGTCTCCCATTATTATTGTGTGGGAGTCTAAGTCTCTTTGTAGGTCACTAAGGACTCGCTTTATGAATCTGGGTGCTCCTGTATTGGGTGCATATAGATTTAGGATAGTTAGCTCTTTTTGTTGAATTGATCCCTTTACCATTATGTAATGGACTTCGTCTCTTTTGATCTTTGTTGGTTTAAAGTCTGTTTTATCAGAGACTAGGATTGCAACCCCTGCCTTTTTTTGTTTTCCATGTGCTTGGTAGATCTTCCTCCATCCCTTTATTTTGAGCCTATGTGTGTCTCTGCACGTGAGATGGGTTTCCTGAATACAGCACACTGATGGGTCTTGACTCTTTATCCAATTTGCCAGTCTGTTTCTTTTAATTGGAGCATTTAGTTGATTTACATTTAAATTTAATACGGTTATGTGTGAATTTGATCCTGTTGTTATGATGTTAGCTGGTTATTTTGCTCATTAGATGATGCAGTTTCTTCCTAGCCTCGATGGTCTTTACATTTTGACATGTTTTTGCAGTGGCTGGTAGTGGTTGTTCCTTTCCATATTTAGTGCTTCCGTCAGGAGCTCTTCTAGGGCAGGCCTGGTGGTGACAAAATCTCTCAGCATTTGCTTGTCTGTAAAGTATTTTATTTCTCCTTCACTTATGAAGCTTAGTTTGGCTGGATATGAAATTCTGGGTTGAAAATTCTTTTCTTTAAGAATGTTGAATATAGGCCCCCACTCTCTTCTGGCTTGTAGAGTTTCTGCCAAGAGATCCACTGTTAGTCTTATGGGTTTCCCATTGTGGGTAACCCGACCTTTCTTTCTGGCTGCCCTTAACATTTTTTCCTTCATTTCAACTTTGGAGAATCTGACAATTATTTGTCTTGGAGTTGCTCTTCTCGAGGCGTATCTTTGTGGCGTTCTCTGTATTTCCGGAATCTGAATGTTGGCCTGCCTTGCTAGATTGGGGAAGTTCTCCTGGATAATATCCTGCAGAGTGTTTTCCAACTTGGTTCCATTCTCCCCATCACTTTCAGGTACACCAGTCAGATGTAGATTTGGTCTTTTCACATAGTCCCATATTTCTTAGAGGCGTTCATTTCATTTTATTCTTTTTTCTCCATACTTCCCTTCTTGCTTCATTTCATTCATTTCATCTTCCATCACTGATACCCTTTCTTCCATTTGATTGCATTGGCTCCTGAGGCTTCTGCATTCTTCACGTAGTTCTCGAGCCTTGGCTTTCAGCTCCATCAGCTCCTTTATGGACTTCTACATTGGTAATTCTAGTTATCCATTTGTCTAATTTTTTTTCACAGTTTTTAACTTCTTTGCTATTGGTTTGAATTTCCTCCTGTAGCTCGTAGTAGTTTGATGGTCTGAAGCCTTCTTCTCTCAACTCGTCAAAGTCATTCTCCATCCAGCTTTGTTCTGTTGCTGGTGAGGAGCTGCATTCCTTTGGAGGAGGGGAGGTGCTCTGCTTTTTAGAGTTTCCAGTTTTTCTGCTCTGTTTTTTTCCCCATCTTTGTGGTTTTATCTACTTTTGGTCTTTGATGATGGTGTCGTACAGAAGGGTTTTTGGTGTGGATGTCCTTTCTGTTTGTTAGTTTTCCTTCTAACAGATAGGACCCTCAGCTGCAGGTCTGTTGGAGTTTGCTAGAAGTCCACTCCAGACCCTGTTTTCCTGGGTATCAGCAGTGGTGGCTGCAGAACAGTGGTGGCTATAGAACAGCAGATCTTGGTGAACCACAAATGCTGCTCTCTGATCATTCCTCTGGAAGTTTTGTCTCAGAGGAGTTCCCAGCCATGTGAGGTGTCAGTCTGCCCCTACTGGGGGGTGCCTCCCAGTTAGGCTGCTGGGGGGTCAGGGACCCTCTTGATGAGGCAGTCTGCCTGTTCTCAGATCTCCAGCTGCGTGCTGGGAGAACCACTACTCTCTTCAAAGCTGTCAGACAGGAACATTTAAGTCTGCAGAGGTTACTGCTGTCTTTTTGTTTGTCTGTGCCCTGCCCCCAGAGGTGGAGCCTACAGAGGCAGGCAGGCCTCCTTGAGCTGTGGTGGGCTCCACCCAGTTGGAGCTTCCTGGCTGCTTTGTTTACCTAATCAAGGCTGGGCAATGGCAGGTGCCCCTCCCCCAGCCTCACTGCCACCTTGCAGTTTGATCTCAGACTGCTGTGCTAGCAATCAGCCAGACATCGTGGGCATAGGACCCTCTGAACCAGGTGTGGGATATAATCTCCTGGTGTGCCATTTTATAAGCCCATTGGAAAAGCGCCGTATTAGAGTGGGAGTGACCAGATTTTCCAGGTGCCGTCTGTTACCCCTTTATTTGACTAGGAAAGGGAACTCCCTGACCCCTTGCACTTCCTGAGTGAGGCAATGCCTCACCCTGCTTCGGCTCGCACACGGTGCGCTGCACCCACTTTCCTGTACCCACTGTCTGGCACTCCCTAGTGAGATGAACCCAGTACTTCAGATGGAAATGCAGAAATCACCCATCTTCTGCGTCACTGGCGCTGGGAATTGTAGACAGGAGCTGTTCCTAATCGACCATCTTAACTAGCCATTTGTTAAAATCATATTTTCTCTTCCTCTCAAGGTTGAGAAGTTTTTTGAAATCTTGTAAGAAAGTTTACTCACTTTTTAAATTTATTTTTAAATTGATATATCAAAGTTGTATGTATTTTGGCGGTATGTGTTTTTTTTTTTTTTTTTTTTTTCTGAGACAGAGTCTTGCTCTGTTGCCTGGGCTGGAGTGCAGTGGCGCGATCTTGGCTCACTGCAAGCTCCACCTCCTGGGTTCATGCCATTCTCCTGCCTCAGCCTCCTGAGTAGCTGGGACTACAGGCGCCTGCCAACACGCCGGCTAATTTTTTTGTATTTTTAAGTAGAGACGAGGTTTCACCGTGTTAGCCAGGATGGTCTCGATCTTCTGACCTTGTGATCCACCTGCCTTGGCCTCCCAAAGTGCTATGATTACAGGCATGAGCCACTGCTCCCGGCCTGTGTGATGTTTTCATACCTTTATACAATGTGTAATGATCAAATCAAGGTAACTGGGACATCCATCACCTCAAATATTTATCATTGTTTTGTGCTGTGAACATTATGATTCTCTCTTTTAGTTATTTTGAAATATACAATAAATTATTCTTAACTATAATTTTTATGGTACTATTGAATACTATAATTTATTATTTCTAACTGTATGTTTGTATCCCTTCATTTTGTACAAAAAATCACAGCTGATACCTTGTATTGAGTGTCAGGATATGTACTGAGCTAAACACTTTGCATAAATCATTGAAACAAGAATAGGAATTGCCAACCTTGTTATATCTTTTTCCTACTTCGGCAGCAGTTGCCTAGGCTCTCACATTTAATTATTGCAAACATTAAATGAAGTAAATATAATTATTATCCTCATTTTCTAGATAAATAAGCTAGTTATTGGAGAATTTAAATGGCTTGTTCCAAATCACAGACTATAACTGGCAGAGCTGAAATTCAAACTCCTCTTTGTCTGACTCCACCAGATAGCTAACCAAGTTTTATTGCTTTCCACCTTAGTAAGAGTAATTTATGGCTAAAAGCACTGCTAGCATTTTTCAAACCTAGACTATCTTATTTTATCTAATTTTATTTCTTATCCTTTTTGTGTTTTGCAAGATAGATAAGCCAAACAACGGGATTCTCAGCCAGCTTATGGAAATAACTTGGCCCATAAAGTTGAGGTGTGAGGCAAGCTGAACAGTGGACAAGCAGGGAAAAGACCTGTCTTTGTCACAACTTTGCTAGTTACAGCTCTGTGAAGCCACTGGAGATGATGGAGATGTCACTGAAGATCAAACTTTATTTTCTCTCCATTCTCAGAACTCTTAGCCTTGAGTCTTCATTTCCTCCACTAAATAAGACTCAGCAGCATTAATAACAAATCTGACACCCTCGAGGCATGTACTATGTTCCAAGCAATATCAGATGTATTTGGCATCGATTATCTCATTTAATTCTGCCAACAACTCTATTATGACGATGCAAGCAATGCCTCCCCATTTTATAGACAGGAAAATCACAGTTCAAAGGGATGCTGAAATGTGCCTGAGCCTCACATTTGGTGAGTTACAGAGCCAGGAAGCTTGCTTCCTGAAATTGTAACCTATATACCAAACCAATTGCAGGAAGATTGTGAAGATCTAAACAATAATAATAATAATAATGAAAGTAGCTACGAACTCTAACATATTTTGTAAAATTTTAGGCACTTCATGAATGTTTAGTAGTCCATTTCAATGTTTAGCGGATTCTTATTACTGAAGGCAACTGGGTACAGGGAAAGTCAGGAACGAGCACTGACCCCTGTTCTGCAGGCTCTAGAATCACACACTTATTAATTAGAATATTGGCTCAGCCATTTGCTACCTGTGTCACTTCGGGTCAGTCACATAAATGCACTGAGTTTCAACTTCCTCATCAGCATAATGGGGACTATGAGACTATGATGCTTCCCTCTCTGGTAGGAGGATTAAGTAGAACAATGGGGTAAAAGTGCCCGAAACAAAGCCTTGGTAAGTGGGTTTACCTTTTTCTGTGCTGTTGCACCATGTAAATGGGGTCCAGAGGTGTGATTAGAAATGAATCCAAATTAGAACAAACAGTCATGGGAGCGACCAGGAGAAGGGAGGTGAAAATGTTTCCTGACATGTAGCTGAAGTCAAAGGGGGTAGATTTTTTAGCCTAAGAAGTAAAAAGGGACAATAAGCCTATGCTAATAAGAAAATATTTCATGCTGGATTTCCCAGGAAATAAACGTTACATAGTTTTAATTGGCTATTTTTTAGTGGCTGTGATCTCTGGACCCTTACCATGGAGGCTGAACTTAAAACCACCAATCTAAGTTATAAAATAACATGAATTAGTTAGGAAAATTGAGATTAATAGTGACCTTTTAGAAGAAAAGTTTTATTAAAAAGCATATATTTTCCTCCAATAATGTATATTTCATTTTTCTTACCTTTAAATCTATCTTTTTTATAGTTACTTATTGAGTGCCACATTAATCAGGATAAGGTAGGTTGTACTGAAGTTATCAAATAAACCTTGAAATTTCAGTGGTATAAGTGAACATATGTTTATTTCCTGCGTATACCCACATCCAGTGCATATTTATGGGGGGAGGCTTCACTCCACAGAGTCATTCAAGGACCCAGCATCATGGAGGCTCCACTGTCTCGACATATGACTTGTCAATTCACTGTGACAAGAAAGAAAAAGATGGAAGAATTGTTTGGTGTTTTACACTGGCTCAACCAGGAAGAAATACACATCATTTCTCACATTTCATGGTCAAAAAATAGCTGCATGGCCCCACTTAGCTGCAAAAGGCTGGGAAGTCTCATATTCCATTGGTTAAGGAAGGTGGGATATACAACAAGTTTTGGTGAGCACATAGCATAGTCCATGTGCCAGTTAACAATTGTATTCTTATGTGAATGATTTAAACAATTACATTTTCACTTTTGCAGGTTGTAAGCTTTGTACTCTGGAGACCACTGATTCCCTAGTGCTTAAAAAAGGCCCATTGTAGAACTGGTGCTCAGGATAGAGCTGTCAAATTCTAACACTGAATATGTGCTTCATCAATTTACTCCATGGATGAACATGTATAGACCTCCATCTGAGCTCAGTAACAGTGTTAAACACTGGGGAACAGGATTAAAGACATGAAAGTGAGCTTGTGATACAGTGAGTGTGTGCTGACACATATTTAGCCTGCTCAATAACAAATCAAGTCACTGGAGATGTCAGTAGGACACTCAGGTGGAGACGTTCATTAAACACATTGAGCTCTTAGGAAAGATATTTGGAGAAAACCAAGACCGTAGTTACTTCTCTACTTAGAAGTAAACTCCAAAGAAGGGCTATTTTAAACACTGAAACTGCATGATGTTGTTTAAGATGTAGAAAGACTGTATTGGAAGAGAAGAAACAAAAAGGCACTGTGTTAGGCACAGTCTAGGCCTTAAATCACTGAATTGTCCCACCAGCCCTGATTGTGTTAATATTCCCATCTCATAAGTATAGAAGCTGAGGTCCGCAGGGGTAAGAAACTGGGCCAAAAAATCACACAGTTTACCCATATTTAAGCTCAGGTCTTTACACATCAGAGTCTAGCCCACATTTTCATATCCAACACAGTCTAATGGGATAGGACTCTACAGTGAGTTCATTTTCACCACAGAAGTTCAAGCAGAGATCTTGTTAGGGATACTGCAGAGCTCTGGAGGCACTGAATTGGTCTTTTTACATTAGATACTCTTCAAAATGCCTTGAGTATCCAGTGCCTCACAGAACTGAGTCTCAAAGATTCCTACATTCAGGAGGTGGGAGGCACAAAAGTGTCAGTGATGAAGAAACCACCTTTCCCAGAGAGGCCTGTCTCAGACTCCACTGCTATTCTGCCTTTTGGCTGCTGCCTGCAGCACTTGAGCCTGGGAAGAGCCCAGAGAAAGGAGGCCTAGAGAAACGTAATTGGTGAATCTTTCAGATTTAGAGCTTGAAGTGTCCACTCACCCTCTAGTTTTCATGTTAAACTGTTCAAGCGGAAATCTCTTGACAGGTGTAATTAAGGTCATTTCAAGAGCAAATAGACACTAGTTTATTTCAAAGTCACTTGCTCAGTAGTCTCCCTAGACATTTGCCAAGCTGGGTCACTCCCCCAGCCCCTAGAAGCTGCACGAAGCAGTCAGCAGCTTAGAAGAGAATGCCAGGTGCTCATGGGGCTGTGATTTGTTGCCTTGGGTGCAAAGCAGCTTGCAAAGTTAGTGTTAGGGATTGTTCAGAGATAAACTAAGACCATCCCATGTTAGCCCCAATCTACCGCTTGTAGTAATTTTGGAAAAATTAAAACACTGGTGGAGAGGTCAGGATACCCCCATCTTAGATATTAGCTTACCCGGTGACTGAGGCTAAGTCACTCCCCCTACCAAGCCTCAGTTTTGCCATTTGTCACATGCCAGTTGTTCTTAAATTGAGTTCTTACTAATACTTTTTGTGTCCTATGTTGTCTGAAATATAAGTGGCTGAGACAGTGGTCTAGGAATCTGTTTTCTGACATGTGGGAAGGACAGTAGCAAGTGTGGAAGGTAGCATGATGCAGTGAATTTAGTAGCAAACAGACAAATGGATAGGCTTCCAGCTTTGTTATTACTAGTTGCGTTACTGTGGGCAAGTTCCCTGAAAATCTGGTTCATTTCAAAAAACAAGAATAGTGTTATCTACCTAACTGTGTTATGGTGAGGAATAAATGATAAATACAACTTCTAGCTGGGTATTTGACTAGACGCAAGACATGTGTTTGTATGCCCTCTTTTTCCTCCTCCATAAGACGCTAGGAAACAATATTCCCCTCAACATCTCCAGCAGTGGACCTCAGGGATAATAACTCATTTGGACAGGGAAACCATCTAGGCATCCAGATTGTTTAGGGTAATCATTGAAAAGGAGAAGCAAATATATATTTTTTTTAATCATAGCCCAGTTAACATCATTCAGACTTTCCTCCATCTCAAGCAGCTCACATCCTTACACTCCTTCACCAGACCTATGAAAAGGCAGCCCCAGTAGAGGTAGGACCAAAAAAAAAACAAAAGCTCTAGTGCCAAAGTCTTGGTCTCTAAAGAGGATGGGAAAACTTCCTAAAGGAAGTGCATTTGAGATTACTTTTAAAGAGTAGGGAAATGAAAACAAATGAAACCAAGTTTCAGAGGACAGAAGTCAGGCATGTGGGCTTATAAGAGGATACTCAAGCAGATGAGGACTTTCTCCCACCGTAGCCTAGTGCAGAGGTTTCTGAAGACCTAGGTCTAAGGCCTGTATCAATAATTCATAGACTATCTCTGCAAAAACTTGTCAATTACTAATCTGGAGCTGGAAGCAACATAGAGGAAAGACAGAATATGCATATGGCAGCTAGAAGGACTGACATTTGGGAGTACAAGTGAGATACTCCAGGTGAGCTTTCAAAGTTGTTCATGTGATATTTGAAAAGTGGCAGGGGCTCAACAATTTAACTGTTGGGGGCTGAAAAGTAATTCATTATTTTAGTATTAAATTCTTGCAACTTCATTGTACACTTCCCTCACTCTCTCCAACCCCAGTACCAGCAAGTCACCATAGCCTGGAGAATACCCAGTGCTTATGAAGTTTCAAGCACTCTCCTAAATACTTCAGTTTTATTAACTCATTTATCATCAAGGGGTTAGAAATTGACATTTGAGCAAAGGCTAGCTGGTGATGAAGAAATGAGCCATGTAGATATTTAGAAGAGAGTACCACACATAGGGAGAAGGCATTGCAAAGGCCCTGGGATCAAGTGGACCTAATAGCATTAGAGAAGTCAGTGGCATGAACAAGAGGGAGAATTGCAGGATATAAGGCCAGACAGTGTTGGGTTTCATAAAAAAGCAATGCCAAGTCACATTTTTTAGTCCTCCTCTTCAAAAATGATTAAATCTTCCTTAAGGTAGAGTCAGAGTCATTTTTTTCTTTTCTAGATTGTCAATATGTCTTAATAGTGATATTTTCAATGAATTTAATCTTCTCTATCCCAATGTAACACCTGTATGTTTGTTTTTTTTTTTTTTGAGACAGAGTCTCGCTCTGTTGCCCAGGCTGGAGTGCAGTCGCGCGATCTCGTCTCACTGCAAACTCTGCCTCCTGAGTTCATGCCATTCTCCTGCCTCAGCCTCCTGAGTAGCTGGGACCGCAGGCGCCTGCCACGCTTGGCTAATTTTTTGTATTTTTAGTAGAGACAGGGTTTCACCGTGTTAGCCAGGATGGTTTCCATCTCCTGAGCTCGTGATCCACCCGCCTCGGCCTCGCAAAGTGCTGGGATTACAGGCATGAGCCACCGCACCCGGCCAACACCTGTATTTTCTAAAGAGGAATAACAAGATGACATTTATGGAAATATAGAGACCAAAAGTATGAAATAATAATATAAGCATTAATCAAATGTACTAAACATAAGTTTTTATTTCTTTTGTTTTTTTCAAATTTTGGACCCAGAAAAAAGTACTTGAATTCTTTTTTTTTTATTATTATACTTTAAGTTTTAGGGTATATGTGCACAATGTGCAGGTTTGTTACCTATGTATACATGTGCCATGTTGGTGCGCTGCACCCATCAACTCGTCATTTAGCATTAGGTGTATCTCCTCATGCCATCCCTCCCCCCCACCCCCACCCCACAACAGTCCCTGGAGTGTGATGTTCCCCTTCCTGTGTCCATGTGTTCTCATTGTTCAATTCCCACCTATGAGTGAGAACATGCGGTGTTTAGTTTTTTGTCCCTGCGATAGTTTACTGAGAATGATGATTTCCAGTTTCATCCATGTCCCTACAAAGGACATGAACTCATCATTTTTTATTGCTGCATAGTATTCCATGGTGTATATGTGCCACATTTTCTTAATCCAGTCTATCGTTGTTGGACATTTGGGTTCATTCCAAGTCTTTGCTATTGTGAATAGTGCCGCAATAAACATACGTGTGCATGTGTCTTTATAGCAGCATGATTTATAGTCCTTTGGGTATATACCCAGTAATGGGATGGCTGGGTCAAATGGTATTTCTAGTTCTAGATCCCTGAGGAATCGCCACACTGACTTCCACAATGGTTGAACTAGTTTACAGTCCCACCAACAGTGTAAAAGTGTTCCTATTACTCCACATCCTCTCCAGCACCTGTTTTTTCCTGACTTTTGAATGATCACCATTCTAACTGGTGTGAGATGGTATCTCATTGTGGTTTTGATTTGCATTTCTCTGATGGCCAGTGATGATAAGCATTTGTTCATGTGTTTTTTGGCTGCATAAATGTCTTCTTTTGAGAAGTGTCTGTTCATGTCCTTCACCCACTTTTTGATGGGGTTGTTTTTTTCTTGTAAATTTGTTTGAGTTCATTGTAGATTCTGGATATTAGCCCTTTGTCAGATGAGTAGGTTGTGAAAATTTTCTCCCATTCTGTAGGTTGCCTGTTCACTCTGATGGTTGTTTCTTTTGCTATGCAGAAGCTCTTTAGTTTAATTAGATCCCATTTGTCACTTTTGGCTTTTGTTGCCATTGCTTTTGGTGTTTTAGACATGAAGTCGTTGCCCATGCCTATGTCCTGAATGGTAATGCCTAGGTTTTCTTCTAGGGTTTTTATGGTTTTAGGTCTAACATGTCAAGTCTTTAATCCGTCTTGAATTAATTTTTGTATAACGTGTAAGGAAGGGATCCAGTTTCAGCTTTCTACATATGGCTAGCCAGTTTTCCCAGCACCATTTATATAACAGGGAATCCTTTCCCCATTGCTTGTTTTTGTGAGGTTTGTCAAAGATCAGATAGTTGTAGATATGTGGCATTATTTCTGAGGGCTCTGTTCTGTTCCATTGATCTATATCTCTGTTTTGGTACCAGTACCATGCTGTTTTGGTTACTGTAGCCTTGTAGTATAGTTTGAAGTCACGTAGCGTGATGCCTCCAGCTTTGTTCTTTTGGCTTAGGATTGACTTGGCAATGCGGGCTCTTTTTTGGTTGCATATGAACTTTAAAGTAGTTTTTTCCAATTCTGTGAAGAAAGTCATTGGTAGCTTGATGGGGATGGCATTGAATCTATAAATTACCTTGGGCAGTATGGCCATTTTCACAATATTGATTCTTCCAACCCATGAGCATGGAATGTTCTTCCATTTGTTTGTATCCTCTTTTATTTCATTGAGCAGTGGTTTGTAGTTCTCCTTGAAGAGGTCCTTCACATCCCTTGTAAGTTGGATTCCTAGGTATTTTATTCTCTTTGAAGCAATTGTGAATGGGAATTCACTCCTGATTTGGCTCTCTGTTTGTCTGTTATTGGTGTATAAGAATGCTTGTGATGTTTGTACATTGATTTTGTATCCTGAGACTTTGCTGAATTTGCTTATCAGCTTAAGGAGATTTTGGGCTGAGACAATGGGGCTTTCTAGATATACAATCATGTCATCTGCAAACAGGGACAATTTGACTTCCTCTTTTCCTAATTGAATACCCTTTATTTCCTTCTCCTGCCTGATTGCCCTGTCCAGAACTTCCAACACTATGTTAAATAGGAGTGGTGAGAGAGGGCATCCCTGTCTTGTGCCAGTTTTCAAAGGGAATGCTTCCAGTTTTTGCCCATTCAGTATGATATTGGCTGTGGGTTTGTCATAGATAGCTCTTATTATTTTGAGATAGGTCCCATCAATACCTAATTTATTGAGAGTTTTTAGCATGAAGGGTTGTTGAATTTTGTGAAAGGCCTTTTCTGCATCTATTGAGATAATCATGTGGTTTTTGTCTTTGGTTCTGTTTATATGCTGGATTACATTTATTGATTTGCATATGTTGAAGCAGCCTTGCATCCCAGGGATGAAGCCCACTTGATCATGGTGGATAAGCTTTTTGATGTGCTGCTGGATTTGGTTTGCCAGTATTTTATTGAGGATTTTTGCATCAATGTTCCTCAATGATATTGGTCTAAAATTCTCTTTTTTGGTTGTGTCTCTGCCCAAGTTTGGTATCAGGATGATGCTGGCCTCATAAAATGAGTTAGAGAGGATTCCCTCTTTTTCTATTGATTGGAATAGTTTCAGAAGGAATGGTACCAGTTCCTCCTTCTACCTCTGGTAGAATTCAGCTGTGAATCCATCTGGTCCTGGACTCTTTTTCGTTGGCAAGCTATTGATTATTGCCACAATTTCAGAGCCTGTTATTGGTCTATTCAGAGATTCAACTTCTTCCAGGTTTAGTCTTGGGAGGGTGTATGTGTCAAGGAATTTATCCATTTCTTCTAGATTTTCTAGTTTATTTGCGTAGAGGTGTTTGTAATATTCTCTGGTGGTAGTTCGTATTTCTGTGGGATCAGTGGTGATATTCCCTTTATCATTTTTTATTGTATCTATTTGATTCTTCTCTCTTTTCTTTATTAGTCTTTCTAGTGGTCTATCAATTTTGTTGATCTTTTAAAAAAAAACAGCTCCTGGATTCATTAATTTTTTGAAGGGTTTTTTGTGTCTCTATTTCCTTCAGTTCTGCTCTGATTTTAGTTATTTCTTGCCTTCTGCTAGCTTGTGAATGTGTTTGCTCTTGCTTTTCTAGGTCTTTTAATTGTGATGTTAGGGTGTCAATTTTGGATCTTTCCTTCTTTCTCTTGTAGGCATTTAGTGCTATAAATTTCCCTCTACACACTGCTTTGAATGTGTCCCAGAGATTCTGGTATGTTGTGTCTTTGTTCTCATTGGTTTCAAAGAACATCTTTATTTCTGCCTTCATTTTGTTATGTACCAGTAGTCATTCAGGAGCAGGTTGTTCAGTTTCCATGTGGTTGAGTGGTTTTGAGTGAGTTTCTTAATCCTGAGTTTTAGTTTGATTGCACTGTGGTCTGAGAGACAGTTTGTTATACTTTCTGTTCTTTTACATTTGCTGAGGGGAGGTTTACTTCCAACTATGTGGTCAGTTTTGGAATAGGTGTGGTGTAGTGCTGAGAAAAATGTATATTCTGTTGATTTGGGGTGGAGAGTTCTGTAGATGTCTATTAGGTCTGCTTGGTGCAGAGCTGAGTTCAATTTCTGGGAATCCTTGTTAACTGTCTCGTTGATCTGTCTAATGTTGACAGTGGGGTGTTAAAGTCTCCCATTATTATTGTGTGGGAGTCTAAGTCTCTTTGTAGGTCACTCAGGACTTGCTTTATGAATCTGGGTGCTCCTGTATTGAGTGTATATATATTTAGGATAGTTAGCTCTTCTTGTTGAATTGATCCCTTTACCGTTATGTAATGGCCTTCTTTGTCTCTTTTGATCTTTGTTGGTTTAAAGTCTATTTTATCAGAGACTAAGATTGCAACCCCTGCTTTTTTTTGTTTTCCATGTGCTTGGTAGATCTTCCTCTATCCTTTTATTTTGAGCCTATGTGTGTCTCTGCACGTGAGATGGGTTTCCTGAATATGGCACACTGATGGGTCTTGAATCTTTATCCAATTTGACAGTCTGTGTCTTTTAATTGGAGCATTTAGTCCATTCACATTTAAAGTTAATATTGTTATGTGTGAATTTGATCCTGTCATCATGATGTTAGCTGGTTATTTTGCTTATTAGTTGATGCAGTTTCTTCCTAGCCTCGATGGTCTTTACAATTTGGCATGATTTTGCAGTGGCTGATACCAGTTGTTCCTTTCCATGTTTAGTGCTTCCTTCAGGAGCTCTTTTAGGGAAGGCCTGGTGGTGACAAAATCTCTCAGCATTTGCTTGTCTGTAAAGTATTGTATTTCTCCTTCACTTATGAAGCTTAGTTTGGCTGGATATGAAATTCTGGGTTGAAAATTCTTTTCTTTAAGAATGTTGAATATTGGCCCCTACTCTCTTCTGGCTTGTAGAGTTTCTGCTGAGAGATCAGCTGTTAGTCTGATGGGCTTCCCTTTGTGGGTAACCCGACCTTTCTTTCTGGCTGCTCTTAACATTTTTTCCTTCATTTCAACTTTGATGAATCTGACCATTATGTGTCTTGGAGTTGCTCTTCTTGAGGAGTATCTTTGTGGCATTCTCTGTATTTCCTGAATCTGAATGTTGGCCTGCCTTGCTAGACTGGGGGAGTTCTCCTGGATGATATCCTGCAGAGTGTTTTCCAACTTGGTTCCATTCTCCCCGTCATTTTCAGGTACACCAATCAGATGTAGATTTGGTCTTTTCATGTAGTCCCATATTTCTTGGAGGCTTTGTTCATTTCGTTTTATTCTTTTTTCTCTAAACTTCTCTTCTCGCTTCATTTCATTCATTTCGTCTTCCATCACTGACACCCTTTCTTACAGTTGATCACATTGCCTCCTCAGGCTTCTGCATTTGTTACGTAGCTCTCATGCCTTGGTTTTCAGCTCTATCAGGTCCTTTAAGGACTTCTCTGCATTGGTTATTCTAGTTATCCATTCGTCTAATTTTTTTTCGAAGCTTTTAACTTCTTTGCCATTGGTTCGAATTTCCTCCCGTAGCTCGGAGTAATTTGATTGTCTGAAGTCTTTTTCTCTCAACTCGTCAAAGTCATTCTCCGCCCAGCTTTGTTCCATTGCTGGTGAGGAGCTGTGTTCTTTTGGAGGAGGAGAGGCGCTCTGATTTTTAGGGTTTCCAGTTTTTCTGCTCTGTTTTTTTCCCATCTTTGTGGTTTTATCTACTTTTGGTCTTTGATGATGGTGATGTACAGATGGGTTTTTGGTGTGGATGTCCTTTCTGTTTGTTAGTTTTCCTTCTAGCAGACAGGACCCTCAGCTGCAGGTCTGTTGGAGTTTTCTAGAGGTCCACTCCAGACGCTGTTTGCCTGGGTGTCAGTAGCAGTGGCTGCAGAACAGTGGATTTTCATGAACTGCAAATGCTGCTGCCTGATGGTTCCTCTGGAAGTTTTGTCTCAGAGGCACACCCAGCCGTGTGAGGTGTCAGTCTGCCCCTACTGGGGGGTGCCTCCCAGTTAGGCTGCTCAGGGGTCAGGGACCCACTTGAGGAGGCAGTCTGCCCGTTCTGAGATCTCCAGCTGCATGCTGGGAGAACCACTACTCTCTTCAAAGCTTTCAGACAGGGACATTTAAGTCTGCAGAGGTTACTGCTGTCTTTTTGTTTGTCTGTGCCCTGCCCCCAGAGTTGGAGCCTACAGAGGCAGGCAGGCCTCCTTGAGCTGTGGTGGGCTCCACCCAGTTGGAGCTTCCTGGCTGCTTTGTTTACCTAAGCAAGCCTGGGCAATGGCGGGCGCCCCTCCCCCAGCCTCGCTGCCACCTTGCAGTTTGATCTCAGACTGCTGTGATAGCAATCAGCAAGACTCCGTGGGCGTAGGACCCTCCAAGCCAGGTGCGGGATATAATCTCCTGGTGTGCCATTTTTTAAGTCCATCGGAAAAGTGCAGTATTAGGGTGGGAGTGACCCTATTTTCCAGGTGCGTCTGTCTGTCACCCCTGTGTTTGACTAGGAAAGGGAACTCCCTGACCCCTTGCACTTCCTGAGTGAGGCAATGCCTCACCCTGCTTCGGCTCACACATGGTGTGCTGCACCCACTGTCCTGCACCCACTGTCTGGCACTCCCTAGTGAGATGAACCCAGTACCTCAGATGGAAATGTGGAAATCACCCATCTTCTGCATCGCTCACGCTGGGAGCTGTGGAGTGGAGCTGTTCCTATTAGGCCCTCTTGGCTCCACCCCCCCAAAAGTACTTGAATTCTAAGATAATTTAATGAATGCTTAGATTAGTGATGTTAATGTTATCCTCTGATCCGTAGAACGGATGGCTAACCTGGATGTTTATCTCAGTTCTGGCCTTTGCTGACTGCCTGATATAGGACACGTTAGTCAACCTCTGTCGGTCTCTATTAGTTTTTTCATCTTTAATATGGGAATATTTATGCTTACCTTGAAGGGGTCTTGTGAGAATTAAATAATTGGGTCAAGTGTTTGCATAATTGGTGGTGGCTGCATTTATAGTTGATGTGAGTCTCACTGTCATTGTTATCATGGTATTAGTTAAGACTCTTAGGTTTTCCATGACAGAAATCTAACTGAAGTTAGCTTAAACAAAATAACAATGTATTACAAATTTTCTTAGGATTGCATGAGATAGGAACAGGCCTGAACCTTAGGATAAATCAGAACAAGAAACTTGAGTAGCAGTAGAATCCTTGGTCAATTATCTTTGTTCGTGTTTCTGAATATTATTTATTGGTCTACTTTTTTCTGTGTTTTAAGGTAAATGCCTTCCACCCCTATCGTCATTCCATTCCTCAGATTTTACCTATGCAATAAGTGGCAAATGGGAGCTCCCAAACCTTTCTCATATTTACAAGTTTACTGCCTTTGACATGAATCTCTCTTTTCCACGTTCAAAAATTCCAGGGAAGGGACTCATTGATCCAAGCCCTGCACCAATCATGTATAAAGAGGGTGGATTCATATACAGTAAGTTGCCCATGTATAGTAGCTGCTTCAGTGGTGTGAATAACACAGGAGCAAAGGTATCTCAAAAGAACCAGCAGGAACAAGAATGTCCTCAGAAGAAGGCAGGATTGCTGTTTAGAAAATAATAGTTTCTTTTTAATTTTATTATTATTATACTTTAAGTTTTAGGGTACATGTGCACAATGTGCAGGTTTGTTACATATGTATACATGTGCCATGTTGGTGTGCTGCACCCATTAACTCGTCATTTAACATTAGGTATATCTCCTAATGCTATCCCTCCCCCTAAAATTAAAAAAAAAAAATAATAGTTTCCTACTGTAATCATTATATGTATTTTCATTTATCATTATTATTGCACTTAGGACAAGTTTTCTAGTATTTATACAGTTCTAGGTTATTAGAAGATGTAAAATGGAAGGGATTTTATAACATCATTAATTCTAAACAATCTGACAAGAACTTTTGCTAGTTCTTCCAAGTGGTGTGCTTTGAATGTGCTTCTCCAAGGAAGACCATCACCTCCCAACATCTGATCACATTCTCTGCTTTGTAGACAGGAAGCCCTGCTTTTTCTTCATCGTATTCCATTTAATGTAGGTTCCTCTGATGTCATTCTTAGAGATGATAAAGAACAGCTGGCCACCATCTTAAGTATAGCAATGTTTAATATGTCTGAAAACTGAGATTATGTCAATCCCTTTACCTCACTTCAGACTAAATAATCCCAGTCACTTCAGCTTTACCTCTAAGCTGCTGCAGCATTATAATGGATACCCTATTGACTATTCTAGTTTCTCTTTTTCAGTTCTAACTTAGCATTTGGCCCTGATGAAGTCCAGGGTCAAGTTGGCATTTCACTGCTTGGTCAAAGACAGTTTATCCCTGGAATATTTTCAGGGAGGGGAGTCAGGAGTGTAGGAAGAGACGTATTCTGATGTGGGTGAGCTGTATGGCCAAAAGTTCATGTATGGTTTTCTTAACTGCTATTAGTGGGATGACCATGTGTACTGGACACAATATAAAGTTTTATAGACATGAATTCAAATCTTTGCTCTATTATGTGTTGATCATGGGCAAGTGACTCTATTCTTCACCCATTTAAAAAATCTATACTTTGGAGATAAGAATACTAGTAGCATTTAGTGGTAAACGGGATGATTCATATAAAATGCTAAATGATGTGCCAGATATATAAGAGTGGCCCAATAAATTTTAGTTCCCTTTTTGTTCTCCTTCTCTCAATGGGCTTTTTAGGAAACCAGCAGTTGATAAGAGCCAGATTAATGAGCAGGAAGATAATTCGTGTTCTAGTCCCAGCTCTGCTGGTAATTACAAGAAAAGTTATTGTATGACACTTGTCTCTAAGATAGACAGTTGGAAATAAAGAAGTTAATTCCTAAGGTTGTTGACAACTCTAAAAATATAAAATCCTAATACTACTGTGTTCCTTATAGAGTTTGGCAATTTTCAGAATTAGCAGATCACTAACCACATACATATTTGCCCTAAAAACAACACTGAAGGTAATACTTTAATTCACAAACTAATATTCATGCATCTTTCATTGTATTAAACATCTCCTCCAAAGCAATCCTGTGCTCTTAAGTTTTCTGGTTGTTTGTTGTACCCTATTGAGCGGCAGAGCCAGGGAGTGAGACAAGAGTGGGAACTGAAACCAGAAGTCCAAGGAGGTTGTCATCAGTTCTGGGGAAGAGAGATTAGAGCTGAGCCCCTTACTGGCCATTGCCAGTGAGGGAAGGTCTTGGAGCAAAGAAAGATTGAGAACCCCCAGCAGGGACAGCACAAGAGAGGCATAGAGTATATGAGTTAAGATTGTGAGTTTGAGTCAAGCAAACCTGGCCTGGAATCCTGTCTGTGCCATTACTTTAGAAGTATAAAATGAAGATAATAACTCTTATATAAGAGGGCCGTTGAAAGCATTAAATGAGATAATGTATGCAACGTATTTAGCATATGCTAAATACTCAGCCAGCTGAGGCTTATATTATTAACAGAATCCACAGCAGGAGCTTGGTAGGATTGTACTAATAGAACCCAGAAAGAAATATGCTGAGCATCCCTCTCCTCCTTCAGCCAGTCTGTTTATTCTTGATACATAACCCTTCCTACTGTGGGGGTTTCTGATGCCAATAAACCGGGAAATCTCTGACATTGCTTTGAGTATAGATAAAAATGACTTTACTACATTTACCTTTTAGGAGAAATGTTATTAGATGATTATTTTGGCAACACAGTTGGTTCTTGACTGATACATACCAGTAGTCTAAATTGACAGTATTATTAAATGATCTTGCCTTCCTCAAACATATGCCAAGGGATGTAGGGGAAAGAAGTCTGGGGCTAAAATTTTGTCACAGACAATCTGTGAATGAGAAAAGAATGTTAAGACAAGAACACACATTCATTAGATAGGCATATTTAATTACATCAATAAAAAACTTCCATAAGTAACCAAAAAAAGCAAAACATGTAACTAACGTCATAAGATAAATGATAAGCTCGGGAAACTATATTCAGTAAAACACTGGAACTCTTCAACTGACAATTTAAATAAACAAAATGAAATTCTAAAAAATGCAGAGGCAAAGAACATCAACAGATGTATCCCAACGAGAAAACAAACACAGGAAAAATTACTGTTACAAATAATCATGAGGTATATTAAATAAAACATAATTGTGCTTGTTTTACCCATTAATTATCACCTTCCCCAAATAATTAGACTCAATGCTAATGGCAGTGAGGTGAATGTAACAACCTCATACATTGTGGGTGGCATTTTAAATTGCTATGTAGTTTGGAAAAGCCATTTGGTCATGTATCTCAGAAGCCACTTCTGAGACACTGACCTACAGAAATAGTCCAAAATAGAGAAAAAGATGTATGCACAAAAGGATTCATTTTTAATAGCAAAAAGTTAGAGGCAACACAAATGCTCAAAGAATAAATAAACTATGGCAAATTAATTCAATGACACATTATACATTCATTTAAAATTTTCTTTATGCAGAATCTATAATAACTAACTTGATAAGCTAACACCATCATAATGTTAAGAGAAAAAAGTAAGATACAAAATAATTTGTAAATTTTGAATATATTTAAAAAATGAGAAGTAAATTTATTAAAATATGATCATTTTTATTGATGTTGTGGAATCTTCCACCTGAAGAGTCTCCCTTTTTCCTTCTTTCATGAACATCTACTGGCCCATTCTTTTTGCTCCTCTTTCCAGCAGTCCTTCTGCACCCCATTGCCACCATTTCCATGTTCTTGTCAAGGCTCTATAATGCCTTATTTGCAACATTTCTTTTCTTTTTGATCTCTCTTCCTTGGGCTCCCCTGATACCACATTCTTTGATATTCCTCTTACCCTCCTGATCATACACAAGCTCCTTGCTACCTTTGCTGTGTTCCTTGACCTCTGAATATTGGAGCGCTCCAGGAACTGGTTTCTGAAAGCTATGGTCTTCTTGGTTCTGCCCTTTCTCCTAAAATGAATTCATCCAGTATAATAGCTTTCGGTAACATTTTGATGGCCCTGATTCCTAAATTTATCTTTTCAATGCTGACCACTCATTGAGTTCCAGACTTAGATATCCACCTACTTATTTACCATCTTCACTTGCATGTTTAGCACACATTTCAAACACAACATAACCCAGTTGAAACATTGATTCTTACTTTCCCTTGTTCCCATTTGTATCAATCTTGATCTTCCCACCTCAGAGAATAACATCCCTATTGACTTAGTTGTTCATATTAAAGACATAGAAGTATTCTTTCACTCCATCAGTATATCTCTCAGCTTTAACCTGAATCAGTATTCTTCTCTTCATCTCTGTGTACATTGCCTTAATCCACACCACTGTAATTTCTCTCCAGAATCATTGCTGTGGAATCCAAATGTTCTCTGCTTCTACTTTTGCCCATATCTCCTCTGATTTTCTTATTCACAAGTAGCCAATGTGAAATATTTAAGGAATAAATTAGATTGTATTATTTCCTCAAATTATTTTCTAAGGGTATGAGAGAAATGCCTGTTTAGTGTTATCTTCTTCCAGTAGATGGGGCTATTGAGCACCAAATTTTTCTCAGAACTAATGTTTTACAATTTTTTTAAAATAAAAAGAGGGGTTCATCAACGTTGATTTTTACTAACTGTAAAACATTCCTCAGAGTAGATCCACTATGTTTGCAACTATCAAAAATTTACAAAAGTGGAAAACATAAAATGCTTATTATAAATCATGAAAATAATATAATTTGTTAATCAGATTCTCTTACTATTTGAAAGCTCTGCAAATTCGTGTGAACTCTAGAACATATATTGACACTCAATTATAATCTTTGCTAGGAGAAAGAGACAGGGGAGCTCTTTTTTCTTCTATTGGTGAGTTTTACATTTATTCCAAAACGGGCATGATTCATAGTCTCCACTGGGATTTTCCTAAGGCTCTCATCCATGTGGATGAAATAGGATGATAGCTAGGAAGGCAGAGACATTAACACTTAAAGAACAGCTTCTATGTGTCATTTTGCATATTTGATCTATAGCTGCCATAGTATTTATTTGAGTTAAATGTTCTAACCCTTATTTTATTAGACAGTAAAAATGGGGCTGAAAAACGTTAAGAGATTTGCCATTAAGAAAAAGTAAATAAAACAATTGAATTTGAATCCACTCTGGCTTGCACAGATTCAAATAAGACTCTCAGTGGTGTTCATACACTGTTCATACACAGTGGTAATGTCCTTGACTGAAAGTGAAAAGCATGTGGCTCATGCTAAGGCATGATCCTGTGAGCAGAAAGTGAGTCAAAGTTGGCATAGAATGATTTGGTGTAGACATGGCTGGAATTAGAGGCGAGTGCAAGATGCTAGGCGACAGCATAGGAAGTGTCTGGAACAACATCCCTGTATTGACTTGTCAACCTTTCCATATGCTATTGCTGAACAGTGGGAGAGGGGTTATGGGTGAGCATGACCTTACACACCTGTTAATTATTAACGCTTTAACCAGGATAAATCTTACACTTAGTCTTCAGTTGTGGCAAGCAGTGCAACTAAGGAGAAAGAGTATGAGCTCTGGATTTGAATCCTGTATTCTAGACCCAGTGTGACCCTGGACAGGATCATGACTAAATTTTAGGACTTTGAAACATTGGTTGATATAGCTACCAACTGATTTTGAGGAAAAAGCTAAGTGAGCTCATGTTCTAAAAGTGAATGCTCTAAGCTTTACTATTGGCATTTGTTATCTTTAATAGCAATACTGACATGATGTATCAGTGACCCACAGACAATCTGTTGGCCATTTTTGCCCAGGATGGGAACCATAATCAGAAACAGATGAGCACCTTATGTTTCTGGCTGGAGTCAGGAAGAGTAGGGAGTGGGTGAAGAGTAAACAAGCAGAAACAAGGTAAACAAAACCATTCTTTGGGTTCCATTTTGTTTCTGGTCAACCCATATCCCAGCAGTCCTGGCTTCTCAGGCCAATGAAGATTCAACAGACAGTGTGGTGCTGTGTGCTGCCAATTCATAGCCTTCAACTTAGAAACTAACAGACTTTTTGCGTTTCCTCTGCTGAAACTTTTCACCTCTGATTTAAGCAGTGCAGTTGGGAAACTTCAAAGTAAGTAAGTACAGTGATATGGTTTGGCTGTGTCCTTACCCAAATCTCAACTTGAATTTTATCTCCCAGAATTCCCATGTGTTGTGGGAGGGACCTACAGGGAGGTAATTGAATCATGGGGGCCAGTCTTTCCTGTGCTATTCTCATGATAGTGAATATGTCTCATGAGATCTGATGGGTTTATCAGGGCTTCCTGCTCTTGCTGCCACCATGTAAGAAGTGCTTTTCGCCTCCCACCATGATTCTGAGCCTCCCCAGCCATGTGGAACCGTAAGTCTAATTAAACCTCTTTTTGTTCCTAGTTTCGGGTATGTCTTTATCAGCAGTGTGAAAACGAACTAATACAGTCTCTACTTCCATTGTATTTTTAGCCATGCATTGTGATGCAAATGAATGTAATAGCAAACTATAAATTTGCAACAAATCAATGCATGCATTTAAATCATTATTATTTTTTCTTAGTTTTATATTTAATTGGCAAATAATAACTGTGCATATTTATAGAGTTCAAAGTGATATTTCAACATATACATTGTGAAATGATCAAATCAGGGTAATTAGCATATCTATTACTTACCTCAACTGTTCATCATTTCCTCGTGTTGTAAATATTTAAAATCCTCTCTTGTAGATCTTCTGATGGATACAATACATTATTACTAAGTACAATCACTGTCGCCTTTCTGTGTAATAGAATGCTCAGCACCTATCCAGAGGAGTCTGGTGAGATAAAAGCATCCTAAACAAGATTAAAAATGGAGAAGAAGTCAATCTATGTTTCAAAAGGGAAAACCTTTAAAAATAATAAAGTTTAATGGGTATAAAGTTAAGCCATTATTTTTGAAGGCTTTGCTTTTGAAACACAGAACTAATTCCCTCTCCATTTTTAAACCTGTTTAGGATACTCTTTTATCTAGCTGGATTCCTCAGGGGGTATCAAATTGTTACACATTATTTTTATTACTCAAGTTCTGTCTCATCAGTTTATATTTTTAAAGAAGAAATGCGGTTTGACATTGGCCAGGGGGACCAGCATTGTCTGTTTTCCCAGGAATGGAAGTTTGGCAGGTTGTGTGTTGGCTATGACAGAGGGTGCGATGAGCACAAATATATTACACCTTTTAGGGCTGAAAAATAACACCTCAAGGTTTAAGACTGAATTACAGAACACTTAGCCTTCAGTAACTACACCGTGATTTGAGGCTAATTGTTTCTGAAGGCCTTAATAGGTGTCCCCATTACTGTCAGGACTGAGGTACTGTTACTGACTTAAATGAGAATTTAGTGCATGAAGAGGAGATAGATGACCAAGACTCCCTTTTATTCTCTGATAATGCAGATAATTTGGCAGGGAGTGAGGCAAGAAGAGACTCTGAATGCCTGGTTATATTTGAGCACTTAAGCAGTTATGTCTCTACTTTATGGCAGAGAAGCCATATGTCAGCATATAGAATTATTCTTTACCCTGTATTAGCAGAATGACTTGACTAATATCAAAGAACCATCCATATTCAGGAGCATACCAGAATAAACTTCTTTAGTTTTTCTTGTTTGCATCAAATCTGATGCAAGATATGTGGCCCTCTGCTATCTTCTAACTCTACCATCTTTTACTCTCAGCCTCCAGTGGCACCATGGTGGCCAGTGGGGAATGTACGAGGTATCTGACTGTTCACCTCTTGGACAGAAAATCACAGTTATCACAGTCCATTGACCAGAGCTGGCAACATTGTTCCAACTTCAATGTTTAGTGGTCTGGGAAATGAAGAAGAGCACATACGATATTCGGTCATTATTGTCTCTGCACCATTGTCCCCACTCCTCTTTACAAGCAGACGTATTCACAAGGGTTCCACCATCATCATCACCAGCAGCAGCAGCAGCAATCCCCTCATGAGCTCAGTTTCCTGATTTCTGAAAAAAATAAGGACAATAATGCCTACTTCACAAAACTTGGATGAAGTAACATTTGAAAGCACTTAAAGTAGGGTATGGCACAAAATAGATATTCAGCATGTATCATCTCCAGTGCTACACTCTTGATAGAGAATTCAACAGGGACATTCCCACTGCACATAATTAAACAAACACATAATATGAAATATTACAAAACAAAGTAGTGTTGACTCTGATATGGGCTATTTGTTCTTTAATTCATCTTCTTATTCTCAAAGGGCACTGTAGTCATTGCCTGGGATCTGTGGTTCTCAACCTCTAGGTGATCCAACGTGAAGCAGAGTTGTGAGCCAGCACAGTCCCTTGCTTTCTAGCCTTCCTACTGTCACCCTGCTCCTCTGAATATCATCTGGATTCTGGAAAAGTACATATTAAAAAGTACATCATAATTAGTTAATTACTTCCAGTTTTCTGCTACCCCTTGATTACCATTGTCATTATCATCATGATCAACCATGTTTTTCAAAGAGCAATGTTTCTGAAAATAATGGTTCTCCATTTTTATTAAAAACACTATAATGTTAGGTTCTCATTTATAAAATTAATAAAGCATTTCACAAGCAAGATTTTTGTCCCCTTTTACAATGAGGAGACTATGACTCAGACAGGTACTGTGACTAGTAGGGGGAAGAGTAAGGGACTCCACTTCAGGTTTTCTCATACGAAGTTCTGTGCCTTTTTAGTTGTATCAAAAGTCTCCTAAGGTTGGGATCCCAGGATTTGAAGACAAAAAATAGCAGTGGCTTATAACAATAATAGCAGTGGGTGATTAGCTTCAGGCTCCAGATGAGCAAGTAAGGCATTTCCTACCAGCAAATCAATAGCAATGTTGTTCATATGAATTGAATCTGTTTTTTAAATTGTCTTAACAGTCAACTCATAATTAGAGTTTTAAGAGATTGCTAGCAACAGTAAATGAATAAAGTAATTGGGCTGACCACTTGTGCGCTGGTTATTTTGATCATTAAGAGTGGCCTATGTTGAGGACTTTTGCATCAACGTTCATCACGGGTATTGGTCTAAAATTCTCTTTTTTGGTTGTGTCTCTGCCAGGCTTTGGTATCAGGATGATGCTGGCCTCATAAAATGAGTTAGGGAGGATTCCCTCTTTTTCTGTTGATTGGAATAGTTTCAGAAGGAATGGTACCAGTTCCTCCTTGTACCTCTGGTAGAATTCGGCTGTGAATCCATCTGGTCCTGGACTTTTTTTGGTTGGTAAGCTATTGATTATTGCCACAGTTGCAGAGCCTGTTATTGGTCTATTCAGAGATTCAACTTCTTCCTGGAACATTGATGCAAAAATCCTCAATAAAATACTGGCAAACCAAATCCAGCAGCACATCAAAAAGCTTATCTGCCATGATCAAGTGGGCTCCATCCCTGGGATGCAAGGCTGCTTCAACATATGCAAATCAATAGATGTAATCCAGCATATAAACAGAACCAAAGACAAAAACCACATGATTATCTCAATAGATGCAGAAAAGGCGTTTGACAAAATTCAACAACACTTCATGCTAAAAACTCTCAATAAATTAGGTATTGATAGGATATATCTCAAAATAATTAATAAGAGCTATCTATCTATGACAAACCCACAGCCAATATCATACAGAATGGGCAAAAACTGGAAGCATTCCCTTTGAAAACTGGGACAAGACAGTGATGCCCTCTCTCACCACTCCTATTCAACATAGTGTTGGAAGTTCTGGCCAGGGCAATTAGGCAGGAGAAGGAAATAAAGGGTATTCAATTAGGAAAAGAGAAAGTCAACTTGTCCCTGTTTGCAGATGACATGATTGTATATCTAGAAAACCCCATTGTCTCAGCCCAAAATCTCCTTAAGCTGATAAGCAACTTCAGCAGTCTCAGGATACAAAATTAACGTAGAAAAATCACAAGCATTCTTATACACCAATAACAGACAAACAGAGAGCCAAATCATGAGTGAACTCCCATTCACAATTGCTTCAAAGAGAATAAAATACCTGGGAATCCAACTTACAAGGGATGTGAAGGACCTCTTCAAGGAGAACTACAAACCACTGCTCAATGAAATAAAAGAGGATACAAACAAATGGAAGAACATTCCATGCTCACAGGTAGGAAGAATCAATATCATAAAAATGGCCATACTGCCCAAGGTAATTTATAGATTCAATGCCATCCCCATCAAGCTACTAATGACTTTCTTCACAGAATTAGAAAAAACTACTTTAAAGAAGTTCATATGGAACCAAAAAAGAGCCCGCATGGCCAAGTCAATCCTAAGCCAAAAGAACAAAGCTGGAGGCATCACCCTACCTGACTTCAAACTATACTACAAGGCTACAGTAACCAAAACAAACAGCATGGTACTGGTACCAAAACAGAGATATAGATCAATGGAACAGAACAGAGCCCTCAGAAATAATGCCACATATCTACAACTATCTGATCTTTGACAAACCTCACAAAAACAAGCAATGGGGAAAGGATTCCCTATTTAATAAATGGTGCTGGGAAAACTGGCTAGCCATATGTAGAAAGCTGAAACTGGATCCCTTCCTTACACCTTATACAAAAATTAATTAATTCAGGATGGATTAAAGACTTACATGTTAGACCTAAAACCATAAAAACCCTAGAAGAAAACCTAGGCAATACCATTCAGAACATAGGCATGGGCAAGGACTTCATGTCTAAAACACCAAAAACAATGGCAACAAAAGCCAAAATTGACAAATGGGATCTAATTAAACTAAAGAGCTTCTGCACAGCAAAAGAAACTATCATCAGAGTGAACAGGCAACCTATAGAATGGGAGAAAATTTTTGCAACCTACTCATCTGACAAAGGGCTAATATCCAGAATCTACAATGAACTCAAACAATTTTACAAGAAAAAAACAACCCCATCAAAAAGTGGGCAAAGGATATGAACAGACACTTCTCAAAAAAAGATGTTTATGCAGCCAAAAAACACAAGAAAAAATGCTCATCATCATCACTGGCCATCAGAGAAATGCAAATCAAAACCACAATGAGATACCATCTCACACCAGTTAGAATGGCAATCATTCAAAAGTCAGGAAACAACAGGTGCTGGAGAGGATGTGGAGAAATAGGAACACTTTTACACTGTTGGTGGGACTGTAAACTAGTTCAACCATTGTGGACATCAGTGTGGCAATTCCTCAGGGATCTAGAACTAGAAATACCATTTGACCCAGCCATCCCATTACTGGGTATATACCCAAAGGATTATAAATCATGCTTCTATAAAGACACATGCACACATATGTTTATTGCAGCACTATTCACAGTAGCAAAGACTTTTAGAACCAATCCAAATGTCTGACAACGATAGACTGGATTAAGAAAATGTGGCAGATATACGCCATGGAATACTATGCAGCCATAAAAAATGATGAGTTCATGTCCTTTGTAGGGACATGGATGAAACTGGAAACCATCATTCTCAGCAAACTATTGCAAGGACAAAAAAACCAAACATCGCATGTTCTCACTCATAGGTGGGAATTGAACAGTGAGATCATATGGACACAGGAAGGGGAACATCACACTCCAGGGACTGTTGTGGGGTGGGGGGAGGGGGGAGGGATAGCATTAGGAGATATACCTAATGCTAAATGACGAGTTAATGGGTGCAGCACACCAACATGTCACATGTATACATATGTAACAAACCTGCACATTGTGCACATGTACCCTAAAACTTAAATAATAATAATAATAATTAAAAAAAAAAGAGTGGCCTATGTTAAATGAATTTGTTTAACTGCAAATAACTTCATCCCCAAGCTTCCCAGATCTAGCCAGCCTCAAGGGCTGAGCAAAACAATTTCCTTGGTTACACTGAATACTTGTGTTTGCCAAGCATCTTGGATACCCAAAGGACCCAAAATAGATCTTCTCAAGTGGATTCCAGTCTTATTTGCTCCCTTCTCTCTTCGGTTCAGAAGGATTCTAAATTAATACAAGTTCTCCAGAGGTCAGCATAAATTTAAAAACATCAGCATCTACTTTAACTATTGATAGCCTATTAAACCATGATATTTAAATTGTGCTAGCATATAAATTAGGCTGCTGAGAATTAAGAATCAAGGGGCAATGCTCTGTTGGAGTAATCCAAATACTGCATACTAAATTGTAAGGTAGATTAAAATAACAGATTCTGTAGATACTCTAGCCTAAAGGAAGAGGAGTATAACTCTCTAATACTTGAGTGAGGGCTGTGCATAGTGAATTTATTCCAAAGAGTACAGTATAGAAAAAAAATAACCCTACAATAGAGAAACCTAGAAACACTTGTCATTTGAGTAGTTAATGGTCAAATCATATTGATAATATATACTCTTCCTTTATGTAATGAAAATGGTGCTTTGTCTCTGTAATCCTCCTCCCTAAACCCACAACCTCAGTCTAATCATGAGAAAAACTTCAGGCAAATTTCAATAGAGAGAAATTCCACAAAATGCCTGACTAGGACTCCTCAAAACTGTCAAGGTCATCAAATCCAAGGAAAGTGTGAAAAAATGTCACAGCCAAGAGGAACCTAACAACTTGTGACAAGTAAATGTAACAAGGGTTCTGTGTGATATCCTAGAACAGAAAAATAACATTAGGTAAAACAAACAAACAAAAAATAGATAACCGATGGATGTTAGTTAATTATAATATATTAAGATTTGTTCATTAATTGTAATATGTACCATACTAATGTAAAATAATAATAATAGAGACAATGAGAATCTGATGTGGAGAAGTTGTATGAAATCTCTGTTTAATCTGCATAATTTCTCTGTAGATCTAAAACTGTTCTAAAAAATATGTCTGTCAATAATTCTAAAAAATAACAATAATAAACCCTTACATGGTCCCAGGTACTATTCTGAGTGTTATTATTTTGCATGATAATTTACTTAGTGATAGTGATATAATTATCATTCCCATTTTATAGATGGAAAAGCAGAAGCACAGAGAAAAGTAATCTGCTCAAAGTCATGCCAACAGGAAATGCTGGGGGTATGGTTAGACCTCAGGGAACCTGAATGCAGTGTCTAGCTCTTAACTACTAGGCTATGCTAACTTCCTAAAATCTATTTTCTTGTTTATCTTAGTCTAGGCACATCTTCATGGGCCTTTTTTGAAATTAACTTCTGTCTAAACCAAGCCTCAATTTACCTTCTGTAGTGAGAATTTATTTTTCCTTTCCTGAAATTAATTTCCAATTCCTCCAGCAACACTTACTACTACTCTGCCTCCCATCAACATCTTCACCTTTGGAATCTACATGTTTCCTAATAACAACCAATAAGGTTTGAATTGTGTTGACTCTACTCCCAGTTCCAGGATTGGTCCAAGACAGTCAACCTAGAGCATTCCTCTGGCTGCAATGATTAGCTACAGGATGGCCACACAGCGTGGCCAATGAGAAGATACAGAAACTTCTCCAGGATTTCCAAGACAGTGAAGCTTTTTTCCCCCTGGATTTGGTGAAGTAAGTGCCTGAGGCTTGTTGCTGCACCTGTATTACTACCTTGAAAGGTGCCATGCTAAGGAACAGTTGATATTTGGAAGAGGACAGAGAAAGGTAATCCAGAGAAATGAACTGGATAACAATATTTCAGCCTGCCTTGCCCTTACACATTCAGGTTATAGGTATGAATTTATTACCTTTTTTTATTTGAAAAATTTGAGGTTTCTGACAGATAAACATAAGGAGTTCCAGCTGCTGCACTGTGCTCCTCTGGACCTCGGCCCCAGGAAAGTCTGAATTTTACCTGAGCAGTCAACAACCAATCTCTGTAGGTGAGATGAATTTCCTAAGCCCTGTCTCACCCATGCTCACCCTCCTCCTCTGCCATTCTTCCCCCATCAGGGCTAGGTTGCTCATGATTCAGAGCTCCAAAGACCACAGCTGGTTTTAATTCAAACTGATTACTCTTAAATGGGACTGGCATTCCCTTGACCTAGAGTTTTTGTTTTTTACCTTTTTTCCTTTTCTTGTCCCCAAATATTAACAATTCCTTTATTCATGAGCCTCCTTTTCTCTCCACCATTGCCTTCCTTGCCTTCAACTAAATTTTTAATCTCAAAAAGGGAATGGGGAATTTGTCCCCCATATAATTTCTTTCTATTGCTATATTTACAGTCCCACTAAATGTTTCCAACAGCTGTCTAGATCCTCAAGCCAGAAACTGGACATTTTTATTGTTGTTGCTAATTTTTTTATTGATATATAGTGGAGTAGAGAGTAGAATGGTGATTACCAGGGGCTAGGAAGGAGAGTGGGGAGGAGAGCAAATTTGTTCCTTCTCATGCTGCTATGAAGAAATACGCAGGATTGGGTAATTTATAAAGAAAAGAGGTTTAATTGACTCACAGTTCTGCATTGCTGGGGAGGCCTCAGGAAACGTACAATCATAGCAGAAGGGGAAGCAAACATATCCTTCTTCACATTGCAGCAGGAAAAAGAAGTGCAGAGCAAAGAGGGGGAAAGCCCCTTATAAAACCATCGGATGTCATGAGAACTCACTCACTGTAATGAAAACAGCATGGAGGAAACCACTCCCGTGATCCACTCATCTCCCATGATGTCCCTCCCCCAACACATGGGGATTACAATTCTGATTCACACCTCAAGATGAGATATGGGTGGGGACACAGAGTCAGATCATATCAAAGGGGATGAAGAGAGTTTGGTTAATGGGTATAAAAACACATTAGATAGAAGGAATAAGGGCATCAGTTTTTATTCTTTCCTCTTTCATACCCTTGCATCTAGTGCACCATACCCTCTGCCTTACATTTCTAAAATGGCTCACAAATCCATTAGTTTTTGTCTATCAACAAATGCTTATCTACTATTATCAACTATTACCTTGAAGACTTACAGCAATAACCTCTTAATTTAATATTCCATCCCTAAACATTGAGAATAATAAATTCACTGATGCTTGGAGCTGGGAGAGACCTCAAAGATAATCTGGTCCAATCCTTTGCTAAAGTCTTGGGTACACTTGGCAACATACCACAATATCACCTCAACTGCTCAAGGCCCTCCACTCCATACATCCCCTGACCTGGCCTCAGCCTCATCCCTCTGTGTACTCCTATGCATGTGAACTGCCACTTCTTACATCTTACCACAGAGAACTGCACATTCAGGCTTCTGGGCCTTTGCTCCTGCTTTTCTCTCTGGAAAATCGATCCCATCCCTTAAATCATCTGACAATAAGTATTCACTTTTCAAAATTCAGTTCAAGGTCACTTTCTTGTAACATTTTTCCTGATGATCTTTTTCATTCTTGCCATAGTACTGGTTTCTTCCAACTTACATGCCCCTGCTGTGGCCTCTACGGACTGCTATTACAGTGCCCAGAACTTTTTATCACACCTGATCATTTATGCATCTGTCTCCTCATCTAAACTGAGAGTTTTGCATGCTGAAGGTGTTCTTTTTTGTATTTGTGCCCCTATACCAATCATAATATCTGTTATGTAACAGGACCTCCAAGCATGTTGAATGAATGGTTAAGTTAATGACTGAACAATTAGGTCTTCATCCATAATAAGCTAGACATGGTCAGGGTAATGTCCCCTTGCCCTTTTTGCAGCCCTTGAGTGACTGAAGAAAGCCATGAGGTCTCCTTGGTTCACAATGATTTATTTCTATCCGCTCATCATAACATAGGGTCTTCAAGGACAGGGTCCATATGTAAATGGTCCTCAAAGTGTGGTTCAGCATGGGTATCTCTTGAGAACTTGTAAGAAATGCAAATTATCAGTCCACACTGAAACCTACCAAATTAGAAACTCTTGCGATGAGGTTCAGAAGTCTGTGCTTTAGGATCAAGTGATTCTGATGTGCTCTGATGCACATTCAAGTTTGAGAACTACCACCATGTACCACTCCTTGCTGCATTGTCAGCACAAGGAACTATAAAGTAGAAATGATTGTTAATCTAGTTGAAGCCATCTAGTTACCCATTGTTCATTCCTAATTCAACTCTTCAAGAACTGTCCTAAACCATTTCGGCATTCTTCAGGTTTTAATTCTTCTCTGTACTCCCACTCCCTCAGCAGAAGGCCTGACCATTTACCATCCTGAGAAAACAGAGGTTATCCTAATGACTTCCCTCCATCTCTCATCTTTTCTTCCAAGTATGTCTCAGTTTCAGCATTCAGGTAGTCTAAACCCCTTAGTATTGCTGACTGGACTTTCATGACATACAATGTCTCCATCCTCACCTCCTACCACTTATCTAATTACAAACTATTCCCCAGCCAAACCCGAAGACAGGGAGTCTTCTTGTATAAAAACCCTGAGCATTGTCTCATGAAAAAAAAAAGTACTACTCATCCATAGCTCCACCTCCATGTACACACATACAGGGTTTCTTGGCTCATAGTTGGGCCTCAAAATACGTGTGTTAAATCAAGAGCTAGGAAAGGTGCAAGTTAGGGCTCTTAATTGCAGGGAAAACAAACTAGTTCCACCAAGGTTAAGCCAAGAAGAAAATTTTTTTGGAAAATATGTATTTTAGCTTACAGACTTGAAGGAAAAGCTAGACCAGCAGGCCTTGGAAAAGACAGCTAACCAGATCCCTCTGCAGGCATTGGAAGCAGGGCAGTGTCTGAGGGTCAGTAATGTTAGTCAGCCAACTCCAACCATTCTCCATTTTTTCATCACTGCTCCACATTTAAAGTCATGCATGGAGGATGGGCTAAACTGGCTGAATTTGCATCACATATAACATCCAAGTCACAAGAGGTGTCTTAATTGGGTAATAAGTTGAGAAGAATTACCTTAATTCTCCAATAGCTGATCCAGAATCAAAAACTTAAGTGCTTGTAGTTTATTTGGAGGGTGATGCCAGGAACTAAATGGAAGTGAGAAAACAGGGATAGTGAGACAGGGAAAGAAGAAAAGACGTTATCATAAACTATGTAGAAAACCTCTGATTCCCCACTCAGAATTGCTCTGGTTGGCAAACAAATGAGCTCCTATTGTGGAAAACCTACAGGGTTCAAAGGGATATGGGGCAGGGATTAATAGAATCTGCTATAAGAAGTTAATGCACCTCTTTTAAGAATTCCATTAAGACTGTGTGAACTAACCAGGCATAGTTCTCTAAAAGAAAATCAAGACACTGTTTACCAGGAGAAGGGAGAGTAGATCCTGGGCAGATAAAGTAACCCATGGATAAGAGAGATTTAGAAAAAACATGCTAGGGGAGGTTCATAGGGTAGAAAGATCTTATCCAGTTAGAGAAAAATCATTAAAAAAATTCATTGACAAGTTGGATTTTGTTCACCAAATGCACTCTCCTGTCTCAACATAGCAAAGACTGTCTTCATGGTCTCTCCTCTTCAAGCATTCAGTGCATGTATGAGCTACACTAGATTCTCATGATCACAGCGTAATTCAAATAAAATGTATGTGGATGTGTGGATGTAGCAAATCATTAGTGCTGGGTGTTTGCTTAGATCCTGTTGATGCTATTTTCAGATGAATAATTGCTAATTTAATTCTTGCTGGGAGAACAACATTACACTCAAATTCCTGTGTTGGGGGAAAAAAAGAAAACAAGGCACTAATGACTAGATAGACTCAGGTCTCTATGGCAACATATTGCTCTTAAGGCTCAAGTGGAATATTAAAATAGTGGTTCATTAGGTGGCACAGGTTTATTTTCTATTATAGTATATATGCAATATATAGTGCATCAGTAACATAGTACTTGATTTACGGTCTCTAAT
This sequence comes from Nomascus leucogenys, assembly GCF_006542625.1. Lineage (NCBI taxonomy): Eukaryota > Metazoa > Chordata > Mammalia > Primates > Hylobatidae > Nomascus > Nomascus leucogenys. The sequence continues at coordinate 83,354,720 of NC_044396.1, forward strand.
ATAACCTCTATAGCAGTGACAATTTTTTTTCACCACTTCACCACATAAAGAATTATTTCAAGGCTGTAGCTATATTATTATTAATCTATTCATATCTTTTTGCCTCTATGTAGCTGAATCTATCTATCTATCTATCTATCTATCTATCTATCTATCTATCTATCTATCTATATCATGGCCATGGATATCTGCCCTGCATCTAGTGAATGTAAAAATTCCATAGAAGAGAGGAGCAACTCTCTGTGTGAGTATATGAATGTCTGTCCGTGAATATTCAATGGGCCTGATATTCAAAACTCTCTGGGATCATGCATCTCACTGCTTCATTCTTCTGCATCCAAATAGGATCATTCAAATCTCTTCAAGAATGCTGTTTGTTTTTTATTCTGAAAGCCATTAATCTAGCTATATCCTCTTCCTGGAAGATTCTTCCATCCATCACTCCTTTGCTTGTTGAGAGTCTACCCATTCTTCAAGGGCCAGTTGAAATACTCCATTCTCTGTCCTTTCAGACCTTCCTTAAAGGCTTGATCAGAAATAACTGACCCTTTTTCTGCAGTATAAAGGTCTTCATTTGTATTTCGCTGATGGCCCTATTAGATTGATCTACTGGCTCCAATGTGGATTAATATTAGAGACACTTCTCAAACACTTGATCTTTTTGTTTGAATCTTTCTCCTCACCTATAATAAATAGCATTGAAATCAGACAGCTGATTCTACTTCCTTCTCAACTTACTACCTGTGTGTTCTTGAGAAAGACAGATGACTTCCCTAAGCCTCAATTTTATCATCTATAAAAATGGTTTAAACAATAGATCCTATATGATATTGTTGTTGTAAAGATTAAATGAAATGCAAATCGATGTTGATGATGATGATGATAGTAATGACAGTGGACAGAATGAAAATTACTGGTTTAGATGTGCTTGAGTATTGAAAGAAAATTTAAATTTTATAAATAGTGAGTGCAAGGGGACCCACATAGCTCAAAAAAGCAGTAAATGGTACGTTAATGCCCCGAAAAGAATGAATGCATCACCAAAAATTCACTGAGCATTTATTAATCATTTCTATGTGCTAGCCTCTGGGGAAAATTAAATACAGAGAATACTTAATATCCTGCAAAATTAGTTCTGTTTTCTAGCTTGGAACATAAGCATGACTAGTATCCTGCTGGCATCTTTAGAATTTTCTTCCTATGATTTTCCTAGATTTTACAGTTCTCTCATATCGCTATCTTTTATATTTTTCCACTCACAATTTCCTTTCATTGGAATGTTTTTCTTTGTTTTCTTCACCATTCTATCCCCTAATGTTTCCTCAAGATTTTGCTCAGTAAGTGTGACTTACCTCCTCTAGCAAAGTTTTTCTCTGATCCACCATCCTCTAAGGTTTGGTCAAAATAACCACAAACAAGCAAAAAACCAAGTCTCCCTTTTTGCTCCTATAGTTGCTTGTGCTGGTCTGTCACTACACTTTTGTCTCTGGATTTTAATTAATATAATGTACTTGATTTTCCATGCAAAAAAAATTAGAATTATTTATCTCTACAACCTTAGCACTTAATACAGTGCCTGTCACTTAATATGAACTCAGTAAAAAATAAGTACATAAATGCATGTAATATTTATTAGTGTTATTTGACACAAATGGTATACTAGATTATGCTTGGTAAATAATCACTCTCACCCCCTTCACCTTCATGGGAGAAATGTATTTCTTTGCCCCAGCAACAGTAGCCCTGGTCATGATGTAATTCAGATGTTAGTGGACGTGACACAAGCAAAGGCTAGAAATGTGCTTGTGTGCTTGGCTCTTTTTTTATTCTATTTATTTATTTTTTTTGAGATGGAGTCTCGCTCTGTCACCCAGGCTGGAGTGCAGTGGCGCAATCTTGGCTCACTGAAAGCTCCGCCTCCTCTTGGGTTCATGCCATTCTCCTGCCTCAGCCTCCTGAGTAGCTGGGACTACAGGTGCTCGCCACCATGCCTGGCTAATTTTTTGTATTTTTAGTAGAGATAGGGTTTCACCGTGTTAGCCAGGGTGGTCTCAATCTCCTGACCTCATGATCTACCTGCTTTGGCCTCCCAAAGTGCTGGGATTACAGGCGTGAGCCACCGCGCCCAGCCACGCTCAGCTCTTTTTGTGCATTCTTTCCTTCTACCATGAGAAGAATGTGGGTTAGGCAGCTATCAGTTCTAAGGAGAAAGAGAGACATGAAGAGCTCTATATCTACTCAGAGGTGGGATTGTCACACTTGTTAGGATTGCTATTATCAAAACAAACAAGCAAACAAACAAAAACAAAAGATGACAACTATTGTTGAGGATTCAGAGAAATTGGAACGCTTATACACCATTGATGGGAATGTAAAATGGTGCAGCCATTATGGAAAAGAGTGGGGAAGTTCCATACACACACACACACACACAAAACAAAACAAAAACAAACAAAAAACCCCAGAAATACCATATAATCGACCAATATCACTTTTGAGTATTTATTCAAAAGAATTAAAATCAGGATCTTGGAGAGACATTTGCACTCTCATGCTCATTGCAGTACCATTATATGCATAAAATGGAATGTTTTTCAACCTTAAAAAGAAGGAAACCTTGTCATATTTGATAACATGGGTGCACCTTGAGGACATTATCCTAGGTAAAAGAATCCACAGAGGGGAATATGTGGCATGATATCACTTATATGAGTTATTTAAAATAGTCAAATTCAGAGGAGAGAATCAGGGAGTGAAATGTTTCCTGGGGCTGGGAGGAGGGGTAGATGGGGAGCTGATATTCCATGGATATAACAGTTTAGTTAAACATGATAATTAAGTTCTAGAGACTTGCTGTACAACATTGTGCCTATAGTCAACAATACTGTACTGTACACCTAAAACAATCTTAAAAGGATAGATCTCAGGTGATGTGTTCATATCACAATAAAAAAGAATGAATCAGAAATTTTTCTTTTAAAAACCCATAAAGGTTTTGAGAAACCTGCATTTATCCTGACTAAAAGAAAAGAGACTGAGACAGAGACTGAGAGAGACTGACACTGTTGATATGAAAATAGCTCTGGTATCGTAACTTTCTACAAGGAAGAAGCAGGCTAAGAAATATGCTCACATACCAAAAGGATATATTCTTCAATTCTATCTTCAGAAGTGACCAAGGAGGAGGATTTCTCACAGAGTAGAACCATGAACCATGGAGAACAGTGGGCTGAGGAGTCACTTCCAGAAATCACAAGGAGATCTAATCAAAGAACCAGGCACTGTTTGCCCAGTGAGATTTCAGCATTGCCCAGAACTGTTTACAGCTATGTACCTCCCATTCTCCTTGTGTTTGTTGTGGTTATCCTGTCCATGTCCCAATACTATGTGGCAAATGTAAGGAGGGCAAACACCTTGTCCTTTTATTCATTAGTCACTCTACCAAGAGATGTGCAAAATGGGCTTAATATATGATTCTGGATTTGAGTATGCCCTGATTCAAAGAGGTTAGGAAAACATCTTAGGGTTGTATCAGTGTATTTTGTAGGTATAGATAATGTGAATATTTATCATTTTAGTGGATACCGTGCTGCCCTATCCCCTTAGGCAGGACCACAGTACTCATTTTCTTCCGTAAGGACTGTTGCCTCCTGATGGCTCACAGCTGAGGCTCTTCCAAAAAATTACCATCAGCGTAGGGAAGCTGCCTCACCAAGTACACATCCCTTCCCCACTTAAGATAGCCCCATTCCTTCAACTAGAAACAAATCTAAGGAGTCATTTTAGGCCAGACACGATGGCTCGTGCCTGTAATCCCAGCACTTTGGGAGGCCGAGGCGGGCAGAATACAACGTCAGGAGATCGAGACCATTCTGGCTAACACAGTGAAACCTCGTCTCTGCTAAAAATACAAAAAATTAGCCAGGCATGGTGGCGGGCACCTGTAGCCCAAGCTACTCAGGAGGCTGAGGCAGGAGAATGGCGTGAACCCAAGAGGTGGAGCTTGCAGTGAGCAGAGATCGCGCCACTGCACTCCAGCCTGGCTGACAGAGCGAGACCCGTCTCAAAAAAAAAAAAAAAGATCATTTTAGACCCAGACTTCCCTACTGGATGAGCTGAAGTCTCATTTGAATTTCATCACCATTCATCATCTTTTTCTAACCCTACTTCCTTCATTCTCATACATGTCATAACTGAGAGAACTGCTAATAAATTTCCTCTAAGAATAATGTCTGGAGCCAAGATGGCCGAACAGGAACAGCTCCAGTCTACAGCTCCCAGTGTGAGCGACACAGAAGATGGGTTATTTCTGCATTTCCATCTGAGGTACCGGGTTCATCTCACTAGGGAGTGCCAGACAGTGGGCGCAGGACAGTAGATGCAGCTCACCGTGCATGAGCCGAAGCAGGGTGAGGCATTGCCTCACTTGGGAAGCACAAGGGGTCAAGGAGTTCCCTTTTCTAGTCAAAGAAAGGGGTGACAGACGGCACCTGGAAAATCGGGTCACTCCCACCCTAATACTGCGCTTTTCCGATGGGCTTAAAAATCGGCACACCAGGAGATTATATCCCGCACCTGGCTCAGAGGGTACTACGCCCATGGAGTCTCGCTGATTGCTAGCATAGCAGTCTGAGATCAAACTGCAAGGCAGCAGCAATGCTGGGGGAGGGGTGCCCGTCATTGCCCAGGCTTACTTAGGTAAACAAAGCAGCTGGGAAGCTCGAACTGGGTGGAGCCCACTACAGCTCAAGGAGGCCTGCCTGCCTCTGTAGGCTCCACCTCTGGGGGCAGGGCACAGGCAAACAAAAAGACAGCAGTAACCTCTGCAGACTTAAATGTCCCTGTCTGACAGCTTTGAAGAGAGTAGTGGTTCTCCCAGCACGCAGCTGGAGATCTGAGAATGGGCAGACTGCCTCCTCAAGTGGGTCCCTGACCCCCGAGCAGCCTAACTGGGAGGCATCCCGCAGTAGGGGCAGACTGACAACTCACACGGCCGGGTACTCCTCTGAGACAAAACTTCCAGAGGAACGATCAAGCAGCAGCATTCGCGGTTCACGAAAATCCACTGTTCTGCAGCCACCGCTGCTGATACCCAGGCAAACAGGGTCTGGAGTGGACCTCTAGCAAACTCCAACAGACCTGCAGCTGAGGGTCCTGTCTGTTAGAAGGAAAACTAACAAACAGAAAGGACATCCACACCAAAAACCCATTTGTACATCACCATCATTAAAGACCAAAAGTAGATCAAACCACAAAGATGGAGAAAAAACAGAGCAGAAAAACTGGAAACTCTAAAAAGCAGAGCATCTCTCCTCCTCCAAAGGAATGCAGTTACTCACCAGCAACAGAACAAAGCTGGATGGAGAATGACTTTCACAAGTTGAGAGAAGAAGGCTTTGGATGATCAAACTACTCTGAGCTACAGGAGGAAATTCAAACCAATGGCAAAGAAGTTAAAAACTTTGAAAAAAATTAGACAAATGTATAACTAGAATAACCAATACAGAGAAGTGCTTAAAGGAGCTGATGGAGCTGAAAGCCAAGGCTTGAGAACAACATGAAGAATGCAGATGCTTCAGGAGCTGATGCAATCAACTGGAGGAAAGGGTATCAGTGATGGAACAAGAAATGAATGAAATGAACTGAGAAGAGAAGTTTAGAGAAAAAAGAATAAAAAGAAACGAACAAAGCCTCCAAGAAATATGGGACTATGTGAAAAGACCAAATCTACGTCTGATTGGTGTACCTGAAAGTGACGGGGAGAATGGAACCAAGTTGGAAAACACTCTGCAAGATATTATCCAGGAGAACTTCCCCAATCTAGCAAGGCAGGCCAACATTCAGATTCAGGAAATACAGAGAACGCCACAAAGACACTCCACGAGAAGAGCAACTCCAAGACACATAATTGTCAGATTCACCAAAGTTAAAATGAGGGAAAAAATGTTAAGAGCAGCCAGAGAGAAAGGTCGGGTTACCCACAAAGGGAAGCCCATCAGACTAACAGCTGATCTCTCGGCAGAAACTCTACAAGCCAGAAGAGAGTGGGGGCCAATATTCAACATTCTTAAAGAAAAGAATTTTCAACCCAGAATTTCATATCCAGCCAAACTAAGCTTCATAAGTGAAGGAGAAATAAAATACTTTACAGACAAGCAAATGCTGAGAGACTTTGTCACCACCAGGCCTTCCCTAAAAGAGCTCCTGAAGGAAGCACTAAACATGCAAAGGAACAACCGGTACTAGCCACTGCAAAATCATGCCAAATTGTAAAGACCAACGAGGCTAGGAAGAAACTGCATCAACTAATGAGCAAAATAACTACCTAACATCATAATGACAGGATCAAATTCACACATAACAATATTAACTTTATTTTTATTTTTTATTTTTTTATTATTATACTTTAGGTTTTAGGGTACATGTGCACAATGTGCAGGTTTGTTACATATGTATCCATGTGCCATGTTGTTTTGCTGCACCCATTAACAAACAATCCCATCAAAAAGTGGGCGAAGGACATGAACAGACACTTCTCAAAAGAAGACATTTATGCAGCCAAAAAACATATGAAAAAATGCTCATCATCACTGGCCATCAGAGAAATGCAAATCAAAACCACAGTGAGATACCATCTCACACCAGTTAGGAAGGCCATCATTAAAAAGTCAGGAAACAACAGGTGCTGGAGAGGATGTGGAGAAATAGGAACACTTTTACACTGTTGGTGGGACTGTAAACTAGTTCAACCATTGTGGAAGTCAGTGTGGTGATTCCTCAGGGATCTAGAACTAGAAATATTAACTTTAAATGTAAATGGACTAAATGCTCGAATTAAAAGACACAGATGGGCAAATTGGATAAAGATTGAAGACTCATCAGTGTGCTGTATTCAGGAAACCCATCTCATGTGCAGAGACACATATAGGCTCAAAATAAAAGCATGGAGGAAGATCTACCAAGCAAATGGAAAACAAAAAAAGGCAGGGGTTGCAATCCTAGTCTCTGATAAAACAGACTTTAAACTAACAAAGTTCAAAAGAGACAAAGAAGGCCATTATATATGGTAAAGGGATCAATTCAACAAGAAGAAATAACCATCCTAAATATATATGCACCCAATACAAGAGCACCCAGATTCATAAAGTAAGTCCTGAGTGACCTACAAAGAGACTTAGACTCCCACACAATAATAATGGGAAACTTTAACACCCCAAGGTCAACATTAGACAGATCAACGAGACAGAAAGTTAACAAGGATACCCAGGAATTGAACTCAGCTCTGCACCAAGCGGACCTAATAGACATCTACAGAACTCTCCACCACAAATCAACAGAACATACATTTTTTTCAGCATCACACCACACCTATTCCAAAATTGACCACAGAGTTGGAAGTAAAGCTCTCCTCAGCAAATGTAAAAGAATAGAAAGTATAACAAACTGTCTCTCAGACCACAGTGCAATCAAACTAGAATTCAGGATTAAGAAACTCACTCAAAACAGCTCAACTACATGGAAACTGAACAACCTGCTCATGAATGACTACTGGGTACATAACGAAATGAAGGCAGAAACAAAGATGTTCTTTGAAACCCACGAGGACAAAGACACAACATACCAGAATGTCTGGGACACAAAGCAGTGTGTAGAAGGAAATTTATAGCACTAAATGCCCACAAGAGAAATCAGGAAAGATCCAAAATTGACACCATAACATCACAATTAGAGGAACTAGAAAAGCAAGAGCAAACACCTTCACAAACTAGCAGAAGGCAAGAAATAGCTACAATCAGAGCAGAACTGAAGGAAATAGAGACACAAAAAACCCTTCAAAAAATTAATGAATCCAGGAGCTGGTTTTTTGAAAAGATCAACAAAATTGATAGACCACTAGCAAGACTAATAAAGAAGAAAAGAGAGAAGAATCAAATAGATGCAATAAAAAATGATAAAGGGGATATCACCACCTATCCCACAGAAATAAAAACTACCATCAGAGAATACTACAAACACCTCTATGCAAATAAACTAGAAAATCTAGAAGAATTGGATAAATTCCTCGACACATACACCCTCCCAAGACTAAACCAGGAAGAAGTTGAATCTCTGAATAGACCAATAACAGGCTCTGAAATTGTGGCAATAATCAATAGCTTACAAACAAAAAAGAGTCCAGGACCAGATGGATTCACAGCGGAATTCTACCAGAGGTACAAGGAGGAACTGGTACCATTCCTTCTGAAACTATTCCAATCAGCAGAAAAAGAGGGAATCCTCCCTAACTCATTTTATGAGGCCAGCATCATCCTGATACCAAGACGGGCAGAGACACAACCAAAAAAGAGAATTTTAGACCAATATCCTTGATGAACATTGATGCAAAAATCCTCAATAAAATACTGGCAAACCAAATCCAGCAGCACATCAAAAAGCTTATCCACCATGATCAAGTGGGCTTCATCCCTGGGATGCAAGGCTGGTTCAACATATGAAAATCAATAAATGTAATCCAGCATATAAACAGAACCGAAGACAAAAACCACATGATTATCTTGATAGATGCAGAAAAGGCCTTTCACAAAATTCAACAACCCTTCATGCTAAAAACTCTCAATAAATTAGGTATTGATGGGACCTATCTCAAAATAATAGGAGCTATCTATGACAAACCCACAGCCAATATCATACTGAATGGACAAAAACTGGAAGCATTCCCTTTGAAAACTGGCACAAGACAGGGATGCCCTCTCTCACCACTCCTATTCAACATAGTGTTGGAAGTTCTGGCCAGGGCAATTAGGCAGGAGAAGGAAATAAAGGGTATTCAGTTAGGAAAAGAGGGAGTCAAATTGTCCCTGTTTGCAGATGACATGATTGTATATCTAGAAAACCCCATTGTCTCAGCCCAAAACCTCCTGAAGCTGAGAAGCAACTTCAGCAAAGTCTCAGGATACAAAATCAATGTACAAAAATCACAAGCATTCTTATACACCAATAACAAACAGAGAGCCAAACCATGAGTGAACTCCCATTCACAATTGCTTCAAAGAGAATAAAATACCTAGGAATCCAACTTACAAGGGACATGAAGGACCTCTTCAAGGAGAACTACAAACCACTGCTCAATGAAATAAAAGAGGATACAAACAAATGGAAGAGCATTCCATGCTCATGGGTTGGAAGGATCAATATCATGAAAATGGCCATACTGCCCAAGGTAATTTATAGATTCAAAGTCATCCCCATCAAGCTACCAATGACTTTCTTCACAGAACTGGAAAAAACTACTTTAAAGTTCATATGGAACCAAAAAAGAGCCCTCATCACCAAATCAATCCTAAGCCAAAAAAAACAAAGCTGGAGGCATCACGCTACCTGACTTCAAACTATACTACAAGGGTACAGTAACCAAAACAGCATGGTACTGGTACCAAAACAGAGATATAGATCAATGGAACAGAACAGAGCCCTCAGAAATAACACTGCGTATCTACAACTATCTGATCTTTGACAAATCTGAAAAAAACTAGCAATGGGGAAAGGATTCCCTATTTAATAAATGGTGCTGGGAAAACTGGCTAGCCATATGTAGAAAGCTGAAACTGGATCCCTTCCTTACACCTTATACAAAAATTAATTCAAGATGGATTAAGGACTTACATGTTAGACCTAAAACCATAACAACCCTAGAAGAAAACCTAGGCAATACCATTCAGGACATAGGCGTGGACAAGGACTTCATGTTTAAAACACCAAAAGCAATGGCAACAAAAGCCAAAATTGACAAATGGGATCTAACTAAACTAAAGAGCTTCTGCACAGCAAAAGAAACTACCATCAGAGTGAACAGGCAACCTAAAAATTGGGAGAAAATTTTTGCACTCTACTCATCTGACAAAGGGCTAATATCCAGAATCTACAATGAACTCAAATTTACAAGAAAAAAACAAACAACCCCATCGAAAAGTGGGCGAAGGACATGAACAGACACTTCTCAAAAGAAGACATTTATGCAGCCAAAAAACACATTGAAAAAATGCTCATCATCACTGGCCATCAGAGAAATGCAAATCAAAACCACAATGAGATACCATCTCATTTAGTTAGAATGGCCATCATTAAAAAGTCAGGAAACAACAGGTGCTGGAGAGGATGTGGAGAAATAGGAACACTTTTACACTGTTGGTGGGACTGTAAACTAGTTCAACCATTGTGAAAGTCAGTGTGGCGATTCCTCAGGGATCTAGAACTAGAAATACCATTTGACCCAGCCATCCCATTACTGGGTATATACCCAAAGGACTATAAATCATGCTGCTATAAAGACACATGCACACATATGTTTACTGCAGCACTATTCACAATAGCAAAGACTTGGAACCAACCCAAATGTTCAACAATGATAGAGCGGATTAAGAAAATGTGGCACATATACATCATGGAATACTATGCAGCCATAAAAAATGATGAGTTCATGTCCTTTGTAGGGACATGGATGAAACTGGAAATCCTCATTCTCAGTAAACTATCACAAGGACAGAAAACTAAACACCGCATGTTCTCACTCATAGGTGGGAATTGAACAATGACAACACATGGACACAAGAAGGGGAACATCACACTCCGGGGACTGTTGTGGGGTGGGGGTAGGGGGTAGGGATAGTATTAGGAGATATACCTAATGCTAAATGACCAGTTAATGGGTGCAGCACACCAACATGGCACATGGATACATATATAACAAACCTGCACATTGTGCACATGTACCCTAAAACTTAAAGTATAATAATAAAAAAAAGAATAATGTCTATATTATGATGAGTTGCCGGAAAACACAATCAAAGAAAGTTGGATCCAAGCGTGGTCTAAGAAAGCAGAATGTAGAATGAGATTTTAGATCTGTATCAGTCATCTACTGACTGACAATGAAGATCCAGTCACTAGTGGCAGGGGGAGTGTGGATAACCCTTGGCATACTGGAGCAGTACAACTTGAAATATTTTTACAGCTGATATACTGGAATAGAATAACTGTAGGAAGGAATGTTCTGGCGAGTGAATATATCTCAGGCACTTGAGAAGTTCCATGGAAAGTGGAACACCTTGAATGGAAAGAGAAGTGGGTTGAACACACATCTTCATGGGCATTTGTGAATTGTTCAACTTGCTCATTAACTTGATCATTAAGCAAAAATCTTAGTATCACATTTTTATGCAACATAGAGAGTATTCATCAGGCAGGAGGTATTAAATAACCAAGAACAGAGGTAATGTGGCCAGCTAGATCAGCTAACACGGTGGACACCTGAGTGGAATAGCCATGGTGGCAGGCACAGAAGCCATTCATGGGAAGCTGAGCATAGCTACCTTTAACTGTGGCTCATTTAGCTGCTACTGCCAAACAATATTCAACCTGCCAGCAACAAATACAAATGAGGAGACTCCAGACAGCACCTTCTCTCAAGATGACCAATTAAATACTTGATGGAACGTTGATTACAATGGGAAAGGGAGGTGAGTAATTGTTTTTGTGTTTGTTTGTTTGTTTCTTTGTTTTTGAAACAGAGCATCCCATTATTGCTCAGGCTGGAGTGCAGTGGCATGATCTCAGCTTACTGCAGCCTCAACCTCTTGGGCTTAGGTGATCCTTCCACCTCAGACTCCCAAGTAGCAGGGACTACAGGCATGTGCCACCGTGCTAGGATAATTTTTGTACTTTTTGTGGAGATGGTGTTTCACCATATTACCCAAGCTGGGTGAATGATTTTGACTTGAATTTACACATATTCTGAGTATGAGTTCGTATTTTCTCCCTTAAGGGCCTCAGTCAGCAAAATTTTCCAAGAACTTACAGGTGGTTTGGTTCACTAGCATGTGAAGCTGCATAACATCACATTGGATCAAGGGTCCCCACCTTTAGCTCACAGGTGAACATAGGTACATGCTTCACTGGCTGTATCACATACTATACATCACCCCAAATCTATCAGCCTTATAAAGAGATGGCATAGCTAGGATGCTATCCTGGAGATACTACTCTGTGATGATGAAATACCACCCTCCAGGAAGGAGTGTAAACTTGAATCAACGACCATTATATGGTACTTCATCCCCAAAAGTTAAAATATACATATTCACAAACCAAGAGGTGAAATACAAGTGGCTCAGCACTTTGGGCCACATTAGACACTCTGGAAATGAGTATTTCCAGTCCTAGTCACTCTAAGCTCTGTTAACACTAGAGATCATGATTCTCACTGGTGAATGCTTCTATCTGGAAGTATGTTAAGAGCTGCCATGACACTTTATGCAGTGGTTGTGGCTTGATAAGTACAAGCCCCTATGACAAGAGACCGTCAGGTAAAGAGTCATCATCCTGGAAGAAGTAATTGACTCGAGTCACCAGAAGGAGGTAGTTACGTTGCTAGACAATGGGGTAGGGACACATACATTTGTCATCTAATTGATTCACCGGTCCATCACATACCCAACTTTGATTGTAAATGGAGACTCACAGCAGCCATGACTTGAGAAAGATAAAATGACCATGAGCTCAGATTCCTCAGGAATGAGTGTCTGGTTGACTACAGCAGGTAAGTCACCTCAAATAGCAGAAGTGCTAGCAGATAATGTGGGAAGTCTAGAATTGGTAGTAAAGAGATAAAAAAAAAAAGTTGTTGCTGCACTAGACAAACTATTAACTTTTTTTCTGTAAAATTTCTCAAGAATAAAGATAACCTATTATTCTCAATAATCTGTTCCCAAATAAGCAAACTTACTGGAAGCAAATGGATGTGATTGATTCAAGGGATGCTGTTCTCCACTGCTCCAATTTCTTGAAAGAGAACATTCCTAGCTTATAATTCACAGCTAAGTCCCTCCACAGGACTCTTCCTCAGCCTAGGGAAGCTGCCCCACGTAAGTATGCATTGCCTTTTCCAGGGACATCTCTAATACAAATGGCTAGTCAATTCAGTGGCACAAAAGTCTAGCCTCTATGCCTCATCTGGGGCAATTCAAACTTAAGATATCCCTATACTATGAGCTGAGGACTCTTTTGTAACAGTTGATTTTCTCTTACATTCCAATCCTGCTTCTGACTTCTCTCACAGGTTTTGTTCCTGAGAGCACTCCCAACAAACTATTCACATCCATATCAATGTATGTATCAGACTTTTTCACAAGAAGAGGGCAATTGTTAGAGATTTGTTATATCATCATTAGATGTTAGAGAATTGTTATATCATCATTTAGTAAATAATTACCCCTTCCTTATTACTTTCTTAGAAGGAGTATATGTTCTTACCCTATTGATGTAGGACTTGGTCAAGTGATTTACTTTGGCCAATGAATCTTTGTGGACGTGATATAAGCAAATGATTGAAATGTGTTTATATCTTTGCTCTGGGATGTTAATCTATGGGAAATCAGAAACACATGGGATAGATCAAGACCTAATATGAGCTTGGAACCAAGCCCAGTTAAGTCTAGCTTAACTCAGCCAAACACCAGATGAAACTACAGGTGCAAGAGCAAGAAAATAATTATTATACTACACCGACTGTTGTGTTGCCTTGTTAAACAACATTATTTTATATACAGCTAACCAATACACTCATTGTTTCCAATTTTCCCTCATTTTGGACACAGTAGGATAGTGCTCCTGACCCTATCATGTTGAGTGAAACAATGTGACTAATTCCAGCAATTGAGTTGTGAGCAGAAGTCCATGTGTCAAGGATGGTATATGCATTTGTCTGTTGTCCTGAAATCCTTTAGGATTTTCTCTTATTTTTGACACAGTGGTTGGCAACCTCCAAAATGATGGCTGCTTTACCAGCTTAGGTATCTCAACAAATATAACTAAGAGAATCCCCTTCTGACTCATGATGGACAGGTACTATGAAAAATAAACCTTTGCCATTTTAATCTCCTCAGATTGTGGGTGTTTTGTTATGGTGGAATTAATCTAGACTATCCTGACTAACAAATTAAATGGATGCTTCAGTGATCAAATGAGCACATGACCCCATGAATAAATGAAGGACGTGGCCCCTGACATACACTGACTGTTATGGGAAAGACCAATTCATCATGATCCAGCTCACATTCCAAGTCCTTGAGAAAGCCTTGATATCCTGATGATGATGATGATGATGGTGATGGTGATGATTGCTGCTGCTGCTGATGGTGGTGGTGTTGATGGTAATTACTATGTGATGGCTCAGAGTAATTACTATATTCTAGGAATAGTTCTAAGTGCTTTACATTTATTGACTGATTTTTCATAAAAAAATCTCATAAATAAGATATTAATTTCCCTATTTGCCAGAAGAATCTGAAACACAAGAGAGTCATCTTAGTCTGTTTTGTGCTGCTATAACAAAATACCTGAGACTGGGAAATCCAAAAAGAACAGAATTTTTTTTCTCACCCTTCTGGAGGCTGTGAAGTTCAAGATCAAGGTACCAGCAGATTCTGTTGTCTAAGTAGGGCTACTCTCTGTTTCCAAGATGGTGCCTTGTTGCTGCATTTCATACACTGCGTCCTCATACAACAGAAATAGTAAGGGCAAGCCAGTCAACTGCTGTATGAAACCCCTTTTATAAGGACCTTAATCCCATGAATAAGAGGAAGAGCCCTCATGATATAATCACCTCTTAGGGGCCCCATGTTTTAGTATCATCAAAATGGCCATTGCATTTTAACATTTGTTGGAAGGGACACATTCAAACCATATGAGGGGTCAAGTAACTTACATAAAAGTCACACTGTTAATCTTTGACAGAGCCAATATTTGAGCTCAGGCTCTGACTTAGAGTCTGCATAGCTTATAAATTTATTTCAGTCTCACAACCAAACTTTGCAGCAGATATTATTCCCAACTATAGAGGAGTCAATTGAGGCTTAGAGATATTAAATTACTTGCCCTATTTCAAATAATTTGTATATAGCATTTGTATAGATTGCTACATAACAAACTACTCCAAAACTTAGTGCTTAATTCAACAGTAATCAATTATTTCACTCATGAGTCTGTCTATAATTAGAACTCACGGAACTCAAGTACTGTGATGGGTCTGACATTTTATCCTACTTGTAAGGTAACAAGATAGCCTGCTACAGCTTCATGGATGTTGTCAGAAGACATAAGCACCCCCCTAGCATGGAGACAAAGGACTATGCATAGCACAGAAATCAGCATGAGGCTTTATATTTACATTGGTTCCTTTCCCTCTCATCTCTCATGGTGTATTAGTCCATTTCCACACTCCTATAGAAACTACCTGAGACTGGGTAATTTATAAATACAAGGTTTAATTGACTCATAGTTTCACATGGCCGGGGAAGCTGCAGGAAACTTACAATCATGGTGGAAAGCTAAGGGGAAGCCAGTAACTCTTCTCATGTCAGAGCGGGAGAGAGCGCAAAAGGGGAAGCACCACACACTTATCAAACAACTAGATCTCATGAGAACTCTATTAAGAGAATAGCGAGAGGGAAGTCTGTCCTCATGACTCAGTCACTTCCCACCAGGTCCCTCCTGTGACAAGTGGGGATTACAATTTGAGGTGAGATTTGGGTGGGGACACAGAGCCAAACCATATCACAGGGGGTTTATGTTGAGTGCTCCAGGTTGATGTTATAAGCACAGTGGGTTTGCATCACAGTGGAGGAACCTTGAACTTAAAGAACCTGAATCTTTTAAAAAAGGATGCATGCAAACATGCCTTCTGCTCTGCAGGGAGACTCTCTATCTTTCAAGGCTATTCACTATACAAACATGCTTTAAAAGTTCAGAACAAAATGGCAATTAGGGCATCACTTTCAAGATAGGCAGAAATGTGAAAGACCATGAAGAATTGTTGTAAAACACAGAGATCTTTCATCCCTACTCCACATGGAATTAAGTTGGGCCCCTTGACTGAGGACTGGAGGATCCTTTGTCAAGGCGGTTCACTCACATGACTGGCAAGTTGATGTTGATTGTTGTCTGGGAGCAGTGACTGCAGTGGAGCAGCAATTTAGCTTCCTCCAAAATTTATCTCTGCATGGGTTGTTTGGGCTTCCTCATGAATGCTGACTAGGTTGAGTTCTGGATTTAGAAATCATACAGCATCATTTCCACTGTACTCACAAGCCCATCCCTACTTAATGTCTTGATGGGAGGAGTAGTAAAATCACAATGCAAGAGAAACATGCAGGATGGGAGATATTGTGGCCCTTTTTCTTTTGAAAATGCAAGCTTCCGTAACATCTATTAATGTAATAGCCATGTGTTGAGCATCTATTATATTCCACAGAGTATGCTAGTTGGTGAAGAATGACAAAATCACTGGTTAATGAGTTCCCCATTTAGTGGAGAAAAGAGAGGCCCAAAGAAGTACAGTTAATACTCAATGGTGTGTTCAATAACAGATAAACATAGAGTAACGCAGGCACACAGTACAGGGATATGAGTCCAGTCTAAGAAGGAAGTCAATCATTCTGATTCTGAAACCAGCGCTGGTCCTCAGTACTTAATTTATCATTAACTTTTTGTGCTTACGACATGTCATGTTGCATTTACCTGGACATATGTCTTTATTACCCATCAGATTATGAGCCAAACAATAATACCATTTCTTAAGCCATTATTTGTTTGACAGACGATGTACTAAACATTTTTTTCAGGATATATCATTTGTTCCCTTACAATAAACCCAAAGGGGCAGATAAAATTACACTATTTAAAAAATGAAGAATCGAGTTTCTAGAAAGAGAAGTTATTAAAACTTTTAAGTAGCAGACCTTGAATTAGTTCTCAAGTCTTTCAGTTTCCAACACTTATACCTACAACCACTACATTGTGCTGCGGTATGATGATCTTTATGTCACAATAACTAAAATATTAGTGCATAAATATTAGCATGTCCCTTTCCCTGTCCTTTAAAAGAAAGAGTTCTATTTTGCATTTATTGTATCTGTGCTTTATTAGGAAATTGGTCAAGGTAATAGATGAAGCTGGGAGTCAAGAGAGGCTAGATTGGTTTGCATTGGAAAGGGCAGACTGTCAGATACATATTAAAAGGAAAAGGAAATAGGAAGGAGAGAGTAGAGACTAACTACCAATATATGAGTTATATTTAACCAATATATGAGTTATATATATTTAGAGAATTTTATAAAGTTTGAAGAGGAGAGTCAAAGAGTAATAGGAAATAGAATTTAGGTCATTTCACTGTGGTCTGAGCCATGTAACCTCTTCTTGAATTTTTTTACAGAAAAATACCAGAAATATTCAATTGATTTCCAATTACTTTGGATGCCAAACTTGTTTCTTCTTACATCACTCAGAGGTGTAAAGTCCACAAAGCACCTCAGTTTTATTGGGGTTCTATTTGCATCGGATCATTTCAGATCCAGAAACACCCATTAAGTTGCTTCTATGAACAAGTCGCAGTGCTAGGTGCTGGGTATTACATAGACCTAAAGAAAACATGACTTTTGTTTGTAGGTTTACAGTCCTTTGAGGTGGAACCAATAATAAATAATTGTAGTGTATGCAATATTGAGGAAAACACAGGAGATTGTGAGGCCAGAGAGGATAGACACATGTGACTATGTGCAGGTGGTGAGTGTGGGGTTCCTACAGAAAGGTCTAGAATGTTGCTTGATGCTTTTCATATTCAGAGCATTAATCATATCTAAATTGCTTTGAAATGGGAAGGAAGGTTAGAGGGAGATTTACTGAGTGAACTTGATATCAGAGAGTACCTTCAGCAGAAGAGAAAGTTTAACTTGTTATTTGCTCATTCCTACTGAGGAAATTAGGGCAAGTGTCTTATCAAACTGATTCCACAACCCAGCAATGGAGAGAGCCTAGCTGGGCAGGTACATTAGGTTACATGCCAAGCACGTATTAATAAGCCCATCTCTGCAAAGCTTCCCATGGCAGTGAGCTTCCCACTATGCATTAAGCGGCAGGCCATGAGTACTATGGCTAAGTATGTGTGTGAACTGATTTGCTGTCTGGGATACTGTCTTGGGTTGCTCTTTAAAATAACCCAACAATACTTTTAAACTTTGTTATGTGAATTCGAGACTCTTATTTAGTCTTTGGGATCACAGTTGTTTTGTTGATTGTTTTCTTCTTGAAGAACAGCCAACAGGTTTTATTCATTTTGTATCGCTGGAACTCTGTGTGGACACTGATACTGGTTTAGGGAATAAAAATGATGTTCCAATCTGTGAAGTGGATATTTTCTTCACTACTGTTTCTATTGTATAAATGAGGGAGCAAAGTCTCAGAGAGGTCAGGCTCTTCAACTACAGGGTGAGTGTTGGTATTTTGGTTCAAATTCTGTGATCTTATATTCTGAAGTCCATATATTTTCTATAATTAAACTTTATCTCAATATGCTTCTTGAATTAGGCCAAAAAAATAGTAGGTCTTTCAACTTTTTTATTTTCAATCAGTTGGCCCTGTTAGTTCACTTCTTAGCTATCTGATACAAAAACAAAATAATCAATTAAGACACAGACTATATATGACATTGAATAACTCGATTACATGTTAACTTAAAAAATATTATGTATGCAGGTATGTTAAACATGGCTACATTTTTGTAAAATACAGTATGTGTATATGTGTGTGTGGCTGTGTGTGCCTGAATTCATGAAGGCTATATACAAAAAAATGTTAGCAATGTTTGTCTGTGAATGGCAGAGTCACAGGTAACTTACCTTTCTTTTTATTTTTCTTTTCTGAATCATTTATTTTTTGGAACAACTCCTATGTTTTACTTTTATCGACACATAAGGCAGTAAAGTTATTTCCATCTTAGAAAGATAAATCTCTTGTACATATTTGATACTTTGTTATTTGGATTTCAGTGCTATAGAAAAGCCTGGGGATTAGGGAAAACTAGCAAAGCTGGTTGAAATGAAACAAACAAGAGCTGAGTGAGGTTCCCAGTACCCCAGCTCTAATAGA
Organism: Nomascus leucogenys; assembly: GCF_006542625.1. NCBI lineage: Eukaryota > Metazoa > Chordata > Mammalia > Primates > Hylobatidae > Nomascus > Nomascus leucogenys. The sequence continues at coordinate 83,373,698 of NC_044396.1, forward strand.
TCAATGTTTGTGTCCACCTGTGTCCAGGTGTAATTTCTGATGAGTCCTGGTCCCTGGTTCAACAGCTTGTTGCATTTGTGTAGTCTCTTACAGTTTACAAGGTCTCTGATCTTCTTTTTCAACAAACACACTCTGTATAAGCAAGAAGGTCAGGCATTGTTTTCTTTTCCTTCCCCATGTCCCCATTCTGCTGTATTTAGGCCAAGGAAGTAAAATTCAAAGAGGCTGTTACTTGCTAAGTCCTATACTGAGTTGAGTTATGGCATGGGGAGCAGTGCTGAGAGACAGTCAATAAATATTATGAATCATCATAACTACTGTCTTTGCCATTTATTTTATCTTCTCCAGCTCCCCCAGGAGAACTAGATACTCCCACCTCTAACAAAAATTATGCATACCTCCAACCCTAATATAGTATTTGCTTACATGCATCTCCTTGAGGGAAGACAGTATTTCAGTTTCATACTGCTTATGTCAGAATCCGGCACACGGCAAGTTCCCAACAAACAATTACTGAATAAATAAACAGCTTCTATCCTGGAGGCCCATAATACAAAGGTAATTATGAAAAATAAAGACAGAAAAAGACCCCTTTATTAATGTTATGGTGCTCCAGGAGATGAGGGGGTGCAGGTTGGTCTCTGGACCCCCTCATAATCTCCAAATTATAGCAATTTCTACATCTGTCCTGGTGTGCTGGAGCTGGCTCTTATCACCTCACAGAACTGATAACTAAAATTTTGAAGACTTCTGTGAGCCATTTGACTCACACTGGTAACTTGAAATTGGCCATGGTGGAAGTACTTACACTGTAGGAACTGGGAAATGGTACAAATCAGGATTTTTTTGTTGTTGTTAGTTCTTGGACTGAGGGCTTCAGTGCTGTCTTTGTCTCCTCATGCCATAAACCTGCCACTTTCATAGAAAACTGACACACCAAGAGTATTGGGAAGGCAAGGCAGAGTTAGGGGGAAGTGATTCATTCTGGCTTACTCAGTGACTTCAGTAGGGCAAAAAGAGGATTTTAACCCTCAATTCCTTTGGCAACATTTTTTCTTCAACACCACCATATTAGAAGGGCTTAGACAGGCCAGGCATGGTGGCTCACACCTGTAAGCCCAGCACTGTGGGAGGCTGAGGTGGGTGGATCACCTGAGGTCAGGAGTTCCATACCAGCCTGGCCAACAGGGTGAAACCCCATCTCTACTAAAAATACAAAAATTAGCTAGGTGTGGTGGTGTGTGCCTGTAGTCCCAGCTAATTGGGAGGCTGAGGTAGGAGAGTCGCTTAAATCTGGGAGGTGGAGGTTGTAGTGAGCCAAGATCACACCACTGCACTCCAGCCTGGGCGAGAGAACGACACTCCATTTCAAAAAACAAAAACAAAAACAAAGAAGAGCTTAGACACTCTTCAATAAAGGCCAACTTCTTCCCCTGCTTGAGTGGATGTTACCCTCTGGGGTATATACCTTAACAGGAATGCATGCTTCCACCTTGACCTCTGCCAGGGAGATGAGGTAGCCATAAAAGAGCTGACTGCTTTGAGGAACATGAGGAAGATGACAATGATAGTGCTGATGGCAGTGTTTATTATGTGCTGGGCCCCATGCTAGGTGTGTCCATGTATGATGTAATTTAATTCTCATAGCAACACTACAATAACAATAATGACTAGTATCTGTTTGTTAGTATTTTACATGCTAGTTTTTATGTCAAACTCTACAGGTGACAAGCAATCTCTGCCCTGGGAGATCCCACAGTCTAGGAGCAGTTAATCACAGCACATCACAGTCTGCTCAACCTATACCTAAGCAATAATAACAACAAGAAAAACAAAAATAGTAAACAGTTGCTTATTATTTACCAGATGTTGTTCCAGGCATTTTACATGTATTATCTCATTTAACCCTCCCCTATGGGGGAGCTATCATTATTATTCCCATTTTAGAGATAAGAAAAATGAGAAACAGAAAGACTAAGACTGCATTTTTCACCACTATACTTTGCTATTCATAAAACAGAAATCCTTGTTTCGTAAGTAAAGAAACTGAGATACAAAGAGATAAAGTAAGTTTCCTCAAAGCTACACAGCTAAAAGTGACAGAGATGGGATTTAGCCCAGGACTCTGGTTTCAGAGAAGGGATTCTCTTAATAGTATTTGTGATGGAGCTGATGATGGTGACAGTGAAAATCATGCCATCCCTCAGTAACAAGGGCTCCTCATGTGGAAACAGTCTCAGATGAGTCAGATATTATTAATTACTTCTCACAGACAGTAAGTCAAGTCCCATAGTCAGAGTCATAAAGCCAGTTATGTAGAGTCAGAGACCCCAGCCCCAACCTTAGAACTCTCTTCACATCCTTGTGCCCTTTTCTACTGCTTTCCCATGGACTGTGCTCTCAGGAGGATGCCTGTCACAGACCCTTGGATTACTGGTCTGCTTGATAGCATTTCTTGAATATAAACTGGCTAGGATGTAGGAGTCTCCAATTAGGGGCCATGGTTTCTAGTCATTTCTGGTTTGATCTTAGGCCGGCCTGTTCCCTTCCTGGATTTCCATTTTCTGAAGGTAAAATGATGTGCATTGGGAAACAGACCTAATGATCCCAAAGGTGCTTTTTAAAGTTAATATTACATTCTAAGTTTAGCTGGGAAAATAGAGTTTTCTGAGAAAGAGTCATACTCTATAGCTTTGGAAGGGAAAGTGCTTTATGACATGAGATCTGGGAGAATTAAGAAATCAGCCGAGCATCACTGAGTAGGCTGTGAATGGAAGAATGCTGGCAGATCTTCAGGGACACAGTAATTAAGCCAGATGCAGATGAAAGTTCTAAAAGAGATATCAACAAAAACTAGTGCTGTGGCCGGGTGCAATGGCTCATGCCTGTAATCCCAGCACTTTGGGAGGCTGAGGCAGTGGATCACCTGAGATCAGGAGTTCGAGACCAGCCTGGTCAACATGGTGAAAGCCCATCTCTACTAAAAATACAAACATTAGCTGGTCATGGTGGCAGGCACCTGTAATCCCAGCTACTCGGGAGGCTGAGCCCAGAGAATCACTTGAACCTGGGAGGCAGAGGTTGCAGTAAGCCAAGATCACGCCACCGCACTCCAGCCTGGATGATGAGCAAAACTCCGTCTCAAAACAATCAAACAAACAAACAAACGAACAAACAAAAAAACAAACACTACTGCTGTGCCTGATAGCCTCTAAGAGACCTGCTCAAAGATTTGTAGATAAGGGAAACATGGCTACAGCCTAGGAGATGGAGAACTACTATAGGGAAATTAGTGTGAAAGAAAACATTAAATAAGATTACAATAGTACAATGAAGTGATATTGGAGAACACTAAAATCACAGAGTCCTTCTTTCACCAACTTTTATCAATTGTGAGGAACAAGAGAGAGTTAAGGAAAACCCTCATGGCCTTTGCTGAACCCTCATCCCAGCAATGGAGACAGAACTTCAGAGTTCTCCAGCTGTTTTATTTTCCAGTTTATAGTACAATGGAACTAGTGCTTTAGAACTTTGGCATCACTTGTTGGGGATATGAGTGGCAGTGCCTGAGAATTAACCTAATACAGAGAAAAGTTAGAGCTGAGAAATCCATTAAGATGTAAAGCATCATTTGAGGTCCTGGACATAGCTATTCTTAAAGTCATACTTCCTCTTATAGGGCTAGTCAATACCTCTCATTTCTATTATGCCTTAAGTCTCTTGGGTTAGTTACCTTTTATTTGCAATAAGAAGAGTCCTGGCACCTAATACAAACTAATAATTTTATGTAACTATCTATACATGCATGTGTACATTGAAAAAGTCTAGAAAAAATGGCACCCCCACAAAACAAACACTGCATTACCTAAATCTTGATTTCTCAATACCATCACCCAACAACAAAAAAAAAAGCCAGAGATCCTTACAGGAATGGCTGATTCTAGGTTTGAGGTGGAAAACTACAAAGTACAAGGTAAACTAGATTTTTTTTTTTTTTTTTTTGCCAGAAATCAAGAAAGAACTCTAAGACTGATGGGCTGCATCCAGTACACACAGGAGCAGAGGGAACGGGTTACCACTGCTAATTTTTGGAAATTTAAGCACAAAAAAGAATGATTATAATTTATTGTAGTGCATTTAATTTTTTATAATTTATAAATGTATAATGATATGAGAGAGGTAGAGTAAGGGAGAGAGAAACAAAAGGGTAAAAAAAAAAAAAAAACTGTCCTATACAGAAGAATGTCAGCTTACATATGTAGAAGAGATTACAGAATTAGAAAAACAATAGTCATTTTAATTGATTTAAGCAATGATCATCAATGGAATTATGGCCTGTTTCTACCCACGAAATTTTGGTATCAAATGTGCGGGTTTTTCCACACCAACAACCCTTCTCTAACCCTCTCAACACCAACTGGGTGTCCAATAATTCAGTAAAGTTCTTACACCAACTACCTGGAGTTAGCATCAAGCCCCATAGGTGAAAGCCTCAGTCTCTCAAGACTGCCCCTATTTCAGATGCCAAGAGTGAGTCCTGGGGACTTTCCTGCTTCTGACTGACTAGCTATAAATCTAGGGTTCCCACAATTCTCTCCTTGGTTTTGATAATTTGCTAGAACAGCTCACATTACTCGAAGTTACTTCATTTTTATTTGCTAGTTTATTATAAAGGAACAGCCAAATGGAACAGAAGCATAGGAGAAGGGATGGGAAAATGCAGTATCACAGAAATAAAAAATCATTAAATAAAAAGGTTTAGGGAAAACAGATACTCCATGATGCCAAAAGACCCCTACCTCCTTTGCCACCCCAGGAAATCTTGTAGATAATAGCAAAAGGAAACATGTACCTTTCCATACAAACATCACGTTGACCATCATCTTAACCAAATGATCAAACTTTGCCTTATCAATAGTTGGAAAACTTGATTTTGTTTTTCTCCTTTTATGTCGTAAAATGACCTTGCCAAAAATGTTTAACTTGGATCTAAGCAAGCCTTTAGAACCAATGCTCAGTTTCTAGAAAAAGTAGAAGATGGGAAAAAATGGCTAATTATACCATAAAAAATTCAATAAATATAAATTAATAGAGATGTGGAGTTTCCTACAAAACCATTGGCCTCGACTCTTCCAGAAGTCAATATTAACTGGGGGAGAAAAGAAAAAACATAAGATGGCAGATTTGTTTTAGATAGAAGAATTCGAAGAAACATAATGATGAAAGATAATGCATACAACTTTGAGTGGATATTGATTTTCAATTTTAAACAAATATAGAAAGAGTCTCAGGATAATTGAGAAATTATGACTGTGGGCTATTAGTCAAAATTATGAATACTTATTAATTTATTTATGTGTGAAAGGCATTGTGGCTTTATAGAAGAATGTCTTTATTCTTAGCAGAGGTATGCAAAGTGTTCAGAAGGTAAAGGTCATGATATCAGCAACTTACTTTCATATGGATCAGAAAAATCTGTTATAAGCCCTTTATATTTATAAATATAGAGAGATAAAGCAACTATGATGAAATGTTAACAACTTTTGACAATTCTCGGAAGGTATACAAATGTCCTTTGTACTTCATGTCTAAAACACCAAAAGCAATGGCAACAAAAGCCAAAATTGACAAATGGGATCTAATTAAACTAAAGAGCTTCTGCACAGCAAAAGAAACTACCATCAGAGTGAAAAGGCAACCTACAAAATGGGAGAAAATTTTCGCAACCTACTCATCTGACAAGGGGCTAATATCCAGAATCTACAATGAACTCAAACAAATTTACAAGAAAAAAACAAACAACCCCATCAAAAAGTGGGCGAAGAACATGAACAGACACTTCTCAAAAGAAGACAATTATGCAGCCAAAAAACACATGCAAAAATGCTCATCATCACTGGCCATCAGAGAGATGCAAATCAAAACCGCAATGAGATACCATCTCACACCAGTTAGAATGGTGATCATTAAAAAGTCAGGAAACAACAGGTGCTGGAGAGGATGTGGAGAAATAGGAACACTTTTACACTGTTGGTGGGACTGTAAACTAGTTCAACCATTGTGAAAGTCAGTGTGGCGATTCCTCAGGGATCTAGAACTAGAAATACCATTTGACCCAGCCATCCCATTACTGGGTATATACCCAAAGGACTATAAATCATGCTGTTATAAAGACACATGCACACGTATGTTTATTGCGGCATTATTCACAATAGCAAAGACTTGGAACCAACCCAAATGTCCAAAACGATAGACTGGATTAAGAAAATGTGGCACATATACACCATGGAATACTATGCAGCCATAAAAAATGATGAGTTCATGTCCTTTGTAGGGACATGGATGAAACTGGGAACCATCATTCTCAGTAAACTATCGCAAGGACAAAAAACCAAACACTGCATGTTCTCACTCATAGGTGGGAATTGAACAAGGAGAATTCATGGACACAGGAAGGGGAACATCACACTCCGGGGACTGTTGTGGGGTTGGGGGAGAGGGGAGGAACAGCATTAGGAGATATACCTAATGCTAAATGACCAGTTAATGGGTGCAGCACACCATCATGGCATATGGATACATATGTAACAAACCTGCACATTGTGCACATGTACCCTAGAACTTAAAGTATAAAAGAAAAAAAAGTCCTTTGTGTAAGTCCAAAGGTTGGCAAACTTTTTCTGTAGAAGCCACTTTACATATCTATAGTACTTTACACTAAAAAATATAGTAAATAACAAACTTCTTATTCTTTGTGTACCGGAAGGTCTCTGCCATAGCTACTCAACACTGCCTTCACAGTGCTAAAGCAGACATTGACCATGCATTTAAGAATGCACATGGCTGGATTTTGCTCTCAGGCATAGTTTACCAATCCCTGTACAGTAAATCCCGTTTATCCATGGGAAATACATTCTAAGACCCCCCCGATAGATGCCTGAAACTATGGATAGTATCAAAACCTCTATATAGTATGTTTTTTCCTAAGCATACATACCTATGATAAAGTTTAATTATAAATTAGGCACAGTAAGAGATTAACAACAATAGCTAATAATGAAAGAGAATGATTTTGACAGTATACTGTAGTAAAACATGTGAATGTGGTCTCTCAAAATTTCTAATTGTACTGTACTCACCTGTCTTGTGATGATGTGAGATGATAAAATTCCTAATGATGAGATGAAGTGGGATAAATGACATAGGCATTGGAGTGAGGCATTAGGCTACCACTGACCTTCTGAAGATATGTCAGAAGGAGGATCATTTGCTTCAGGTGATCCTGGATCACTGATCCATGATGATGTTGATGGTGGTATTTCAGGAGCGGACCATGTAGATGACTAATGGGTGGGTGGTGTATGTAGAGTAGATACACTGGACAAAAAAATGATTCATGACCCAGGCAGGATGGATTTCATCGCAAAATACTTCGCAGTTTAATACTTAGAAATTGTTTATTTTCAGAGGTTGACTGAGGGTAACTGAAATCTTGGAAAGTGAAACTGGGGATAAGGGTGACTAATGCACTACTCCTTTAACTCTGTATGTGATTGTAAATTCTCAGCATATAAAGTGTGGAGAGAAAACGGAGACTTGGTGTTGATCATCATAATGCATATCAATGAGGAAGTATTCAATATGCACAATGGAGTGGTGATGGACAAGGGTTGGCAAGAGGGCACCTCATAGTCTCTGATAAGAGCATGGGGCTGTGTGGGTGAGTAACATTGAGCCAGCAAAACCATTCTCTACTCTCCTTACAATTGCTTGTTTTAAGAGCTTGGCTCCAAATCACTGTGTTATTTCACATTGGGTCTTTTTTTATTTTCCTCAGGTTTTTAAAATGTATTATTGTTTCCTGTTTGCCTCCAAATGCTACTTGTATATATTTAATACAACTCAAAAATCTCTAGATTTACTCAAATCTATCTTTATTGATCTTGCCAGTTAGTGACTGTATAAAATAGAAAGGCCTTGAACCAATTGCAGACAATTATTTTATTTCTAACGCCCTTATCTTGATGTTCAGTTCTTTAGCAAGACTTATCTACTTTGACAGCTGGGCACTCTGGGACTTCATTCTGCCAAACCTCAAGTAGATGTGAGGCTATTAAAGGAGTTTGTTGGTTTGGAAAATTGAGCACTGAAAGTTCTCAGGTAAATAGGGAGGAAGTGCTAAAATACTGCTTCTTCAGCTTCAGTCTGCTTTTGGCTAGCATTTTATCCAAGTTAACATTATAAAGAAAGGTTGGGGTTCTTCTGTTTAGTCAAGCTTTGTTTTCAAAGATCTGCATGTACCTCTACTTGGACAACACCTCAACCTTTGTTCTTTCTAGAGCACTGACAGTCTTATCAGACAAACAGTCTGTTCAGAGTCAATCAACCTTATCTGGCAATTAGGCTGAAGATAAGCTATTCCTCTTTTTTGCATTTGCAGGTAAAATCATGCTTCCCATTCAAGAGGTTCACTCTGGGTATAGATGGCATTTCTGAAAACATGGCATTGACTGACATTATTGACAGTGGACTGGGAATGGAAAGAGAGTACTTTGCATGGCTGAGCATCTTATTTTTCCTTGATCTTGGGAAGGCAGGCACCTTCTCTGATGGAGATTATCTGTCAGTGAAACTAGGTGGGTAGACCTGGAGACTTCCAGCTCCCACCTCCTATTTAACTACAAATCTATACACATGTTCATTTTTCCATTTTATTTTATTTTCTAGTCATGAAGGCAATTTTATGTTTCAAAATAAGAATCCATTTCCAGAGGAAGAATTTGTTAATTCAACTGTGCTGTTTAAAAGATGAGGAAAATAGTGACTAAAGAAAATACACACACACGCATGCATGTACCTGCAGGCTTCCAGAACAATACTTTCTCAGAACAAATGTGTCAGAACTTGAAAGAAAATGTTATTAAATTGCCATGTCATTGTCATGCTCAACATGCTCTCTCTCAAAAGGAAAGAAGAGAAAGTAACCATTGTCACTTATTTAATCTGTAGTATATTCTCAAAATTCTTACCCTAATGTGTAATATGTGTATATATTATAATTGACCTTTGTGTGTTATTTTTGTTGCTGTTCATTCTCCTGCTCCACTTTAAGCTGAGTACAGGTAGGCAAGGAATCTCTCAAACACCATTGTATCTCTAGTGCTCTGCAGTTTCAAGTGCATGTGCTCAATAACTATATGTTGAATCAAATACAATTGAATTAAATAGAGAAACAGAGTCTATGGAATCAGGTTTTATGCTTAGACTATGCAACTAGTGTTTGAAGTGTGCTAGACGTTAGCCTGTGTTCATTCCGCTAAACTGTTTTGTCTTGTAAGATTATTATTTAGCATAGCCAAATAAGTGAACTTGAGGCACTTTACAAACAGAAAAGCTCTGGTTCACCTCCCCTCCCGCCACCAAGAAGCCCATTTTAAATCTAGCTGATACCAACAATTCTACCATAGTACAATGATTTTATCCTATGAGTGTAAGATTCTGATTAATATGAAAAATGCTAATAACCTTGGAAGATCTCACTTGCACATTATCAAATATCTATCCTTTTATTTAAATAAAACATCTTATTCCAGCAGCACATGTTCTTTTCAGAGTTTAAATACCAATCACTATGGAGAAACAGATGGAGGAATGAAAACCAGGAATAAGGGGGAATTAAGAAATGTAAAACAATCTGACACAGTTCTCACAGTGACAGCACTTTCATTTTCTCTCTCAGCACTCTGCTTCTGGTGTCACTGGTATCCAAGTCATTAGCTGGTAAAGCTTAGCACCTCATCGAGGGGTCTGCATTATTTCACTCTTCAAGACAGAAAAGTTGTCAAGACCGAAAGAAAATAAACCTCTTAGGAAAAAGAGGATTGCTATTTTGGGATTTGGGGTTCTACCCAGAAACCCCCAAGATACCACCTTTTTTACCATGGAGACGAGATCATTAAAAGTACACATACAGATGCTTATGTGAAATTAAATTATTTAGAACAAAAAGCAATATGATTTCAGAAGAAAGCATTTATGTGAAGACATATGTCTTGTTTGGCTCATTTGATTCTTTGAAATTGTTTCTTTTAAGGGAAGGAGAATGAAAAAAATCTCTATAATTCTACAAACATAAAATTATATGACTCAGTGATTCAGTTTCATACCGAGTATACTGCTAGCCAAAATATAAAAGCATTTTTATTATTATTTTACTCTTTTAAAAAGAGTTGTTCCCAAATGACATGAATTCACATTGTGGCATAGAGAGTTAGCAAAACCCTAGAGGTGTTCAATCATTAACTAGATCATTATTTGGCAAATACATTATAGAGGCGAGTCCTGCAAAACATACGGTGGTTTTCAAAGTGTAGTCTGTGGTTCATACACATGAAAATCACCTAGGTTGCTTATTAAAAAGTAGTAACTAAAATCTCTAGTGATGAATTTTTGTAATTTGCATTTTAAACCATTTAACAGGAATTCTTTTGTTGTCTGAAACTAAGAAGTACTAACAAAGAGAACTGGATCCAATATCATAAAGTCCAATTTCAGACCCTATTTTCTCTTCCTTTATGTTAGTTTTTAAAAGCATTCTGTTTGCTCAAAAGAAAACGGATGAGATAGTAGATCATCTAGAGTTCCTGAGTTAGGAGCACCAGAAACAAATTCTGCTAAAAAATGATAACAGAATAAAGGGAAAATAGTACAAAATCTAGCCTTTGGAAACACATGACCTGCAGTCGCTCTTATGAACTTGGGCAGTATGGGCTATCTTTTGAGGACATTGCTGCTAGCATAATTCATTTCTAGTTAACTTCAGCTTCCTAGATTAAAATTCAAAAGTTTTAGAGAAAAAGGCATTCATGTTGGAAAGAAAAAAGTAAAACTATCTCTATTCACATGTAAGATGATATATATGTGTATGTATGTATACATGCATATATATGTGTTTTTTACACACACACACACACACACACACATATATATATAAAATCCACAAGAATGCTACTAGAGCTAATGAAGAAGTAAGCAAAGCTGCAGGGCACAGGACCCACATACAAAATAATTGTGTTTCTGTATACCACCAATGAACAGTCCAAAAAGAAAATTTAAAAAGTAATTTTTAATTTTACTTAGAATAGAATCTTTAAAATTTTAAAGATTTAAATTTAGATTTATTTAGGAATACATTTAAACAGAGAAGTGAAAAATCTTGTACACTGAAAACTGTAAAACATTGTTGAAAGAAATTAAGGAAGATCTTAAGAAATGGAAAGACATCCCACATTTATGGATAGGAAGACTTAACATTGTTAAGATGTGAATATTATTCAAAGCAATCTGCAGATTTGACACAATCTCTATCAGAATTCCTGCAGCTTTTTCCACCAGGATTCATAGCAGCATTATTCACAATAGCCCAAAGGTAGAAACTACCCAAGTGTTCAATAAATAGATAAACGAAATGTACTATATACACACTATGGAATATTATTCAGCCATAAGAAGAAATAACATTTTTATATAGGTTACAACATGCATGAACCCTGAAGACATTGTGCTAAGTGAAATAAGCTAGACGCAAAAGGATGAATGTTGAATGATTCCACTTATATAAGGTCGAATAGACAAATTTCATAGAGACAGAGAGTAGAATAGAGGTTACTAGGATCTGGAGACAGTGAGGAATGCAGAGTTATTGTTTAATGAATAAAGGGTTTATGTTAGGGATGATTAACATGTTTTGATTATAGATAGTGGCAATGGTTACAAAACACTGTAAATGTATTTAATACCACTAAATCAAACACTTATAAATAGTTAACATGATAAATATGTCATACATATTTTACCACAGTAAAAAAAGAAAGGGAAAATGCCTTATGATAAAGAGTCTAAGCATTAGCTTAGACTTGGATCCTATCTATGACCACTCGTTGCCTGGGAATAGTGTTTGTAGGGTGGGAGTTAGGATTTGGGGATGGGAGTAAATTTGATGGGTGGCCCCATCCAGGCTGCCAAAATGGTGAAAAAATGCTTCCCCAAAGAAAAATCAAGAGGAAAGTAAGGAAACAAAAGCAAATGTTTACTGCAGTTATTTGAATGGAGGTTACTTCTTAGTATCCACACACTGCTAATCTCTTAAATTCTCAACTGCATTAACAAAAGAATGATTCAGCTGACCCCAGCAAACATAATTTGTATTTGCTGATTTAAAATATCACTTGCCCTTGACAATTTGACACGTGCCTCATTCAGTCACCTAGAGTGAGGGACTTCTTACAGAAGAAATAAAAACCTGCTGTCCCCAAAATTAGTGATTTCTGAAAATTTTTATTTGAATTTGTTTAATGGAAACCGATATTATCCAGTACACTTTAGGCCTCACAACCCCTCCAAGATCTTATACTTGACCCAACTCACTCATGGTGTGATCTACTTGGTCTACGTAGATTTTTAAGTTGCAGGCCTGGGCTTATGGTGAATTGGCAAGCACGTGTGAGAAAGATCATGTTGTCTTAAGCAACTTTGATTCCAAGAGAAGAAGAGTAATATGAGTACTCCAGTCCAGTCACCTGATGAGAGATTCCTGAAGGGAGAACTTGCATCTTCAAAGCGTTGGAGGTAGAAGGAAGATCGGCAGAAGGACATCCCAGAATCAACCCAGGTACTGTCCTCTGCCTGTCACACTTTCCACGTCTTCTCTCAGCTCTTTTCTCACTTATTTTCTTCACAGCACTTATTACTCCTTTCAGTGGTATGTATTTATTTCATTACTGTTTTTTTCCTCACATAGAATGTGCCTAGAATAAGAGGAGTTTTTTTCCACTGCTCTACTTAAAGTATCTAATACAATTTAGGCATACTTAGCTAGCACAAAACAGGTGGACTATAAATATTTGGTGAAAGAATAAATTCAAATCCATATTCTTAAAAGTCAACTTTCTTAAACTACCTCTAACACCTCCCTCCTCCACAAAATGAAAAATATGTTAGAGTCAGAGGGTTTCATATGGCACTATCTACTGCCTTCTATTATAGCAGATGAACAGATACAACAATAAATGTTATGTTTGTTCATTTAGATGTCTTTCCACTGAATTCTCAACTCTTCAAAAACAGGGAGTGTGTAAACTCTTTTCAGTGAATATTTATGGAAGAGATGAAATAAAGCATGATTTGGGAAGTGAACTCTAAGCATAAACAATAAAAAATAAACTTCAGGTAGAATGGAATGCTTTTCTTCTCTTACTATCCATCAAATTCAAGAAAGTACATTGGTCCTGATTTGTTGCCCTAGTTATTTAAGCTTTTTGCTTCCAGCAGAGGATATCTAGATTAAAAAATAAAGGTTGAGATAAAGATGGATTGTAGAATGCCAAAAATAATTGTTATTGTCTTTTGAACAGTTCCAGTATAGTAGGATCTAAATTAATCCTGGATTACTAATATTTATTGTCAGTCATATGAGAGATAACACAAAGGCCATATAAAAATTTTTGATCTTTAAAATCTTGCCTCCAAAGTTCAAGTAAGTTCAAGAATATATGGATAAAAGAAACACAAGCACTTTTTTAAAAATGTTAAGAAAGCTGACTTTTCCCTAAGTTTCAAGAGGAATAAATTTAGCATTTAGAAAATATAGAAAATAAATGTGTATGTATTCATCAACATATATATGTGTATAGAGTTTAATATTTTCCACATTATTTAATATTTATACATTTTAACATATTTAATATACTTAGTATTAATTATTAAACTCCTGTTTTCATATTTTATTAAATATTCCTTAAAATTACAATTACTGTTTATTATTTCAGTGTATTTGCATTATTGATTTATTCAGTCCCTTATTGTAGGGCTTTTATATCCTAATAGCAAGAATTGTCCAGTAATCTCTACTCTTATCTGTATTCCCACCATTTTTCAATGCAACTTTGAAGCTTCTCTTATTAAAAGATGCAAACTATTTCCCCACTGGTCTTTGATTAACAGAATGTGGTGGACGTGACTGCATCAACCCTGAGCCGACACACCCAGAAGCCTTACAGACTTCTACTTCCTGCCTTGGAATCCTGACAAGCCACTACTTAAGCAAATATGAGCTACCCTTTTGGTGGTGGTTACATGGGATTAGATGAGATACATGGGGCCCAGATTCCTGATTGCCCCACGTGACAGCTGAGAAACACCTGGGAGCAGGGCTGCCCAGCTAACATCTGCTGACTGCAGATGAATGAACAAGCCCATCCAGATAGAGAAGAAACAGTCACCTGGGCCATAAACAACGTTTCGTAATAATCATTTATTTATATGGTTTACATTTTGTTTAACTCTCATTTTTTAATGGGAATAGGACTTTTTTATTGTGGTAAAATGTACATAATGAAAATTTACCATTTTAACTATTTTAGCTGTACAATTCAGTGGCATTCAATGTTGTACAATGCTCACAAATATTTCCAATTTTTTTCATTGTTCCAAACAGAAACTCTATGCCATTAAGCAATAACTTTTGATTCTTCCTATCCCCAGCTCTTGGTAATCTCGATTCTACTTTCTGCCTATATGAATTTGCCTATTTTAGACACCCCACATAAGTAGAATCATACAATATTTGTTCTTTTGTATTTGACTTACTCTACTTGGCATATTTTCAAGGTTCATCATGTTGTATTATGTATCATACTTTTATTTCTACTTATGGCTGAATATCATCCTATGGTAGATAGATAGATATAAAATATGGTAAATATATGTACATATATTATTTATCTCTTCATTTGTTAATGGGCACTTGAGTTGTTTCTACCTTTTGACTCCTGTGAATAACATTGCTGTGAACACTTGTATAGAACTACCTGAGTGTCTGCTCAATTACTTTGGGTATGTACCTAGAGGTTGAATTGCTGGGTCAAATAGTTATTCTATGTTGAACATTTTGAAGATTGCCAAAATTTTCCAGAGTGACTGCATCATTTTATATTCTCACCAGCAGTTCACAAAGATAACATTTTCTCCACATCCTTGCCAACACTTGTAATTTTCTATTTGTTTGATACTAGTCATGCTAGTGAGTGTGAAGTGGTGATATCTCACTGTGGCTTTGATTTGCATTTTCCCAATGACTAATGATGTTGAACATTTTCTTTTTCATGTGGTTATTGATCACTTGTATATCTTTTTTGGAAAAACTGTCTATTCAAGTCTTTTGCTCACTTTTTAATTAAGTCTTTTTTTGTTATTGAGTCATAGAAGTTCTTTACATATTCTGGATATGAATTTCTTTTTAGATATATGTTTTAAAAATATTTTCTGTCATTTTGTTGGTTTTCTTAATAGTGTTCTATCATTACCAAGTGTCAATGCTAATTTAAAAAATATTTGATGAAGTCTAATTTATTCATTTTTAAATTACTTGTAGTTTTATTACCATAATTAGACACCATTACCAAATCTAAGGTCATGACAATTTTTTCTTATGCTTTCTTTTAAAAATACTGTAGTTTACTTTAAATTCAGTTATGTAACTCTTCCAAACAATTTTTTCAAAGCATGCATTCCTTGGTGTGTTTGGCCATTGCAGTTTCTGTTCTATTATATTTGTGATCAGCCTGACAAGTAATTCTTTAAATGTCTGACTGACTCCAAAATGGGAAGGAACATTAAAAAGATGCTGTCTCCTTAAATCTGATAGATGCTTCTCAGGAATTCTGCTTCTGCTGAGAGGACCAAAACAAAGGCAAGCATTTGGGCAGGTTCCTCAGGGCACTGCCAGACCAACCTAAACACACAACTCCAAATGTTTAGAGGAGAATGTCTCCACTGCCTGTCCTGGCACCAGGCAGCAACTCCAAAATGTGGGATGCTAATTCCACAGCCTTGAAGGAGCTAAGAAATAGGAGATGATATTGGGTTCAAGCATGAGCACACTGGTCACTTACATGAGATCAGCAGCCTTTCCCTTCATTGAGCACTGCTCTAGTTGCTGTAAGTGTTAGATCAGGTTCCAGAACTCCAATGAAATTCATCCAAATCACTTTTATCAGCTCAGTGATTTATTTGGGGGAGGAATCAATGTCTCCATTTCATCATAAGATTTTCTACTCTGCCATTGTGTGACATTATTCCTTTCACATTTTTTAATTAAACATTTTGAGATAACTGTTGATTCACATGAAGTTGAAAAAATGATACAGAGAAATCCCACATATTTATTTATCCAGTTTCAACTTCTGGTAGCATGTTGTAAAACTGTAGTGCAAAATTACAAGTTGAATATCAGCATTGGTACAGTCAAGATGCAGAATATTTCCATAATACAAGAATTACTCATGTGGTCTTCAAATAGCCACATCCACTTCCCTTTAGCTCTCAACCCTTCTGAACCCCTGGTAATTACTATTCTGTTCTCCATTTCTATAATTTTGTCATTTCATCATTTGACCATTATTCCATAATTTTCTCAACCTTAAAATAAGAGTAATATTACTTACTTCCCAGTGTAATTTCACATAATATACTTCAAATTTATTTGAGTACTTATCTTGTACATATTAAGTACTCCAATAAATGTTAGCTGTAATTATTGATGCTATTATTACTAATGGTCAGAATCATAGCCTTAGGGTATCAATATCAGGGATAAAGTATTGTCATTGGAAAAAAGTTAAAGAATATGGATTTGGCTTTAACTTTTTCTTAGCTAACTAGAAGGTATCCTCCATTATGTCATAATATTTCTAAATCTCACTTTCTTCACATTTAGAATGGAAATAAAAAGTTATTTTACATTCAATGTTTTTGTGGTGATTAAATGTACAATGTTTATATAGGCAGATTCAGTCAGCTTTCTTTCACCTTTTATTATTCACTGACAATGTATGAGAGTTAAAGGTTAAATCTATTGTCAACCTGCAATGTACCCATTAGCAGAGGACACAGGCAAGAACATACTATACAATTCTTTAATGAAATTCTTACCCTTCTGCCTCAATGGCAGAGGAGAACAATATTTTGAAAATGCTTATTCTACCTCTTCTATGCTTTTTCTGGGAAAGCAAGTTGGTGTACTATCTTTGGAAGGTTATATGTTAGGTCTATTGAATTAGGCCATTCTTGCTTGCTACAAAGAAATACCTGAGACTGAGTAATTGATAAAGAAAAGAGGTTTACTTGACTCATTTTTCTGCAGGCTATACAGAAAACATGGTGCTGGTATGTGCTTGGCTTCTGGAAGCTTTTACTCAGGGTGGAAGGCAAGGTAGGGAGAAGACACATCACATGGCAAAAGAAGGAGCAAAAGACAGTGACTTAGCGGGGAGGTGCAACACACATTTGTTTAAATGACCAGGTCTCATGTGAACTCTTATGATCCAAATACCTCTCACTAGGTCCACCTCCAACATTAAGGATTGCATTTCAACATGAAATTTGGGTGGAGATAAATATACAAATAATATCATTTCATCTCTGGACCCTCCCAGATCTCATGTTCTTCTCATATTGAAAAATACAATCGTTCCTTCCCAATAGTCCTTTAAAGTCTTAACTTGTTTTAATGTTAACTCAAAAGTCCAAAGTCTCATCTGAGATAAGGCAAGTCCCTTCCATCTATGAGCCTGTAAAACCAAAAACAAGTTATTTACTTCTAAGATAAAATGGTGGTACAGGCAGTATAGGGTAAACATTGCCATTCAAAAAGGGAGAAATCAGTCCAAATAAGGGGCTGTGGGCCCCACATGAGTTCAAAACCTACCATGGCAGTCATTAATCTTAAAGAGCCAAAATAATTTTCTTTGACTGCATGTCCCACATCCAGGGCACACTGGTGCAAGGGGCAGCTCCATCCCTGTGGCTTTGCAAGGTTTAGCCCCTGTGGCTGCTCTCACAGGTTATTGAGTGCATGAGGCTTTTCCAGGCACAAGGTGCAAGCTGCCAGTGGATCTATCATTCTGCAATTCTTTCCTACAGCTCCAATAGGCAGTGCCTAGTGGGGAATCTGTGTGGGGGCTTGAAACTCACATTTTCGCTCTGCATTGTCCTATTAGAGGTTCTCTGTGGGGCTTCAGCATGCTTCTGCCTGGGCACCCAGGGTTTCTCATACATCCTCTGAAATCTAGGTCAAGGTCAAGCCTCCTTAATTCATGTACTCTGCACACCAAGGCTTAATACCACATGGAAGCTGCCAAGGCTTATGGCTTGAATTTTCCAAAGTGACAGCTGTAGGTGTACCTGGGCCCTTTGAGATCCAACTGAAGCTGGAGTGCGTGGGATCTCAGAAGTAGTGTACCAAGGCTGTGCAGGGCAGCAGGGGCCCTAAACCATGCCCAGGAAACCATTCTTCCCTTCAAAGCCTCTGGGCCTGTGATAGGAGGGGCTGCTGTGGAGGTTTCTAAAATACCTTTGAAGTCATTTCCATTATTGTCTTGGATATTAGCACTTGGCTTTCTTTTAGTTATGAAAATTTCTCTAGGAAGTGATTGTTCCACAGCATGTTTGAATTCCTTTCCCAAAAAGCTTTTTCTTTTTCTGCCACATGGCCAGGCTGCAAACTTTCCAAACTTTTATGCTCTGCTTCCCTTTTAAATGCAACTTCCAACTTTAACTCATTCTTCTGCTCCTGCATATGAGTGTAGCTCATTAGAAGCAGCCAGGAAACATCTTGAACTCTTTCGTGCTTAGACATTTCCTCTGCCAGGTACTCAAAATAATCACTATTTAGTTCAAACTTCCACAGATCCTCAGGGCATGAACAGAATACAGCCAAGTTCTTTGCTAAGGCATAACAGGCATGAATGACCTTTGCTCCAGTTCCCAATACATTTTTCATTTCCATCTGAGACCTCACTGTTGATATAACTATCAGAATTTTGGTCACAACCATTTAACTATTCTCTCAGAAGTTTCAAACTTTCTCTCATCTTTCTATCTTCTTCTGAACCCTCCAAACTTCCAATCTCTGCCTTTTTCCCAGTTCCAAAATTACTTGCACATTTTCAGATATATTTATAGCAATGCCCCTCTCTTGGTAGCAATTTTCTTCATTCAGTGTTCTTGCATTGCTGTAAAGAAATAACTGAGACTGGGCAATTTATAAAGAAAGAAAGTTTAATTGGCTCATGGTTCTACAGGTTTTACAGGAAGCATGGTGGTGATATCTGCTCAGCTTTTGGGGTGACCTCAGAAACTTACAATCACGGCACAAGGTGAAAGGGGAGCAGACACATCACATGGCAAATGCAAGAGCAAGAGGGAGAGTTGGGGGGGAGGTGCCACACACACATAAACAACAAAATCTCAGGAGAACTCACAGCAAGAGCTGGCTTATTATGGCCCAAGCCATTTGTGAAAGATCTGCCCCTATGAACCAAACACCTCCCACTAGGCCCCAGTTCCAGAATTGAGGATTACTATTCAACACGAGATTTGAGTGGGGATGAATATACAAACTGTGTCACCTATCAAAATGAAAAATCTACAAACTTGTATTTCTATGAATTCTATTTTCAGGTATTCATTATATAGACAGTTTTACAAGCGTAAAAGAGTATTATATTTTATTTTATTGCTTATTTGTAAGAGCTCTATACATATTGTAGATACAAATCCCTTATCAGATATATAATATGCAAATGTTTTCTCCCAATTGGTGAGATAATAAACATCCATTTAATAAAAGTTTATTTCTATAAATTTAAGGGATACATGTGCAATTTTGTTATATGAATATATTGCATAGTGTTGAAGTCTTGGCTTTTAGTGTACCCATCACCCAAATAATGTACATTGTAATCTTAAGTAATTTGTTATCTCCCTTCCTCCTTTCAAGCCTTAGCCTTCTCAGTTTCCAGTGTCTATCATTCCACACTCTTTTGTCCATGTGTACACATCATTTAGCTCCTGCTTACAAGTGAGAACATGCAGAATTTGACTTTCTGTTTCTGAGTTGTTTGACTTAAGACAATGGCTTCCAATTCCATCCATTTTGCTGCAAAATACATCATTTCATTCTTTTATATGGCTGAATAGTATTCCATTTTGTATATATACACCATATTTTCTTTATCCAGTCATCCATCAGTGGACACTTGATTCTGTATCTTTGCTATTGTGAACAGTACAGCAATAAACATATAAGAACAGGTTTCTATTTTATATAATTATTTTCCTTTGAGTAGTTACCAAGTAGTGGGATTGCTACATTTGTATTTTTAGTTCTTTGAGAACTCTCCATACTGTTTTCTTTAGAAGTTGTACTAATTTACATTACCACCAACCCTTTTCTTTGCAACCTCACTAAGGTTATTTTTTGACTTCTTAGTAACAGCTATTTTCACTGGTGTAAAGTGATATCTCATTGTGGTTTCACTTTGCCTTTACATTTTGATTATTGATGTTGTGAATTTTTTCATTTGCTTGTTGGTCATTTGTTTTCTTTTGAAAAATATATATTCATAGCCTTTGCCCACTTTTAAATGGTGCTTTTTGTTGCTGTTGTTGCTGGAGTTGTCTGAGTTCCTTGTAAATTCTAGATATTAGTCCCACACTGGATGCACAGTTTGCAAATATTTGCAAATATTTTCTCCCATTCTGCTGGTTATCTGTTCACTCTGTTGATTATTTCTTTTGCTCTACAGAAGCTTTTTAGTTTAATGAAGTCAAGCTCCATTTGTCTGTTTTTGTTTTTGTCATTTGTGCTTTTGAGTTTTTAGTCATGAATTCTTTCCTTAGACCAATATTCAGAAGAGTTTTCCCTTGGTGTTCTTCTAGTACTTTTCTAGTCTCAGGTCTCAAATTTAAGTCTTTAATACATCTTGGGTTGGTTTTTGTGTATTGTAAAAGATGAGTCCATTTTTATTATTCTGCATATGGCAATCCAATTTTCCCACCATTTATTGAAAAGAATGTCCTTTCCCCAGTGTATATTTTTGTTAACTTTGAAAAAACGGTTACCTGTAGATATGTGGCTTTATTTCTGGGTTCTCTATTCTGTTCCACTGATATATGTGTCTATTTTTACACAAGTACCATGCTGTTTTGGCTACTATTGCCTTCTACTATAATTTGAAGTCAAGTAATGTAATGCCTCCAGCTTTGTTCTTTTTGCTTATGGTTGTTTTGGCTCTTCAGGCTCTTTTTTGGTTTTATATAAATTTTAGAATTCTTCTAATTCTGTAAAAACTGGTTTGGATTTTTATATAGATGACATTGGATCTGTAGATGTTTGGGGCAGTATAATCATTTTAGTTTTTTTTTTTTACTTTTATTTTAGGTTTGGGGGTACATGTGAAGGTTTGTTACATAGGTAAACATGTATCTCTGGGGTTTGTTGTACATATTATTTTTTCACCCGGGTATTAAGTCCAGTACCCATTGATTATATTTTCTGTTCGTCTTCTACCTCTCACCTTCCCCTCTCAAGTAGACACCAGTGTCTGTTGTTTCCTTCTTTGTGTTGATAAGTTCTTACCATTTTGCTCTCACTCATAAGTGAGAACATGTGGTATCTGCTTTTCTGTTGTTGCATTAGTTTGCTAAGGATAATAACTGGTAGCTCCATCCATGTTCCCACAAAAGACATGATCTCATTCTTTTTTATGGCTGCATAGTATTCCATGAAGTATATGTACCACATTTTCTTTATCCAACTTGTCATTGATGGACATTTAGGTTGATTCCATGTCTTTGATAATATGAATACTACTGCAGTGAACATTTTCACACATGTGTCTTTATGGTAGAATGATTTATATTCCTCTGGGTATATACCCAGGACTGGGATTGCTGAGTCAAATGGCAGTTCCTCTTTTAGCTCTTTGGGGAATCAACATACTGATTTCCACAATTGTTTAAAGGATCAGTGTTACTAAAATGGCATATTACCCAAAATAATTTAGAGATTCAATGCTATTCCTATCAAACTACCAATGATATTCTTCACAGACATAGAAAAAGGTATTTTACAATTTATATGGAACCAGAAAAGAGCCCAAATAGCCAAGGCAAAACTAAGAAAAATAAAAAAATGAAGCCAAAAGCATCATGCTACCTGACTTCAAACTACACTACAAGGCTATAGTAGTCAAAACAGCATGGTACTGGTACAAAAACAGGTATATAGACCAATGGAACAGAATAGAGAGCCCAGAAATAAGGTTGCACATCTACGACCATCTGATCTTTAACAAAGCTGACAAAAACAAGCAATCAGGGACTTAAATGTAAAACCCAAATATAAAACCCTGGAATACAACCTAGGCAATACCATCCTGGACATAGGAATGAGCAAAAATTTCACAGCAAAGACACCAAAAGCAATAGCAACAAAAGCAAAAATTGACAAGTGGAATCTATTCAAACTTAAGAGCATCTGCACAGCAAAACAAACTATCAACAGAGTAAACAACCTACAGAATGTGACAAAATATATGCAAACTATGCATCTGACATAGATCTAATATCCAGCATCTATAAGGAACTTTAACACATTTACAAGAGAAAAACAAACAACTCCATTAAAAAGTGGACAAAGAGCACGAACAGAAATTTCTCAAAAGAGGACATACATGCAGCCAACAAGTATATTTTAAAAAGCTCAGTATCAGTGATCACTAGAGAAATACAAATCAAAGCCACAATGATCATTTAACAATAGTCATTCTTCTGTTTCATAAGCATGGAATGTTTTACCATTTGTTTGTGTCATCTATAATTTCCTTCATCAATGTTTTGTATTTTTCCTTGTAGAGATCTTTAACCATCTTGGTTTCCAGATATTTTGTTGTTGTTGTTCTTGTGGTTGAAAACAGAATTATCTTCTTTATTTGATTTTTACCTTGATAGTTATTGGTGTATAAAAATTCTACTGATATTTATATGTTGGTGCTGTACCCTGAAAACTTACTGAATTTTTTAAATCAAATCTAAGATATTTTGTTGGAGTCTTTAGGGTTTTTAAACGTAAGATCACATTGTTGGCAAACAGAGATCATTTGACTTTCTCTGTTTCCAATTTGGCTACCGTTTATTTCTTTCCCTTACCTGATTGCTCTGGCTAGGACTTCCAGGACTAAGTTGAATGAGAGTAATGAAATTGACCAAATAAGATAAGGACACTTTTATCTTGTTTTAGGGGGAATTCTTTCAACTTTTACCCATTCAGTGTGATGTCGGCTGAGGGTTTATTGTATATGGCCTTTATTATGTTGAGATATGTTCCTTCTATGCCTAGAAGGCAATACAAAAAGGAACTGTAGAAATGATATAAAAACACTGAAATTTAAAAACATGCCCTGAATGACCATTGAGTCAATGATGAAATTAATATAGAACTTAAAATAATTTTAATTATTGCATGAAATGAAAACATAACATACCAAAATATTTAGGATACAGCCAGTTGTAGATATTTTGGTATGTTATGTTTTCATTTCATGCAATAATTAAAATTATTTTAAGTTCCATATTAATTTCATCATTGACTCAACATATCTACAACTATCTGATCTTTGACAAACCTGACAAAAACAAGCAATGGGGAAAGGATTCCCTATGTAATAAATGGTGCTGGGAAAACTGGCTAGCCATATGTAGAAAGCTGAAACTGGATCCCTTCCTTACACCTTACACAAAAATTAATTCAAGATGGATTAAAGACTTACATGTTAGACCTAAAACCATACAAACTCTAGAAGAAAGCCTAGGCAATACCATTCAGGACATAGGCGTGGGCAAGAACTTCATGTCTAAAACACCAAAAGCAATGGCAACAAAAGCCAAAATTGACAAATGGGATCTAATTAAAGAGCTTCTGCACAGCAAAAGAAACTACCATCAGAGTGAACAGGTAACCTACAAAATGGGAGAAAATTTTTGCAACCTACTCATCTGACAAAGGGCTAATATCCAGAATCTACAATGAACTCAAACAAATTTACAAGAAAAAAACAAACAACCCCATCAAAAGGTGGGCAAAGGACATGAACAGACACTTCTCAAAAGAAGACATTTATGCAGCCAAAAAACACATGAGAAAATGCTTATCATCACTGGCCATCAGAGAAATGCAAATCAAAACCACAATGAGATACCATCTCACACCAGTTAGAATGGCCATCATTAAAAAGTCAGGAAACAACAGGTGCTGGAGAGGATGTGGAGAAATAGGAACACTTTTACACTGTTGGTGGGACTGTAAACTAGTTCAACCATTGTGGAAGTCAGTGTGGCGATTCCTCAGGGATCTAGAACTAGAAATACCATTTGACCCAGCCATCCCATTACTGGCTATATACCCAAAGGACTATAAATCATGCTGCTATAAAGACACATGCACACGTATGTTTATTGCGGCACTATTCACAATAGCAAAGACTTGGAAACAACCCAAATGTCCAACAACGATAGACTGGATTAAGAAAATGTGGCACATATACACCATGGAATACTATGCAGCCATAAAAAATGATGAATTCATGTCCTTTGTAGGGACATGGATGAAACTGGAGAACATCATGCTCAGTAAACTATCGCAAGGACAAAAAACCAAACACCGCATGTTCTCACTCATAGATGGGAATTGAACAACGAGAACTCATGGGCACAGGAAGGAGAACATCACAGTCAGGGGACTGTTGTGGGTTGGGGAGAGGGAGGAGGGACAGCATTAGGAGATATACCTAATGCTAAATGACGAGTTAATGGGTGCAGCAAGCCAACACGGCACATGGATACATATGTAACAGGCCTGCATATTGTGCACATGTGCCCTAAAACCTAAAGTATAATAATTTAAAAAAAATTGTAAAAAAAAATTTAGGATACAGCAAAACTAGTACCAAGTGAAAAGTTTATAGCATTTTTTGATGCCCGCATGAAAAATACAGAAAGATTACAAATTAGCAGCCTAATGTCACACCTCACGGAACTTTAGAAAAACAAAAACAAATCAAATCCAAAGCTAGCAGTAGAAAAGAAATAACAAAGATCAGAGTAGAATTAAACGAAAATGAGACCAAGAAAATAATGCAAGGATTTGTGAAACCAATAGTTAGTTCTTTAAAAAGATAAACAAAATTGGCCAGGCACAGTGGCTCACGCCTGTAATCCCAGCACTTTGGAAGGCCGAGGTGGGTGGATCACGAGGTCAGGAGATCAAGACCATCCTGGCTAACATGGTGAAACCCCATCTCTGCTGAAAATACAAAAAGTTAGCTGAGTGCTGTGGCAGGTGCCTGTAGTCCCAGCTACTCAGGAGGCTGAGGCAGGAGAATGGTGTGAACCCAGGAGGTGGAGCTTGCAGTGAGCCGAGATTGTGCCACTGCATTCCAGCCTGGGTGACAGAGAGAGACTCTATCTCAAAAAAAAAAAAAAAAAAAGAAAAAGAAAAAAAGATAAACAAAATTGATAACTCACTAGCTGGACTAACCAAGAAGAGAGAAGATCCAAATAAACACGATCAGAAATGAAAAAGAAAACATTACAACATATGTCACAGAAATACAAAAGATTATCAGAGGCTCTTATTAACAACTATACATTTACAAACAAGAAAACCTAAAAGAAATGGATAAATTATTGGAAACATACAAATGCCAAGATTGAACCAGGAAGAAATAGAAATCCTGAACAGACCAATAAAAAGTATTGAGATTGAACTAGTAATAAGAATCTCCCAACAAAATAAAGCCCAGGACCAGATGTATTCACAGCATAAGTTCTATTAAATGTACAATGAAGAACTGGTAACAATCCTCCTGAAACTATTTCAAAAAATTAAGGAGGAGGGAATTACCCCTAACTCATTCTAGGAAGCCAGTATCATCCAAGACAATGATATAACAACAGCAACAACAACAAATGAAAATCAATATCCTTGATGAACATAGATGCAAAAATTCTCAACAAAATACTAGCAACCAAGTCCACCAGCATATCAAAAAATCAAGATCAAACTCATGATGAAGTTGGTTCTACTCCAGGGATTAAAGGATGGTTCAACCTACAAAAATCAATAAATGTGATTCATCACATAAACAGAAAATTAAAGACAAAAACTATATGATCATCTCAACAGATGCAGAGAAAGCATTTGATAAAACTCAGCATCCCTTCCTTCATAATACAAACCATTTACTTTTACCATGAATCTTTACATTTAAAGTGGGTTTCTTGTAGCTCACATATAATTGGGTTGTTGTTGTTCTTTTTTCATCCACTCTGACAATATATGTCTTTTAACTGGTGTAATGTGACCAGTCACATTTAAAGTAATTATTGATATAGCTGGATTAATATCTACCATATTTGTAGCTGTTTCCTATTTGTTGCACTTTATCTTTTCCTTTATTTTTCTTTTGATCTTGCTTTAATTGAGCATTTTATATAATTCCATTTTCTCTCTTCTTTCAGCATATCAGTAATGCTGCTAACAAAAAACTTACTACTTCTCCTAAAGTTTCCAATATACATTTCTAACTAATCTAAATTTAACTTCAAATAACACATCACCTCACATGTAATGCAAGTGCCTCATAATAATATTCTCAATCCCTCCCTCCTGTCCTTTGTGAATTGCTTCATTTCTTTTACTTATTTATGTTATGATCGCTTAATGCATTGTTACTAATATTGCTTTAAACAAAGTTACCTTTCATATCAATTAAAACTAAAAAATAAAATATTTTACCTTCATTTATTCTTTCTCTGATACCCTACCTTTATGTAAGTCCAATTTTCTGACATGATTTCCCTCCTGCCCAAAGATCTTTTATTATTATTATGATTATACTTTAAGTTCTAGGGTACATGTGCATAACGTGCGGGTTTGTTACATAGGTATACATGTGCCATGTTGGTTTACTGCACCCATCAACTTGTCATTTACATTATGTATTTCTTCTAATGCTATCCCTCCCCTAGCCCCTCACCCCCCAAGAGGCCCCGGTGTGTGATGTTCCCCTCCAAAGACCTTTTAAATGTCATGCACAGCAGATCTGCTGGTTACAAGTTTGCTCAGCTTTTGTCAGATATCATTATTATTTCTCTTTAACTTTGGAAGGATAATTTTCACTGGGTATAGAATTCTAGGCTGGTGTTTTGTTTCCTTTCAACACTTTAAATATTTCACTCCACTTTGTTTACACTTGCATTATTTTTGACAAAAAGTCTGCTATTCCTATTCTTATTCCTGATAAGTAGGTATTTTATTTCTCTGACTTCTTTCAAGGTGTTCTCTTTGTAAGGCCTCTGAGCCCAAGCCTGCAGGTATACATCCAGATGGCCTGAAGCAACTGAAGAATCATAAAAGAAGTGAAAATGGCTGGTTCCTGCCTTAACTGATGACATTACCTTGTGAAATTCCTTCTCCTGGACAATGAATCTCAGGAGCTCCCCCACTGAGCACCTTGTGACCCCCCCCCCCCGCCACCCCTGCCTGCAAGAGAACAACCCCCTTTGACTGTAATTTTCCATTACCTACCCAAATCCTAAAAAACTGCCCCACCCCTAACTCCCATTGCTGACTCTCTTTTAGGACTCAGCCCACCTGCACCCTGGTGATTAAAAAGCTTTATTGCTCACACAAAGCCTGTTGGTGGTCTCTTTACATGGATGCACGTGACACTGTTGACTTTGATTTTCTGCAGTATGAATATGATAAGAAGAGTATGTATTTGTTGGTGGTGGTAGTGTTTGTTTTGTTGCTGCTGTTGTTGCTTTTTGTCTTTATTATGCTTGGGGTTCTCTAAACTTTCTGTATCTGTGATTTGGTGTCTATCATTAATTTTGGAAAGCTCTTTGCTGTTATTACTTCAATGTTTGGGGTTCTCTAAATTTTCTGTATCTGTGATTTGGTGTCTTTCATTAATTTTGGAAAGCTCTTTGCTATTATTACTTCAAATTTTTTTTTTCTGTTTGGTTCTTTCTTTTCCTTTTGGTATTCCAAAGTTTCTCACAGTTCTATAATCTTCTAATTAGAACTCAGTCTTTTACTGGACATGTGTCTCAGGGCTGAGGCCTTCCTGTGTGTTTCTCAAATGGTATAGCATTTCCTCCCCTGCTTTCAAGCTGCAACATTTCCACTGCATTTCCTTGAAGTTCCCAAAACCTGTTGGCTATATTTTTCCCTTCATGTGTGAGACAGGAAGAGAAGAGTGGATTAGATTGAGAAAAATACCTTTTCTTAAACTGAAATACATCTCTACACATTCTCTCCTTCTGGAGGGCAGCTCTTTGTTGTAGAGAACACTCTGGGTGTGTTTCACAATTTTGATTCTTCCCTATTCTGTGCCACAGCCAGGAAAGGGTCTTTCTTGGGTCTTTGAGGATATGATAGGATTCCTTGAAATACAGCCCATGCAAATATGGGATTTCCTAAAACTGTGGTCCCCAAAAGGCTCTCCCTCTCATGCTATTATACAGTTAGCCTCCATCAGTTTGTTAAAATTGCAATTTCAGTATCTTTACAGGGTATATGGCTCTATTACATTCTGCTCCAGTGTTGCTGTATTTTTCTGATTGTACCTGTCTCTAGATTTTAGATTGCAATTTGCCCTGTGACCTCAGTTTTCTGATAAGTAGCATAAAAGAAAAGTCACTTTTCAGAATTTTCAGCTTTTTCTTACTGTAGGCATGGGAGTAAGAACTTCGAAGCTCTTACATGTTGGAGCTAAAATTGCAACTCCCATGCATGGGGTTATGATAAATAGTAATCATTCATCTTCAGAAAAACTGATATCAGCTTTGCCAAAAATATGCTTAAGAAAAATCTTTCTTTATGTTAATATCAGACCCTGTATGGTTCTTAGCCCTTTCTCATCCCTACAGCTAAAGGCATGTGGTCCTCTGTTCCTATACCAAACACTATCAGTCAAGATGGAGATTTCAGGGGCCTCGTTTTTACTTACTACTGAAATCAGTCCTTCTATAGCTAAGTCATTTTTGGGCCTAATTTCCAGATTTCTAATTCTTGGGATTGTTTTCTCCAGCTGAGGGATTCTTAACCAAACAAGAGACTTGCTTTTTCATTTCCTAATCCGATGATTCCCTTTTCTATCACCTGTTTTTAAGACTTAATTCTTGCCTCTAAACTCCAGCTAAGTGTTACCTTTTGAGCCTAATCCTTGTATCTCTGGAAGTCAGTATTTGCTACCTGTCAGGCCTCTGAGCCCAAGCTAAGACATCATATCCCCTGTGACCTGCACATACACATCCAGATGGCCGATTCTTGCCATAACTGATGACATTCCACCACAAAAGAAGTGAAAATGGCCTGTTCCTGCCTTAACTGATGACATTGTCTTGTCATTCTCCTGGCTCATCCTGGCTCAAAAGCTCCCCCACTGAGTACCTTGTGACCCCCACTCCTGCCTGCCAGAGAACAACCCCCCTTTTTCCTTTACCTACCCAAATCCTATAAAATGGCCCCACCCCTATCTCCCTTTGCTGACACTCTTTTCGGACTCAGCCTGCCTGCACCCAGGTGAAATAAACAGCCATGTTGCTCACACAAAGCCTGTTTGGTGGTCTCTTCACACAGAAGCACATGAAATTTGGTGCCATGACTCAGATCTGGGGACCTCCCTTGGGAGATTAGTCCCCTGTCCTCCTGCTCTTTGCTCCATGAGAAAGGTCCACCACGACCTCAAGTCCTCAGACTGACCAACCCAAGAAACATCTCACCAATTTCAAATCCAGTAAGAAGCCTCTTTTTACTCTCTTCTCCAACCTCCCTCACTGTCCCTCAACCTCTTTCTCCTTTCAATCTTGGTGCCACACTTCAATCTCTCTCTTCTCTTAATTTCAATTCCTTTCATTTTCTGGTAGAGGCAAAGGAGACACGTTTTATCCGTGGACCCAAAACTCCGGCGCTGGTGGCGGACTAGGGAAGGCAAGCTTCCCTTGGTGTTTAATCATTGCAGAGATGCCTCTCTGATTATTCACCCAGGTTTCAGAGGTGTCAGACCACACAGGGATGCTTGCCTTGGTCTTTCACCCTTAGCGGCAAGTCCTGCTTTTCTGGGGGAGGGGCAAGTACCCCAACCCCTTCTCTCCATGTCTCTACCCCTTCTCCACCTTTCTGGGGGGCAAGAAACCCCCGACCCCTTCTCCTTCACTCTTAGCAGCAAGTCCTGCTTTTCTAGGGGAGGGGCAATTACCCCAACCCCTTCTGTGTCTGTACCTCTTCTCTGCCTTTCTGGGGAGCAAGAAACCCCCAACCCCTTCTCCTTCAGTCTTAGTGGCAAGTCCCGCTTTTCTAGGGGAGGGGCAATTACCCTAACCTCGTATCTCTGCACCCCCATACCTTTTTTCCGTGCCCCAACCTCTTATCTCTGTGCCCTGATCCCTTATTTCCATACCCCGACCTCTTATCTCTGCACCCCATCCCTTATTTCCATGCCCTGACCTCTTATCTCTGTGCCCTAACCCCTTATTTCCGTGCCCCAACCCCTTTCCTGCTTTTCTGGAAGGTAAGAACCCCTGAACCCCTTCCCCCTGTGTCTCTACTCTCTCTTTTCTTTGGGCTTGCTTCCTTCACTATGGGCAAACTTCCACCCTCTATTCCTCCTTCTTCTCCCTTAGCCTGTGTTCTCAAAAACTTAAAACCTCTTCAACTCACACCTGACCTAAAACCTAAATGCCTTATTTTCTTCTGCAATGCCACTTGACCTCAATACAAACTTGACAGTAGTTCCAAATAGCCAGAAAATGGCACTTTCAATTTTTCCATCCTGCAAGATCTAAATAATTCTTGTCATAAAATAGGCAAATGGTCTGAGGTGCCTGACGTCCAGGCATTCTTTTACACATCGGTCCCTTCCTAGTCTCTGTGCCCAATGTAACTCATCCCAAATCTTCCTTCTTTCCCTCTTGCCTGTCCCCTCAGTCCCAACCCCAAGCGTCGTTGAGTCTTTCTAATCTTCCTTTTCTACAGACCCATCTGACCTCTCCCCTCCTCGCCAGGCTGAGCTAGGTCCCAATTCTTCCTCAGCCTCTGCTCCTCCACCCTATAATCCTTTTATCACCTCCCTTCCTCACACCCGGTCTGGCTTACAGTTTCGTTCCGTGACTAGCCCTCCCCCACCTGCCCAGCAATTTCCTCTTAAAAAGGTGGCTGAAGCTAAAGGCATTTAGTCAACGTTAATGCTCCATTTTCTTTATCAGACCTCTCCCAAATCAGTGAGCATTCAGGCTCTTTCATCAAATGTGAAAAACCCAGCCCAGTTCATGGCTCGTTCGGCAGCAACCCTGAGACGCTTTACAGCCCTAGACCCTAAAAGGTCAAAAGGTCGTCTTATTCTCAATATACATTTTGTTACCCAATCTGCTCCTGACATTAGATAAAACTCCAAAAATTAAATTCTGACCCTCAAACCCCACAACAGGACTTAATTAACCTCACCTTCAAGGTGTACAATTAATAGAGTAGAGGCAGCCAAGTAGCAACATATTTCTGAATTGCAATTCTTTGCCTCCATTGTGAGACAAACCCCAGCCACATCTCCAGCACACAAGAACTCCAAATGCCTGAACCGCAGCTGCCAGGGGTTCCTCCAGAACCTCCTCCCCCAGGAGCTTGCTACAAGTGCCGGAAATCTGGCCACTGGGCCAAGGAATACCCACAGCCCAGGATTCCTCCTAAGCCATGTCTCATCTGTGCAGGAGCCCACGAGAAATCAGACTCTTCAACTCACCTTGCAGCCACTCCTCCCAGAGCCCCTGGAACTCTGGCCCAAGGCTCTCTGACTGACTCCTTCCCAGATCTTCTCGGCTTAGCAGCTGAAGACTGACACTGCCCAATCACCTCAGAAGCCTACAGGACCATCACAGACGCTCTAGGTAACTCTCACAGTGGAAGGTAAGTCCGTCCCCTTCTTAATACGGAGGCTGCTCACTCCACATTACCTTATTTTCAAGGGCCTGTTTCCCTTGCTTCCGTAACTGTTGTGCGTATTGACAGCCAGGCTTCTAAACCTCTTAAAACTCCCCAACTCTGGTGCCGACTCAGACAATATTCTTTTAAGCACTCCTTTTTAGTATCCCCACCTGCCTAGTTCCCTTATTAGGCTGAGACACTTTAACTAAATTATCTGCTTCCCTGACTGTTCCTAGTCTACAGCCAAACCTCATTGCTGCCTTTTCCCCCAGTTCAAAGCCTCCTTCACATCCTCCCCTTGTATCTCCCCACCCTAACCCACAAGTATAAGACACCTCTACTCCCTCCTTAGTGACCGATCATGCACGGCTTACCTTCCCATTAAAACCTAATCACCCTTACAGCGCTCAATGCCAATATCCCATCCCACAGCATGCTTTAAAATGTTTAAAGCCTGTTATCACTCGCCTGCTACAGCATGGCCTTTTAAAGCCTATAAACTCTTCTTACCATTCCCCCATTTTACCTGTCCTAAAACCAGACAAAGCTTACAGGTTCAGAATCTGCACCTTATCAACCAAATTGTTTTGCCTATCCACCCTGTGGTGCCAAACCCATATACTCTCCTATCCTCAATACCTCCCTCTACAACCCATTATTCTGTTCTGGATCTCAAACATGCTTTCTTTACTATTCCTTTGCACCCTTCATCCCAGCCTCTCTTTGCTTTCACTTAGACTAACCCTGACACCCATTAGGCTCAGCAAATTACCTGAGCTGTACTACCACAAGGCTTTGCAGATAGCCCCCATTACTTCAGTCAAGCCCAAATTTCATCCTCATCTGTTACCTATCTCTGCATAATTCTCATAAAAACACATGTGCTCTCCCTGCTCATCGTGTCCGATTAATCTCCCAAACCTCAATCCCTTACAAAACAACAACTCCTTTCCTTCCTAGGCATGGTTAGTGTGGTCAGAATTCTTACACAAGAGCCAGGACTGCACCCTGTAGCCTTTCTGTCCAAACAACTTGACCTTACTGTTTTAGCCTAGCCCTCATGTCTGCATGCAGCAGCTGCCGCTGCTTTAATACTTTTAGAGGCCCTAAAAATCACAAACTATGCTCAACTCACTCTCTACATTTCTCATAACTTCCAAAATCTATTTTCTTCCTCATACCTGACGCATATACTTTCTGCTCCCCGGCTCCTTCAGCTGTACTCACTTTTTGTTAAGTCCCACAATTACCATTGTTCCTGGCCCGGACTTCGATCTGGCCTCACAAATTATTCTGGATACCACACCTGACCCTCATGACTGTCTCTCTCTCTCTCTCTCTGATCCACCTGACATTCACCTCATTTCCCCATATTTCCTTCTTTCCTGTTCCTCACCCTGATCACGCTTGATTTATTGATGGCAGTTCCACCAGGCCTAATCGCCACACACCAGCAAAGGCACGCTATGCTATAGTACAAGCCACTAGCCCGCCTCTTAGAACCTCTCATTTTCTTTCCATTGTGGAAATCTATCCTCAAGGAAATACCTTCTCAGTGTTCCATCTGCTATTCTACTACTCTTCAGGGATTATTCAGGCCCCCTCCCTTCCCTACACATCAAGCTCTAGGATTTGCCCCCACCCAGGACTGGCAAATTAGCTTTACTCAACATACCCCGAGTCAGATAACTAAAATACCTCTTAGTCTAGGTAGACACTTTCACTGGATAGGTACAGGCCTTTCCTATAGGGTCTGAGAAGGCCACCGCAGTCATTTCTTCCATTCTGTCAGACATAATTCCTCAGTTTAGCCTTCCCACCTCTATACAGTCTGATAACAGACCAGCCTTTGTTAGTCAAATCAGCCAAGCAGTTTTTCAGGCTCTTAGTATTCAGTGAAACCTTTATATCCCTTACGGTCCTCCGTCTTCAGGAAAACTAAACAGACTAATGGTCTCTTAAAAACACACCTCACCAAGCTCAGCCACCAACTTAAAAAGGACTGGACAATACTTTTACCACTTTCCCTTCTCAGAAGTCAGACCTGTCCTCAGAATGCTACAGGGTACAGCCCATTTGAGCTCCTGTATAGACGCTCCTTTTTATTAGGCCCCAGTCTCATTCCCGACACAGGACCAACTTAGACTATGCCCCCAAAAAACTTGTCATCCCTACTATCTTCTGTCTAGTCATACTCCTATTCACCATTCTCAACTACTCATACATGCCCTGCTCTTGTTTACACTGCCAGTTTACACCGTTTCTCCAAGCCATCACAGCTGATATCTCCTGGTGCTATCCCCAAACTGCCACTCTTAACTCTTGAAGTAAATAAATAATCTTTGCAGACAGGACTATGCTGAATCTCCTTAGGCACTCTCTAATCAGATGTCCTAGGTCCTCCCAATTCTTAGATCTTTAATACCTGTTTTTCTCCTTCTCTTATTCCATTTAGTTTTTCAATTCATACAAAACTGTATCCAGGCCATCACCAATAATTCTAAATGACAAATGTTTCTTCTAACAGTCCCACAATATCACCCCTTACCACAAAATCTTCCTTCAGCTTAATCTCTCCCACTCTAGGTTCCCACGCCACCCCAATCCCACTTGAAGCAGCCCTGAGAAACATCGCCCATTATCTCTCCATACCATCCCCCAAAATTTTCACCATCCCAACACTTTACCACTATTTTGTTTTATTTTTCTGATTAATATAAGAAGACAGGAATGTCAGGCCTCTGAGCCCAAGCTAAGCCATCATACCCCTGTGACCTGCACATACACATCCAGATGGCCGATTCTTGCCTTAACTGATGACATTCCACCACAAAAGAGTGAAAGTGGCCTGTTCCTGCCTTAACTGATGACATTGTCTTGTGAAATTCCTTCTCCTGGCTCTTCCTGGCTCAAAAGCTCCCCCACTGAGTACCTTGTGACCCCCACTCCTGCCCGCCAGAGAACAACCCCCGTTTTTCCTTTACCTACCCAAATCCTATAAAATGGCCCCACCCCTATCTCCCTTCGCTGACTCTTTTTGGACTCAGCCCGCCTGCACCCAGGTGAAATAAACAGCCATGTTGCTCACACAAAGCCTGTTTGGTGGTCTCTTCACACAGACGCGCATGAAACTACCTACACCCATATGGAAGGGAACAAATCATGGTAAAACGCAAGCACTGGTAGCATTTACAATAGTTGTTGAAGATCCTCCTTAGCTCCCAGGCTTCTGTTCTGTTGCAGGTCAACCTGCCTCCTGATGCTGGATGTTCTCCCTCCTCCGTGACCTTTATAAGAGCCCGTGGAATTGAGGGCTGCACTGCAGCCTACCTCTGCTTTTATGGAACACACTGAATCTACTAAAATCAGCGTTTTCTCACTAAAAGCAAGATCTAAATTACGTAAATAGTACAGGCCTTCAAAAATCTCCTTCACTGGCGATTTCAGGTAGTTGGATCTAGGATACTGAGGGAGACAGAGCGTGATCAAGCTTGTTCCTTAATTGGCCAGATAGTTAATTCAGTTCAGTATTTGCTGTGTATAGACAGAGATGTATGGTTGTACATAATTATTTTTGATCCTAAAAGTCAATCATGCTAAGTAACTAGTTACATACATTTAGTGCTTGCACACACATTTTTAGTTATAGTCTTTAGAAAAACTATGAGCTGTGTTTGAATTATGCTTCAACCACTAACTTTGTGACCTTAGCTAAATCACATAAACTCCCCATATCACTTTCCTTTGTCTTAAATAAAGATAACACACAGTGAGTGCTCAGAAAATACCAACTCCTCTTTACCCCCGTACATACAGCTCAGCCTGAACGTTGCATCTTCTGGGCCTCGCTCGCTTTTACCAATGTGTGACTTGCTACAGAAACATGTGTTCATGGATGATATGTCTTTTCAAAAACCTTCCCTCTATGCCTATCATGC
The DNA here is from genome assembly GCF_006542625.1 of Nomascus leucogenys. Classification (NCBI taxonomy): domain Eukaryota; kingdom Metazoa; phylum Chordata; class Mammalia; order Primates; family Hylobatidae; genus Nomascus; species Nomascus leucogenys. Next base: position 83,409,518 of record NC_044396.1, read on the forward strand.
TGGTATTTTTTTAAGCTAGTTTATCACTGAAAATTCACAAACTCATACCTGCCTGTTGAAAGCATGTCCTTGCTTCACATTCTAACTCAAGATCTAACTGTGATAAAATATTTTTCACTCTCACTACCCACGTTGTTTTACACAACTACACTGGTGTCTGTCAACTTGCAACAGAATACACTTATATGTAAACCTCTTTCACTAAACCATGAACCCATAGAGTGCCAACAATTTACAATTAGTATCAATGTGGAATTTTGTTTTCAACGGATACTGGGTAAATTAAATGTTTTATCAAATAATGATCACTGCACCTGAATAGCAGATATGTTGACATTTCCTTTTAAACTGGAGTACATTTATCTCCATTACAGGGACTGTGTGGTCTAACCTTTATAAACACTGTGCATAGCATTGAACCATGAAGTAAATATTTATTAATCAATTTTGAGGCCTTACTGTATTTCATAGTTTAAATTGGTATTCTGATCAAAAGAAAGTAAGAAAATGGTGGAACAAAAGTTTTAGAATAAAAGGGTAGGGAAAGAGGAAAGAAGGAAGTAAAAAAATGTGAAGATTCCTAGCCCTATAGCAACAAATATCTAGCAGGTGCTGAATTTTTTTTTTTTTTTTTTTTTTCAGAAAAGAAATGGAATGCCACAGCATAGTCAGTTTTGAGAAAAGGCTAACCAACAACAACAACAACAACAAAATATCATAGGCATGTTCAGATTGCACATGAACAGAAAAATGTTGGAGAGAAACCATTGAAATAACTCACCGGTCCTCTTGTGTTGCTGCTTATCTGATTATCTGAGGTCAAGGGAACTGAGGACAACAAAGGAAATTAGGTCTTCCATAGTTCTCATTAAATGCTGGAGGAGTCTGACTACTGCTGAGCTGAGCACTTCAGTGGCTTTGGAAAAGGAAGTGTGGCTACTTATTTCACCACCTTCATTGTGCTGGAGGAAATCAGAAATAGCTCTGAGAATAATAATAACAGAAATGGCATCCACAGCAGCAGAGCCCAGTTGCACTTCCTAAAGGCAGTATAAATAATTGTCTCTATAGGCAAGCCACTAGGAATAAATGAAAAAGAGCTGCAATTGCTGATGTGGTTTCACCCCAGTCCTGCCCATGTTTCTTAACAGGAAAGGGAGTTGCAATGTCGAAAATAACATCTTAGAGCGGGAAAGAACATTTATTTGTCTGTTTATTCATTAATTTACTCAGTCATTATTGGGCACTTATGGTAGACTAGTCATTATGTTACCTACTAGGAGCTTGGATATCACCCACTTCTATGTCTTCATTCTCTGAGTGAAGAGCTGTCTACATGGTGAGTCCAAAAGTGCACCAGAGGAAACCTGGCTTGTCCAAACCAAGGGCTATAACTTAGTTTCCTAACTCCCCAGCAAAAATATTTTCAATTAGGCTCCACTTTAACTCTTAAAAGTGTGGCTTGTGAATTACTTGATGAATAATTTTACTTTCTTGATTATATTAAGCACAAAAAGGAAGAGAAACACAATTACAATATTAAAATTGTTAAAGGCATCTCACCAACGTGCTGCTTCTGAGAATTCCATGTCTCCATTGCTTATTTGAAACCTTTATTTTGCTTGGCCTCTGGGTCCCACTGCCTCTGGATTTACCTCTTACCTGCTGATAGCTCTTTCTTTTTTACTTTTTCTGTATGCTCTCCATCTTCCTGACCTCTTTAATTTGAATGTCCTAGGACTCAGCCCTTTGGCTTCTCTTTGCAATCAGTGCACACACCCTAGATTTACCCATCCAATGCCACAGCCTTAAATAACATCAATATTCTTCTGATGGCTCTCAAATTAATATATTTTGCTCTGACCTCCCTCTTTAATTCTACATGTATATCAGACTGTCTATTTGGCAGCCCCAGTGTGATGTTCTTCTAGAATCACAACCTTAAACATATGTAAAACAAACTCTTCTTACCCCACCCCTCACCAGAAAAAATCTATTTTTTATATACCTACCCATTCAAGAAAACGAAACCTTCTTCTTTCATTTGCTCAGGTAAAACACTGAGTAACTGGTTCCTCTAATTCCTCTATTTCTCATATTCAATCCATCAGCAAATTTTACAACTGTAACTTTGAAATAATACACACAGCATCCAATCACTTCTCTACAGCTCTGTCACTGCTGCTCTGGTCTAAGCACCATCATGTCTCACTAGGATTATCACGATAGTCTTCTTAATAGGTTTTCAGCATTTCCTTTTTGCTCTACTGCAGTCTATGCTTCTCAGAGCAGCCTAAGTCACTCCTCTGCTCAAAATGCTCCAATGCACACTGCACTCTATCAAAGCCCTACCTATTGCTAAAATGACCCATTGTCACCTTTATTCCTGCTACCTCTCAAGTCACATGCCCTATCTCCTATGCCTCCTCCAACTGTCCCTCTGACGCAGCTATTGAGTGCCTTGCTGTTCCTCAAACACAGTAAGCACACCCTCTCTTAGGGTGTTTGCACTATCTATTCCCACAGCATGGAGTGCTTTTTTTTGCTATGCACCCACATGGTTTATCTTCACAGAGATCTTGGCTAACGCTAGCACCTTTTCACTCTATGGTCCTTTCCTCTGCTTTATTTTTCTCTTTGCACCTTTCACCGTCTGATCCATACTTTTCGTTTGTTTGTTTTCCCCTCAAGGACATAAGCACCATGAGAATAGGAATGTCACTTTCTTTATGTATGTTTCCTTCTACATAAGTGCATTGGCCCCAGAAATCTTGACCTCTAATTTTAAAGAGGCCATTTTTTTTTCCTCCAGCTTCAAAAAAAATTGCACTTCAAAATTGTAATACTTTGTGAACAAAGGAAAAAGATTAAAAATTATGGGTCTAGGGTCAAGCCAATGGTGGAAGATAAAAAGGAAAGATGTTACATTCATTGGGGGACAAGGTTGGTCTTGAAGAAGGAAGAAAACAATAAGGATGTTGAATGAAGTAAAATACAATGTTGGCCGGGCGTGGTGGCTCATGCCTGTAATCCCAGCACTTTGGGAGGCAAAGGCAGGTGGATCACAAGGTCAAGAGTTTGAGACCAGCCTGGCCAACATAGTGCAACCTCGTCTCTACTGAAAATACAAAAATTAGCCGGGCATGGTGGTGCACGCCTGTAATCCCAGCTACTCTAGGGGCTGAGCTAGGAGAATCGCTTGAACCCAGGAGGCGGAGGTTGTGGTGAGCTGAGATCACGCCACCTCATTCCAGCCTGAGCAGCCAACCGAGACTCCATCTCAAAAAAAAAAAAAAAAAAAAAAAAAAGTCTAGGAAAAGAGGATAATATTCCAACATAAATGTTAATATAATTATTTCCATGAGGCAGTAATTGGAATAATCAAGGGAAAGGACTCACAATGAAGGCAGTCATGCCTGTTTGAAGTGGATCTAAGAGTAGAAACAGCAAGCAGCGTGTCTATTTGGGTAATGAGAAGGGAGAAAGTGTTGGTAAACCAAAGGAAGAAAGCTACTAATTTTCCCAGAGTCTGTTTAAGATGAAGTTCTGCTCCAATCAGCTAATTTTAAGAGGTTTTAGATTAATCTTGTTAAACATTTCAGCATGATGGAGTTTGAGATTATTTGATGTAAATAGTTCTTACACAAAATGTAAACGTTATCTTAATAAATATTTTTTAAAAAGGATTTGAGAAAATTCAACGACTATTTCTAATAAAACAAATAAGCATATAATCATTAAAAAATTAAAAAATAATTTTATTTTAAAATATTTTTATTTTAACATCAAACTTTAAACAAAATGTCAGACATCATGGCTCATGCTTGTAATCCCAACTGTTTGAGAGGCTGATCGAGGCATTTGAGGCTGCAGTGAGCTATGATGGAACTACTGCACTCTAGCCTGAGCAACATCATGAGACTCCATCTCTTAAAAAAAATAAATAAATGGAAATGACAAGGATAATTGGTTTACCACTTTTGATAAAATTCCCTGGGAATTTTCTTCTAATGACATTAAGTATACTAGAGTTACTCCTATTTGAAGGCATGATACAAAATTATTATTATTTATATGCAATGTGATGGGAAAATTCGAGTCAGCTGAAAACTATTAGAACCAACAAAAAATATTCAAGGCAGTAGCTTTGTAAAGAATAATTACCCAGTTCCTTTTCTACACTTCAGCTATAACAAGATACAAAATTTATGAATAAAGCTTAATTCTCATAATGATAAAACTGATTTAAAGGAATACATAGTAATGCATTTACCAAAAAAATTGTTTAGGAATTATATGGGGAAAATTACAAAGAGAAATTATGGCTTGAGAAAATCTCATTAAAAACTCATATTGTGGAAAAGAAAGACTAAATATTGATATAATATCAGATCTTCTAAGGTTAATATACACATTAATGTGTTTTCCCACAATGAGTCTGTAATTACCCTATAATGAACTTAAATACTTTAGAAATAGAAAAACTCATATCTAAATATTAGAAGTATTGAAGACATTTGAAAGATTAGTCAACTGTTAGTCATATGTCCCATGAATTGGTAGAATGAATAGCATAACAAAAAATTACACAGGAAAAAATTGTGTAATAAAAATATCAGGGATAAATAAGAACTGAATCTTAACAACTATATTTCAAACAAAGGAATTTTCTTCAGATAATACATTTTACGTTGAAAACAGATTATTAGTGGCCACTGATAAACAGTTTATATTTCACATATATATTAGTCATCTGTGCTACAGTAATAAGCAGTCCATAATGTCAGTGGCTTATAACAAGGGCTTTGGTATGAAGGTGTGCCCCTCTAAATTTTATATTGAAATGTAATACCCAAAGGTGTCATGAGGGCTTCACCTTCATGAATGGGGTTAGCATAATTTTGTAAGGGCTGTATGTTAGAGGGAGCATGCCCTTGCCTTTCAGTTCCTTCCACCACATGAGAACACATTCTTCATCCCCTCCAGAGGATGCAGCAACAATGCATTATCTTAGAAAGAGAGAGTAGCCCTCACCAGACACCGTGCCTGTTGGTGCCTTGATCTTGGACTTCCCAGCCTCCAGAACCATAAGTAATAAATTTCTATTGTTTATCAATTAGTCAGTCTGAAATATTTTATTACAGAAGTACAAATAAACGAAGACAACAACAAATCCTTATTTCTCATGCATGAAAGGGTGAATCGCTACACAATATTTTCATTTCTAGAAATTGTACCACTGATCTGTTCTTATAAGCATAAATATGCAAGGATAGAAACTGTCTATTGCTATGTTGTCTTGCAATGGGTTCTTAATAAGTCACAAGTTCCAGTGTTTCTTTATGGTGAAGGCTGGCTACCTCACAACCATCCTAGCTATAACTTTAAAGACTAAAATGATTGATTACTATAATCTGTGTTAACAAAACAAAAACAAGAACACAGAAAATAAAACAAAACAAAATACTAAGTATTATGGCACAACCCTGCTAAAAACCTTCAATGACACTGTTTTGCTTTTAGACCACATAACCAGTTAGCATCTGGTCCCCATTTCATCACAGCCTGGTAGATTCTCCCAGAGCCAGGACTTTTCTTACACAGAGCTATACACATGTATATTTCTTTGTGAGATTTTTGTTTAATAATTTTTCCCACTTGGTATTAAGCTATTTGAGGGCAGAAACTATCTCTGTTTTTATTTCTACACTGTATCTTTGGCAAATAAAAAGCCTAACACATGGCATTCAGTAAGTACTTACTCTCTGAGTGAAAAAGTTCAAAAGAGGTTAATTTCAAGCTTAGTAAACAAGCTTCTCTCTTGCTCTGTGCCTCACTTTTTCATCAAAGCATAGTCTGCCCTGAAAGGTTGGTTTTTACTAAACTATGCTATTTTTTATGACCTGAACCCTACAGATATTTATTCATGTCATTGGTTTATTAAATTTAACATATACATATTGAGGGCAAAATATGTTCTTGGTATAATAGGAAATAATGTATACTTTTTTTTCATTCTCTGCTCATTTAAAACCATTTAACTAGACTATGAAAGCAGTCATACATACATGTGTAATTACATGAATAATTATAGTGGGTTCCTTAGTGACACAGAAATGTATTTCTCTCTTGAAATACATAGAGGAAAATTAATATAGACAGGACAAAATGGAAGGGAGCAGCAATATTAAATAAGAGTACTTTCACAAGGTATTTTCTAGATAAGCATGCAATATTGGCCCTGATTTATTTCAAGTGTGTAGTTTAAGGAAATTGAGATGATACAGATGAAACGCTAAGCTAGCCGATGAATCTTTTAGAAAATGGAATTAGCAATGTTATGCCATCTGCCTTTAAAAATTATTAATCTTGGATGGCTTTCAGAGTTCCTGGCTTATGTAACTGCCTGTGATCCTTCCAGAAGTCATTTATATGACCTTGGGTGTATCCCCTTTTTTTTGTTGTTGTGTCTTGGTTTCCATATTTTTAAGATTAGAAAGTCGAATGATCAATTAGATTTCTTCCAACTCCCTTATTCTTTACTTGTATTTTTCCCCCTTACATATTTTGAAAACTTATTTTGGCCTTCAGTGGCTTCTGTGACTCAACCTTCTTGTTTGGCTGGCATTGAGTCTAGACCCTTGCAGTGTATGGGGAATGTGACATTGGTGTCATCTGAATGCTGACCAGTCCAGCTTTGTTGGTGGCATTATGACATATCATTCATCTTGGCCACAGAAATTAATGAGCTGAGAGTGTTTTTATAATCAGACTCATTCTAAAATAGTTTAATCCAAGTTAAATGATAAAGCTTTGTATTACTTCAATCAGGCTTGGGGGCAAATATATCCTGTTCAGTTGCCATACGGAATGAAAAATTGAAGGAAAGATGTTAAATGGTGATATGATATTTAGTCTATTGGAGTTGTAATGAAAGTGGTAATGACTAAGCATCATTAAACCAAAGAGTGTCATAGGGATCACTCAGCTACACCTTTGGGGAAATCTCAGGCTACAGACAATGAGGCATCGCACCATCTTCCATGAATGGTCTCCAGAAATGTGTGATAATACCCTTTATGGCAGATGTGGAAGTCTGTGCCAATAGTGATGAGCTGCTGACTTCTTTACCTCCATTATACCTCGAAATCCAAGAATGCAGACCTGAAAAGCTTCAGGAGAAGTTAAATATTTCTTCAAGATGCCCCCCAAGGACTCTATCCAAGACTTTTCATGTGTAGTAGTTCATGTAGCCTAAGGATACCTACAGCATGGTGACTAAGAATGAGCTGAGGTTAGACTACCTGGTTCCACAGTAGGGTAAGTTTACCTGTAATAAAAAGCACCTTGTAATCAAAAGCATTGATATTTTTATAGCAAAAACTTTCACAATGGGTGAAATAAAGATAAATAATAAACAGTTTCATATAAATTCAGGCTTAGATTTTCTGCCAAAAGGATTAGCAGCAAGCTAATACAAAACAAAACACACACCAAAGCAAGCAAAATGGAAAGCTCTTAAAACAAGCTCTGTCTTACATGAAATGCTTCATTGTAATAGCTCTTATCACTGTCATTATTTTTATTATTACAGAAATGGGACTTAGATAACTTAACCTCCTTCTGGCCACAAATCTTGTATGTAGCCAGCTAGAATCCATACTCACATCTCCTGGACTTCAAAGTTCACCTTCTTCTTACTGCACTGCAAAGCTTTCCTTGTTCCAACTGCATTATCTGTGAAATGAAATTCAAATTCAAGACAATTCAGTTAGAATTTAGGTTTTCTTGTTTTGGAGGAGTGAGAACATCTGAATCTGTAAAGTAAGAGATATTTTTATTGGTTAATTTAAACACTGGATACACAACAAAATCAATTACATTTTTGCATACTAACAATGAATGTGGAAAGCAAAATTATAAAGATTATACCATTTACAAGCACGCCAGAGGAAATGATACACAGGAATAAGCTTAAAACATACACAGTGTTTATGCTGAAAATTATAAGATGTTGTTAAATATATTAAAGAAGACCTAAATAAATGAAGCGCTATTGTGTCATGAATTGAGAAACCTAAACATAGTAAAGATGTCAATTCTCCACAAATTGATCCATAGGTTTCGTGTGATTGTATACAAAAACATGCTTACTCTAAAATTCATATGGAAGGGCATATGCTTAAGGACAGCTTATAAACCATCCTGACAAAAATGGTTGAAGTGGAAAGAATCACTCTACTGAATACTAAGACCTACTATATGGCTATAGGCATTAGACTGTGTGGTTTTGGCAGAGGAACAGACACAAAGACCAATGGAAGAAAACAGAGAACCTAGAAATAGATCCAAACAAATATACACAACTAATTTTTGACAGTCATGCAAAGACAATTCAATGAAAGAAACACAGCCACTTCACAAATAGTGCTGGGGCAATTGGGCATCCACATAATAATAATACTCTACTCCTAAACATCCCATTTATACAAAAATGAGCTCAAAATTTATCATGGAATTAAATGTAAAAACAAAATTTTAAAACTTCAAAGAAAATAAATGAGAGAAATCTTCTGTATCTATGACTAGGCAAAGAGTTCTCAAATTTGACCAAAAGCATGACAGATATAAAGAAAAATTAATAAAATGTTCTCATCAAAATTAAAATTTTTCTTCAGCAAAAGCCAATATCAAAGAAATGAAAGACAAACTACAATTTAAGGGAATATATTTGCAAATCAAATAACCAACAAAGGACTAAGAGCTAGAATAAATTAAAAATTCTCAAAACTCAATGATAAAGAGAAACGAGCATTCAAATTAAATCATGGGCAAAGGACATGAAAAAGCATTTCACTGAAGACGATGTACAAATAGCAAGAAAAGCACTTGAAAAGATTTTCAACATCGTTAGCCATTAATCACATGCAAATTAAAACCAAAATGAGTTATTACTCTACATCTATAAGAATAAAGTAAAAAATATTGACAACACCAAATGATGATGAGGGTGTGGAGAAGTAGGATCACTCATACTCTACCGGTGGGAGTCTCAAATGTTACAGCCACTCTGGAAAACATTTCTGTAGTTTCTTATATAACTTCTGTAGTTTTTTATATAACTAAGCATGCAATACCATACATCCCAACAACTGCATTTGTGAGCATTTGTCCCAGAGAAATTAAAAATGTGGTCACACAAAACTTGTCCATGAATGTTCATAGAAGATTTTTTTCTTAATAGTCAAAAATTGGAAACAACCCAGATGTCTTTCAGACAATGAATGGTTGAACAAACTATGGTAAACCTATACCATGGAATACTAATTAGCAATAAAAAGTACAGACTATTAATGCAACGACTTTGATGGATTCCAGGGGTTTATGCTAAGTTAAAAAAGCCAATCCCAAAAGTTCACAAACTGTGTAAATCCATTTATATGGTAGTCTCAAAATGACAAATATAGAAATGGAGAGCATATTGGTTTTCACCAGGGTTCAGGAATTGGGGGAGGCAGGTGGAGGTGACAGTAGCTATAAAAGGCAACACAAGAGTATTGTAGTGGTGGAACTGTTCTGTTATAGTGACTATAAATTTCAATATCCTGATTTTGATATTGTACTATAGTTTTATAACGTATTATTTCTTGCAACTGCATGTAAATCTATAATAATCTCAGAATTAAACATTTAATTAAAAACTACTATACACTGGATGTTTTATTCTCCCAAACACTTAGATTTAAAATAATGTACTTTTTGAAAGTTTTAATCAATTTATTCTTCTTTTTAAATTTTCCTATTATAATTGTAAATGGAAACAATTAATAAAATAGAAGGAAAGGATTTAAAACAATGCCTTTTAGTCCCACATTTCGGCAGTCATCTCGTTCACTTTCTTGTGTATTTCCCAGAACACACACACTCTTACTTACATACATCACATATATACATAGAATCATTCATATTTGCATCTCACTTTTTGATGGCCACCTGGTATTAAGTGCCTTGTATGCCCCATGATTTAGTTTATTGTTCCTGTTTTAATCAACATCCTTTTTCTTCAGTTGCATTTTATTTTATTATTTTATTTTATTTTTTTAGTAATAGTATCCTTTATTAGTTGTTATATGAATCTGTGATGTGTCAAAATTTATAAATCACTCCAAAACATCAATTTCATATAAATAAAATAAACTTAAAAATGCAACATTGAATCATCTTGTAGCTTCACCTTTTTTATTCTTGTGAAACTTGTCTGTAAATTTGTGGAAAAAGAATTCTTGGAAAATTGATTTGTACATTTTTAATTTTGACAGACGTCAAGATTTAACCTTCAAATAAGGTAAACCGAGTTGCTTTCCACAAAACTGTAGAAGACCTAGAATGAACATCTTCAAAAGCTTCTGTGTTTGAGGCAGAGGGCTAAGGATTTTAGGAAAGTGTTGCATAGTAACAATTTTCTTCTCTGACTCTGCTAATAGATAACATGTAGGTGGACTACAGATTAAGCCTCATGCATCATCAGTGACTAATGGGAGAAGAAAGATAACTGCTTATAGGTCACACAAATACACATTGTGCATTTGATCACTATAAAAACACTGAAAACCGAATAATTTTATTTCCATTTATTATAAACTGAACTGTGCACCTTCTCCTCACCCCACCAAATTCATATGGTGAAGCACCAACCTTTAATGTGACTGTGTTTGGAAGGCATTTAAAGAGGTAATGATAATAAGGATGGGGCTGAAATCCAATATGACCAATGTCATTATAAGAAGAGAAAGAGACACCAATGACCTCCCTCTCTTCACCTACATACTGATGAAATACTATGTGAGAAGATAATGAGAAGGAGGCCATATGCAAGCCTAGAATAAATCCCTCACCATCAACCAAATCTGTCAACACCTTGTTCATGGACTTCCAGCTTCCAAAGCTGTGAGAAAATACATTTCTCTTGCTTAAGCCACACCCAGTTTGTGATATTTTGATATGGTCCCCCTAGATGACTAATATACCATTCTAAACTTGACAAAAGTGGGACCTAGAAATACTGAAACTTAAGTGGGCACACCCTTCTAGGTTTCTTTTTTTAAGTTAAGATCAAAAGGAAGATGGTACAGTAGGAAGCACAGGAATCTCCCTTTCCACCAAGACAACAATCACACTGGCAGAATCCGTCTGATATAACTATTTGGGAAATTTGTAGTGTATTGAAAGCTTGTAACTTCCAAGGGAAGCCTTGGACAGTAAGTTGTGTTTGCTTCATTCAGTTTCTACTCAGCATAGTGGCAGCTATGCATCCCCCACCCACCCCCATTCTGGTGGCAGGCAGCTGTGAACAGATTTCTGGAGCAGCTTGCACACAGATTGCAGGAGCCAGGGCGGGCAAAGAGGGCCCTGTTCTGCAAATATCCAAGATCTGTGCTCAAATTGCTAACTGCTGCTTCTGATCACAGGGGTGCAGATACAGAGGCAGGCAGCCATTGTTGTTGCCTTTACTGCTCCAACTAAAATTACTTCCAAGGGATTAAAAGAGCCAACACCTCTTTCCCATATTCATTTTTCTCTTTATCTCTTTTTGGGAACCAGGCATTAAAAATTAGGACATTAAGAAACAACTGCATATAGAGGAGAAGTTAGAAAGTGATTATGCATGCTCAGGGAAAGGTTCAGGCTCAGAAAAGTACTGAAAAAGTGTTAGGTTTACTCCTCACACTGATCATTGGCAAAGCCCACAATAATTAAAAAAAATGAGAAGAATTACAAAATCCAGCAAATCCTGGGAAAGGGGAAGAATTTAACTTTCAGAGTTTTCATACTATGAGATTCAGGTGCTCAGTTTTCAAAAAAAAAAAAATCAAAATGTACAAAAGTAACCAGGAAAGTATACCTCTGGAAAATCCTCGTGGTAGATCTACTAGATGCAAATGTTAAAACAATTGTCTTAAAAATTCTCACAGAACCAAAGGAATACATGAAGTCAACAAAATAATGTATGAACAAAATAGAAATATCAATAAAGAGATAGAAAACCTAAAAAGAAACAAAAAATAAAATTTTTAGATGAAAATTACAGTAACTAAAATGAAAAATTTGCTAAAGAAATTTAAAGGTAGATTTGAGCAGGCAGATGAAATAATCAGCTCACTTGATGAAAGGACAATGGAAATTATTGAGTCTGAAGTATAAAAAGATAAAGAAAAGATGATGATAAGTAAACAGAGCCTAGGGGACATATGGGACACCATCAAGTAGACTAACACACACGTTGTGGGTATCCCAGAATAAGGAAAAGGAAAATATTTTTTAAATAATGGTTAAAAAAAAAACTTCCTACATTTGATAACAGACATGAATAGAAACATCTAAGAAATTCAAGTTCAAATGGTATTTCTGTTCTAGATCCCTGAGGAATCGCCACACTGACTTCCACAATGGTTGAACTAGTTTACAGTCCCACCAACAGTGTAAAAGTGTTCCTATTTCTCCACATCCTCTCCAGCACCTGTTGTTTCCTGATTTTTTTAATGATGGCCATTCTAACCCAGCCATCCCATTACTGGGTATATACCCAAAGGACTATAAATCATGCTGCTATAAAGACACATGCACACGTATGTTTATTGCGGCACTATTCACAATAGCAAAGAGTTGGAACCAACCCAAATGTCCAACAACGATAGACTGGATTAAGCAAATGTGGCACATATACACCATGGAATACTATGCAGCCATAAAAAATGATGATGAGTTCATGTCCTTTGTAGGGACATGGATGAAACTAGAGAACATCATTCTCAGTAAACTATCGCAAGGATAAAAAACCAAACACCGCATGTTCTCACTCATAGGTGGGAATTGAACAATGAGAACTCATGGACACAGGAAGGGGAACATCACACTCTGGGGACTGTTGTGGGGTTGGGGGAGGGGGAGGGACAGCATTAGGAGATATACCTAATGCTAAATGACGAGTTAATGGGTGCAGGAAATCAACATGGCACATGGATACATATGTAACAATCCTGCACATTGTGCACATGTACCCTAAAACCTAAAGTATAATAATAATAAAAAAAAAAGAAATTCAAGTTCAACAAATTCCATGTGGATGACCTTAAAGAAACCCACATCAAGACACATTATAGCCAAACTTTCAAAACACAGAAACAAAGAATCTTGAAAGCAGCAAGAGAGAAGTAGTTTGTCACATACAAGGGATCCTCAATAAAATCATCTGTAGATTTCTCATCAGAAACTCTAGAGGCCAGAAGGCAGTCCGCCAATATACTCAAAGTGGTGGCAAAATTATCCTGTATAAGTGAAGGAGAAATTAAGGCATTCCTAGATAAACAAGAGTTGCCACTAGACCTACCTTGCAAGAAATGCTTAAAGGAGTCCTGAAAGATGAAATGAAAGGACACTAAAAAATAACTTGAAGCCACCTAAAGAAATAAAGATCTCAATAAAGGTCACTATACAAGCAATTATAAGAGCTAGTATTATTGTAAAAATGATTGATATACTCCAGTTATCATTTTCTACATGATTTAGGAGACTAACACAATTTAAACAACATTCATCTACAAGCTAGTATTATTGTAGCTTTGGTTTGTAACTTCATTTTTTGGTTTCTACATACCTTAAGAGACTAAAGCATTTTTTAAATTATTAGTTTATGTTTCTGGGCACACAATATCTAAAGATGTAATTTTGTGACGTCAACTGAAAGGGTCAGAAATGGAACTGTAAAAGAGCAGAGATTTTGAGTGTTGTGGAAGTTAAGATAGTATAAATTTAAGTTAGAGAGTTATAACTTTAGAATGATAAATGTAATTTCTATGGTAATCAGAAAGAAAATAGCTATAATATATACACAAAAAGAAATGAAAAAATAACCTTAAACATTTTGCTACAAGAATCAACTAAATACAAAAGACAGCGATGCAATGAGGGACACTAAAAGTGATAAAGCATTTAGAAAACAAATAGTAAAATAATAGAAGTTCCTCTTTATCAATGATTACTTTATATGAGAACAAATTAAATCAATAAGAACATAGAGATTGGGAGAATGAATAAAACACATGATCTAACTCTCTTTTTTCTGCAAGAGACTCACCTTAGATCCAAAAATACAAACACATTAAAAGTGAAAAGATGAAAAAGTATATTCCATGAGCATAGTAACCAAAAGAGAGCAGGGATGGATATACTAATATATATACATATGTTATATTATATATGTTATATATGTTTAATTATATATAACTTATTCTATGAGGCCAGTATTACTTTCTGATACCAAAGCCAGATAAAAACACTACAAAAAAAACTATAGACCAATATCCCTTATCAAAATTGATTCAAATATCTTCAACAAAATACTAACACACCAAATTCATCAGCATACTAAAAGGATTATACACCATGACTAAATGGGATTTATTGCCATAACGCAAGCATAGTTAAATATGTAAAAATTGGTCAGTGTAATACACCAAATTGGCAGAATAAAGGAAAACACATGATCCTAACAGTTGATATAGAAAAAACACTTGACAAAATTTAACAAACTTCCATGATAAAAACTTTTAACAAATAAGAAATGGAAGTAAACCACCTTAATATAATAGAAGCCATAAGGAAAATCCTATGACTAAGATCATACTCAATGGTGATATATATATATACACATATAATATAGAATATATATAACATATATATAATATGCAATGGTAATATATATTATATATAATTATAATATATAAATATATTAATATATTAAACGTATATTAATATATTTATATATTAATATATTAAACGTATATTAATATATTAATATATTAAACGTATATTAATATATTTATATATTAATATACTATATTAAACTTATATGTTTGTTAACTTATATATAATTATATTTAATATAGTATATATAAGCTTAATATATTATATTAATATAATTATATATTAAATGTTATAATTATATATAAGTTAACTAACTTCCATGATAAAATTTAACAAATTAGAAATGGAAGTAAACTACCTTAATATAATAGAAGCCATAAGGAAAATCCTATGACTAACATCATACTCAATGGTGAAAGACTCAAACTTTCTCAGCAAAGATTACTGAAATGTACATTTAAAAATGGTTAAGATGGGCTGGGGGCGGTGGCTCACGCTTGTAATCCCAGCACTTTGGGAGGCGGAGGAGGGCGGATCACGAGGTCAGGAGATCCAGACCACGGTGAAACCCCGTCTCTACTAAAAATACCAAAAATAATTAGCCGGGCGTGGTGGCGGGCGCCTGTAGTCCCAGCTACTCGGAGAGGCTGAGGCAAGAGAATGGCGTGAACCCGGGAGGCAGAGCTTGCAGTGAGCCGAGATTGCACCACTGCACTCCAGCCTGGGCGACAGAGCGAGACTCCGTCTCAAAAAAATAAAATGGTTAAGATGATAAATTTTATGTTATGTGTATTTTACCACAACATGAAAAACTAGAAAAAAGTGTTTTTCCAAACCTAGGTTATTTTTTTCCAACAACCGACTATATTCGCCTGTTCTCACACTGCCATAAAGAACTTCCCCAGACTGAGTAATTTAGAAAGAAAGAAGGTTTAACTGACTCACAATTCTGCATGGCTGGGGAGGCCTCAGGAAACTTATAATCATGGCAGAAGGTGAAGGGGAAGCAAGGCATCTTCACAAGGTGGCCGGAGGGAGAATGAACAGGAGCAGCTACCAGACACTTTTAAAACCATCAGATCTCCTGAGAACTCACTCACTATAATGAGAACAGCATGGGGAAGACCGCCCCCATGATTCAATTACTTCCACCTGGTCTCTCCCCGACTGTGGGGATTATCAGGATTATGGGGCTTACAACTGAAGATGAGATTTTGGGTGAGGACACAGCCAAACCATATCACCAACACTTTACCCTGATACTGGTTCCGACAAGACTGTTCTTTGTACTACAGTGTAATAATACCAATAATTATAGCTAAAGTTTAGCTGAACACTTATTATGAGCCAGACATATATTAAATATATGTTATGTGTATCAACATTTTGAGATAGGTATTACTATTTTTCCACTTTATTGGTGAGAAACATGAGGCACAGTGCCTGAATTAAGTTGTCCAAGGCCAGAAAATCAGTGAATAAAAAGCTGGGATTTTAACTTTTGTTCTAACTCATGCTATTAAAAATGTGGTACATGAATTAGCAAGACCATCATCACCTGGGAGCTTGTTAAAACCACAGACTTTTCAAGCTGCACCCTAGACCTACTGAAAAGGAATTTTTAACAAGTGTATTAGTCCATTTTCATGCTACTGATAAAGACATACCTGAGACTGTGTAATTTAACAGGAAAAAGGATGTAATGGACTACAGTTCCACGTGGCTGAGGAGGCCTCACAATCATGGTGGAAGGCAAGGAAGAACAAGTCACATCTTACATGGATGGCAGCAGTCAAACAGAGAGAGTTTGTGCAGAGGAACTCCTCTTATTGAAACTATCAGATCTCATGAGACATATTCACTGTTGTGAGAACAGTACTAGAGAGACCCACCCTCATGATTCAGTTACCTCCCACTAGGTCCCTTTCACGACATGTGGGAATTGTGGGAGTTACAATTCACGATGAGATTTGGGTTGGGACACAGCCAAATGATATCAACAACATACCCATTATTTTAGGGAAGCGTTGTTCTAAATCATGATTCCTTTGCATCTTTGTCTCGTCCAACCTGATAAGAACAACAACTGGCCAACTCTGCAGTCATTTTCCGCTTAGAAATGAAATACCATGATTCTGTGATCAAGCCCAGGTGTGCCTAATGTCCACACCCCCCCATTGCTCCTTGACAGGCCTTTTCATTGTGCTTTTTCTTTTTCTTTTTTTTGCAGTTCCTAGGTGAAAAATAAAGCATAATATCTAAGAGACACCTTTATGTAACTTAGAGTGATGGGCATTTTTGATAACTTACACAATTATTATTCTTTATTTCCACACATATGACTTTCTGTAAACCCAGTGATTAACCTTAATTGGAGTCATTGATAAGAGAAAAAACCAAATGTCTAAAATACCTAGAAGAGGTTAATCAGGGAAGACCAAGAAGGAACGTACTAACTTGTAAGACGCCTTCCACCTTCTAAACTCTTCCAACAATTGCCAAGGGAGACATTGTTTTACAAGTTCAGAGAAGTTAAGAAACTTGCTCATAGTCACATATCTAGGAAGTATTAGGAGAGTGCAAAAGTAATTGTGGTTTTTGCACTGTTGAAATTTGCCACTTGATATTGGAATATATTCTTAAATACATGTGGTTATGTGATACAGCATTTTAATGGGTATTTCTCACTTTATGTTTTTTTTTGGCTAATGACTTATTACTTGCTGTTTATTTTAGACTATAGAAATGATTTTAGACAAAAAGCAAATTTGAGTGATTTTTTTTTATTCAAATTCAAAATGGGTCATAAAGCAGCAGAGACAACTCACAACATCAACAACACAACACATTTGGCCCAGGAACTGCTAACAAACCTACAGTGCAATGGTAGTTCAAGAAGTTTTGCAAAGAAGATGAGAGCCTTGAAGACGAGGAGCATAGTGACCTGCCATTGGAAGTTGACAATGACCAATTGAGAGCTATCATCTAGACTGATCCTTTTATGAATACATGAGAAGTTGCTGAAGAACTCAACATCGACCATTCTGCAGTCATTTGGCATTTGAAGCAAATTAGTAAGGTGAAAAAGCTCGATAAGTGGGTGCCTCATGAGCTGAGCAAAAATTTAAAAAAATCATCATTTGAAGTGTCATCTTCTCTTATTCTACACAACAGCAATGAACCATTTTTCAATCAGATTGTGATGCGTGACAAAAAATGGATTTTATGTATGGCAACTGGCAATGACCACCTCTGTGGCTGGACTGGGAAGAAGTTTCCAAGCACTTCCCAAAGCAAAACTTGCACCAAAAAAGGTCGTGGTCATTGTTTGGTGGTCTGCTGCCGGTCTTATCCACTACAGCTTTCTGAATCCCAGTGAAACCGTTACGTCTGAGAAGTATGCTCAGTAAATTGATGAGATACACTGAAAACTGCAATGCTTGCAGCTGGCATTGGTCAACAGAAAGGCCCCAATTCTTCTCCATGACAATGTCTGATGACACATTGCACAATCAATGCTTCAAAGGTTGAATGAATTGGGCTATGAAATTTTGCCTCACCCACCATATTCACCTGACCTCTCACCAACTGACTACCACTTCTTCAAGCATCTCAACAACTTTTTGCTGGGAAAACACTTCCACAACCATCAGGATGCAGAAAATGCTTTCCAAGAGTTCATCAAATCCCGAAGCACAGATTTTTTATGCTACAGGAATAAACAAACTTATTTCTCATTGGCAAAAATGTGTTGATTGTAGTGGTTCCTATTTTTATTAATAAAGATGTGTTGGAGCCTAAATTTAATGATTTAAAATCCACAATCTGAAATAGCAATTACTTTTGCACCAACCTAATACTTAGAGTGGAATCAATCCCAGGCATGGTTGGTTAGAGTTAGGGTATCAAACCATGCCTGGGTTTGGGAATCGAAATGGGTAACATCACTGAAGGTTTTACCCAAGCTCTGCCTCATACTAATTATGCAAGGTCAGTCATTGCATGTCCGTTTCATTATTCATGGAATAGAAATAAAAATCCCTACCTCTTAAGGGCATTGTGAGTTTTAAATGAGAGAATGTAGTCAAAAAGATTGCACACATTTTAACATGTTTTGTAAATGTTAGGAAGTGAGCCTATTTTATCTACAGCCAAAAGTATGAAAGCAGTGTTTAATAAAATCTTAAATAGACTGAAACCAAGTTAACCAGTTTCCTTAATTAGCAAGACAACATGCTTCTAATTTGCAAAGAAAAAAGAAAATCACAAGAAAATGTGCTGACATCTATCTCTTATTAAAAACAAAGTCTAAGAAATACCCTGGGGCCGTATTAATTCAATTAGATCCCAAAAAGCTTTTTATTTCCTCCTGACCTTGAAAATGAAAATTATCACTTATAATTCACGGGGCTAATTTTTTTTTAAGGGGAGAGAGAGAGAGAGTGAGTGTGTGTGAGTGTGTGTGTGTGTGTGTGTGTTGGGTGTGAGGGGAGACAGGGTTATTGGCATCCAGACATCCTACTAGTAAGATTACTGTTGTCAGGATGCAGTTCGGGAGGAAGTGTAGGGGTAAGAAGAGAGAAGAAACTAAATAAGAGCAAAAGGCTCAGAAAGTTGCAGTAGCATACACTAACATCTGCTTACCACGTGCCACACAGGGCTCTTATGTAAATTCAATTCATCTGCAAAACAACACTGTGAAATAGAACCATTACTGTTCCCATTTTGCAGATAAGAAATTGAGGCACAAAAATGTTAGGTAACTTGCCAAAGATCACACAGCTAAAAAGTGCTAGGGCCAGTAGTTCAACTCAGGCAGTCTAGCTGCAGGTACAGACCCAGGGGCATGAGTCATGAATTCTGCATTCTTCAAAATTTTTTTGAACATAGACTCTGACTTAGTGATAAATCTAAGGTGAGAACAAATATTGATTTGTCATGTACTATGTTCTAGAAACTTTCTACACTTTCTATTATTTCCTAATACTACCATTTTTCCTAATTCTTCTCCTAATTGAGATAAGAACACAAATTAAGGTAATCTTTTTTCCTTTCATTCCCATTTTGAAAATTAACTTGATGCTCAGAGGTTTATTGTGTTCCCCAAAGTCACACAGCTCATATCTTTTCAAATTTTACCTGAAAAGATAAAATTTGATGTCGGGTCTTTTTTACTTTATTTACTTCTCTTGGAATATGAAAACAAATATCCTAGTTATATAAGAAACAGATATTTTACCCAGCATTGATATAACAATTGTGATTTTTGGAGGATACACTTTGTGTCCATTTGGGATCTCTGAGTAATAAACACCAAAATGGAATTAGATGTGCAAGAGGTGTATTGGGGAAATGCCAGTAAATGACAAATGGTGAAGAAAGAAAGAAAGAATAAGAGAGACACTTTAGGGTGTGATGCAGATGTGGGATCTATAAAAGGAGAGAGGGAAATGGGAATGATTGGGTAGAAGAGGCCTCAAACTGCTGGGAAATTCTGAGAAAATCTTGGCCAGGCCAATGAAAATATCTCTAGTGAAGACTGACATTAGAGAAACCCTGTGCTGAGTAGAAATGGTCCTGGTGAGTCATTGTCTGTGACCTAGGATCCACTCAGAGATCTCGTGGCATTGTTGTAAAGACTGTGGCAGGTTCAAAGGTAGAACAAACGGTTGTCAACCAACTACATTTCTCACAGCAGTTCTCTTGAAGGAAAATCTGAGTGGTACATTTAATAAGCCACTTCAACTTCTTGTGTTCATGTACACACAAGAAGATAATGCATGGAGATAATTTGTTCACTGTGATATTTACCAATGGACTCTGAATGCAACTTTCCTTCCCATTGGATTCCACTGCTGAAACAGGAGTGAGGCTCCAGATGTAGAGGAGGGATTTCACTGGATTTGCCTTGGATATTGTCCAAGTTACCTGAAAACATATAAGGGAGGGAACAGTAGGAAAAGACACACACACACACACAAATACTGTTATGCTCATGCATACTGAGTTTTAGGGAAAGCCAACAGCTGGGCCATGTGGCTGAGCAGTTTTTCTATCTACTTATAGCTGGGGTACAAACAGGGAGTGTCTGATCCATAACTATGTAAATCTATTAGTCATCTTGGTCCTATTCCATTATCTGTTAGTGTTTAGTGAGGTTCTCTTAGTGAATGCTGGACTTCCTGGCTGCATCAAGAAGAAACACAGAAGCAAACTTGCTGTGTATTTTAGAGAGGGGAGTAGTGGCCTTCTGGAGACCTACAAGGCAGAAGAACCAGAAAGAGAGAGACAGAGACAGAGGGTGAGAAACAAAGAGACAGAGAGGGCTCAGAAAAGAAGGAGAAATCCAGGAACATGTTCTTGTTACTTATATAGCTCTTCCTTTTCATTCATTCATTAAAAAACAATATTTTTGGTCCCATATTGTCCTCAAATAGGTATGTGAGGCCCTGTAGATACAACCATAAACAAGAAATATTATCTATTGGCCGGGCCCAGTGGCTCATGCCTGTAATCCCCACACTTTGGGAGGCCGAGGCAGGGAGATCACTTGAGACCAGGAATTCAAGACCAGCCTGGCCAACATGGTGAACCCCCCATCTCTACTAAAAATACAAAAGAATTAGCCAGGCATGGCGGCATGTACTTGTAATCCCAGCTACTCAGGAGGCTGAGGTAGGATAATCGCTTGAACCAGGGAGGCAGAGGTTGCAGTGAGCCGAGATCGCACCACTGTACTGCAGCCTGGCCCATGGAGTAAGACTCCATCTCTAAAAAAAAGAAGAATAAATATTGCCTATTCTCCAGGAGCTTATAGGTCAGTCAAATCTTCCAAAACCATGGAGGGATTCGTGTCTTATTTTAGGGAAGGAGTCTTTGTTCTTGTTGAATTATTTGAGGAAAGGCAAGGTGATGGAGGAGATGCAGCAGTTTTGTCAGAGTTACCATTATTCCTCTGCATTGTACATGAAAGGTGACAGAGAATATATGTGCAAACATCTTAACTCAGAATATGCCCTTCTGCCCTCAAAAGAAAAAAAAAAGAAAAGAAAAGATTATTGGAACCACCCAGACAAGGAAAATTCAGTTATAGGATCCCCAACAAAGTTACAGAATTTTCATTCTCTCTCCCTTTCTCTCTCTCTCTTCTCTCTCTACTCTCCCTACCCTCTTCACATTTGCTTCTTTTCTGATTAATTGTAGAAAGGATATTGGACTGGGAAATAGGTCTAGAATTGGATCACAGATTCTCCCCTGCTGAAAAGTAACTTTACTTTTTTGACCCTCAGACTGAATCTCATCATTGTAAAATACCTCTTAACGTAACTGAAACCATTTACAACATATCTGACATTTAACAAGTGCCCAGTAAATATTACTTCCTTCTCTCCCTGTTCCCTCCTTTCTTACTTTTTTCCTCTATTGTTTTCTTCGACATGTTTCCAAGGTAAAGTTCAATAATTTTAATGCCATGCATTATTCCTACAAGACATTCAGGTACAAATGCTTGAGGGAAGGTTCTAGTTAAAAGCCTGGATTCATACATCAAAGCTCACACATGCAAAATTGGGCGTAGATTGAGTGGTACTTAACTGAGTAAGCATAAGTATAGCCCAAAGGTAAGATCTACAGAACAACTGACGTAAGGCTCTGCTTCCTGTACCTGTAATTGTTTTTATGCAGTGCCTAGAGTGAGACTCAAGCCAGTGGTAAATAGTACATGCACAGATTTCTGATGCAAACTTTTGTCTCATACCGCAAACATTTGTGATAAATAAAGTTTGGTTCATTTTTCTTCAATGTCATATTTTTATTGGCGGGTCTTTTTTCTTAGAGCTCCCAAGGTGGTGGTGGGCCCACTCCCAAGATGGCGGCAAGCCTTTTGTTCTCTGACCTGGGGTTCTTGGCCTCATGGATTCCAAGGAATGGAACTTTGGGCCATGCGGTGAGTGTTATAGCTCTATTAGAAGCTGTGGGTCATGGAAGAGAACCAGCGACCAGTATTCAGCTCCATTAGGATGAACCCGGGCACTTAGCCACGTAGGAACCATGGCAAACCTCTAGCCCCATCAGGAGCAGCAGTGGGCGCCTCCTTGGATCAGAAGCACAGCGGACACCCCGCCAGATCCGGAGGGGTGACAGTCAGTGGCGGGTCTGCGGCAATGGCGATCAGCAGTGGTGGACGGTGAGCGAAAGCTCACCTCGAGCCAGAACAAACACGGACCAGAAGAGAGTGCAGCTGCAAGATTTAACAGAGTGAAAACAGAGCACTCACACAATGGGAGGGGACCCAAAGGGGGTTGCCTGATCCGGCTTGAATGCCTAGGTTTATATCCCCATCATTGTCCCTCCCCCATGCTCTCAGGCGATAGATAATTGACTATTTCTTTACCTCCTGCTTTTAGCCTAATTGGTATTTTAGTGAGCCCTCTTTACTACCTGATTGTTCGGGTGTGAGCTGAGTTACAAGCCCCATGTTTAAAGATGGGTGCAGTCACCTTCCCCAGCTAGGCTTAGGAATTCTTAGTCAGCCTAGGAAATCCAGCTAGTCCTGTCTTTCAATATGAATCTGTGTACAAAGTCTTCAGTTCTCATGAGTCACTAGGACTGTATGGATCTCCTAGGTCACCATTACTCTTGGTTTTCTCTGTAATGCCTACTATGCCTTCTTCTTTCAAAATTATTTCATTTCTCAGCCAGACATGGTGGCGCATGCCTGTAATCCCAGTACTTTGGGAGGCTGAGGTGGGCAGATTACTTGAGGCCAGGAGTTTGAGACCAGTCTGACCAACATGGCGAAACCCAGACTCACTAAAAATACAAAAAAATTAGCCAGGCATGGTGGTGTGTGCCTGTAATTCCAGCTACTTGGGAGTCTGAGGCAGGACAACCACTTGAACCTGGGAGTCAAAGGTTGCAGTGAGCTGAGATTATACTACCACACTCCAGCCTGGGTGACGAATTGAGACTGTCTCAAAAAAAACAAAAAGAAACATTATCTCATATCTTGACTCCCTGGTAAAGGTTTTGGTTTCTCTATTGCTATCATGGAAGCTGTGTTTTCTTGTCCCTTTTTAATGCAATTGCAAAGATACTTCTAGGGTTTTCTTTTGACTCACATGCTCCTAAAGAGAATTAGGCTTGGCAAGGCTGATAGCCACAGACCCATAAAAATCCCTATTTCCATCATATCTCCTTCCAACATCCTGAATGCTGAGGACTAGACTTAAAAAAAGAACTACTTTCATTCAGCTTAATAATTCACCAAATATGTACTGAACGTCTACCATATGCCACTTTCTATATGCTCTAATGATAGAGAATAATTAACAAGTCACGCACTAATTCAGTATCATAAATACAAGAAGCTGTAAGAGGACAAAATACAAGAATCTAGTCATTATTGAGAGGTGAAGAAAGTTAATAAGAGCAGGTGATATTTGAGCTGTCTTAAAAAGGTACAAATGAGTTTGTCAATCTGACAAAGATGGTGAGAAAATGCATTCCAAACAGAGGAGGAATTATGTAACAAAATTAAAAAGGCCAAAAACACAGCATTTTTGAGAAATAATTAAGGCAAGAGTCAGGAAAGAAAGAAATAAGGTTTTAAAGGTAGCAGAAATGATGAAAAATGTCCAGATTTTGTAATGCTCCGCTAGTTTGCCTTTATTCTATAGGCTCTGAGAGCCATTGAAAGCCTCTTAGCTGGTGCGTGCATGAATGATCATATTTGTATTTTAAAAATATCTCTCAAGTGGTAAGGAATAAAGATTCTTAGAAGACAAGTACAGAAGTAAATAAATGAGTTAAGTACTCACTGTAAACAATGCAGGCCACTGGCAATAAAGATAGACAGGGAGTTGAAGTGAAAGGATTCTTTGGTGGATAAAACACAGGGAGTTAAGGAAAAGTGATTATTTGAGGACAAAGCCCACATTTCTTAAAGTACTTGGGTAAAGCTATTGGTACCAAGACAAAATTTAGGCTGATAGTTCTTGAAATGCTAAGACAAGTTAAAATAACCAACATTTATTCAATACTCCCTATGGGTCGAATGCTATTGTCACACATACTTGCATGTACTATAAGTAATTACAATTGTGATGAACACATAAAAAGAGGCAGAAAGTAGAATGGGTATTTGTAGTAAAGATACTGAATATAATTTCAGGAATCTTTGATATTGGGGTATGATATTCATCTTAAATTAACCATTACGTATTGGGCTTTCATTATCTGTGAATCTCCTAAAGATGAGGAGAAAATACCCAAGAATTAAGCAATTCACTTGTCCACTTACCAAGCCTCCGTTCTGAGTTATTAAGTTATACCGAGAAGATTCCTAGGAGCTATTTCTGTGTAGTGAAGATAACAAACAAATAGGTTGGTAAGGATCCGATTTGTCACAACCAGAATCAGGAGACACTTAGAGAAGCTTGTTGTAAGGTCCATGGGTGCTGTGAGTTGCCTCAGTGGTTGTGAATTCTATGCTCACCAATATAATACAGTTCCTGAGCACCTGCTATATGCCTAGAACTGTGCCGAGAGCTCTGTATAATCTCATAATAAACCTTCAAGGTAAGGAAAGACTATTCCATCTTACTGGTAAAGATATTGAAGCTAAGAGATAAATGACTTTCCTAATACCTTACTGGGAGTTGGTGGGGCCAGAGTTCACTTCAATGCCTGTTTCCAGACTCCATATTCTTTCCAGAACACTATATTGGCTTTATCAATAGTTCAAGAGAGCTCAATGTTGCAAATATGGATTAAACATTCTCTTGTGCCAAGCATTGTGTAAGGTTTTTAGGATTCCTAACCCTGAGAAGCGAATAGAATAGGAACAGCAACAGACATAAGCAGCAATTCAACGCAAAGAAGTGAGTAGAATGCCTGGAAATGAAGAGGGTGGTTTGGAAATATGAACTTAAGCTGGAGTTCCAGAAAGATTTTCTGGAGCATATGATGCCTTAGCTGACTCTAGGAGGATCAGTGAGATTTAGTAAGAAAAGGAAGGTGGGTGAGGCAGGAAGTAAGTGGCTGAAGATGAGGTAAATCTTGAAGAAGAGCCTAGACCAGGTCATAGAGAGGCCATGTGAGGGGTCAAGGTCATGGAGAGATTGAATGCTTCACTAACTCCATCTTTATCTTTGGCAATGATTAGCCCTTGATGTATTTCAAGTGAGATTTTTATTTAGGTTGCATTCGGAATAATGGATTTTAAGAATTTAAAGGATGAGTGGAGTGCAAGTGATGAGAATGGAGACAGAAAAACTGGCTAGCAAGCGTGACAGACAGCATTTATGTCTCTCCTGCATCCATTCATCTCTCTCCTGCATCCATTCATCCCTATTTTGGATAAATCTATTCTAATTGTGTTCTGAAGAACCACCTCTTCTTTTACTCCCAGTCCATGTGCTTCCATTGGCAGTGATTTCCCATCAAACTTTAGTGGTGGGCATGTGACTCTGTTTTGGGCAATCAGAGCATTATGCTGTCTTAACTACAATGATTGTTTCAGGTTTGGACACAGGACTAATTTGAAGTCTATGAGACGCAATGAGACTTCTACCAAGACTGCTGAGCAAGGCAGGCACTTTTTCTATTGGGCATGAATCTAAGAGGGTACAGTCCTCTTGTAGGCAGCCTTCTTGTCACCATGCAGAGTCTGGGAATCAAAGCAACATGGATATGGCAGAGCCAAGATAAATAAGCACTGTTGTTCAATGCCTGTCAAGTCATACATGAGAACTATTCAGAAGATTTCTTCAGCTAATAAGTTTTACATTTGTTTAAGCCCAAATTGAAGTTGAAATGTCTACTATCTGTGAAAAAAGAAAAAGACAAGAAAAAAATTCCCATCTACAGAAGCCACCTGCAATAATCATGAGGTTTTCAAATATGATATCTGACTATATCACTTCTTTCTAGGCTGCCTCAATTTCCTTACCTATAAAATAGGTTTGGTTATATAACTTTTAAGGTGTTTCCCTGTCCAACACTGCATGCAGTGCTGAGTTTAATGCAGATACATTTTTTGCAGTCACATAAACTGAAAATGCCTCCTCAATACCCATTTGCACTTCCCCAAAGTTGTCTTGGTTCATCCCTGAGCAAAGAACTTTAAATTTAGCTAAGACCCATTAGGGAGATTCATAGCTAAAGGGAAACTTTCAAATGGCTTCCCAATTATCCTCCTTTCAGGAGAAGTTCATGAGAACCCAGAGATGACTATACATCCTCTTCCCTTCCCAGTAAGGAAGATTGTTACATGAAAAATTCATTAGTGCTTTGGGTCTCAAATGCTTAGTTCCCCTGCCACAGAGGGTTCATAACTCCCACTGAAAAGACAGTGAATTTAATCTGCCCAGAAGAATTCACCTCTGAATACTCAATCTTGCAAAAACATATACATTTGCTTCTTTGTGACATTCTCCATAGCATTACCTGTATCTTTCCTTTTGTTTGTAGCAATAAGAACATGGAGTGATTATTAACAGATGGTGCAAAATGGAGATTCATTTGAGTTATATGGCATCATCCACAGAGCAGAATTTAAAGTCATGAGCCTACACTTTCATGCATAGCAATAGTGCTGTGGGTTATATCTCCCTAGAGCATTTGGAAGTGAGAAAAAACTATCTCCTTTATGATTCAGGCGTGATGGAAATCCTCCCTATACTTGCTTAATGAAGTCATGCCTCATAGTTTTCAGACAGCACATTCCATTTGATTCAATTCCTTCAGCATTACTGAGCTCTGTTTTAGATGCTGCAAATATAAACATGAAAAAGATGTAATTCCAGTCCTCGTGAAACTCAAAATTTTGTAGTGGCAAGAGGCAAGTACACACATACTTAGAGTCCAGCATAGCAAGTACAATGAAAAGGACCTGTGAAAGTACAGGCATTGTACAGAGAAGGGAATGATGAACTACAATGGAAAGAGCTGGAAGAAACAATACCTGGGATGGATTCTTAAAAATGAGGTGGAATAAATGAATGTGGCAAAGGCTATTATTGCACTACCAGGACAGAGATCAGCACGTGCAAAGACAGAGAGACATGATGCAGATTGGCATTTTGCTGATGAAAAGTGGTTCACTGGCAGCAGGGTAAAGTGCCAAGAGAGGGGCTGTGATAGGAGAGGAGGCTGAAAAGACTTGAGTTCAGCAGGAGGAGAAATAGGGGCAACTTTGATACAATAGTCTAGATACAGGCCTGAACAACAGCAGTTGTGGTAGGAATGGGAACTGGAGGCATGGGAGACACATTAGGAAGTAGGGCTGGAAGGGCTGGGTGACTAATTAGTCTGTGGGGTTGGAGGTGATAGAGCAGGTAGAGTCAAAGAAGCCTTGTAGATCTGCCTTAAAAAGCAATCACACTTGCAACATGCCTTCCTTGAGCACACATTTTCAAACAAACTTAGCAGGGCTCCTCTTTTGCTGTACAATTGGCCCATCATTTCAGGAACTGAAATTTTCAAATAAAATATTTGAAGTGTAATTTTCAAATAAAATATTCAGAAGCCCTCTTAACTTTTCACCTAAACCAAGTTTCCTAAGTTTATTAAAATTAAAAGTTTCCTAATTTTATTAAAATAGGTGAAAATTTCCATCCCCATCTTCCTGACTCCTGTATCTGTATGTTATTTTATTTGGAACTTGGGTGAGGAAGAGAGGAGTACTCCTCATAAGCTTCTTCAAACACCAAAACCTGAGTCCAGATTTCCTTTCTCAACCACACTCGGTCTTCTCTTCATTCATTTATTTAAAGAATGAAAATGTTACTGAAGTAAAAATTGAGCTCTTCAGTGCTGTTGTGTTTCCCCTTCTGCACTGGGCTCCCTGGCACACACCATCTCATTTCCAAAGCATTCCATTCTCCAGCCCTCTGACTTGGCATAACTTCATACAGCACCCCTGAGTTTGTAGAATTCACTCTGTAATGAGCGACTTGGCTGGTGTTTCCTATTCCTCAGCCAACCATATCATAGATGTTTATTTGGAATGAGCCTTTTCTCAATTTTCCACAATTAATAAGATTTGGCCACATAGTGGGCATCAAAAATAAAAAGATTCCAAATTATTCCATTATCGTCTGAAGGAATTAAAATTACTTTCCAGCTGGGTGAAATGATTTCTGAGGGTTTCCTAGGAGGGTTTAGTTGAATATGCCTTGAAACTGATGATAAACCTACTAAGCTTAATGATCATTCAATATGTCTTAAAACTACTTCTCCAATGGTGTCAAATTCATGCAACTCTTGACTATTGTAGAAAAGAATCCAGAGATCCCTGCCAACAGAATTCTATGCATTTAGACTTCTCTTGCTGTTTTTCACTCTATGGGCTTAAGCCATAAAATTCAGATTTCTATTATCACAAGTTGATTTTTATCCAGTGCCCAAGGGTTGGGGATTAAGTGAATATTTTCGGAGTTCCTAATATATACTATATTTTTAGTTTGAAATACATTATCTCATTCAATTTTCACATGTATCTTTTAAAGGTAAAGGAACCAAAGCTCTGAGAGGTTAGGTGACTTGCCTGATGTAACACAAGCTAGTAAGTTAATGTAGTAACCAGGAAGCAGGGCTTCAAAACCCATATTCTTTGCAAATAATAAAATACTGCCCTCAATAAAATTTTTTTCTGGTCTAAAATGTGAAATGTGCAATGATGCAGTAATGGGTTTAAATTCTCATGAGGCCTCCACTGTAAACTGTGAATTCTGAAATTAGAAGTGGGCAACCTTATCAATTGACAGCTTTTTACAGAAGGGATTAACATATAGAGAAATGTAAAAAGAGTCAAATCACATTCAGTTATAAGCATGGAAAAAAATTACCCATTCCGTATTTAGGAAAATGGTACCATTTTAGACAATTCAGGTCAAGTACATCTCTATATCCAAAACTGGAAAAAATCTTTTTATTATAATGAATTTGTTTATGGAACTTGAGGTACATCAGAGAAACAGCATAATACTTTATGTGTGTCAGCTCAGAGAAAGAGAGTGTAATCACTGTGTTTAAGTCAATAATGACAATGAAACTCTGTAGCATCTTTCTATGTCAATAAAAATGATTCCCTTGAACATATATATGGCTATGCATTTAACAAAGTACTTCTATTAATGTAGATTTATTTGATCGTCACAACAGTGCTAGCAGGAATTAACATCTTGCTTTTAGCAAAAACAAAATTGAGACTTTTAGAGGTCAAATGCTATATTTGGGCCACAGCAGGTAACTAGCAATGCTGGGGTTGGTGTCTTGGGTTTTGACTCCTGAGCTCTCCCCTCTAGCACCTACTGCTTCCAGAAAATTAGTTTTCCAACTTGTTCGACTCTTTAAAGAGCATTTGGACTCTATTAGATCATTTGATAGTCCTAGAATGATATGAGTTTCTGAAATTGTCTGATGAATAACATTTATCTTCCCCACTCAGGTTCTGAAAAGATTGATGAAGGAAAAAAAATACCTCGACCAATAAAGCACTAAACTCCCCCTTCATTACTGAAAAAGACAAAGCTGGAGCTTGTATCTTGGAGTGGGCCTGCTGTCTAAACATCAGGATTAGACTAAATTACCCACGGGGTTATAGATCACCTTCCATAGGGGCAGGCATCCCAAGCTCGGAAGAGTCTGCCCCTGAAGGAGGAGAGGTAGAATGTGGTGTCAGAAAGCACACTTTCAGGGAGAAGAAGGGACAGGCTGAGCTGATGATGCCCGATTTGATTTATGTTTCCCAAATTTACCAGTAAGTTAAATCCCTCTGCTTCCTTTGGGGAAGAATGAATAAAAGGGTAGAGCCTATTACAGCTGGTAAAGCTCCAAATCTTTATAGGAAATATTATACTTAGGGAGAAAGAAGTAAAGCCTGGAAGTCCTGTATGTTGTTCACTCATTCATTTTTTTACTTATTTATTTTTTTGAAAAGGAGTCTCGCTCTGCCACCAGGCTGGAGTGCAATGGTGCTATCTTGGCTCACTACAACTTCTGACTCCCTGGTTCAAGCGATTCTCCTGCCTCAGCCTCCCTAGTAGCTGGGATTACAGGCATGAGCCACCATGCCCAGCTAATTTTTGTATTTTTAGTAGAGATGGGGTTTCATCATGTTGGCCAGAATGGTCTCAATCTCCTGACCTCGTTATCCACCCACCTTGGCCTCCCAGAATGCTGGGATTACAGGCATGAGCCACTGCGCTGGGCCCACTCATTCATTCTTTTATTTATCCATCCAGCGTTTAGTGAGTGCTTTATCTGTGACAGGCACTGGTGACCCCAAGACAAATGATGCCATGACAGTCCTTGTCTTCCAAGAGGTTAATTTCCAGGCAGGAATATAAACACTATTAACAAGTAAACAGTCAACCAGATGATCTCCCCAACTAATACAG
This sequence comes from Nomascus leucogenys, assembly GCF_006542625.1. Lineage (NCBI taxonomy): Eukaryota > Metazoa > Chordata > Mammalia > Primates > Hylobatidae > Nomascus > Nomascus leucogenys. The sequence goes on from NC_044396.1 coordinate 83,440,624, forward strand.
GCTATCAAACAAATGATGCCTGCTGTTGTAATAGAGTGACTGGGGAGGTGCCTGCTTCATCGCTTTTTTCTTATCCCTCGATGCCGGGTGGACAGGGCAGCAGAATGGGCCTAGTGTGGCTGCATGTCCTTGTGTGAGTCAATTTTTTCAAGCCTAAAGTTTTCTTGTCCTCAGCCACCTCTCTTTACAACCTCCAATAATGAGGCTCATCCTGGTCCCCAGATACTGAGATTAAATTGTTCAACATTCAGATTCTCAGTACCCACGCTACATCCTCCCCACAGGAGTATCTGAGACCATGGTCCCCAGAATCTGTATCCTTGACAAGTCCTACAGCTAACACAGGTGATTCTTGGATCATATGTTGTACAAAGTTGCTCCAGGGACGTAAGCAGATCCAACCCTAATTGGGCATCAAATCTTTTTAAGTAAAAGTCTCACCTTTTCATAGTTTTGATATTCGTGGAAATCCTGGCTCTGCAGCTGTGTAGCCCTTAGAATTTTGCTCAAATTTGCTTTGCCTAAGTTTTCTTTGCATAAGTTTTGCCTAAGTTTCTTTGCCTAAGACCTTATCTCTCAAGATTGGTTTATCTATTAAAAGAAATAATATTCATGAAATGGCCAAGTGACTAGAGTCTCGCAGGTACATACAAATATGTGACAAGTCAAAGAAGAAATGGATGAATATATTTACGGCATGCCTTCAAAACTTTGTTCCGTTTATGGGGTCTTCTTTTATTTCTGTGCCTGAGTTTATTCTTAGTGACAGCCTAACATTCCAGAACTTCATAAACCAATGGCCCAGTTTTTGGACCCTAACCAGGGCCTCAACCTCAAACTAATCACTGGCTCTGTTGCCTGCTTACAGACGCCTCATCTCAGTACTAGCCAGGAGTCAGTACACCATCTCCTATTTGGTCAGTGTTGGCATTGCTTTTTGGGGAATGTCTTCTTAGAAGAACTTATACCATTTTCACAATCTACATGCTGAAGTTTGAAAACTTATATATTCGCTATTGTAGTGTATACACCATGAGGCTCAACATTTTGCTCTTAGTGTTTGTTTGGCTTAGAAATATGACACCAGTACTCGGGCAACATCAGCGCCCAGAGGCAACTGTTTTCATTCTGTGTTGAAGCCTGTGCCTGACTCGGGTCTTTGATCTGTGAGACAATGCTTAACAGAAAGCACTTGGTTCATCTGTTATGAAAATGGGTTGGAAAGTGAAAAAAGAAAATCTTGGTTGGTGCTGCAAAAAAATTTAAAAAGTTAAAAAAATACTTCCTAAAAGCACAGTGGCCAGAGTGCTAAAAAATGTGTGTTGTTAGAGTTAGAGGAAAGGATTTTAGGAAGAAGTTTTTGAGAAGAATAAACAACATAGTCCCTTTACCAAGAATGTTTTATCATCTAGGTCATGATCTTTTTACTTACTGAATGTGTCCTTTATGTTTCCTCTCTAAAATTATTAATTAAAGTTTATTTATTAAGAGTTTGTGAGGTACAAAGATTAAGAAAATAGGTTCTGAAGAGAGAATATGGGTTAATTACAGAGAAACCTTGGGCAAGCCATTTATCCTGTAGCAACATCAATTCTCTCATCTGTAAAAGGGGAGTCATAGTAAATAGGACACAAGGTCCTGGTTGCTTACGGGAGTAGATAGACATACAACAGTTGGCAGAGTGGCTTCTTCAGAGTGAGGGCTCAATACGTGTTTGCTACCGTCACAATCACCTGCTCTTCAATTCTTTGAGGTTTGGTTACACCCACTTCTCAAAGTCCCCTGGAGAGGGTATAGTAACATATTGCCTTTCCCAGATAATTCAGGTTGATGACTAATTACATGTCATGTATCAGAAAGCCGCTTCCGGAGCTTCTGATATAAAACAGCACCTTTGCCTCTAATGGTCTCTCTTTGCCCCTTACTTTTATTTACTTTTCCCCATAGCACTTATCACTCGTAGTCACATTATATAATTATTTGTCTTTTATCTGTATCCCCAACCACAAATGTATAAGTTTCATGAAGGCAGGGACTTGTTTCACTCACTGCTCTTTTTCCAGGGTCTGACTCACAGTAAGCACTTAAAGAATATTTGAAAGTGAAGGAAAGAACAATCTGTGTGTCTTGAAGACACAAAGGGAATGGCAAGCACTGTTCATCATAGTTATATTATTATTTAACATGAAAATAAAATTGGAATCAACTGGGGTAAGAGTAGTAAGAGATACTTTTTTCTGCCTGCTCTTATTATCTGATCTTTGTACTTGCTTTGAGGTCACACATGGTGCAGTCCCGTTTCATTGCTTTAGAAAGACTGCTACCTCTTTTATGCTGGAAACAAGAACCATCTCAACAGATATGCAAAATATGAGTAATCTCAAGAGGCAAAAGAGCTTCTTGATTGAGTACGCACATGCCAACACCAGATTGGCAGGTTTTGAATCCAATTTAGACACTTACCAACATTGAGATCTTGACATACTCCAGTGTTCTTATCTGAAGAAATGATTATAATCAATAATTACTTTGTAGAAAGTTTTGTAAAGATTAAAGGAGATGTTGTATAAAAAGCATTTAGTACTATGACTAGCATATGTTAAGCACTCAATAACCCTTAGCTGATATTATTAATATTGTCTCCAAAGCACAAAGTCATATATCCTGGTAGTGGTGTAACATGAAAGGCCAAAAGATCTAAACAAAGGGTGGTTTGGATCATTTTTCTTGTCCATCAATTTTAAGATACTTTTTTTTTAAGTCTTAACATCTCTAAAATTAGAATGGATTTTACAATTGCTTACAGTAAGGCAGCAGTCAAGACTTAGATCTTATTGCCTGGGTATATACATCAAAACTTGCAGAAGGGACATCAACAGCTTGGAAGCAAATTCCAGGAATAATAATAGAGCATCTTTGGAGAAATTTCACATTTCCAACACAGGAATCACAGAGGATATTGTAAGGGAACAAAAAATATTTTAAAGACTTGGGTCTAAATGTGATTTTGAAAAATCAGGTATTATGAAGAAATTTTAAGAGAAACTTAACCAATACATTTCACCTTGTCTTTCCTTTTTATGTGTGCACATAAGTGACAGTAGATGAAAATCTATTTCTTATAAGTGAAAAAGTGATTGTTAAATAAGTATAAAATAAAAATTTAAATGGTAAGAAAACATTGTTGTATCACTTAATTGGCACATTTTTCTTTATTAAACACATAATGGTGTCACTTATAACTGATGGCATTTTATTTATTTATTTATTTATTTATTTATTTATTTTCTTTTTAACTTTTAGGTTCAGGGAGTATATGTGCAGGTTTGTTACATGGGTAAATTACATGTCATAGGGGTCTGGGGTGTCTGGGGTACAGATTATTTCATCACCCAGGTACTATGCATTGTACCTGAGAGGTAGTTTCTGAATCCTCACAGTTCTACCACTCTTCACCCCAGGTAGGCCCTGGTGTCTACTGTTCTATTCTTTGTGTCCCTGTGTACTCACTGTTTAGCTACCACTTATAAGTGAGAATATACAGTATTAGTTTTCTGTTCCTGCATTAATTCTCTTAGGTTAATGACCTCCAACTCTATTTATGTTGCTGCTAAGGACATAATCTCATTTTTTATGGCTGTATAGTATTCAATGGTGTATATGTACCACATTTTCTTTATCCAGTCTACCATTGATGGGCAAATATTCCATGTCTTTGCCATTGTGGATGTGCTACAATGAAAATACATTTTCATATGTCTTTATGGTACAACACTTTATATTCATTTGAGTATATACTGAGTAATGAGAAAGCTGAGTTGAACGGTAGCTCTGTTTTACTTGAGAAATCTCCAAATTGCTTTCCGCAGTGGCTGAACTAATTTACATTCCTACCAGTAGTGTATAAGCATTCCCTTTTCTCCACAACCTCACCAGCATCTCTTATTTTTTGACTTTTTAATTATAGCCATTCTGACGTATGAGATGGTATCTTACTATGGTTTTGATTTGCATGTCTCAGTGATTAGTGATGTTGAACATTTTTTCACATGCTTGCTGACTGCATGTATATTTTCTTTTGAGAACTGTCCATGTCCTTTTTCTATTTTTTTAATGGGGTTGTTTTTTGCTTGTTGATTCAGTTAAGTTCCTTACAGATTCTGGATATTAGACCTTCGTTGGATACACAGTTTGTAAATATCTTCTCCTAATGTGTAGGTTGTCACTTTACTCTGTTGGTAATTTCTTTTGCTATGCAAAAGCCCTTTTGTTTAATTAAATATCACTAGTCAACTTTTGTTTTTGTTATAATTGATCTTGGAGCTTCATCATGAAATCTTTGCTATGGCCTATGTCCAGAATTGTATTTCCTAGTTTTTCTGCTAAGGCTTTTTATAGTTTTAGGCCTTACATGTAATTTTTAAATTTATTTTGAGTTGACTTTTGTATATGGTGAAAGCAAGGGGTTTAGTTTCAATATTCAGCATGTGGTTAGCCAGTTATTTCACTACCATTTATTGCATAGGGAGTCCTTTCCCATTGCTCGTTTCTGTTGATTTTGTGGAAGATCAGATGCCTGTAGGCATGTGACTTTACTTCTGAGTTTTCTAGCCTGCAGCGTTGGTCTATATATCTGTTTTGTACCAGTACCATGCAGTCTTGGTTAGTGTAGGGATATAGTTTAGTTTGAAGTTGGGCAGTGTGATGCTTCAGCTTTGTTCTTTTTGCTTAGAATTGTTGTGGCTATTTGAGATCTCCCTAGGTTCCATGTGAATTTTAGAAAAGTTTTTTTTTTTTTCTAATTCTGTAAAAAATGTCATTGGCAATTTGTTAGAAGCAGCATTAAAGCTGTAAACTACTTAGAGCAATATGGCCATTTGAACAATATTGATTCTTCCCACCCATGAGCATGGAATGTTTCTACATTTGTTTTTGTTGTCTCTAATTTCTTTTAGCAGTGTTTTATAATTTTCATTGTAGAACAATTTCACCTCTCTGGTTAGCAGTATTTCTAAATATTTTTGTGTGATTGTCTGTGTTGCTTGAATGGGATTGTATTTTGATTCAGCTCTCTAATTGGATGTTGTTGATATACAGAAATGCTACCGATTTTCATACATTGATATTGTATCCAGAAACTTTGCTAATATTGCTTGTCAGATCTAGGAGTTTGGGGGCAGACACTACGGGGTTTTCTAGGTATAAAATGATGTTGTCTGAGAAGAGGAATACTTTGACTTCCTATTTGGATGCCCTTTATGTCTTTCGCTCACCTAAGTGTTCTGATTACAACTTCCAGTACCATGTTGAACAGGAGTGGTGAGAGTGGGCATCCTTGTTTTGTTCTGGTTCTCAAGGGGAATGCTTCCAGCTTTTGCTCATTTCATATGATGTTGGCTATGGGTTTGTCATAGAGGGCTCTTATTATTTTGAGGTATGTTCCTTCAATGACTGGTTTGTTTAGGGCTATTAAACATCAAATGATGTTAATTTTTTTTTTTTTTTTTTTTTTTTTGAGATCGAGTGCCCACATTTCTTTTGTTAAGTATTCTGGTCCATGGAGCTTCCTCAGGCTTGTCTGACAAGTTGTACGCTTGCAAGGTTGGCCCTAATCTGCTGCCCATGTGCTTCCTGGGGCAACACAGAATTGTGTTCACTTGCAGAGTTCAAGTGGAACTGGGGCTGCTGGGTTGGGAACTCTAGTGGGTATGGTCCATCTGGCTAAAGTGTGTGGAGGTAGGTGAGGTTACCAATTTGCTGTCCAGGTGTTTCCAGGGCAATGGGAGGCTGCACCCCTCAGCAAATTCAGGCAGATGTAGGACTGCCAGACTAAAGCCTCTAGCAGGTGTTGCCTGCTTGACTATCAGTGACAGAGGTGAGCGGGGACATGCACCCTGCCATTCACTTGTGTCCTGGAACAACAGGCGTCAGCACCCTCCAGCTGAGTTCACACAGAAATTGGGTCATTGTGTTGGCAGCTCCAGCAAGTGTTGCCTACCTGGTTACAAGTGGAGGGGGCAGGTGGAGACTCATGCTCTTCCATTAGGTTGCTTCCTATGTCAGTAGGAAGATATACCCTCTAGCTGAGCTCACACAGAAGGAGGACCACTTGACCAAAGGCCCTAGCAGGCATTGCCTGCCTGTCTACCAGTGGCTGGGGCAGGTGGAGTCTCGTGCCCTGCCATCAAGGTGTTTCCCATAACACCAGGAAGCTGTAACTTCCAGGTGAATTCACACAGAAGTGAGGTTGCTGGGCCGAAAGCTCTAGCAGGCATTGCCTGCCTGGCTACCAGTGGCAGGGGCAGATGGAGTGTCCTGCTCTTTTATCCATGTGCCTCTCATGACAACAGAAAGCTGCACCCTGCAAGTGAGTTCACACAGAAGCAAGGCTGCTTGTTTAGAAGCTCTAGCAAGCATTACTCACCTGCACCAATGGTGAGGGCAGGTAGGGTTTTGTGCTCTGTCATCTGGGTGTGTACCATGACAATAGGAAGCTGCACCCTTCAGCTGAGCTCACACAGAAGCAGGTCCACTGGTCCAGAGGCTCCAGCAGGTGTTGGCCTCCTGTCTATCAGTGGTGGGGATGGATGAGGTCTTGTGCTCTGCTGTCTTGGTGTTTCCTGTGACAACAGGAAGCTGTACCCTACAGCTAAGTTCACACAAATGTATGACCTCTGGGCTGGAAACTCTAGCAAGTGTTGCCTCTTGCTACCAGTGGCAGAGGTTTAAGGGGTGGCCAGACAAGTTCAGGAGAAAGCAGGACTACTGAGCCAGAAGTTGCTGAGGGCCAGTAAGCAGTCATGGAGTGATATTACTGCTCTCTGGTACCACAACTGTGGCCACTATTCCACTATTGGGATTGTGGCACTGGTGCTGGTCTGCTGTAAGGCCCAAGGCCTGTGGAGGTCCCCTTGGACTTGTGAGTTGCCCCCATAAAACATCCAGGTGGCTCTGCCTCAATCTAGAAGCATGGTGGGAGGGTGCAGGAGGATCCAGGGTGATTCTCCCATTCCCAGTCTTGTGCAGGCCTCTGTGGAGAGCAAGAATCCTTCTGGAGGCTCTCACTTACTCACCCTTTCCCATGTTGAAGAGGTTCTCCTGACTCCATATTGAGTCCAGGTGGGCTGGGGCCCAGCTTTGCTCCTCTCTATTCTCTGTGTTGCCCTGCTGCTCTGATGAATCTCAACATGGTTTTAGAGATGATCGGCCTGCAGAGTCCAAGTTCACTAGCCCTTTTGCTTCCTCTCTGTGAGGGTGGTGCATGCAAGCTGTTTCTAGTCTGCTATCTGGGCCCTGCCTTCAATAGATCTTCATATTATTAATTTCTATTTTTTATTATTCTGTGATCCAAGAGAATGGTTGGTATGATTTTCTTTTGTTTTTGAATTTGTTGAGAATTGTTTTATGACTGAGCAGGTAGTCAATTTAAGAGAATATGTCATGTGTAGATGAGAAGAATGTATATTCTATTATTTGGTAGAGTGTTCTGTAGATGTTTGTTAAGTCTATTTGGTCAAGTGTCAAGTTTCAGTCCCAAATATCTTTGTTAATTTTCTGCATCAATGATCTATCTAATATTGTCAGTGTGGTTTTGAAATATTCCAGTATTATCGTGTAGTGATCTAAGTTTCTTCCTAGGTCTCTGATAACTTGTTTTATGAATCTGGGCTCTCCATTGTTGGGTGAATATATATTTAGGATAGTTAAGTCTTTTTCTTGAATTGAAAGCTTTGTCATTATGTAATGCCATGCTTTGGCTTTTTTTGATCATTGCTTATTTCCAGTCTGTTTTGTCTGAAATTAAAATAGCTATCACTGTTCTTTTCTGCTTTCTATTTGCTTGGTATATTTTCCTCCGTCTCTTTAGTTTGAGTGTATGGGTGTCATTGCTTGTGAAATGCATCTCTTGAATATAGCATATAGTTTGTTCTTGCACCTTCATCCAACTTGCCACTCTGTGCCTTGTAAGTGTGGTGTTTTACCTATTTATGTTTGAGATTAATATTGATATATACAGATTTGATCCTGTCATCATGGCATTTGCTGGTTGTTCTGTAGACTTGATTCTGTAGTTACTTTATAGTGTTAGTGGTCTATGTACTTAAGAGTGTTTTTGTGGTGGCCAGTAGTGGTCTTTTGTTTTCATGTTTAGCACTCCCTTAAGGACCTCTTGCAAGGCAGGTCTGATAGTAACATTTTCCCCTAGAATTTGCTTGTCTGAAAAGGATTTTATTTCTTCTTCACTTATGAATCTTAGCTTGGATAGATATGAAATTATTAGTTAGAATTTCTTTTCTCTAAGAAAGCTGAATATAGGCCCCCAACCTCTTCTAGCTTGTAGGATTTCTGTTGAAAGGTCTACTGTTAGCCTGATGGGATTCTCTTTGTAGGTGATCTGTCCCTTCTCTCTAGCTAGCTTTAATATTTTTTCTTTTGAGTTTACCTTGGAGAATCTGATGACTATGTGGAAGGTTTTCTTATATATCTCACAGGGGTTCTCTGAATTTCCTGAATTTAAATGTTGACCTGAGGTTGGGGAAATTTTCAGGGACAATATCCTCAAATATGATTTCCAAGTTGCTTACTCTCTAACTCTTTCTTTCAGGGATGCCAATAAGTCATAGGTTTGGTCGTTTTACATAACCCCATATTTCTGAGAGGTTTTATTCATTTTTTAATTCTTCTTTCTTTATTTTTGTCTGATTGAATTGACTTGAAGAACCAGTTTTTGAGCTCTGAGATTCTTCCTTCAGCTTGGTATTTTCTGCTGTTAATACTTCCAATTGTATTATGAAATTTTTATAGTGAGTTTTTCAGCTTCATGAGATCAGTTGGTTCTTTCTTAAAATGACTATTTTATCTTTCGTCTGCTATATCCTTAGATTCCCTGGATTGAATTTCACCTTTCTTTTGAATCTCAATGATCTTCGTTGTGATCCAGATGCTGAATTCTTTGTCTGTCATTTCAGCTATTTCAGATTGGTTAAGAACCATTGCTAGAGAGCTAGTGCGGTCATTTGGAGGTAAGAAGACACTGGCATTTTGAGTGGCCAGCGTTCTTGCGCTGGTTCTTTCTTATCTGTGTGGGCTGACGTTCTTTTAATGTTTGAAGTTTCTGTCCTTTGGATGGGGTTTTTTGCTTTTATATTCTCTGATGCCCTTGAGTGTTCAACTGTGGTATAAGTTAGGTTCATTCAACTGGCTTTCTTTCTGGGCAATTTCAGAGGACGAAGACTCAGCTCAGCACTGCTGGACTGTGTGCTTTACCCCTAGGGGGCTGGGTCCAGACCCACAGTTTTGTTCTCTGGCCCCTTGAGGTTAAGCACCTGCTCTTCTGGAAAGCATGTGGTGTTCCCAGTCCACTGGCAACAACACTCTCATGGACTGGCAGGGACAGGGGGTGGGCAGCAAGAGCTCTTCATTGGGGTGGTGGCAGTGGGTTCCACACATGTGCATGAAAGGCATTTTAGATGCAATGAAATTGTATAAGTTCTCATGGAAAGCTATAGGGAGCACATTGGAGAATACGATGTTATTCTTAAAATATTTAGAGATAATTTACCCTTCAGAGAATGATTCCTGTGATATGATAAATGTAATGCGACCAGTTAAATCTTCAAAGATTATTCTAACTTAATATATTTAACTATGTGCTACTACATGATTTTTAGGCTCACAGTTGCAGGAGTAATTATCTTTGGTACAATAATGAATATGTACTTTTGAATGAATTAGTAGCATATGTCGGTGAGAATGTGGAGAAAAGGGAATGCTTATACATGGTTGGTGGTAATACCTACATTGGCACAACCTGTAGGGAAAACAGTATGAAGATTTCTCAAACAACTAAAAATAGAACTAGCATTTGATCCAGCAACCCCACTACTGAGTATCTAACTAAAGAAAAATGTCATTATGTAAAAAATATATATGCCTTTGTATGTTCATGGCACACTATTCACAATTGCAGAGATATTGAATCAACCTAAGTATACATCAATGGATGACTGGATAAAGAAAACGTAGCATATATACATAATGGAATACTATTCAGCCACAAAGGGAATAAAATGTCTTTTGCAGCAACGTGGATGGAACTGGAAGCCATTACCTTAAGTGAAACAACTCAGAAAGAGAAAGTCAAATACCGTATTTTCTCACTTATCGGTGGAAGATAAATAATGTATACACATGGACATAGAGTATGGAACGACAAACATTGGAGACTCAGAGGGTGCGTAGGTAGGAGCAGGATGAGGGATGAGAAATTATTTAATGGGTACACCACACACTATTTGGGTGATGGTTGCACTAAAAGTCCAGGCTTCACCACCATGCAATATATCCACTAACAAACTGCACTTGTACCACTTAAATTTGTACAAAAAAAGAAAAATAACATAAACCATGGTTTATCTTTATAATCTGAGCACTTTCTGGTTCAAGAAGAAACATAGGTTCTACCTTTTATTTATTTATTTATGTTTTGAGATTCCATGACTTGACTCTTTCAACCTATCCAACTATATTCCTGTCGCTTCTTAGTTATGTATCTTCTCTAAAATGACCCTGATATATATCTAAGAATAAAATGTAGAGCTACTAAAAATTATGCTTGGGCAATATGTACAAATGGGATTATCCCAGGAAAATAGAATGTATGTTAACCCTTATTATTGTTTCAGTTGGAATAATTTTTCTAGTTAATTATACAAAACACCTACCCCAGTCCACTCTGGTATCTTTTATTATATTATGCTTTCCCCTTCCCCTACTAGGGGTCCATTTTCTACGCCATGTGTTTGTATATTGAAAGAACCACAATTTGACTCTAATTTAGGCTCTACTGGACAGGCGTTCAAATTCTGATTCCAAAGTCAATTGTTTTTTCAGCGTTGCCTCTTTGGCAAGAAAGTGTTTTTGAATCACTTTATTTTACTATGTTTTTGTCTCTATAACTAGATGACAAACATTTGAGGTAAAACCATTTTTTAAAAACATTCCCACAACATTTATCTTAATGGTGAATACATTAGGCAGATATATAATTTATATCTTTGTAAAATTGTGTGTAAATTAAAGTCCTATTATGGTAATTTTTGCAGTTCTTCTGGATTAGAAACAGGATTAAAATAAAGCAAACATAGTGATAATTTTCGTAACGTCATCTTCTGGGTATATGATCATTGCTGATGATTAAGTCTTTTCACTCCATTATCCTACTTCATTTTCACAATGAGGTAAGTACTATCATTCCATTTGATGAATATAGCAATTGAGGCTCAGAGAGGCTTACTGGTATCATGAGAGACTATAGAATAGTGAGAAACAGAAGCATTTTAAGCCAGAAACAGTGTCTATTAAGTATTGCTTTGGAAACTTCTATTCTCTAATGCTCTGAAATGTACAATCATATAAGAAATAACAAAGTGACATTTTTAAGGAAAAATATCAACTGCTATAAAAATAGAATTTAAAGTTCAGCTGTGATTTATATATAACCCTGGAGCTTTCCATCAAACTTTTCTTCAGAGGAATTCAGTTGTATATTTTAACAAACCAGTTTCTGCTGTAAAATAATATACAAGCAGATTTTGTTTATCAAGCACTTGTTAATGAATCCACTGATAATGATTTATTCATTTAAAACAATATATTATTAGAAAATAAAAGTAGCTTTTTGTATAGTAGTAATGCTTGCAAACTCCCAAGAATAATGTATTTTTTCAAAATTTTAGTTTGGAAATAATAAAATGTAGAAATAATACAGATTTTTTCAGTAATTAACATCTTATCATTTATTATGAGGCACTTGTGTCCACACTTTGGAAAAATGGACATAAAATGTCATAAAAGGTAAAACAAAAATGCAAATAAAAATAAACGTGAAGGAAAGAATTTTGAGAAGAGCCAAAGGATGACACCACAGGGACCTGAGTTAATGGCGTGTCAACACCAGCCATCTGGAGTGAGTCTGAGTCTAGAAGGTGGAGTGCTCTCTAAATAGACAACACTGGCATCTGGTAGCCAAGTGGGAGCACAGAATGGAGTAACAGAATCATAGACATGGGAAAGTGACCATAATGCTAACAGTCCCAAAGTTCTCATAGTCACAGTCCCAAAGTTCTCATAGTCACAGCCCCTGCTCTCGGCAGGTAATTTCTTCTCCAACTCTACCTGGACCCTGCCTTAACAAAGGCCATGACCTTGCTTCTCAGACTGCAGAAACCATCAGAAATCCGGATGCTGTTCCAGCACAATGCCAGATGCCATCCAGATGAAAGATGATTCCTAGCACTGCAGCCTATGCCTGACTAAGGAGTAATTCCCTGGGAGCATGTCCTTGGTCTTTCCCAAGGGTACTCCTATAGTCTGTTATCTCTCAGTCCACGGTTATCTTAAATGTGAGCACAATTTCTTGCTGTCAGTAAACCAAAGACACTCACACTACCACACCCATGTCGAATCTCACGACGTGAGAATCTCCCCTAATTTCTACTTGGAAGAAAAATAAAGTACTACCACTGCCTGAAAGTTAGATTTCCTTGGTTTAACTCCTCATTGTACCATGGTCTATGTTGGCCTATGACCACCCCCACAGCACTGTCATGCATAACTGACTGTGTATGTGAATGTTGGGCTTGCTCCGACGTCTTCTCTGAAGGCTTTTAGGGTAATATGGAATATTCAAAAGTGGACTGTAATTTTGCACCGTCAATTACTTGAGGGCCATCAAGTTCTTAGAAAAGTAAAATGAGAGCTCAGAAGGCAAATCCTAGTGATATGAGAAATGAGATTTCCCTCTGTCTTCTGCGTATCAATCTCTTGTGTCTAGACATTATGGTGGGTGGGTGGTGAAGCTGTAATACCGGATAAGGATACTACAATGATATCCAGCCCCTGGTGGCAGGTTGGGGGCAAAGAAATGAGAGCATCTCAAAATATCAATGGTCAATTTCTCTTGGAAACCTAACTAATTAGCTTCACATAGTTTACTGTTTATTATCTATTAAAACATGAAAAAGAAATTCTGTGTGCTCAAATTTTGCTTTAGCTAAGATTCAAAGCATACTATGGAAGGATAAAGGCAGTAACGAGCATGAAAAGAGGAATAATGACCCTTTTTCTTCCTTCTACACCTAAATCCCGGAGATAAGATAGCAGTGACAGCAGCAATTAGTAAGAGATCACCACACAGGCTCCAAGGTGAATAGGTGTCCTTCTTCATGTGGAGAAATGTTTTTAGCGCCAATCCTGAAAGATCAGCTTTTAGACTTTCCTTTCACTTGATTAACTTGAACTTGATTAAGTTAATAAGTTACAAAAATATTTTGAAGAACTAGTATATTGGTGGCTTTCTAATGTTTTGTTGAAGATCTATAATGTATAACAGTCTTTAAGGGACAATACAGATTGATAAAACAAACAATAAAACTCTAAAAATGCAAATGTTAATTAAAATCCAAATGATAATGGTGCCATTCAAAGATGTTCAAATATAGGAATAATTTACATTTGCTCATGATGCTTTTTTGTCTGCATACGAGGGTTTTATATAATTGAAACTGTTGCACAGATACAAGTTTGCATTTTTTATTTCCTCATTTGACATTAAGTTATGAGTTCCTGTTTTAGCACAGTGTTTTCTATATCTATTCTTTTTGAAGGCTAAATATTAAAATAAATAGACACACAGATTAATAGTACAAGTAATGTTTGCCTTTAGCAACGTTGCATACAATGTAAATGTGTACATTTTACTCTCAGAAAGTAGGATCCAAATAGCATCTGAAAGACTTTTGCTAGAATGACCTTTAATTTGTTCAGAAGGAAAATCATGTTTAGAAAGATGGAACAAAGCCAAAAAAACAAACTAGTGCTGAAAAAAGAACTGGAAGGTAACTCTATCTAGAAACCACATTGTAACCTGAGGTTAGTGAAATAACAGAGAGTGGCCAAAACAACTTTCTCCCTGGTCTCAGGAGGTCTCAGACTGGAGACTTGGAGAGGAGACAGACTGGTGTTGGCCATTGTGATGTAGCATGCACAGTATAATATACAGCGTGACCTCAAACACACTTATTTAATAGTTACACATTTATTTTAAAGGGCATTAGAAAAACGTTACCAATATGTCACACATATATAATTTTAGGGACATTATTACTCAGCACAATACAAATAAAAGTGAGCTGATTTAAAGTAAATTTATAGAAAAAATATTAATCACTACTCCATTGTTACCCTGAGTGATAAATAATAAAAAAAGTAAAAGAATGAATCAAGATTGAAAACTTTGATAATAAGGAGTCAGGAATTCAGAACTGAATTCAGCTCTACTGCTAGTTAGCTACATTCACTTGGCTGATTAGTCACCCTAGGCTTCAGTTTTGTTATCAATATAACACAAAAATTTTTGCTAGATGATCTCTAAGGTCCTTTCTACCACTATGACTTAGAGAAAAATAAAAAGCATTTTTGGGGAAAAATAGTCTTTTTTTTCCTTAAAAACAACGATCTGAACGTGCTCTATATTATTGTGCTTTGTCCAGCAGAACATTTGATTAGCTCCATTTTCTCTTGATTGTCCTGTTAACTTCTGAGAGTACTGAATGTCACAGAATCTGCAATTTCACCATTCCCTCTGCATTTAATGGATAATATTTTCAGGTTTTTACCATACTCCCAAGCCATGGCACACCATGTAATCAAATTGATGAAAAACAACCAGGAGAGAAAAAATCTAAAGTAGCTGGAGAAAAAAAAAAAACGTGGTGCATCTAGAGAAACAAGAATAAGAATTCAAATCAGAAGATGATGGAAATGAATGACTTTTTTTTTTTTTGACATGCAGTCTTGCTTTGTCACCAGGCTGGAGTGCAGTGGCACGATCTCAGCTCACCACAATCTCCACCTCCCAGGTTCAAGCGATTCTCCTGACTCAGCCTCCTGAGTAGCTGGGATTATAGGTGCATGCCGCCATGCCCAGCTAATTTTTGTAATTTTAGTAGAGACAGTGTTTCATCATGTTGGTCAGGATGGTCTCCATTTCCTGACCTAGAGATCTGCCCACCTCGGCCTCCCAAAGTGCTGGGATTACAGGCATGAGCCACCACGCCTGGGCTATGAATGGCATTTTTAAAGTGCAAAAATAAAAATAAAATGTGTATCCTAGAATTGTATTTGTCAAAAAAAGATCCTTCAAAGCCAAAGGCAAAATAAAGATATTCATAGACAAACATGGGCTGAAAGAATTTGTCACCAGCAGATCTTTACTACAAGAAATATGAAAGTTTCTCAAAATGAAGGAAAACGAAGTAAGATGAAAAATTCAAGAGTGTGAGTGGGGGTGGATGGGAAAAAGGGAGATGTTGATCAGAAGGTACTACAGGAATAAGCTTTAGTGATCTATTGCACAGAACAGTGAGCAGAATAAGTAATAATGCATTACACACTTGAAAATTGCTAAAAGAGTAGAATGTTTTCAACTCAAAAAATGGCATGTGAGGTTATAGGTTTGTTAAGTAGCTTGAGTTATTCACATTGCGATCATATATCAAAACATCTCGTTGTATAAGTACATATATTATTTGTCAATTGATAATAAAAAATGCTATTGTTATTAAAAATAGAATCTACCAAAAGAATTTAAAGAACTAGAAATGGTAAATATATGGGTAAAATAAATAAAGGGTTAATAAATACCTATTTTTTAAAACCTTTCATGTTCCATCTCAATTTTTAATAATTGTGACCTCAGACTAAATTAATTTTCAGTGAATAAATTGTGATTGATCTCCACACCCTACTGCTTCTTATCTAATGGGGGTTTTATATATTTGCAATACTCTCAGCTAATTTATTTTCTAATAACTAGGTCTAGTGGAAATGTTTTGCTGAGTATGAGGAAGGGGAAGATGGATGACTTAAAGATATATCTAATTATGGCTGGGCATAGTGGCTCATGCCTGTAATCCCAGCACTTTGGGAAGCCAAGGCGGGCGGATCACCTGAGGTCAGGAGATCGAGATCAGCCTGACCAACATGGTGAAACCTCGTCCCTACTAAAAAATACAAAAATTAGCTGGACGTGGTGGCAGGTGCCTTAATCCCAGCTATTTGGGAAGCAGAAACAGGAGAATCGTTTGAACCCAGGAGGCAGAGGTTTCAGTGAGCTGAGATCAAGCCATTGCACTCAAACCTGGGGGAAAAGAGCAAGATTTCTCTCAAAAAAAAAAAATATATATATATATATATATATATATATACCTAACTATTAAGCTCCTGGCTGTGTTCTTATATAATTTTTCCTATAATACAAATAGGTGGGCATCATAACTCCATGTTAGAGATGAGAAATTAGACTCAGAAAGGTTAAGCAATATGTCCAAGGTATAGCTTCTTTGTTTCTCATTTGGTTCTTGAGTCCCAAGATTGGAAGTGGGATTGCAATGTTGTATGATATGTGGAACATAGAGAATTAAGCTCCATGTAATTACTTGCTTATTTCTATGGAACATATAGAATTATGCTCCATGTAATTATTTGCTTATTTCTATAATATACTGAACTCATTTAATTTCAGCTTCTTTAAAATGCTTTCATATCTGATTAAATAGATCATCCTCCTTTTTCATTCTCAATTTTCAAAACTTATTGACTATTTTATGTATGTACTTTGTTCATAATCAGGTATTTTAGTTACACATGTACACACACATCAAATCTACTAGGATTTTGTTTGAAATTTTATTATGTTTATTCATGTTCTTAGGACAAAATGATTTCTTTACGATAGTTTTTTTTTTCATACCCATAAACATGGTCTCTATCTCTATTAATTTAGATCTTTGGACCAAAGTAGTATCGGGGGCATTTAGGAATAGGTGAATTAAATTAGTCTAGGAATGGAGTCATTCTTCTGTAACTGGAAGCAGTCTGGAGGGAAAATTTCCCTTAAATGACATCTGGGCACTGACTCTGCTTTCCTTCATGAGTTAAAATGTGGCCTAGACAGGGTTTATTGTTAGTAAAGACTAAACACAAGTGCAGAGATGTTAGTGAAGGTAAACATTACCTTATGGTGTAAGACTGAGAGTGCAAAAATGCAAAGGTGCACCAAAGTTTCCTTTTTTTTCTGAGGTCCAACAGGACTTCCTCCATGTGGAGAGAGCCATCTGCAATGTGAGTTCTGTAGGTAACCAAGAGCCAAGGGGAAAGGTGAATCCGTGTAACTGTTGAGCCACCTCAGTTGCACTAAGTTCTGAATCCAGGCTAAATACAATGAGAACTTGAAGAACTGTGAAAAGTCTAAGACTTGATTTGCAAGGAATCGAGTTAGCCTGTCACAGGTTCATATTTATATTGGCAGGAAAACAGAAACCTCGGAGTCAGAGACAAGACAGTTTATTAGTAGGAGAAAGAGCAACAGCCAGACTCGCGTATTAGTTTTGCATCCCCGAGCTCCAGTAACCCAAGAGTGGCACGGTGAGAGGTAAGTGATACCACATATGCAGTGGGGATGCATTATAGGAGAGGAACTCTAAGCTCTAGAAACTCTCATCTTATCAAACCTGCCCATCTTCTTCTCCTGAAAATATATATTATTTTTATCACTCTTGCATGAAGCCAAATATCTCTGGGGAGAGGAGGAAAATATCTCTGGGTTTATTATCTTCGAATATCTCCTTGGAGAGACATCTCAATATCTCTCAAAAAGGAGCAACTCTCTTTACCTTTACTTATCCATAATGTAGTGAAGTGTGCTCCAGAAGTTTTTGTCTCTATAATTCAAGGGCTTCCTAACTACATAAACATGTCCGAAAAGATAGTACTGGAACACAAGAGCTGTTAATGGTTAGATGTGTGAAATATGATACATTCATGGGGAATTCTCTCCTAATATAGGTGATCTTCACTACATGAATTCTCTCTTAAGCTGTTCTAATTTACTTTTTAACTTGTGTACTAAATATTGAATTTGTCTATATAATTCTCATTTTAAAAAAACCTTTTTAAATCTTCTGTTCTTGACAAATAATTGTTTTTTTTTAACCCTCCTAATTTTTGCTTTGCCAATTTTCCTTTTGATTTGGCTGGGCACTTATTCTTAGTGTTCATGGTTTTATCACTTCTTGTGATTGGTTTGTTTTTCTTTTCTTTTGAAAGGTAACAATGCTGCGAGTTATAGAGGTCTTTCGATGCTCTCATATTTGCAGCAGACATTTTAAAGTTTCTTCAGCTCCACACTAGTTATTCCACTAAATAATTTTAGCTTTGAATTCATATATTGAAAGAGTAAATTTGGACCACACATTTATATCCATGGTTCCAGCTTAATTTTCTATTTTTGACTGGTTTTCCTGTGACTAGCATATAGCAACTAAAAACTATTGAGAACTTATGCATAAAGTACTGTGCTAAGTGCTTTGCATGTATTATCTGGCTTTGTCCTTGCTATAACCCTGAGATATATACAATTATTAAATACATTATATAGATGGAAGGGTGAGGATTACAGAAATTAAATGTTTCCCATAATTAAAAGTTGTTTGGTGACAGAAATAAGATTCAAACCCAAGCAATGTAGCATCTGAGGCCCTATTCTTAACCTCTATGTTAAGTATCTCTTGAAGAGAACAAAAAGAATGTGCAATGAGACTGACATTAGCAAAACAGCAGATTGTGAGGTCCTAGTTCTTATCCCCCCCATCAAAAACCATAGTTTAACAAGTATCTGTGGAAGAAACTAGCTCTGGAAGAGCTCCGGAGTATAATTAGGGTGTTACTGCAACCTAATGAAGCCCAAAAATTAAGGATGGCTTCATAGAAAAGTGTAGGAAACATTTTATCTATCTCACCTCACTCAGGCTAGCACAAGTCAGTACAAAGAAGAATCCCCTCGGGGTTCACTTCCTCCCACAGGGGAAAAGGGAACAGGAAAACCCCAGCAGCCTTCACCAGCAAGGACTCCAGCAGCCCTCTCCACCACTGCAGATGCCCATGGCCAATGCCACTTAGGACCCCTACAGTCTTTGCTGACACTGACTATAGCTGATACAGCCGCCTGGAATCCTCATTGCTGCAACCTCCCTTTCTGGTACTAGAGCCTCTACTGTGCCTCCCTCCCCTGGGGCTGGATCTGCCACTGTATGCACCTCCCTCAAGAACCTGGCTCTCTGCAACCCTTCCTGCCACCCCTGCAACTGCACACGTAGTACCTGCACCCCATGAAATCACCAAAGAAACCCAGTATATTCTCAGTAACTGACACTGAAAAAGGCATAATTGTAGGCTGCCTGAACAAAAAAATCAAAAGTATTGCTTTTTGAAGAAGCTTAAGGAGAGCTTGAGCCTTCAACAAAATCAGAAAAAACAATACATGAAAAAAATAGGAATTCAACAGAGTTAGATTTTAGTCATTAACCTTAGAGCAGTTCTTCATTTATTATAAATGAATAGCAACACCATTTCTATCTCATAGCACCTAACAACCAAAGACTATACATTTTTCTGAAATGCACATGGAGCATTTACCTGGATAGACCACATGTTGCACTGTAAAACAAGTCTTAAAAAATTTAAGATGGTCATTCCAAGTATCTTTTCTGACCACAATGGAATAAAATAAAAAATCAATGACAGAAAGAAAACAAGAAAATTTACAGATACATGGAAAGTAAACCACACACTCTTGAAGTACTGCAGCAGAAGCAGTACTAAGAAGACAGTTTACAGCAATAAACACCTACATTAAGAAAGAAGAAAGTTCTCAAATAAAAAACTTAACTTTACACCTCAGAGAAGTAAAAATAGAAAAAAACTAAGCCCAAAGTTAACAGAAGGAAGAAAATAATTAAAAATAAGGGCAGAAATAAATTGGAGAATTTTTTAAATAGAAAAAACTGAACAAAACTAAGAATTAATTTTTGATAAGATAAAATCAATGAACTCAGGCTAGAATAACTAAGAAAAAAATAGAGACAACTTAAATAAATAAAATTAGAAATGAAAGAGGAGACATCATAACAGATACCTCAGATATTTAAAAAATCACAAGGAACTATAATTGAAAACTGTATGCCAAGAACATGTTAAAATAGATAAATCCCTAGAAACATACAACCTAACAAGACTGAGTCATGAAAAAATAGAAAATATGAACAGACCAATAATGGGTAAGGGGATTGAATCAATCATCAAAAATCCCCCTGCAAAGAAAAGCCCAGGACCATATGGCTTTACAGGTGAGTTCTACCAAATATTCAAAGAAGAATTAATAACAATTCTTCTTAAACTCTTCCCCAAAAAATGGAAGAGGAAACATTTCCTGAAGTAATTTTATGAGGCCAGAATTACCTTGATACCAAAGCCAGGCAAAGACACCACAAGAAAACAAAACTATAGACCAATATATCTGATGAATATAAATTTTTAAATTCTCAATAAAAATAATGGTACACTGAATTCAACAGCACATTAAAATAATCATACACAATGGCCAAGTGGAATTGACTCCTGCGATGCAAATACTGTTCTAGATATGCAAATCAATCAATGTGAAACACCACATTAATTGAATGAAAGCAAAAAATTCACATTATCATCTCAATAGGTGCAGAAAAAACGGTTCCTTTCATGATAACAACTCTCAGAAATAGGTATAAAAGGAACACCTCAATACAAGAAAAGCTACATATGAAAAACCCATAGCTAACATCTTAATCTTTGGGGAAAAACTGAAAGTATATCTCTAAAATCTAATAGAATGCAAAGATTCTCAGTCTCACCACTTCTATTCAACAAAGTACTATAAGTCCTAGCAAGAGAAATTAGATAAGAAAAAGACATAAAAGGCATCCAAATTGGAAAGGAAGAAGTAATACTATCTCTGTTTTCAGATGACATGATTGTACATGTAGAAAACCCTAAACACTCAGTGAAAAGCTATTAGAGCTAATAAACAAATTCAGTAAAGTTGAAGGATACAGAATCAACATTCAGTATTTTTTCTGTTCCTACATACAAACAAAAAACCATCCCAAAAGGAAATTTAAAAAACTAATCCCATTAATTGATAACAACAAGAAACATGAAATATTTAGGAGTAAACTTAATTGTGGAGGTAAAAGAGTTGCAAACTGAAATTTATAAAACACTGATGAAGAATATTTTTAAAACACAGATAAGTGAAAAGATGCTGTGTTCATAGAAGAATTAATGTTGTTAAAATGTCCATACTAAAATAGTGATCTACATATTCAATGAAATCCCTGACAAAATACAAATGGCATTCTTTACAGAAGTAGAATAACGATTCTAAAATTTGTATGGAACTACAAAAGATCACAAATAGCGAAAACAATTTTGAACAAGAATAAATAAATCTGTTTTGTTTTTCAAATACATTACAAAATGTATTGCATCAGCTATAGCATGATTTCAGAATAGATTACAGAATTATAGTAATAAAAGCAGTATAAGACTGGTATGAAAACAGAATATAGACCAATGAGGCAGAATGGAGAGCTCACAAATAAATCCGCACATCTACTCTCAACTAATCTTTGACAAGATTGCCATGAACACAGTACAGAAAAAGGACAGTCTCTCCAATAAATGTTGGGAAAATTGGATACCCACATGCAAAAGAAAGCAACTGTACCCTTATCTCACACTATACATAAAAATCAACTCAACATTGATTAAAGACTTAAACATAAGACCCGAAAGGGTAAAACTACTAGAGGAAATATAGAGGAAAAGCTTCCTGACATTGATCTGGGCAATGATTTCTTGCATGACACCGAAAGCACAGACCGCAGAAGCAAAAATAGACAAATGGACAAATGGGATTGAATCAAACTAAGAAGCTTCTGCACAGCAAAGAAAACCACAACAGAGTGAAAAAGTAAACTTAGAATGGGATAAAGATGTTTTTAAACCATATATTTGATGAGAGGTTAATAGCCAAAATATACAAGGAACTCATAAAACTCAATAGCAAAACAATTTAATAATTCAATTAAAAATGGGCTAAGGGTCTCAAGAAACATTTTTTCAAAGAAGCCATACAAATGGCCAATAAGAACATGAAACTGTGATTAGCATTAGTAATCATTAGAGAAATGCAAATCAAAACCACAGTATGGTATCACCTCACACCTGTGAGGATGGCTGGTATCAAAAAGACAAGTGATATCCAGCCTTTAAAAGGAAGAAAATCCTGCCATTTGCAACAACATGGATGAACTTGGAGGAGATTATGCTAGGTTAAATAAGGTAGATACAGAAAAACAAGTAATGCATGTTCTCACCTATATGTGGAATCTGAAACAGTCAAACTCCTGAAATCAGAGAGTAGAATGACAGCTCCCAGGGACTGGGAGATAAGGGAAATGGGAAGATTTGGGACAAAGGGTACAAATTTTCAGTTATGCAAGATAAATGAGTTCTGGAAATCTAATGCATGGCAATGTAATTATCATTAATACTGTATGGCATACTTAGAATTTACTAAGAGGGCAAGTCTTAAGTGTTCTTACCACACACACACACACACACACACACACAAATGGTAACTGAGTTGATAGTCAGTTGCAACGATTATTTCACAATGTGTACATTTATAAAAAAATCACATTGTATATATTAAATATATATGATTTTTATTTGTCAATTATATCTCAATAAAGCTGGAAAAAAGAAAATATGCAAAGTGAATAATGAACGATCTAGTAAAAAGGCATAACTAGAAGCCACCGTCATTCCTTGTCCCCACAGCTTCCGAATCCTTTCCCCCAGGTCATTGTCAGGATGCCCACTCTCTCATCAACTCAACCACCGTAATGATCTAAAGCCTGCGGAATAGTTAAAACTATGGATGTCCTCCAAAGAAGATCTGAATGCACTTTATATTTTTCCCACCAGCATGTAAAATGCTATTAAAAGATTGTGCTGAGAAGCTGTACAGAGGCCAGTCTGCTCGTGATTTCTACAACAGCTGCCGTCCTGCCTGTATCGCAGTCTTAATTTCTCTGGATGACACGTGGCACTTCTGAAGAGACCTGGGCTTTCAGGAAATGAATGACTGGCTTTGAGAAAGGTGAAATAGCCCTGCCCTGGAGAGCCATTATCGAGTGGTAAGGTGTGACAGAAAGAGAATCCATAAAAGACAAGCCAGCGACCCAGCTCTGCAAATGCTATGCAGGAGCCTCACAGCTATGAAATTAAACTCAGTCCTTTGTGGATTTATGGTGCTGTCTTCTAAATTAGGTGGTGGTCAGGCTGTAGGAATCTAATTCTCCCATTTACAGTGAAAGAGGTATGGGGTGGATGATAGGAGATGGATTCTTTTCCAGAGTCACAGGGAGCCAGGTAAGTGAAAATTCCGATTCTAGATACTGTCAGCATAGGATGAAAAAATTCCTGCAGTCTAATACTTATGAACAAATAAACCTATTTTAATGTATTTTTATTAGATTTTTTAAATTACAAAGGTAATACATGTTTGTGGTAACATAAAACCACTTGGATTCACTTACCTGAGATAATGATGTTAATTTTTTGATTTGTGATTTGTGTTTCTACATACTTTTCGTTATGTTCTTAAATCATTGACCATGGGTTACATAGAAAAAAAATCCTTGAAGGCAGACATTTTTTTTTGTCTGTTTTGTTCACTATTTTATCTCCAGTCTCTAGAAACAGTGTCTGATGTATAATAGCTGCTCAATAAATATTTACTGAATATGTCATATGTCATTAATTCTGATGTGCACCCCTCTTCCAACATTTGAACATCGACTGAAAATGTAGTATCTCACAGTTAAAATGGGTAATTTTTTATCTTTCTTAGTGACCTAAGATAATGGATCATAATGGATTGCTTGCTGAAATATTGCACATACATAAATACAGGATTTTATTTCTTTTCTTTTTTAAAAATAGAATCATTTATTAGGCCGGGCGTGGGGGCTCATGCCTGTAATCTCAGCACTTTGGGAGACAGAGGTGGGTAGATCACGAGGTCAGGAGATCAAGACCATCCTGGCTAACACAGTGAAACCGTGTGTCTACTAAAAATACAAAAAATATAGCAGGGCGTGGTGGTGAGTGCCTGTAGTCCCAGCTATTCGGGAGGCTGAGGGAGGAGAATGGCGTGAACCCAGGAGGTGGAGTTTGCAGTGAGCCGAGATCACACCACTGCACTCCAGCCTGGGCGACAGAGCAAGACTCCATCTCAAAAAAAAAAAAAAAAAAAAAAAAATCATTTATTACATATTACTATGAAACTTGCTATTTTACATAACAGCACTTCATGGGTATTTTCCAGGTCCATATGCCTAGTAATAATAAACAGTGACTATTGATTATTTGTTTAATAATCATCCTGCCCAAATTCTTTAAAATAATATTGGATGTTTGATTTGTACCAAACTGTTTTATACATGTGAATAACATACTTCTTTCAACAACCCTGTGAGGCAGATACACTTAAATGTTCTTATTTTACAAATGAAGAAACTGAGGCACAGAGGGATTAGTGCCACATTTAGTAATTGGAAAAACTAGGTTTTAATCCAGTTTTCCTCTAGCATTTGCATTCTTAACCAGTATGTTGTACTGCCTGAGTTTACCACCCACAAACCCTCAGTTAATTATCTTATTCTAAAAGATACATTTCAAATAGAAGGAAATCAAATTTAAAGAGTGAGACTAAGAATGGTGTGTCAGTCCGTTCTTGCATTGCTATAAAGCAATTCCTGAAGGTGGGTAATTTATAAAGAAATGAGGTTTAATTCACTCACAGCTCTGCAGGCTGTACACGAAGCACAGTGCTAGCATCTGCTCCTAGTGAGGGCCTCAGGAAACTTTCAATCATGGTGGAAGGTGAAGGAGGAGCAGGCATATCACACGGTGAGAGTGACAGGAGGAGGGAGAAGGGAGGAGTCCCAGACTATTTCAAACAACTAAATCTCACATGAGCTAACTGAACAAGAATCACCAAGCCATTCATGAGGGATCCCTGCAACGATTCAATCACCCCCCCTATCTGGCCCTACCCCCAACATTGGGAATCACATTTTAACATGCGATTTGAGGGAACAAATCAAATCAAAGGTATGTAAATAAACAGGCGAAGCATAACCTAAGAGAAGAGACAGAGTCTATAATCTTGAACAAATAGAAGGAAAATAAATGAAAAAAATACATGATACTCTGCATTATCTAAACAGCAGGGTCAGATGAGTTTGGAGGGATAACCCTATGAGAAGTGTAGTTATCTGGTAACTACAGATACATGCTCAGTGGCCCTAAGGGGCTGCTGTTTGTGCAGATATAAGCAGGTTTGACTGTGGTTAGATAGGATAATGGTTTTTAATAATGTCTGCAGGAAATGTGCTGGGGAATAAATGTCTTTGCATAGGGAAGAACATCAAAATGGATTAAATCAAGAAAAAAAAAAAAACAGATGAAGCCTTAGGAAAGGTTGTGAAATTTCAACAACATGTGCCTAATGTTTTATGTTTTTACGTATAGCTGGGATTTGTTCAAACCCCAAAAGTCAGCCTCCAAAGTCAATACAGTATTTTGACAAATCATTTATTTACTTATTCACTAAACACATTTTGTCAAATAGCAACTGGAGTTCAGGAAGAAGAAAGAAAGTATGTAATTCATTCTGCCATAAGGGTTCTGACATTTAAGCAATAGTAGTTTACTTTTGTAAGACATGTATTGATAAAAGTCCTTGGTTCTGATTGGCAAATCTACCACTTCTGAAAAGAGTCAGGAAAGGGGTTAAGGGAAAGAAGAGGTCCTTCCCCAGTAAAATCAGAAAAAAGTTTGGAATCTCTGCCTCTTGCTATCTCTAAGGAACTGATGGACAAGCCAGGCAAGAACAGATATACTTTCCACAATGTATGGTGAATACTACCAAATGGAGGAATGCCATGGGAGCCCAGAGGAAACATATCCAACCCAGAGTGGTCAGTGAAGTCCCTACGGCCAACATGGCTGCATCCATGAAGTAAGCAGAATTCACTGAATCTGCTGTGAAAGATGATAAAATGGAGGAACCAAGGAGAGAGCTGCTTGTCCAAGATCAGGATTCAAACACACACTTCTTTTTAGTTGAAATATTTGTTTTTTGCCTTGAATAATCATTCTGTCCAAATCCTTTAAAATAATATTATATGTTTGATTTGTACTAAAAACTGCTTTATGTTTGTGAATACATAACATAATTATCCCAACAACCCTATAAGGCAGATACCCTTAAATGTTCTCATTTTACGAATGAAGAAACTGAGGCACAGGGTGATTAGTCTCATATTTAGTAATTGGAAAAGCTAGGTTTTAATCCAGTTTTCCTCTAGTTTTTGCATTCTTAACCAACATGTTGCACTGCCTGAGTTTACTACCCACGAACCCTCAGTTAATAAGCTTATTCTAAAAGATACATTTCAAATAGAAGGAAATTAAATT
Organism: Nomascus leucogenys; assembly: GCF_006542625.1. Lineage (NCBI taxonomy): Eukaryota > Metazoa > Chordata > Mammalia > Primates > Hylobatidae > Nomascus > Nomascus leucogenys. Next base: position 83,467,114 of record NC_044396.1, read on the forward strand.
TAAAGGGCAAGACTAAAGTCAACAAAGAATGGCGTGTTATTCCATTCTTGCACTGCTATAAAGAAATTCCTGAGGATGAGTAATTTATAAAGAAATGAGGTTTAATTGACTCACAATTCTGCAGACTGGACAGGAAGCATAGTGCTGGCATCTGCTCCCGTTGAGGGCCTCAGGAAACTTTCAATCATGATGGAAGGTGAAGGAGGAGCAGGCATGGTGAGAGTGGGAGGAGAAGGAAGGAGTTCCAGAATATTTAAAACAAGCAAATCTTGCATGAACTAACTGAACAAGAATCCACTCGTCACCAAGGAGATGGTACTAAGCCATTCATTAGGGATCCCTGCAACAATCTAATTGCTTTGCACCAGACCCTACCCCCAACATTGGGAATCACATTTTAACATGCGATTTGAGGGGACACACGTCCAAATCATATCAAAGGTATATAAATACACAGGCAAAGTACCTAAGAGAAGAGACGGAGTCTATAATCTTGAACAAATAGAAGGAAAATGAATGAAAACAAATATATGGTCACTCAAAAGAAACCAGGAAGGCAGTTGAAAAATCTTACTAAAGCAGGGTATATAGAACACACATAACAATACGCTAAGATAGATCAAAAATATCTGCAATTAGCAGCATAGGTCATAAGAATGACAGAGACTTAGTAAAAGATCAAAATTTGGACTATTCAACTTCATACTGTCTAAAAGAGTGCAAGTAGTCAGAAAGACGGATATTAAGAGTAGAAAAAGTGATAGACAAACACTATGCAAAAAACACTGGTGCAGCAATATTGAAATCAAACAAATAGATTTTTTTTTCTTATTATTCAGCTAAAACAGCGGAGGAGGTGATTTATTATATGGTTGTTACACTCGGCCACAAATAAACACAGAAATAGTCCAGAATGTCACATGTCCAGAGCAGAGGACGAACATGGGCAGTTTTGTTTATGAGCAAGGTGAGTCTCAGAGGTGATTGGCGATCAGAGGGCAATGAAGTTCTAGATCCATTGAGACAAGCTCTAGACAGTAGCACACAGTCCCACAACTTGTACCAGCATCCCCAGCGTCTGGCATTCCATGTTTCTGCTCCTGTGGCCTCCACCGTGCAACAAGCTAGTGGTTTACTTGGACCTCTGCCTCATCTTTCTTCTTTTGCGCTTCAGACTGCGCATTCGCTTCTTCCTCCACTTGGCTCTCATGGTGCAGAGGCTTCCAAGAAAATGGCGCTAAGGACGAGAGCAAACAAATAGATTTTAAGGAAAAATTTATTAGAAATGAAACCTTCTCCTTGTGAAGATTATCACTCAATATAAAGATATAACAATTTTTTTCAATGATTTTGTTTACTTTTATTTTTTAAAATTTATTTATTTCTTCCATAAGTTATTGGGGTACAGGTGGTATTTGGTTACATGAGTAAGTTCTATGGTAGTGATTTGTGAGATTTTGGTGCACTCATCACCCAAGCAGTATACACTGCACCATATTTGTGGTCTTTTATCCCTTGCCTCCCTTCCACTCTTCCCCACAAGTCCCCAAAGTCCATTTTATCATTCTTACATCTTTGCATCCTCATGGCTTAGCTCCCACATATCAGTGAGAACATTCAATGTTGGTTTTCCATTCCTGAGTTACTTTATTTAGAATAATAGTCTCCAATCTCATCCAGGTAATTGCAAATGCTGTTAATTCATTCCATTTTATGGCTGCATAGTATTCCATCTTGTGTATATACCACAGTTTCTTTATCCACTCATTGATTAATGGGCATTTGGGTTGGTTCCATGATTTTGCTATGGTGAATTGTGCTGCTATAAACATGAGTGTGCAAGTATCTTTTTCGAATAATGACTTCTTTTCCTCTGAGTAGATACCCAGCAGTGGGATTGCTGGATCAAATGGGGAGTTCTAGTTTAAGTTCGTTAAGGAATCTCCACACTGTTTTCCATAGTTGCTTTACTAGTTTACATTCCCACCAGCCGTGTAGAAGTGTTCCCTGTTCATCACATCCACGCCAACATCTACTGTTTTTTGATTTTTTGATTATGGCCATTCTTCCAGGAGTAAGGTGGTATCGCATTGTGATTTTGATTTGCATTTCCCTGATCGTTATTGATGCTGAGCATTTTTTCATGTTTGCTGGCCATTTGTATATCTTCTTTTGAGAATCGTCTATTCATGTCCTTAGCCCACTTTTTGATGAGATTGTTTTTTTTCTTACTGATTTGTTTGAGTTCAATGTGGATTCTGGGTATTAATCCTTTGTTAGATGTATAGATTGTGAAGATTTTCTCCCACTCTGTGGGTTGTCTGCTTACTCTGGTGACTGTTCCTTTTGCCATGCAAAAGCTCTTTAATTTAATTAGGTACCTGCTACTTATCTTTGTTTTTATTGCATTTGCTTTTGGGTTCTTGGTCATTAAATCTTTGCCTAAGCCAATGTCTGGAAGAGTTTTTCCAACGTTATCTTCTAGAATTTTTATAGTTTCAGGTCTTAGGTTTAAGTTCTTTATCCATCTTGAGTTGATTTTTGCATAAGGTGAGAGATGAGGATCCAGTTTCATTCTCCTATATGTGGCTAGCCAATTATCCTGGCACCATTTGTTGAAAATGATGTCCTTTCCCCACTTTATGTTTTTGTTTGCATTGTCAAAGATCAGTTGGCTGTAAGTATTTGGGTTTTTTTCTGGGTTCTCTATTCTGTCCCATTGGTCTATGTGCCCATTTCTATACCAGTACCATGCTGTTTTGGTGACTATGACCTTGTAGTATAGTTTGAAATCAGGTAGTGTGATGCCTCCAGATTTGTTATTTTCACTTAGTCTTGCTTTGGCTGTGTGGGTTCTTTTTTGGTTCCATATAAATGTTAGAATTGTTTTTTTCTAATCCTGTGAAGAATGATGATGGTATTTTGATGGGAATTTGTAGATTGCTTTTGTCATTATAGTTGTTTTCACAATATTGACTCTACCCATCCATGAGCATGGGATGTGTTTCCATTTGTTTGTGTCATTTATGATTTCTTTCAGCAGTGTTTTGTAGTTTTCCTTGTAGAGGTCTTTTGACTCCTCGGTTAGGTATATTCCTAAGTATTTTTTTTTTTTTTGCAGTTATTGTAAAAGGGGTTGAGTTCTTTATTTCATTCTCTGCTTGGTCACTGTTGGTGTATAGAAGAGCTATTGATTTGTGTACGTTAATCTTGTATCCAGAAACTTCGCTAAATTCTTTTATCAGTTCTAGGAGCTGTCTGGAGAAGTCCTTAGGGTTTTCAAGGTGAACGATCATATCGTCAGCAAACAGTGACGGTTTGACTTCCTCTTTACTGATTTGGATGCCCTTTATTTATTTTTCTTCTCTGATCACTCTGGCTAGGACTTCGAGTACCATGTTGAAGAGGAATGGTGAGAGTGGGCATCCTTGTCTTGTTCCAGTTCTCAGAGGGAATGCTTTCAACTTTTTCCCGTTCAGTATTATGTTGGCTGTGGGCTTGTCATAGATGGCTTTTATTTCATTAAGGTATATCCCTGTATGCCAATTTTGCTGAGAGTTTTAATCATAAAGTGATGCTGTATTTTGTCAAATTCTTTTTCTGCAGCTATTGAGATGATCATGTGATTTTTGTTTTTAATTCTGTTTATGTGGTGTATCACATTTATTGACTTGCCTATGTTAAACCATCACTGCATCCCTGGTATGAAACCCGCTTGATCATAGTGGATTATCTTTTTAATATGTTGTTGGATTTGGTTAACTAGTATTTTATTAAGGATTTTAGCATCAATGTTCATCAAGGATATCAGTCTGTAGTTTTTTTCTCTTTTTTTTTTGGTTGTGTCCTTTCCTGCTTTTGGCATTAGGGTGAGGCTGGCTCCACAGAATTAATTGAGGAGGGTTCCTTCATTCTCTATCTTGTGAAATAGTGTCAAAAGGATTGGTACCAATTCTTCTTTGAACATCTGGTAGAATTCTGTTGTGAATCTGTCTGGTCCTGGACTTCTTTTTGTTGGTAATTTTTTAATTACCCTTTGAATTTCACTGCTTGTTATTGGTCTGTTCATAGTATCTAATTCTTCCTGATATAAGCTAGGAGGGTTGTAGTTCCAGAAATTTATCCAGCTCTTCTAGGTTTTCTAATTTATGTATATAAAAGTGTTCATAGCAGCCGTGAATGATCTTTTGTATTTCAGTGATATCAGTTGTAATATCTCCTGTTTCATTTCTTAGTAAGTTTATTTGGATTTTCTCTCTTCTTTTCTTGGTTAATCTTGCTTATGATCTATCAATTTTATTTATCTTTGCAAAGAACGAGCTTTTTGTTTCCTTTACCTTTTGTGTCTTTTTGTGTTTGTTGTTGTTTCTATTTCATTTAGTTCTGCTCTGATCTTGGTAATTTCCTTTCTTCTGCCAGATTTTGGTTTGGTTTGTTCTTGTTTTTCTACTTCCTTGAGGTATGACCTTAGAATGTCAGTTTGTGCACTTTCAGTCTTTTTGATGTAGGCACTTAGGGCTATGAACTTTCCTCTTAGCACCGCCTTAGCTGTATCCCAGAGGTTTTGATAGGTTGTGTCATTATTATCATACAGTTCAAAGAATTTTTGAATTTCCATCTTGATTTCATTTTTGACCCATTGCTCATTCAGGAGCAGGTTATTTAATTTCCATGTATTTGCATGGTTTTTAAGGTTTCTTTTGGAGCTGATTTCCAGTTGCATTCCACTGTGGTCTGAGAGAGTGCTTGATATAATTTCAATTTTCTTAAATTTATTGAGGCTTATTTTATGGACTATCATATGATCTATCATGGAGAAAGTTCCATGGGCTGTTGAATAGAATGTGTATTCCATGATTGTTGGATGAAATATTCTGTGGATGTCTGTTAAGCCCATTTGTTCCAGTGTATAGTTTAAATCCAATGTTTCTTTATTGACTTTCTGCCTTAATGGCCTGTCTAGTGCTGTCAGTGGAGTACTGAAGTCCCCCACTATTACTGTGTTGCTGTCTATCTCATTTCTTAGACAGGTCTATTAGTAATTGTTTTATAAATCTGAGAGCTCCAGTGTTAGGTGTATATATGTTTAGGATTGTGACATTTTCCTGTTGGACAAGGTCTTTTACCATTATATAATGTCGCTCTTTGTCTCTTTTAACTGCTGTTGCTTTAAAATTTGTTTTGTCTGATATAAGAATAGCTATACCTGCTCACTTTTGGTGTCCATTTGCATGAAATGCCTTTTTCCATCCCTTTACTTTAAGTTTAGGTGAATCCTTATATGTTAGATGAGTTTCCTGAAGGCAGCAGATAGTCGGTTCATGAATTCTTATCCATTCTGAGGTTCTGTATCTTTTATGTGGAGCATTTAGGCCATTTACAGTCAAGGTTAGTATTGATATGTGAGGTACCATTGCATTCATCATGCTCTTTGTTGCCTGTGTACTTTGGTGTTTTTGTTCTTTGTTTTTGCTTTTTAACATGTATTTTTGTTTTATAGGTCCTTTGTGATTTATGCTTTAAAGAGATTCTGTTTTGATGTGTTTATAGGATTTGTTTCAAGATTTAGAGCTCCTTTTAGCAGTTTTTGTAGTGGTGGCTTGGTAATGGCGAATTCTCTCAGCATTTGTTTGTCTGAAAATGACTGTATCCTTCATTCATATATGCTTAGTTTCACTGGATACAAAATTCTTGGCTGATAATTGTTTTGTTTGAGAAGGCTGAAGATAGGGCCCCAATACCTTCTAGCTCATAGGGTTTCTGCTGAGAAATCTGCTGTTAATCTGATAGATTTTCCTTTATACGTTACTGGATGCTTCTATCTCACAGCTCTGAAGATTCTTTCCTTTGTCTTAACTTTGGATAAGCTGATGACAATGCACCTAGGTAAAGATCTTTTGCGATGAATCTTCTTTGTGCTTCTTGTATTTGGATGTCTAGGTCTCTAGCAAGGCCAGGGAAGTTTTCCTCAATTATTCTCATGAATATGTTTTCCAAGCTTTTAGAATTCCCTTTTTTCCTCAGAAACACCAATAATTCTTAAGTTTTGTCACTTAACATAATCCCAGACTTCTTGGAGACTTTGTTCATACTTTCTTACTCTTTTTTCTTGGTCTTTGTTGGATTGGGTTAATTTGAAGACCTTGTCTTAGAGCTCTGAATCTCTTTCTTCTACTTGTTAATTCTATTGCTGAGACTTTCCAGAGCATTTTGCATTTCTACAAGTGTGTCCAAAGTTTCCTAAATTTTTGATTTTTTTTCTTTAAGCTACCTATTTCCTTGAATATTTCTCCCTTCACTTCTTGTATTATTTTTTGGATTTCCTTGCATTGGGCTTTGCCATTCTCTGGTCCCTCCCTGATTAGCTTAATAACTAACCTCCTGAATTCTTTTTCAGGTAAATCAGGGATTTCTTCTTGGTTTGAATCCATTGCTGGTGAACTAGTGTGATTTTTGGGGGGTTGCTGATGATCCTTGTTTTATCATATTACCAGGGTTGGTTTTCTGGTTCCTTCTTACTTGGGTAGGCTCTGTCAGAGGGAAGGTCTAGAGCTGAAGGCTGTTTTTCAGATTATTTTGTCCCGTGGGGTGTTCTTTTTTTTTTTTTTTTTTTTTTTGAGACGGAGTCTTGCTCTTTCACCCAGGCTGGAGTGCAGTGGCGCGATCTCGGCTCACTGCAAGCTCCGCCTCCTGGGTTCACGCCATTCTCCTGCCTCAGCCTCTCCGAGTAGCTGGGACTACAGGCGCCCGCCACCACGCCCGGCTAATTTTTTGTATTTTTAGTAGAGACGGGGTTTCACCGTGGTCTCGATCTCCTGACCTCGTGATCCGCCCGCCTCGGCCTCCCAAAGTGGTGTTCTTTTGATGAAGTACTCTTTCCCTTTTCCAATGGATGTGGCTTCCTGTGAGCCAAACTGCAGTGATTGTTTTCTCTCTTGTGGGTCTAGCAGCTCAGTGAGTCTACCTGGCTCCTGGCTGGTACAAAGGATTGTCTGCACAGAGTCCTGTGATGTGAACTATCTATGGATCCCTCAGCTGTGGATACCAGTGCCTGTTCCAGTGGAAGTGTTGGGGGTGGGGGGTGCAATGGATTCCATGAGGGTTCTTAGCCTTGGTGGTTTAACACTCTGTTTTTGTGCTTGTTGGTCTCTTGCAAGGAGATGGCACTTTTCAGAAAGTATCAGCTGTAGTAATATATAGAGGGACCGGCAGTGGGCAGAGCCCTAGAACTCTCAAGATTATATGCCTTTTGTCTTCCACTACTGGGATGGATAGGGAAGGACCATCAGGTGGGGGCAGGGCTAGGCATGTCTGAGCTCAGACTCTCCTTGGGCAGTTCTTGCTGTGGCTGCTTCAGCTTCTCCAGTAGGGGGTGTGTGTTCAGGAGAGGATGGTCTCCCTTTCCCACTTCCGCAGTTGGGGCACTCACAGTATTTGAGGTGTCTCCCGGGTCCTGCAGGAGCAGTCCACTTCCTTCAGAGGGTCTTTTTTAACTTTTAATTATTTATTTACTTTGAGACAGGGTTTGGCTCTGTCATCCAGACTGGGGTGTAGTGGCACAATCAAAGCTCACTGCAGCCCCAACTTTTAGGGGCCAAGCTCCACCTCAGCCTCCTGAGTAGCTAGAGGCATACACCACCATGCATGGTTATTTTTTTTTTTCTTTTTGGTAGAGATGGGTTCTCACTATGTTGCCCAGGCTGCTCTAACTCCTGGGATCAAGTGACCCTCATACCTCAGCCTCCCAAAGTGCTGGGATTATAAGCGTGAGCCCCCACACCCAACCTTCAATTTCAAGTTTTATTCTGGATTCAAGGGGTACATGTGCAGGATTCTTACAAGAGTATATTTCATGATGCTAAAGTTTGGGCTTCTATTGATCCTGTTACCCGGGTAGTGAACATAATAAATAACAGGAAGTTTTTCAGTCCTTGCTTCCCTCTTTACTTCCCTTTATTTTTTTTTTGAGTCTCTAGTGTCTCTTGGGCCCATGTTTGCGTCCAGGTGTAACTAATATTTAGCTCCTACCTGTAAGTGAAAACATACAGTCTTATTTCTGTGTCAATTTGCTTAGGATAATGGCCTCCAGCTGAACCTATGAGGCTGCAAAGGACATGATTTTATTCTTTTTTATGGCTGTGTGGTATTCCATCATGTATATGCACCACATTTTCTATATCCAATCCACCATTGATGGGCACCTAGGTAGATTCCACGTCTTTGCTATTGTGAATAGTGCTACAGTGAACATGCAAGTACATGTGTCTTTTTGGTAGAATTATTAATTTTTGTTTGGATATATACCCAATTATGGGATTGCTGGATCAATTGGTAGTTCCATTTTCAGTTATTTGAGAAATCTCCAAACTGCTTTCCACAGTGATTGAACTACTTTACATTCCCACTGGCAATGTATAAGTATTCCCCTTTCCCACAGCATCACCAACACCTGTTTTTTTTTTTTTTTTTTTTTTTTTTTTAGTAATAACCATTCTGACTAGTGTGAGATGTGGTTTTGATTGTGTCTCATTGTGGTTTTGATTCGTATTTCGCTGATGATTAGATATGTTGGGTATTTCTTCATACGTTTCTTGACCACTTTGTATGTCTTCTTTTGAGAAGTGCTTGTTTATGTCCTTTTCCCATGTTTTAATGGAGTTTATTTTTTTTTCTTTTTGTTTTGTTCAAGGTATTTATAGATTCTGGATAATAGTGTTTTTTTTGGATGCAGAGTTTGTAAATATCTTCTCCCATTCTGTAGATAGTCTGTTTACTCTGCTGCAAATCCACCAGCATGTTAAAAAGTTAATCCACCACAATCAAGTATGCTTTATTCCTGGGATGCAAGGTTGGTTCAACACACACAAATTAATAAACATGATTTACCATATGAACAGAGTTAAGAACAAAAAACATATGATCATCTCATTAGATGCCAAAAAAAGCTTTCAATGAAATCCAACATCCATTCATAACAAAAAACCTCAACAAACTAGGCATCAAAGGAACATACCTCAAAATAATGAAAGCCATCTATGACAAACCCACAGTCAAGATTATGCTGAATGGGCAAAACCTGGAAGCATTCCCCTTAAGAACTAGAACAATACAAAGATGTCCCCTCTCAGTCAGATCAATCAGGCAAGAGAAAGAAATAAAAGGCAGACAAACAGGGAAAGAGGAAATCAAATTATCACTCTTCACTGATGATACAATTCTATACCTAGAAAACCCTGAAGACCCTAACAAAAGGCTTGTGGAATTACAAAACGACTTCAGTAAACTTTCAGGATACAAAATTAATGTACAAAAACTGGTAGCATTTTTATACACCAATAATGTTTATGCTGAGAGCCAAATCAAGAATACAATTCCATTTACAATAACTGAGAAAAATGAAATATCCAGGAATACATCAAACCAAGAAAGTGAAAGAGCTGTGTAAGATTAACTATAAAACATTGCTGAAAGAGATCATAGATGACACAAACAAATGAAAAAACATTTTAGGCTCATGGATTGGAAGAATCCATATCATGAACATATCCCTATGTCAATAGCAATCTGAAGATTCAACGCCATTCTTATCAAACTACCAATGGCATTTTTCACAGAATTAGAAAAAACTTTTCTAATGTTCATATGGGATCAAAGGAGTCTGAATAGCCAAAGCAATCCTAAGCACAAAGACAAAGCATGAGGCATCACATTACCTGATCTCCAACTATACTACAAGGCTACTAACCAAAACAGCATGGTACTGGTACAAAAATAAACACATAGACCAATGGAACCTAATAGAACCTAGAAATAAAATCACACACCTAAAAACAAATGATCTTTGACAAAGTCAACAGAAATAAGCAATGGAGAGACTTCCCACTCAATAGTGGTACTGGGGAAGCTGGTTAGCCATGTGCAGAAGAATAAAACTGAACCCTTACCTATCACCATTTGTGAAAATTAACTGAAGATGAATTGAACACTTAAACAAAAGAGCTCTGATTGTAAAAAAAAAAAAAAAAAAATCCTAAAAGATAATCTGGTAAATAACCTTTTTTTTTTTTTTTTTTGAGACGGAGTCTCGCTCTGTCGCCCAGGCTGGAGTGCAGTGGCGCAATCTCGGCTCACTGCAAGCTCCGCCTCCCGGGTTCACGCCATTCTCCTGCCTCAGCTTCTCCGAGTAGCTGGGACTACAGGCGCCCGCCACCACGCCTGGCTAATTTTTTGTATTTTTAGTAGAGACAGGGTTTCACCGTGGTCTCGATCTCCTGACCTTGTGATCCGCCCGCCTCGGCCTCCCAAAGTGCTGGGATTACAAGCGTGAGCCACCGCGCCTGGCCATAAATAACCTTTTATACATCAGCCTTTCCAAATAATTTATGACTGAGTCCTCAAAAGCAATTGTCACCCAAAAAATCGACAGGTGGGACCTAATTAAACTAAAGAGCTTCTGTATGTACAGCAAAATAAACTACCAACAGATATAACAATTCTTCTTCTTTTTCTTTTCTTTTTTTTTTTTTTTTTTTTGAGATGGAGTCTCGCTCTGTCACCCAGGCTAGAGTACAGTGGTACGATCTTGGCTCACTGCAACCTCTGCCTCCTGGGTTAAAGCGATTCTCTTGCCTCAGCCTCCTGAATAGCTAGGATTACAGGTGCCCACCACCACACTTGGTTAATTTTTGTATTTTTAGTAGAGACAGAGTTTCACCAAGTTGGCCAGGCTGGTCTCTAACTCCTGACCTCAGATGATCTGCCTGCCTCAGCCTCCCAAATTACTGGGATTACAGGCATGAGCCACTGCACCTGGCCATAACAATTCTTCAAATCAAAAGTATTAGAAGCTGAAAATGAAAAACCCATCAATACAGTGGGAGATTGAATACTCTCAGTATTTGATAGTATTCTCAGTAATTGATAGAGGAATAAATGAAACGGTCATAGCATATAGATGATTTGAACAATACATTAGTAATTTCAAGATAATGGACAAATTCAGAACCTTATGCTCTATAATCAGGATATTCATTACTCTCAAGCATAAATGAAACACTCATACTAATGGAATAGATGTCAGGCCAAAAAAAATGTGAGTAGGTGATATAGGTCTTCTGACTTGTTATAAGCTATAAGAGGCCTTATCAGGGTGGACAGTAGCTTATACAATACAATTTACTCTTTCAAAGAACAAAAACTTCTATTCTGCAAGAGAGTTTGAAGTTGTGAGTCCAGAAGTGAAGCCAGATGGGGAATTGGAATGGGTAAATGAAGAGTAAAATACAATAATATGTTCTCGGTTCTCCTGATACCTTTTGCAGAAGGCATACATTGACTCTCACTCAGACAGCATCTTAAAGCAACTGTTAGTACTGAATTTTGGAGACAGATCCATCAGGGTAAAATACAAAGTCCAAGGTGGAATTCTGTTACCCACCAATACCACGATATAGATCTTCCGTTTTTGTCCCAAAATTTTAGTCGCACTTACCAAGTCACTGGTTTATTGCCCAGCTCTGCCAAAGGAAGCACCCTATTTGTGAGAATATTTACAGAGAATGGCTTGCCCTTGATCATTTTGGGAACAGGCTAAAATATTTAATTTTTCACTGAAACGAGACGATTATTACCTTCCTTTGTAAGACATTGTTTTTTTAAAAAAACAATCAATATAGATTGTATTTGGAGCTAGTAAGAATCTACTTTTACAGTAATTTCAAGTATATTGCTTGTTATTCATTCAATGTTTTTTCAGCCTATGGAACATTGTTCTACTATAATCAAATCACCATAAAATATCAGAAGAATCTTTCAGGAACAAACACAATAGTCTGTATTATGTTCTGATAAAATTTCAACTGATTTAATCACATTACGTAAAGACTTTCGTGGCTCTCACAGTCTACAAAGTCATACCTGAATTTCATAATATAGCTTTTAAAATGTGTATGCAGTTCAGGTTTTAAGTAGAATGAACAAAGCTTGGAATAATCACTGTGCAAAAGTGGAAGGAAAGGTTAAAGATAAAGAGCAGATTATAGGAATGATCTAGAATTATGCAAAGACCTCGGTTCTACAAATCTAGGACCCTTTTAAATTAAAATCTTCACTTAGGAATCTTCAACGAGACCCTAATTCAAGCTCTAAAATCTCATAATCACTGTAATATAATTGTAAATCCTCAAGAAGAAAAGTTTACTTTCTTTTACCATAAATGGGCCAAGAAAAAAGAAAACGATTAAGTGTTCATATTACCTCTTTTATCTGGGTACTTATTTTTTAGTCTACTCTCTGAAGGTGCCATATTTTGTGTTTTATGTGGGAGTCTCAAATCCATATTTTCCAATGAATTAAGTCTAAATTTTATCTCTTGTCCCTGTGCATCTCTTTAAAACCAAAGCTTCAGACTGCCAAAATTCTGTCGATATCCCCAAGGCAGCTCCTGTCTTGGGTACTTGCTCACCTCTATGAAGGCATGTTTTTTTTTTTTTTTTTTTTTTTTACATGTTTTGGCCTATAAATACTTTTCCTTTCTTTATGTCATGTCACATGTTGTGTTAGAGTTCCCCAGAGAAACAGAACCAATAGGATATAAGTATATAGGATAGACAGATGATAGATAGACAGACAGACAGATAGATAGATAGATAGATAGATAGATAGATAGATAGATAGATAGACAGATAGATAGATAGATAATAGATGATAGATGATAGATAAGAGATTTATTATGGGAATTGGCTCCAACAATTGTGGAAGCTGAGGAGTCCCATGATACCTGGTCCACAAGCTGGAAACTCAGGAAAGATAGTGGTGTCACTCAGCCCAAGTATGAGCGCCTAAGAACCAGGAAAGCCTATGCTATAACTTCCAGCCCAAAGTCAAAAGCCTGAGAACTGGGAGAGGGGTCTTCTGGCGCCAACCCTGTAATCCAAAGGCCCGAGAATCTATAGCTCCAATGGCGGTAGTGCGGATGAGGATGGATGGTTCTGATTAAGAAGAGAAAGAGAGAGAGAGAGAGAATTTGCCTTTCCTTTACCTTTTTATTCTATTCAGGCAGGCTCTCAATGGATTTGATGAGGCCCACTCACACTGGTGAGGGTACATCTTCTTTACTCAGTCCACTGATTCAAAGGCTAATGTCCTCCGGAAACACCCTCATAGACATACCCTTAAGTAATGTTTTACCAGCTACCTAAGCATCTCTTAATCCTGTCACGTTGACACATAAAATTAACCATTCAAACATATGCATTTAAAAAGATTACAAAACACTCTTACATGGTGTTTTAGCTTGTGATGTGATCAAAACAGTGAAAATTTCTTAGAATAGAATGTTCTCTAGACTATTGTGTTTGTTCCTGAAAGATTCTTCTGATGTAGAAAATAGAACCTGAGAGAAAGGATTTTGTTCAGGTAATTTGCTTTAGGTAGTGACCTCAGGGGATGAGAGTGGAGGGTCTAGGGGGAGTAAAAGGAAAGCCAAGAAGGCCAGTTTCACTATGCGTTTTTGAAGCTGGTTAAAGCTCTGGGCATGTAGAGTTCAATCTCACTGAGGATTTCTTGGGGACCTGTAAAATGCACCTCAGACTTTTCCCTCAAAGCACTACAGAGGCCAGATTTTCTGAGCAGTTTTAGGCCTATAACTTCAGAGGGTGTTAATTCTTTGACATTTTTAAGTATGTATATGTCCAGGATAGTTGAGCAGCTCATATCAGATGTCCCACATGGCTGAAACAGAGTGATGTCTCTGAGGATACACCTCCATACAGATGGTTGCCATAGCAAGGGCCAGAGCAATTAGTTGGGACAAAGCATGACATAGAGGGCATAAAATATGCCCAAAATAAGTGTATTGATGGAGACTGGGTAGGTCACACTGCCAGAAACCTACCTTACATCCCAGATTTGGTACTCGGTACTTGGGCAAGCTCAATACCACTCTACCACAGCATTCCTCATTAAGATGGATTTACTATGACCCCAATCTGTCTCACTTGGTTTTTTCCTTGCCCACCTCCATTTCATTCCAGGAGAGAAAGAAAAACATAATTGCCAAACAGAAGAATATCATTGTAGTTCATCTTATCACTGTTGCTGAAACCAAAACAGGACAAGCAAATGTCCAAAGACATCAGGACTCAGACAAGGGGTAGTGGCCAGAAGTTATGAGAGAGGGCAACTAATTAGTAGGACTGAACCATGCCCAGATAGAGAAATCACATGAAATTAAAAGACGTGGGGATGTCTTTAGAATAGGTGCAAGTGCTAGCTCCTCACTGACAGTACTTGAGTCATCACCTCTGAATGCAAGCTCTTAGAACGTATGAAAACACTGGACCAAAGTACCTAATAAACATCTAGTAATTTAACAGATGATGGTCACTATCATATTAATTTTGTACTGAATATATGAAAAATGCCACATCCTGACTCAGGTGATATAGTGGAAAAGGTGCGGAGTAGATGTAGGGTGCTAGCCCTGATTTCTAATTCATTTTTTCTTTCCTTTTCTGCTGTATCATGCTGGAGACATCAGTTAAGCTGTCCTGAGTTCCTTATAAATTCTACATTGGTAAAAACTATATGGTGATGAGCCATATGTGTACAAGAAAATGTGCATGTCAATTCAGTTTTGTTCTTCGAACCAATTATAGCCACAAGCAAGCAGAAACTGAAATGTAATTTCTCAATATGCACTTGCAGAAATAATTTTTATTTATTTATTTATTTGAGACAGAGTCTTGCTCTGTTGCCCAGGCTGGAGTGCGATGGCACAATCTTGGCTCACTGCAACCTCTGCCTCTCGGGTTCAAGTGATTATCCTGCCTCAGCCTTCTAAGTAGCACATGCTACCACGCCTGGCTAATTTTTGTATTTTTAGTAGAGACTGGGTTTCGCTATGTTGTCCAGGCTGGTCTCCAACTCCTGACCTCAGGTGATCCACCTGCCTTGGCCTCCCTTAGTGCTGGGATTACAGGCATGAGCCACCACATCCAGCCCAGAATTAATTTTAAAATGAATTAATGATTTACATGTTTTGTAAGAGCAAGAATAATTATCTTATATTCCCAGGCCCTGGACTAGAAACACAGAGAGGACAGGAATCTCATCTATTTCAATCATCATTCTATATTCTAGTCAAATTCTAGTGCCTTCTATAAAAGAAGCTCAAAAGACATATTTTTGAATGAATGTGTTGAATGAATAAATAGATGTTTGTTGGTTTTTTGAATGGGTAATTGAATGATGAATAAATGTACAAATGTGCTTTTTCCCAAAGATATTATTCTATAGCGAAGAGAAGATGTTCACCAAATCCAATTATTTTTCTTAAGGATGATTCCATGGTGTGTGTGAGCCTCAAATGATACTTGATATGTGAATTTTATATCCTATACTTTAAGCCACAGATAATGGCCTCACACATTCAAAAGCATTAGAAAAGGAAGCAATTGCCCTTTAGCAATTTAGGTCCCAAATAATGGCTCTGAATGGAAATGAAAGAAGACTCAGAGGGCCTATTTGGATAAGAATGGGCACTGGCTTTTCTGAGCATCTTCTGGTACAGTTCCTCCTATTCATTCCACTTGAATAAGGTCAGGTAGCTTTTTAATATGTTGTCAAAATGTAATTTCTCTCAAATACTCCCTCTTGGTCTCTTTCAATAGTAACATTCTCATTCATGACACACTGAATTAATATTCTGCAATTCTCTCAGTATAAATTTCTTGAAGTGTGGGCATGGTATACCTGTCCATAGTTATATACAGAATACAGAGGAATAGTCAGCAGTTCTTGAGTCATGCAACCAAAGATTAAGACCTGGATCTGACCCTCACTGGGTGGTCTCACTGGATGATAAGGGCCTCTGTTTTCTCATCTCTACACTGCAGTAGGGTTCAGCCTATAGGTATTTGTTGAGCCATCAGTAAATGGTAGGACTTTGGAATACTGAGATAAAGTATATCTGATCCATACCTTGTTAGATCAATGAGGAGACAAATATGCAAACAGAATACTTTCTACAAGATGCATTAAGTACTAGAGAATGAGAGTGAAGCATTTAAGGAAAATCATTTCATTTTGACAAGGTAATAAAACACATCCTATTTGAGTGTAAGAATTGTAAAATAAGAGTTGAGTAAATGATATTTTAAAGGTGATTCTGAAAAATAAAATGTCCAGAGACGCTTGAGGTTTCATTGAGGCCAAAAGAAAAGCATTTCTACCAACCTACGGATTACAAAGAGAGTTTTCTGGAAATTTCACTTAAGTTGAGAGTTAAAGAGATGAGTTACTCTTTTTTGTTTTTTTTTTTTTGAGACAGAGTCACTGTGTCGCCCAGGCTAGACTGCAGTCGCGCTATCTCGGCTCACTGCAACCTCTGCCTCCTCGGTTCAAGTGATTCTCCTGCCTCAGACTCCTGAATAGCTGGGATTACAGGCACCCACCACCACACCCGGCTAATTTTTGTATTTTTAGTAGTGACGGGCTTGCACTATGTTGGCCAGGCTGGTCTTGAACTCCTGACCTCAAGTGATCTGCCCGCCTCGGCCTCCCAAAATGCAGAGATTACAGGTGTGAGCCACCATGCCCGGTCATGAGTTGCATTTTGACAGGTAGGATGAAGAACAAGGGAGAGAGGGCTGAATTTATGATGGGAAAGTTCTTTGGAGACAATGTCATGGCAGATTTTGTATGATAGGAATTTGAACTTTATTTTTATAATATTGTAAAGTAAAAATGAAATCCTAAGGTCCCCAATGACTGAATAGACCCCATTTGACCAAGGGGACCCCAGAGAAACCTTTAACAAAGAGTACCTGGCTTTAATGGGAAGGGAGGTTAAACAGGCCTCGTTATACACCCTCCCTTTTGGAGTTTAGCCACAACAATTGACCAGCATTAATGTTAAAATAGAGATAATGAGAGTGACAAAACAGATTCTTTCTGGCAATAAGGTAATAAATTATAAAAGAGACTTAAGGCTGTGCAAGGCAAGAGTTAAGTCATGTGCACAGGGCATCAGTCTTGCTACATAGGCATCCTTATCTTAACTTAAAACATTCCTTTCTGCTGACTCCAAGTTTTAGACAGAATCTTACTCCTTTACAAATTGTACATTAGAGCATCTCTGAATCTACCTATTACCTGTAAGCTCCTGCTTCAGTATATTCTGCCTTTTTGGGCGGAACAACATATATCTTCCTTGTATTGGTTTATGTCTTTGCCTGTTATCTCCCAAATCCCTAAAATGTGCAAAACCAAACTGTAATCTGACTGCCTCGAGTGCACTTTCTTAGGACTCCTTGAGACTGTGATTTTCCTGGCTGTGTCTCTCTGTATTGGCTCAGAATAAATATTTCTGAAATATTTTACAGAGTTCGGTTTTTCCATTAACAGTGTAAATGTCAGATATGTTGACCCAGGACTCAAATCAGCTAGATTTATGTCTTAATTTGCCACTTATTAGATGTGCAATCTTGAGTAGGTTGACTAATAATAACAACTAATAATAGGACCTATCTAGTGTCATTATAGTGTACAAATTCACATAGTAAAATGGCTAAAACAATACCTTGTGCATTGTAAGTATTTAATAAATGATTGCTATCATCATCATCATTAGCAGCAGAAGCAGTACCATTATAAACTCAGTGGCTTTCCTCTCTTTTCAGTTTGAGATGGAAGGAGATTCTAAAATGCCATTGAGTGAGCTATGAAGGAGGACATACATGAATCTACATTTATTTTGAAATTCAAAGATCAGGAGATCCCTGGATAGTTAGGAAATTGTCCACTGTTAATGAGGAGAGACACTGTTCCCCCAAAATGATTAAAGCAGTGCCTCTAACTAGGAACAAAGTTGAATTCACAGATTTGTCTGGGTTACTTCTCCTCAAAACAGATCAGGCTGTTTATTGTGTAATGCCAGTTGCTCTGGTGATAGAAAGATGACTAAGATTGAAGAGCATTATAATGAGAAAGATCTTGTAATGTAGAAGTAGTCTTAATTTATATCAACATTTATCCATCTATAATGTGGGTTTGAAGCATAGCACAGCATATTTCCATGACGCTGGTTGTATTAGTCCATTTTTGCATTGCTATAAAGAAATACCTGAGACTGGGTAACTTATGAGAAAAGAGATTTAATTGGCTCATGGTTCTGCAGGCTGTATAGGAAGCATAGTGACATCTGCTTCTGGAGACCCCTCAGGAAGCTTCCAATAATGGCAGAAGGCAAAGGGGAAACAGGTATGTTACATGGCAAAAGCAGGAACAAGAAGGAGTGGGGAGGTGCCACACACTTTAAAATGACCAGATTTCATGAGAACTCACTATGACGAAAACAGCACCAAGCCACAAAGGATCCACTCCCATAGTCCAAATACCTCCCACCAGGCCCCGCTTCCAGCACTGGGGATTACAATTCATCATGAGAGTTGGGTGGGGACAAATATCCAAACTATATCACTGGTAGACATAATTAAGGTAAAGTATTCCAAGGGTCTGTGTGGGAGATGGTCTCCGCATTGTTTCTGTCCTTGGTTCTCAGAGGATGGTGCATGCACTAGCAGCATCCACATCACATAGGAGCCTGTCAGAAATGCAGAACCTCAGGAACCAACCACACCAATGTGAATCAGAATCAGGTGATTGGGTTGCACGTTCCAGTTTAAGAAACATTGTTCTATGTTCAGTGTAGATTCTAGATGAGGCTAATGAGGAAATTGTCCATACTTAGTAACCGATTAAGGTTTTGACCAAGCAATTTTAGGTCAAATGTGCAAAACACAACAAAAAAGGCACTGGAATGCTTGTCTTACACTTCTAAAATGAAAAGGCTTGAATGAAGCAGACAAATAACAACTTTTCACTGAGGTCATACTCTTAAAAGTAACAAAGTCTGGACTCAAACCAAAATCTTCTGAATTGAGGTTCTTATTCATTTAATCTTATTGGTATGACATTTGGGAGACATGAGTTCTAGGCCTGGCTCTTCTTACTAAATGAGTGGCCTAAGACATGTCATTTCACTTCTGATCTTCAGTTTTCCTACCTATATACTATGACTGATTGACTTCATGTTATTTGGTGACCTCCCAACAATGTTTACTCTCTCTGTATCAGGTCATACTTTCGTCTTCCTATTTACATGTATACAAAGAGGTGACCATGGTATATGCACAAATGAAGTTTGTCCTGATACCAGCTTCCAAATCAGCATGACCAATATATTTGCTTAATTATTTCAGTCATTTTTTTCTACTCATTGGGAAAAATATTCATCAGAAAATGACTTCCCATTAATTAATTGCTTTGCTTGGTTATTAAATTAATTGCTGCTATTTTCATTGCTGAATAAAAGTACATGCTTACTTTGGATTCAGTCTGATGCTGATAAAAGTTATTATCTGTTTGGAAATCTGCCTGACTTTTCTATTCCACCTGCTGTAGAATTTTAATAGCATTGAATGAAACCCCTAATAAGAATTGTAATGACAGCCTGCATTTTATAGTACTTTATACTTTCCAAAGCACTTTCAAGGGAATTATACACATGTATTATCTCATTGATCCTCCATGGCAGGTAGGGAAAAGGGGAACACATGGATGGTTTGCATGAAAGCCCAGATTAGCTTCTCTGATTGAACAATTCATGCCTATTTTCATTCTGCAGAGAGCAGAGATCTAGACTCAAATATGGCTATTATTTATTTCAGGTCTTTTGACACTTTTTTCTAGACATTATCTCATTTGCTACTCACCACCGTGCTTGGAGGTGGTTATCCTGTTCACTATTTTCAGGTGAAGAAAACAGAAGCTCACATATGTGAAGTACCTTATGAAAGGTCACTGGCTCATAAGAGGAACAGGATGCAGACTGCAGACTTCTGACTCTCAGCCAGTGTCCCCCCTCACTCCCAAGGAAATGGAAAGAAACAGTGCTATTGTTATTTGAATGTTTAGGAGAAGGGTGGGTTAAAAGAAAATGTCTCACAAGCCTCAATGGCACTTGATTTGTTGAAACTGTAATAATCACACTATTAACGGGTATCTTTGGAGTAATGCTTTCAGGAGTGCCTTTATTGGCATTATTTGTTTGACAAAATAACATTGTGCACTTGATGTCATTAAACCCATTTTACAGATGGAGAAACTGGAAAAAACTGATTTCTCCCTCGTTTACTAAACTGGTAAATGGAAGAACCAAAAGTTTACTCCCCAAAACTGTGCTTTAAATAAGTGACCACTGTCCTTGTACCTACATTTATTTATTATTAACCTGCTTGCTGGGTCTTCCTCATGAGGAAGCTTGGTAGATCATGTTTGCTTTTTCATTTATGCATAAATATTTATGAGGCCATACCCATTAGGATGACTACTCTGAAAAAAAAAAGAAAATAAATGTCGGTGAAGATATGAAGAAACTGGAAGACTTGTGCATTTCTTATGCGAATGTTAAACTGTGTAGCCATTACAGAAGGCAAGTTAGCAGTTTCTCAAAAATTTAGACATAGAATTACTATATAATGCAGAAATTTTACTTTTGGATATATGTGCACAATAAATGAAAGCAGGGACTCAGATCTTTATACACTGATGGTTATGGCAGTGTTATTCACAATAGCCAAAGGATGAAAACAACCCAAATGCCTGTTGACAGATGAACAGATGAAAACAGGTGCTATATACATACAATGGAATATTGTGCAGCCTTTAAAAGGAATAAAATTGTTTAAAGAATTTCACAAACTATATCATAGATGAATCTTGAAGACATTATGATAAATTAGATAAGTCTGTAGCAAAATGACAAATATTGTATGTTTCCACTTATATAAGATACATAGAATAGTCAAATTCATGGAGATACAAAGTGGAATAGATGTTACAAGCCTTAGAGGGATCAAATAATGCAGAGTTAGTGCTTCATGGGTGCAGAATTTCAGCTTGGGATGATGAAAAAGATTTTGAGGTGGACAGTGGTGATGGTTGCACAACAGTGAGAATGTATTCAATGCCACCAGACTGTATACTTAAAAATGGTTAAAATTGTAACATTTTATGTTATATACATTTTATCACAATTTAAAAAAACAAATTTAAAAACCTCAATATTTATGAAGCATATTTATTTTTATGTATGATGGGGATACAGTAATAGAGAAGGTGTGACCAGTTATTTCAAGAAGACTATCATCTATCTATCTGGGGAAATACATGTATAAATGGTCAACAATAGTACAGAATACTAGCAGCTCTAATTTGGGGTGTTCTCTCTAATTTGGGGTGAATCCTCTTGAATATTGACAATTCTCTGTTCAAACATTTAAAACGTTTAAAAAATTCTGTAACAACTGGTGATAGAAACCTTTTTAAATCATTACTCATTTTTTCTATCTAATTACACTGAGGACACTGTGCATTTATTCACTATTTATGTGTTAATTCTGTATTTAAATTCATTGACACAAATTCACTGGACAAATACTACACAACAGGTACTGTTGAAGGTTTGGGAACATAGAAATGAATAATTAAGACAGGCTCTGGCCCTAAGGTGGCTGAACATCTGGGGATGCATAGAGCAGATGTCAGAAAGAGACACCATATGCTGTATCTTTGGAGAAGTGCACACACAATGAGGGGAGGGGTACAAAGCTGGAGTAGGCAAGGGACAGCAAGAGGAAGTAACAACTGTGCTAATTCTTGAAAAGTGATTATGGTTTTGCCAGATGTACATTGGAAAGAAGGAATCTTGGGCAGTGAAAAGAGGGAGTTGAGATCTAGAGCCAAACCACAGTCCATTCCATATGCCGAGAAGGAGATTGGACAGGGTTGCAGGGGCCAAATCGTGAAGGACTTTTTATGACATTTTGAAATACATGCCATTGGAAATACAGAGTCACTAAAGAGTTTTATTTGAGAACAATGCTCATTAACAGTTCCACCTCAGAGTGATCAGCTTGGCTTTGGAGGGAATATACTGGAGTCATGAGATGTTGGAAGGAGATATGATATGACAGGTAGAAAATTAGTACAATAATTCAGGAAAAAGAAAACATGGGTGTGATTCAAGATGGTAGCAGAGAAAATGAAGAGGATGGTATTAATATAGAAAATGATAAAGAGGTGTAATTGATAGGAATTGATCGTAAATTTAATTGAGGAAAGGAGTGAGAAAAAATAAGCTTTTTTCTCAATGTATCACTTGTCATTATGCATATCAGTAAATTACATTTACTTTGGAGATATCTCTAGAGATTATGGGTTAGATATCTATGATTTTCTGGTTGAAAGTTTTTCTGTCTTTTCCTGGTTGTCAATCATCACTGAGTTTTAACTTTCAGCAGGTAGTTCCCTTCTGATCTAACATCCTTTATCACTTGGAAAAAAAATGAGGTCAATGAGGGTGCTGACTTACTAAGAAAAGTACATGAGTGGTCTTAGAATTTAATGCTAGAAAAGAAGCCATTAATAATAACCATTCCTTGTTCACTTCTGTATCACCAAGAATAATGCTTGGCATTATTAATACCTCCTCAAAAACTGTTTGTCACATAAATGAAGGAATGAATGAATGAAATATAGTGGACCCAGTATTTTATAAATAGGGGCTGTTCTGAGGGCTTGAGAGTGGTTTGATGCTTCTTTCATGGAAAATGCATAGTGTGAGAGCGGGGAAGTTAACTGGAATGATACTTCGGGCCTGAGTAGCATTTGTTTATGAAAATAGGTAATGATTACATATTGTATGTACTAAGTAATGTTTCATACCTAATACATGTGGGTAAGCACACTTTGTGTATTATTAGCCTGGACAATCATTTACTGATGTTTCTGAATTGAGTTGAAGGTGCTGGTCCACTGGTAGAAAGAATCAGAGACTACCCATTACTCTCTACCTTGATGGGGTTCCCCAAAGCCTCTGGCAGCTCCAGGATTAGTCCCTTCCAGGTTGCAGAAATTCAAGCTGCACAAACTTGCATTTCTAACATCAGGAGGAAGTTCTAGCCTAGTTCATTCTTCCCAATCTCCCCTCCTCTTCTGGAGGCAAACAAACACTGAGCAACCTGAGGGTACTGTGAGGATAGGGACAGAGGGATGTATGGAAGGATGCTGGGGATGAGGACGCCCACTGCAAAGTTTTGTAGAGGGGACCACATCCTCTGGTTCTTCTCAGGGAAAAATACATAAGACAGAACACTATAAGGAGAGTACAGAAATGAATCCTGGACTTAATTCCATCTCTAGTCAGAAAAAAGAACAACTGTGAATAAAAATAGCACCAGCATAAAATAACAAAAATGGCAAAATTGGCGAGTAGGCTGAGCTGAGTTTTGGTTCAGCAAATCTCTCTGTGATATTTTTCTTGCCAATTTGAAACCTGGTCTCTCGGCACCCTGGCCCCTTCCCACTTGGGTCTCCAACCACACTAGCATGGTGAGGTTTTCCAAAGGAGTCATGTTAGTTATTTCTTCAAAGACTTTCCACTGTCTGAAATAGCATACCCCTTCTCTCCCTAACCTTTGTATCTGAAAAATTCAAAGTCACCGTTCAGGATTATAAAACACTCCTGCATCACCTCCTTCTCCTTCATTGCATTGACCTCAATTTTAGTTGCTTGTTTTTTGCTTTACTCTTTTCCGCTTTATACCCTAGACTCCACAAGGGTGAGATGTCCTTTCCTTTTAATTCTTTGAACCTGGTACAAAAAGAATGCCTGAAACTTAGGTAGCTTCAAATAAAATCAGCTATTTATTTATATTTTCAGGAACTAATTTTCACAATTTCGAACCAATTTCAATTCTTTCAAGTGTATCCATCTTATTTGATTGAATCAAGTACTCATTTACACGGGACACTTAGAAAAGTACAATGATGGTTTGTGTGAATCAAAAGAAAAAAACAAAAAAAGACACGGCACCAATCACACAATTCCATTCTCCAAACAGTGGACTGAGGGTTGAAGCTTGTTAAGGGTTCAGTTGCATCCCTGATAAAACTCATTTGTACCTTAGAACGTGGCCATATTTAAAGGCACAGCCTTTAAAGAGATAACTAAGTTTAAAAAGTCATTAGTGTGGGTGCTAATCCAACATGACTGGCATTCTTATAAGAAGAGAAGATTTGGCCACAGACAGGCACATGGGGAAGACCCTGTGAAGACAAAGGGAGTAGACCATCATCTGCAAGCCAAGGAGAGAGGACTTAGAAGAAACCAACCCTGCCAACACTTTGACCTTGGACTTCCAGCCTCTACAACTGAGAGAAATACATTTCAGTTGTTTAAGCCATTCAGCTTGTCGTACTTTATTATGACTGCCCTAGCAGACTAATGTAGAGATGATGAGACATATGCAAGGCTCCCGCAGGATGAACCTGACCCACTGGAAACGCAGGCTTTTCCTGGGGCCACAGCATCTCCATGAGGGAGCCTATTTTTAACATCCAGGAGGAATAGGGCTGGGTCTCAAGGGTGGACCTTGTCTGTGGCCAGAGATGAGTTCTTCTTGATTTCCACTGATGATCCTTTCCATCAAAGCAGACTCTTTTTGGTTCTGCTGCTCAGTGGTTTTTCTCCTCACGTTAGTTACATCAGGAAATAGAGTCGGGGGATGACATTTAACTTTCTTTGGCTTGTTTCCATATAAACTCAAATAGAAGAAATAGAACATAATTTATTTTATCTTGGAAATTAGTACCTTATATTACCTAGAGTGACAAATTTAATACAGCAAAATTTTCCTCTGCCTGAAACTTGTTGACTATTATAGGGATATATTTAAATTATTTAAAGTAATGAAACAATTTAAATAAAATATGTACTTGCTGTGAATTTTGAACTGTCAAATACACTTACTCTTGTTTTTTTCTGAAAAGGAAAAAAAAAACAAACAAAATAAAGAAACAACTAGTAAGGTGCAGTTACTCCTGTAATCCTGTAATAGCTTAAGAGGCTGAGCTGGGAGGATTGCTTGAGGCCAGGAGTTTAAGATTAGCTTGGCCAATTTAGCAAGGCCCTGTCTGTAAAAAAAAATTTAAAAAAAAATAGAGGAAGAGGTTGAAATTGTGTCTCTGTTTTTTCATTTTATTATTTTTATAGACTTAGGGGGTAAAGTGTGGTTTTATTACATGAATATCCTGCATATTGGTGATGTCTGGAGTTTTACTTGGGTATAACTATCACTCAAATAGTATACACTGTGCCCCTTAGGTAATCCATCATCTCTCAATCCAGTTCCATCCACTCGCCTTTCCAAGTCTCCAGATTCTATTACTCCACTCTTTATGTCCATGTTTATACATTATTTAGCACTTACTTATAAATGAGAACATGGAGTATCTGGCTTTCTGTTTCTGAGTTATGGCCTCCGGATCCCTCTATGTTGCTGAAAAAGGCATGATTCTTTTAATAAGTTAGTCGTATTTTCATCTCTACTTTCAAGAGTTGACGATCACAGTTCATCATCATCATCACCATCATTTCTGCAGTATAATCACTTTCATACAGATGATGAAAGGAGACACCAGGCTCTCACAGTAATAAAAAATGATAAATGAAAGGATCAGAATTTGAGCTTATCTCTGATCCCCAAAACTCAAGCCCATGCCAATGCATGATATGTTGCCTTGAAAAGGGAAAACACACTGTGGTTGACACACTTGCAAACTCTATCATATGCAAATTAGCTGCTCCATCTTGTGTTTTAAAACACCTCCAAAGATTGCCTTTTAATTGCTGATGCAATAGGGATTGAATTTTCACCATCTCTTCAGCAATGTGTTTATAGTTACAAAATAGAATTGTATCCTTCAGAACAACGTTCAGAGAACAGCAGGATGGGTTAGCTTCATCCTGTTGTGCAGGAGAACAATTTACACACAAAATGAATATCTGGCTAAATGACTTCACAGAGTCTTTCTAAGTTTCATAGCCTTCGATTTTCTGACCAAGATGCAACTGTCACTTCTTACTCCTAAAAAAAGCCTTCGGACATCATCTCAACTAAACCTCTGACTTAACAGAGGAAACTTTTGGTCACTCATTTTGAATGCTGAAAAACATGGCTTAATCCAGCCTTGAAAATCAGTTAGTTGCTTCCTACACATTCTGGTTCATAAATTCACTGTTTGAGTTTTTGGGATACAGGGGTTCTCCCTAAGCAGCAGTGGATGGAACAATGAACTAGGAGCCAAGAAGTGAAAAAATTAGAATATTAACATTTTATGGAGCTCTCTCCTACTGTGTGTGCCAGAAGGCCCTGAACTGGGTGCTACAATGAGGAGCTCAGCTCTTATTGAGGTTTACACTCAGGCATGGTAGGAAAATGGAAAACAATGAACAAAAGGGGGAATGGAAGTTGCCAATGTAATAGACACTACAGGGACAGTTGCCTACTGTGATAAATATCTGTAACAACAGAGTTGATTTAGTCATGGGGTCAATGGATTCCTAGGGATATTAAAAATTGTGCTGAGATAATCTTAGCAAAATCCCTATGAAGTCCATTTTAAACTCCTATAAAACTCCTTTTTAAAAATGAGAACACTGAGGCAGGGTCAGTGAAGTTAAATGATTTTCTGAGCCCCTACAGTAAGCAACAGAGCTTGTATTCAAAGCCAGGACTGTTCTACACTTGATATTCCCCATTATATCACAGTTGATACCCTAGGACTGCCGTCTGCTTAGGCTTCTAGTCCTCGTCCTGCTATCAATGGATATATATTTTATTCTGTGCGACACAATTGTATATTGCAGAAACAGCATGAATTTTAACATCTGATAAATTTGGGTTCAAATTCTAGTTCTTTTACCTGCTGAATGAGCTTGGACAAACCATTCTAACTGTCTTGACATCCCATTCCTTAATAATAAAGAGGAAACAAATGCTATGCCCATTATGGAGTAGTTTATAAGGTTAGAAATAAGAAATACATGGTGCTCCATAAAATAATAACAATAACACCAGAAACAACCAACAAAAGGCTATCATTTCATGAGCACTTGCCATGCGCTGGACACACAATCACATTTATTTCTTACAATAATCCTAGGAGATAAGTGCTATTATCACCCTCATTTTGAAGAAGATAAAATTGTGGCACTGAGTAATAAAGTATTTTGCCCAAGGTCATAAAGATAAGAAGTGGCAGAATTAGGATAAAAATCGAGGAGCCTGGCTCAGAGCTCTGTTCACACCATATGACCTCCGTAATTACTGTCCATAACATGCACCGAAGATGTGGGAAGTTGGAGTGGGTGTTCCTTCCAGCATAAGGTTTCTGATGTGCTTTCCTGCAGACAGTTTGAAGGCTGCGCGTGTGTGCACACGCACACACACACACACACACACACACACACACGCACGCACACACACACCACCCAAACTTTCCCTTTTGGGCTCTTGGAGCCTACCCTCGCTGGCTGTACTGTTTCAAGGTGTTCTGTGGAGGCTGCTCTTGGTTTCACAGCCATCTGCTTTGTTTCCTCCAGCTGCAGAACTGTAGACAGAGATGCATTTATTTTTGGTAGTATGTATTTTCTGAGCTGAAACCAATGCAGGCTGCTGTCCAGATCCTCTGAAAAATCACTTCAACCAGCTCTAAGAATGGCCAACTGATTTTTCTTTAGTATCTCATTTTAAACAATAAGTTGATGGAAGAAGAAGTGAAGCTACCTGAACAAAGTAATTAGGATGGAAAATTCCCTGAACCTGGCCAATTATGTCAGTTTTGCATAATAATAACTGCACAATAGGCTCCTTAAAGCCCTGCTATTTAGTGCCATTTAGTTTCCCCAAGGTATCTTGCTGTTTCCTGCTTCCATGTTTTTACATTTGCTGAATGCTTTGTCTTTTTTTTTTTTTTTTTTTTTTTTGAGACGGAGTCTGGCTCTTATTACCCAGGCTGGAGTGCAATGGCGCGATCTCGGCTCACCTCCGCCTCCCAGGTTCAAGCGATTCTCCTGCCTCAGCCTCCCAAGTAGCTGGGATTACAGGCATGCACCACCACGCCCAGCTAATTTTGTATTTTTAGTAGAGACTGGGTTTCTCCATGTTGGTCAAGCTGGCCTCGAACTCCCAACCTCAGGTGATACGCCCGCCTCGGCCTCCCAATGTGCTGGAATTACAGGCGTGAGCCACTGCACCTGCCCTGAATTCTTTGTCTTAAAAATATCTCCCCAAACCCTTGTCTACTTGGAGATCTCCTATAACAAGATTCCCTCTCCACTCTTCACCCCTCGAGGGCTTCCCTAATGGCCTCCTTGCCAGGTCAGTTAAATTCTAGGTTAAAATTTAATACAGATGTTAAATTCAGAAAAACTTAACTCTCTAACTCAATTTTACTAATTATTAGCTTTTGAGATTGGTTAAAGTTGTCAAAATTTTCTGAGGTTTGGTAACCTTCTCCTTGAAAGGAGCACTGTAATATAACGTGTCTCATAACCTAGTTGCGAAGATTTATGCAAGAAGAAAACATAATTTAAGTGATAAAGCAGTGCCTGGTATGAATATGTTCCCAGTAAATATTTTTAAAGGAAGAAATAAAAGAAAGTGGTTAGCACACAGCCTATACATAACAACTGGTTAACAAACTATTTATTCTTAGCGCATTATCTATTAACTACTGTCCCACAATGAGCATTATTTGTGGGAGCCTCTAATTGTCACCCTTGTATTTGTAGAAATTGCCGTAGTACATGGCATGCAGAAAACCTTTCAATGACTATTTTACAGGGCATTTATAGATAACTTTTCACTTTAATATATGAATAATACAGGGTGGTCACAGGAGAATAGAAAATTCCAGGCAGCAGTCTCACATGACTAGCAAAAAGGAAACAGTTGAAATAGTTGCATACACTAGGCAATGATAAGACCCTGAAAAACAGAATGGGGGCCAAGCTGGCTGAGACCAATTGGACCCAACATGGAGCTACATTTGACCTAGGTTTCACCTAAAACCTCATTATACTCCCATTACCATACTAAATTACACACCCATCAGTGCTATGACAGTTTCAGGAACACCGATATTTGGTATAAAAATGGGTGGCACCATAGTTCCACGAAATCTTTATCTTTTTCAAGAAATCTTCATGAATATGACTCCCCTTGGTTAAATAAACCCATAGAGATAGATGTTCCAAACCCCACGGGGCACAACTCACTCTGTTGAGTACACTCACACTCCCCTTTCTTGAGAGTGTACTTTCATTTTGCAATAAATCTCCATACTTTTGCTATTTTATGACTTGTCCTTGAATTCCTTCTTGGGATGGTGTCAAGACCCTGGACACCAGCTGAAGTTGAGTTTCCACTCACATTTGGGGACCTGCCTTAGCCCATCGACTTAACAAATAGTTTTTCATATGTTTGATTGTTACTTCCACTTGAAGCGGTAGGAATTATATTGTATAATATATATAATATATAATATACTATATACTATATAATATATTTTTTTAAGCAGTTTAAATTTTATTGACCTCCAAGTTTTTAAAAAAAGTTAAATTTAAGGTCACACCTCTAAGTTTGATGTACTATATACAGATCGTGCAGAATATGAGTTAAACAGATACAAATTAGTCCATGCCCAAAAAGATATACTAGGATACAGAATCATCTTCATAAATACATATAAAATTCTTGTGTATTATATAAAAAATATATAATATAAAAATATTATATATTATATAGTATATAGTATATACAATACATATAATATACATGCAATATGCAATATAATATACATGCAATAAAACTCTGAACCACAGGGAATAAAAACACGTTCTTTAATTAAAGTTGGTAAAAACTAGATTAGAACTTGGGCCCAATGCTCCAACTGAATGCTTTCTGCATTTTCGTAGAAGAATTAATCCAATTTGGATTTGCAGGGACTTTATACGTCACCTACACTAACTGTCCTCATTTTATATATAATGTCCAGGAAAAAGGGACCTGCCCAAACTCACATAGCCACTTTGAAGTGATTGCATTTTGTGAATAATCCAATAGCTCAAGGATGGAAGACTAGTTTATTTTGATAAATAAACCAAATTGTTGATAAATAAATCGAATTACTGCTACTCACCAGTCTAAATGGGTTGTGCTCAGAAATGCTAAATATTTATGGCCGACAAGAAAAAATTGAATTCATTTATGTCTCTTTTAATAAATTGGTTACCTCATGTAGAATAATTGCTACTTTTACTCACAGTATTTGAATACTGCACATTACTGAGTCATAGTTTAGTTAATGCCTGATTTCAGTTGGCAACATGCTATTTATGGAAGAAAATAAAAGACTGTAATGTTCAGAATTTGAACCAGTCTTTTTTTCTTTGAACTTTGAATGCATATGATTGGAGATTTTAAAAGCTCTAACCTAGATTCAAGTAAGAGAAAACTGATCCATTGAAAAAGGCAGAGTGTGTGTTTGGGTGTTTATCCTCTATAATAGCATCCCCATACAGTGACATGTTTCACAAGTGCTTGCCTGTGTCTGGATGAGGAACCTCTGCATTTTCAAAAACTCTTGTTCACAACTCAGAAACATTTAGTATTCCTTTCTGTCAATAGAAGATAGGGTCATGTTTAACTTCCTTCAGGCTGGTTTGATGATTATCGTAAATCTGCTGCATGGAAAAAAATGACTTAGATTTTCTCCTTAGTACAATAAATGGTAGTCCCTCCTTATCCAGGGTTTTACTTGCAGTGGTTTCAGTTACCCAAGGTCAACTGTGGTCAGAAAATATCCAGTGATAAATTCCAGAAATAAACAATTCATAAATTACATGCCATTCTGAGTAGCACGATGAAATCTTGCACTGTCCCTCTCCATCCTGCCTGTGAAGTGAATCATCCCTTTGTCCAGCATATCCATGCTGTATATGCTACCTGACAGTGAGTGAGTCACTTAATAGCCCCCCATGTTATCAACCCTCCATGGTACCACTATCCTGGCATCACAGTGCTTGTGTTCAAGTAACTTTTATTTTCCGTAACACTTCCCTGAAAGCACAGAATAGTGATACTGGCAACTCAAATATGCCAAAGAGAAGCCTTAAGTGCTCCCTTTAAGAGAAAAGGCAAAAGTTCTCAACTTAATGGAAAGAAAAAAAAATCCTATGCTGGGGTTGCTGAGATCTATGTAAGACGGAATCGTCTATCTATAAAGTTGTGAAGAAGGAAAAAGAAATTTGTGCTAGTTTTGCTGTTGCATTTCAAACTACAAAGTCACAGCCACAGTGCATGATAAGGGCTTAAGATGAAAAAAGGCATTAAATTTGTGGGTGGAAGATATGCACAGAAATGCCCTCCAATTGATGACCATCAGGTTCCCTACTATCCTAGGTCTGGAGCATCCACTGGGGATCTTGGAATGTATCTCTCGAGGATAAGACCGGGGCAACTGTAATGTCCACTTTCTCCCAGGAAGGACACACGCAACAGCACATTCACCAAGGAGTTGTGGGAACACACATTTAGCCCAGCAGAATTCAAAGAAGCAGTAAATTCATGACAAGAAGTGAAGTTTGTGGAGATAGAAATCAGGAGACATTCCTTTCAGGGCTGATTTTTTGCCACTAGTGTGCTGTGTGGCTAATATTCTTATTTGGCCATAAAGCCATCATTTCCAACCATAGAACCCAAGCTTTGTTCAAGGCTGTCATAAGCCCAGGCACTGAATCGTAACAGGAGCAACCATGCCACCCATGACAGTCCTGTTTCTCTGCACTCAACAACCATATTTCTAGCTCCAATTGCAATTAATGGAATCTAGTCCTAAGACAATGTTCTCACCAAAATATAAGTAAACAAATTAACAAATAAATAAAGTGAAGGGATATCTACTGGAGGCTTCTGGGAAATATATTTGACTTTCTGGAACTAATTGGGACTGCATATTGCTATTTCTTATTGCTGAGGAAGTGAATGTCAGGATATAATGCCTAGAGCTGATATAACCATCTCGTATCTGAGGCAGTAAGTATGAAAATAAGAAACCTAACATGCTGAGCATCACGGAAGGGAAGGATGCCAAAAGTCCGTGTCTTTGTGGCATCATTGATCTGTGAAGGAACACTGGGATAGCTTGCTTCCATATTTCTCATTAAATAAATAATAACTGTCTTTATGATTCAAAACACCAGTGCTTGAACCTTCTGTTACTTGCAGCCAGAAACATTCCAGTTACATTAACAAAACTACTAATTATGTCTCCCCTTTTTCACCTTCATTTTTCCCTCTACCTTGCCAGGCTGCAATCAATTTTTTCTTTTACTGACTTCTTACTTGGTGTGCATTTGTATTGTTAGAGCTGCTGGCATTACACTGGATTGTTACAGCCAATTTTAGGAGGTTTTCTCTGGCATCAAAATATGAGTGCCAAATTTTATTAATTTATAATAGATTAATTCAGAGAACTTGCTGCTCTTTGCTGGGGTTATTATATTTTCCTATTCTACGAATGTCAGGCTTAGTCAAATGACATGGAATGGGCTGGGGGCGGCAGCTTACGCCTGTAATCCCAGCACTTGGGAGGCCAAGATGGGTGGATCACTTGAGGTCAGGAGTTCAAGACCAGCCTGGCCAACATGGTGAAACCCTCTCTACTAAAAATACATAAGTTAGCTGGGCCTGGTGGCAGGTGCCTAATCTCAGCTACTTGGGAGGCTGAGGCAGGAGAATCGCTTGAATCCAGGAGGCGGAGGTTGTAGTGAGCTGAGATCGCACCACTGCTCTCCAGCCCGGGCGACAAGAGCAAAACTCCATCTTAAAAAAAAAAAGGACATGGAATGATCCTCATTGTGATCAAAGAATAGTGGTATCCCAAAGACGTTCAGTTCCAAATTTCCAAGGCCTCTCAATATGTTACCTTACATGAAAAAAGAGAGAGATTTGAAGATGCTATTCTGCTAGCTTTGAAGATGAAGGAAGGGGCTATTTCCCAGGCACAAGTTTCTTCTTTTTTTTTTGAAACGGAGTCTCGCTCTGCAGGCTGGAGTGCAGTGGCAGGATCTCAACTCAGCTCACTGCAAGCTCCGCCTCCCGGGTTCACGCCATTCTGGGGCCTCAGCCTCTTGCGTAGCTGGGACTACAGGCGCCGGCCACCACGCCCGGCTAACTTTTTTGTATTTTTTAGTAGAGACGGGGTTTCACCATGTTAGCCAGGATGGTGTCGATCTCCTAACCTTGTGATCTGACCCCTCTGCCTCCCAAAGTGCTGGAGTTACAGGCGTGAGCCACCGCGCCCAGCCCCTTCATTTTTAAGGTAGAATTATATTCCATTGTGTATGAATGTGTGTGTGTGTGTGGTGTGTGTGTGTGTGAGAGAGAGAGAGAGAGAAATTGTGGCATATATATGTATATATAATTTATTTACTTATTGATACATTTATCTGTTGATGAACACTATTATTTCCACATCTTGCCTATTGTGAATAACGCTGCAATGAACGTGGGAGTGCAGATATCTCTTTCAGATGTTGATTTCATTTCCTATGAATATATACCCAGAAGTGAGATTATGGGAACAAATAAATTGATTAACCTGATTAATTTTTTGACAAACCTTCTTATTGTTTTCCATAATGGCAGTACAATTTACATTCCCTCCAACGGTTCACAAGGAATCCCTTTATCCACATCCTTGTCAGCACTTGTTACCACTTGTCTTTTCGGTAATAGCCATTCTAACAGGTGTGAGGTCATATCCTGTGGTTTTGATTTGTATTTCCCTGATGGTTAGTGATGTTGAGCACCATTTCGTGAATCTATTGGCCATTTGTATATTTTCGTTGGAAAAATATCTATTGAGATCCTTTCACAATTTTTAATCGAGTTTTTATTTTTGCTATTGAGTTATATGATTTCCTTATATACTTTGGAAATTAACCCCTTATCAGATACTTGGGTTGCAAATGTTTTCTTCTATTCCATAGGTTGCCTTTTCATTTCATTGATTATTTCCCTAGCTGTGCAAGAATTTTTTTTAATTAATTTATTTTTAAAATTAGTCTGAATAATTTACACTTGCCAATTGCCTTAAATCTTAGTGGTTTAACATCATTGAAGTTTGTTTCCAGTCTGTGTCACAGTTCTATATAGCTCTGGGGCTCTCATGGTGGCTGCCCTCCAGGAGAGCAACAGCTGAGGGATTCTGATTCCTTCCTTCATGTGGTTCTGATGTCATGGAATCCTTTGCTTCCAGCTGCAGTAAAGAGCAGAGGAAAAGCATAGTTTTTGCTGTTATTGTTTATCTTGCCCTGACCATAATTTCATCTCAAAGCCCAAACTTTTTGTGATAAAGTGGGGAATGTAGTCTTTTTTTGTTGTGGCTAGGAAGAAGAAACAGGACTGGTACATTCAGCTTCTCTCTGCCACACATGTTAACATGTAATTTAGATTCTGTGTTGGGAACAGGCTTATTCCACAATAGAGCCAAAGGGACATTACCATCATTTACAGGTTTATCATTCTATATTGGGAGTATATGCTAAATACATAGAGGGATGTGATGAGATATCAGGGGCAGAACATATTAAAAAAACAAACCAAAACAAACTAACACATCAAGGGAGAAGTCATTGAGTTCCATGACAGAAGTAAGCCAAGAAGAGGTAGAGCTTGAGTTTGGCCTTAATGGATGAGTAAGGCAGTAAAGCATGGTTAGTAACGATGCCAGACACATGGACCATTGTGAGAGAGAGGCCCAGACTGAGAGACTGCAGCACTGAAGATTTATGTAAGAAGTTCCAGAAGTCTAGAGTAGAGGGGTGATCAAATGAAGGATTGAGGAGATCTTTTAAAACAAACAAACTTAGCTGGGCCTTTATCCTGAAGACAATTAGGCTATGATGTTTGCTTTATTCACAGTACAAGGCTCATACCTTTGAATCTTTGTCCATTTATATTTATGAAACCACATATTTCCATTATTTGGCTCCAAATACCACATTTATTTTTTATGTTTTATCATAGAGATATTTAAGACAGAGGAGCACGACATGCACAATACTTCATTTATCTTACATTGTGAGAAATTAAGACTATCCACATAAATTAACATTACTAGAAGCTAAAGCTAAGAATTTTTTATGTTTACAAACCTTGCTCTAATATCATGTATTCTACATCTGATTTTGAAACATTTTGAAATATATATTTTCTGCTTTCTCAAAACAGCATTTTTTAAACATGATTTAACATCTGTATGATTTTCTTTTTTTTTAACTTTTAAGTTCAGTGGTATATGTGCAGGTTTGTTAAGTAGGTAAACTTGCATCATAGGGGTTTGTTGTACAGATTATTTCATCACCTGAGTATTAAGCCTAGTGCTCATTAGCTATTTTTCCTGGTTCTCCTTCTCCTCCAACTCTCCACCCACCCTCTATCCTTCAATAGGCCCCAGCGTGTTGTCCCCCTCTATGTGTCCATGTGTTCTCATCATTTATCTGCCACCTATAAGTGAGAACATGCAGTATGTGGTTTTCTGTTTCTGCGTTAGTTTGCTGAGGAAAATGGCCTCCATATCAATCCATGACCCTACAAAGGATGTAATCTTGTTTTTTTTTATGGCTGCATAGCGTTCCATGGTGTATATGTACTACATTTTCTTTATCCAGTCTATCATTGATGGGCATTTAGGTTGATTCCATGTTTTTGCTATTGTGAATAGTACCGCAATGAACATATACATGCATGTGTATTTATAATAGAGTGATTTATATTCCTTTGGGTATATATCCAGCAATGGATTGCTGGGTCAAATGGTGTTATCCGTCTTTAGGTCTTTGATTTTCATTCAAGGTTTATTTATTGAGCCTCTATCCAGTAGCTGGCACTTTCCTTATGCTTTTGGAGACCAGTCTAAAAGAAAAAAAGGCCACATATGCAAACACATCTTCATTTTAAAGCCTTGCCATCTATATTTATTTCTTTATGGCATGATATGGTTCATCTTCCTTCTGTGTATTGTTAGCTCTATGAGGCCAGGAATGATGTCTGTTTCTATTGTGAATCACCACCATATTCATAGCACCAGCAGAGTGTGGGGCATATAGTAGGTTCTCAATAAATATTCTGCATGAATAAATTAATTAGTTAACATATTTTCATTCTGCTCCTGATGCCAATATTTTTTGTCTGAATGTCATTTATATCTAATATATCCTAAAACACAGACTTAGAGTCAGAATTTCTGGGATAGAGTATTGGCTTTGTAAATTCCTAGCTCTTGGGAAAGTTCTTTAATCTCTTCATCTGTACTTGTACTTTTTATCTGTAAAATGGAAGAATCATAGTACTTGCCTCATCAGTTTGTAATTTGTATTAAATAGCATAATGACCATGACTAGAAGACACACACACACACAAACACATACATATTAGTGACAGAGCTAGGATTTGAACTCAGTTCTGTGTACTCCAAAAATTGTTCTCTTTGCAGAACATCTGCCCAAACACACATTTATTAAACAACTACTATATTCCAGTTATTATTATAATGCCCATTTTATAGGTAATCAAACAGAGCTTTAGTGAATTTAAATTATCTGCATGGGTAACCCAACAAGAAATCTGTGAAGATGAGGTCCCTTCCATGACTCCAATTTTTGTTCTTTATTTTCAGGAAAGCAACTACCACAAACAATTTTGTTTCTTGTGTTTCCCCTAGATTTATGGCCCCAAATTACCCAGAATACATCAAGGCCATGACTATTTTTCACAGCTAAGTGGATCTTCTACTCAAAATTTATTGTAATTCATGGCAAGAATTTGAAGGTTATAAAAGTCTAGCAATAAAACACCCTGAAACTTACAGCTTGAATGAAAATTGCTGAAATTAATATTAGGGTTAAAATTTGTCTTCCATATTTTCCACATATCTTATGGCCACTATAGAGAGTTTTTGTTGTTGGTTTGGTTTTTAGTGAGTGGTTATGAGGCATGCATCTGACATTGTTAATGAGCCCTGTGTATGCCTGGTATTGAAGCTGATGGAAAAGAATCCTGAGACATCATATTTCTCTTTGATGCAATATCCTATTTCTTATTATAAATAACTGTTTCCATTTATTGAATGGTGTCATGTTTGAATTAATTCACTCATTAGTTCAACAACTCTTTACTGAGACATAATACGTGTGAGGTATTATGCTAGGTATAGGAAATATAAACATGAATAAGAAACATTCCTGAAATTCAAAGAGCATAGAGTCTAGTGGAAATAACTCTAGTACCAAAAGTTTTATGCATTATTGAAAAAATAAAGAAATAAAGTACTACTTGCTCCTTAGAGTCTAAGTAAGACTATATTCTCCTCAGTGTGGCATTTATGCTGTAAGTACAAAACATAAACATTAATTCTACTAACATTATATGTGTTCATTCAGAAAGTTTAGGGCTTTATTTTTCTCCAAAGGCAGGCAAAAAGATTCATTGTTAGGAGATGGAAACATTTTGAACTTACACATCTCTGGATCTGATTCTAAAATTGAGTTCACTAAAATGTAAGCTCCATAACTAAAACTTTAATAGACTAAAAAGTCTGTTCGTTCACAAGTGCTTAAAATACTTTGCCTGACTCATAATGTGTGATAAATATTTGTTGAAGAATATGAGAACACATGTGGGGAAAGGACAATCTCTTCAATAAATGGTGTTGAGAAAACTGGATATCCACATCCAGGGCAATAAATGTATGGAAGTAACTCACTGTGTGATATTGGCTTAACTATTTAACTTCCCTGGGCAGAGAATGAATCTGTGTTCTTGTTCTCTCCACCTAGTACACTGAATGATTACAGGAAAATTATACAACCTCTCAGACTAGTGCCTTTAGAAATCATGGTGCGTAGTCTTTCCTGTGCCATCGGCATTATCCTTCAGCCACTGTCCTTCCCTAATTCAATTCTCATTTCTTCCATGGCACCAAACCTTCTGCACTGCCCTACAGTGGCACATTCTTTCCGAATCCCCCATTTGTATATGGAGGAAAGCAAGTCTTTTCTTTCCTCTAAGGGTGGTCGTTGCACTTGTACATCATGGTTCATACCCTCCCACTGCTAGGGACACACTCCATTATCCCCCTTTCCCCTTATAAACTGGCTTTTTCCAACAGCATTTAATCATCTTAAAATCTCCTTTTGTTAAACAAGGAAAAAAGGGGTGGGGCGAACAACCTCCAGCAGCTCCTCTTTTCCCTTCAGCTATTTCTTTATCCCCTTTTCTGCAGGATCAACTTCTTGAGAGAATTGTTTACATCGACTGGATCATCTGACATTATTATTCTGAATTCATTTTAATTTGGCCTCCTCCTTCATGCTGCCCTGAAATGTCCTTACCTAGGTTATCTGTAGTCTCGGTGGTTAGGGATAACAAGTGCTTTTTAGTCCGCCTCTTACCTGAATTCTCAAGCTCTCAAGAGTTTCACTCCTCTCTTCCTACTTGAAATGTCTCTTTTCTTAGTTCTAGCTTTGTGCCTTTGCACATCACAAATGTGTTCTATTCAGTAGACTTTGCTGGCTGTTATTCCAATGTCTACCCTTCACATAAGTGACCTTGGGCTTCTGTTCCAGGCCCTCTCCCTTTCTCACTCTGTGTACTTCTTATGCTATCTCATCCACACTCACAGCTCTATTTTATTACCTATTTATCAATTCCCAAATTCTCTCTTGAATTTTATTTAGCATT
Source organism: Nomascus leucogenys (assembly GCF_006542625.1). NCBI lineage: Eukaryota > Metazoa > Chordata > Mammalia > Primates > Hylobatidae > Nomascus > Nomascus leucogenys. The sequence goes on from NC_044396.1 coordinate 83,505,828, forward strand.
CTGAATTTTACCTCATTTGGAAAACCTACAATCCCCTAAAACAAACATGTAAAAATTGTTATTGATACTATGATACATTCTCTAAGTCGTTGGGGCCCTTTGGGCAGAAAATTATCTTGGATAATTTAAAGACCAGATGAGGGAGGAGATCAGCTGAGCACCAGTAAGGAGCCTACTGATCAAAAACAGGATGTGGTAAGGAAATTGGCTGAAACCAGCAGATGGTGACGAAAGCAACCTCTGGTTGCCCTCGCTGATAATTATTTTTTATTTTTTTAAATATTTATTTATTTATTTGAGACGGAGTCTTGCTGTGTCTCCCAGGCTAGAGCTCAGTGGTGCGATCTCGGCTCACTGCAAGCTCCACCTCCCGGGTTCATGCCATTCTCCTGCCTCAGCCTCCCAAGTAGCTGGGACTACAGATGCCCGCCACCAAGCCCGGCTAATTTTCTGTATTTTTTAGTAGAGACAGGGTTTCACCTTGTTAGCCAGGATGGTCTCGATCTCCTGACCTCGTGATCCGGCCTCCTCGGCCTCCCAAAGTGCTGGGATTACAGGCAGTGAGCTACTGCACCAGGCCGTCCTCACCGATCATTATTAAAGACACTCCCACTGGTACTATGACAATTTACAAATGCCATGGCAACCACCTAGAAGTTACCTCATATGGTTCCAGGAACTCCTCGCTTCTTTTCTAGAAAATTCTGAATAATCCTCCCTTTAATTAGCATATAATCGAAAGTGGATATAACTATAGCCAGCCAGCAATCCATGCTGTGGCTGCTGCTCCCATGCTGTGGGAGCAGACATTTTGCTGTCCACTCTTACTCTAATAAGCTTGCTTATTTTCACTGCTCGGTTACCCTTGAATTCTTTCCTGAGTGAAGCCAAGAACGCTATTGGGCTAAGCCCAAATTTGGTGTGTGCCTGCATCACAACCAACATAATTCTAAGAGAAATATCTTGGCAGGTAGTATCCAGCATTAGAACTAGTTAAGCAACATTGTGGCCCAAGTACAATTTAGAAAAAGGTGCATACACACTTATTTTATAAGCCAAATTTCCATAATCTCCACTTAAGTTAATTTCTCTCATAACTTAATAACTCTATGAGGGAGTCATTAAGAGATTCTAACATACTTGTCAAGGTTTTTCCCTTTGTGCAAAATCCTTACTCATCATATATCATAACAAGGAAATTTATTTCCTGATATTCCAAATAAACCATGACCATGATAGGATTTGTCACCAGTAAACAAGGAAGCATCGGTGAATCTTATTCAAACCACAGAGAGAGGACAGTGCCTTGCAAAAGGTCATCTGTGAAACACAAAGGGGTGGGGGTGTGGATTTATTTGTCACTTTTATCTAGGGTCACAGAGTTATGGTTAAATTCAACATTATTATGGTATACCTCAGTAATCTCTCACATGGTTTTAAAGCTATGAAGACAAGAATTGAGTTAACTCCCCACAAATTTGTGTTCCTAAATCAGTCCAGTGCCTGTAGAATAGTATTACTGTTTGATGAGTGCATTCATGAGGAATGAATAAATGAATAAATTGATGGGTAAAAGACATGATTTTCTTTGTATAAACTATTTTACCTTCTTTACATGCATCTAATTTATGACATAAATCAGTGTCTACTAGCAAATATATCTTCCTTACGGGTATGTAATTTTCAATACTAGGCTGAAATGCACACATGGCTTTTAGGTATATGGGAACAATTAAATCTTCAGATCATCTTCACGTATTTACATTTTATGTCAATTACCATCTACATTGAGTGTCACAATAGATCCTTGGAAACAAAACTGAAGACTTACCTTTTATTTCAGTAGAATGTCACTAAAGAACTAACAGCATTAAGTTGCCACAGTAAGAGAGAATCACATAAAATAGAAAGAGTAGGGGGTTTGGATTCAGATAAACCCAGGTTCAAATCGCAGTTCCCTAACAGCATGACCAAGGACAAGTTAGTTAACTTCTCAAACATCAGTTAATTCATCTACAAGATGAGAATAATTAAGATAATCCTGAAGAAGGAGTAGAGAATTTACCATGTGCTTTCTTCCATTTTCCGCTCTTGGTTTATGTTACAGGCATAATTTTTTTTAACTGAACCCAACTGAAGCCCAATATTTCTTTTTAAAACATGCTCAAGGTGGCCATAACCAGACCAGAATCCATGCCAGATGTGAACTTATTTGTCATCTTTTCTCTATAGAATTTTATCAGGACTACAGCTAATGCATATGAAGTCTTAATATATATCAGATGTTCACTGCCTGGTATCCATATTATAATAATTTCTGGTTTATTTGAACCGGGCTTGAGATTAATAACCAGTGGGTCACTGAAGAGTTGCCCAGGCATTGGTCTTAATAACAATATCTTCAGCCCTCCTTTGTGCCAAGCTTACCAAATCTGGAAGTAATGCAGTCATGCCATAATCTCTAGAGAATGAAGTGTAGAGCTAATCTTCCACTTAGTCAGCCCGGTTAGCTTCTTGGAGCCAATTTTTCTCATGTATAAAATCAGAGTGACCATAGCATCTACCTCACAGGATTACTGGGAGAGTAATTGAGATGCTAGACATAGCACACTGAACACAAAGCTGAGCGCATTATTTGGCACTCTGTAAGTGGAAGTTGCTTTTTTTCTTGGAAACATAGACCCTGGCACAATGGATGATCAGAAAGAAGATTGTTTCTGGTTGAAAATTCATCAATGAGTCCATTAAATTTCAGTGACAAATTGAATTTGGGTTACATTTCAATATGTAACAGACTCACTTGGTTGCAAGACAGAAATCAAACTCATTCTATTTTAAGCATATGAAAACCAGTGAAATACAACGGTGATTCTACTGGCAGGCCAGATCTAGGAACCACTTTTTTCAAAGCTTCCTTTCTTAGTTATAGCCCCCTCTTTCCTGGATGTGGGCTTTCCTCCAATGACTGGAAGAGAACATCGCCTAAAGCAACTCCAGACGTAAATAAGTTCAGCTTAGCACGTTGAATAAAGGGAGAAATTTTCTCAGATCAGTCAAGATAATTCTGATTGGCTCAACTTGCATCACATGCTCATCCATGGACTAATAGGTCTGGTCAGATACCTAGACCCTTTCTCAAAGAAAAGGATCTATTGCACGAAGGAAAATATAGCACAGTGGGCAGAAGCATTGAAAGGAGGAAAGGCTTTATGAGAAAAAGAAGACTGAAGCAAAAGAAAGAATGAGTAGAATTTGGATTTGTGGAGAAAACAAGAAAATGCCACTTTTGGCAAAACAATTTTAACCACAGGTATAGCCACTTATATATTGATGCCTAACATATTAATAGCTTGTGCCTATATTGACTTTCATAAACTCAATGGTTTGGAGTCCCTTATTATACAAAGTCAAAAGCCCACTGGCAGTTGAGGTAAGCTAAGAAAGAGAAAACAGTACGTACATGTTATTTTGCCTAGATCGAAATGGGAAAATAGTAATCACAAATTAGCAACAATATTATGATAATAACAAATACCTTTTACTGAGTGTTAGGCACTGCAATATGACAGTTGTATATATTATGTTTAATTCTCCAAGCAGCCCTCCAGAAAGATAGCATTCTTTTATCAATCAATAAATGGAAGCTTAAAAAGTTATTTGCCCAACAATTAATTTCTAAGCTTGATTCACATTCATTTTATTCACTCAACATAATTTTACTGACTACCTACTATGTGTTACTCTCCAAACTTACAACTGGTATAGATTGTGAACAAGACAGAGAGTTTTTCTGCTCCTGGAGCTTACTGCACCACCCTGTCTTTTTAATGAGCTGAATAAACTACAGTTTCAGGGTAGAAAAAGAATTTTCACATTAATATTCTCTAATTTGTTAACTGATTAACAGAAACAGAAATTATTCTTTGAACTGTTGAGTGTCCTGTTCTAATTCATCTAGATTTTCTACAGATCTAGGGAAAATATTTTAAAAAATTAAATTACATCTATAAAAAATATTTCTACCAAAACCAAGCAAAGTCTTATATCACTTCTGAGATGTAGAGTCAATATTCTATTTTTGCTTGGAATAAGAAGTACATATTCTCATTAGCGAGCAGGCTAGACAAGATTATTTGATTTCTAATATTTTTTTTAATTTTTAATTTTTGTGCTACATTGTAAGTGTATGTATTTATGGGGCACATGTGATGTTTTGATGCAGGCCTATAATGGAAATACTTATGTCATGGAGAATGGGGTTTCCATCTCCTCAGCCTTTATCCTTTGTGTTACAAACAATCCAATTATACTCTTTTCATTATTTAAAAATGTACAATTAAGTTATTGACTATAGTTACCCTGTTGTGCTATCAAATAGTAGGTCTTATTCATTCTTTCTATTTTTTTATAATCATTAACCATCCCCTCCTCTCCCCATTCCCCCACTACCCTTTTTCACCCTCTGGTAATCCACCTTCTTTCTATGTCCATAAGTTCAATTGTTTTGATTTTTACATCACACAAATAAGTGAGATCATGTGATGTTTGTATTTCTGTGCCTATTTCAGTGAACATAATGGTCTCCAGTTCCATTCCTGTTTTTGCAAATGACAGATCTCATTCTTTTTAATGGCTGAATAGTACTCCATTATGTATATACACCATATTTTCTCTATCTAGTCATCTGTTGATGGACACTTACATTGCTTCCAAATCTTAGCTATTGTGAACAGTGCTGCAACAAAGAGTGCAGATGTATCTTCAATATACTGATTCCCTGTCTTTTGGGTTTATACCCAGTAGTGGGATAGCTGGATCATATAGTAGCTCTATTTTTAGTTTTTTTGAGAAACCTTCAAACCGTTCTCCATAGTTGTTGTTCTAAGGTACATTCCCACCAACACTGTATGAGGGTTCCCTTTCCTCTGCATGCTTGCCAGCGTTCATTATTGCCTGTCTTTTGGATGAAAGCCATTTTAATTGGTGTAAGATAATATTGTGGATTTGATTTGCATTTCCCCTATGATCAGGGATGTTGAGCACCTTTTCATGTAACTGTTTGTCACTTGTATGTCTTCTTTTGAGAAATGTCTATTCTGATCTTTTGTCCATTTTTTAATCAGATTATTAGATTTTTTCTACAAAGTTGTTTGAGCTCCTTATATATTTTAGTTATTCATCCCCTGTCAGATGGGTAGGTGGCAAATATTTTCTCCCATTCTGTGGGTTGTCTCTCCACTTTGTTGATTGTTTCCTCTGCTGTGTAGAAGCTTTTGAACTTGTTGTGATCCTAAGTGTCCATTTTTGTTTTGGTTGCCTGTGCCAGTTGAATATTGTTCCATAAATAGATTATTTGATTTTATTATGTTATTTCCTTACATAGAATCTCTGTGTTGGTTCAAAATATACAAAAATATTATGAATTATTCATTCACTTAAAATATATTTAGTTAGCATTTACATAATAAATAATTATCCAGCATCGACCTATATTTCTATCTAGAGTGCCTGCTACCCCTAAGGCCACTCATTCCATTGCTGTGTAGATTTTCCTCATATGTGGTCCAGATGCCCTCTAAAGCATCCTCTCCTTCATTCTGGCATCTGTTTGAAGTTATCGTGAATAAATGTACAATTTTATTCTATTCATTTATTTCACTTTTCAAGAGCAGCATAAATCTTTACAGTATCAAATATTAACCCAGCTAAATCATCCCTGAATTTTAGCTATTCTTTTATTTTTATTTTATAGTTTAAAAACTCATAGAAATAAAACTATAGAAATCATAGGAAATAAACTTCTGGAGAAAACAATTTTATATATAACCAATATTAACATATGATATAATCTCCCATACTTTTTCTTATGCTTGTGTGTATACATATGATAATTTCTAAACAAATATTCGTTCAAGTTTATACAATACACTCTATATTATAAACTTCCTGCATCAGTAAATAGCAATTTAAAATTTCATTTTATGGCTACATATTATACTCTTGTGAACACTATAATGTATTCAACTAATCGCCATTTTAAGAATTTATTGAATTTCCAATAGCTCAAAATGCAAAAAAAAAAAAAAAAAACAAAAAACCCAGCAATTTTTCAATGCTGTCTCTGCTGCACGTGTTCTTTTTTTGAATAAATTTCTAGGAGTGTGAGAGTTGTGTCACAGCACATCAGCATATACAGTTTTTAAAGTTCTTGTGTGTGCTTCCAAGATACATCCAGAAATACTGTAGCAGTCAATTTTCATTTCAACAGTGCATAAGAAGGACTTTCCCCCTACAACCACACTAACACTGGGTATTATAATTTTCTCTTTTGAAACGGTGCGAAAAATGTCACCTATTTGTCCTGGGGAGCCATTCCAATTTGCTAGTGTTTCTCAAAATGTTGGCTGTTTGTAACTAATTATGGTAGTAAGTGCAAAATGGCTGATGCAGAGTAGGACTGATTTATGCCTTCCCTGTTCTAAATATAATTTCCCTAAATAAAACTATGATTACAAAGGTTTCTGGCAGCACTATCAAACTGGTTTATCACAAAGGAGTTGAGCTCATTACCATCATTCATATAGTCCCTTTATTTTATCTTATAACTTCTGATGTCAACTTTTACAACCCAAAGCACTGCACTCAGGTTAAACAAATCAACTCCAAAAACTAGAATTAAAGAATCCTCACTTCCTACAAGTTAAAATGAGAATCGTCAGTGAAATACAAATAACATGAAAAATTAGCTGGGAGGAAACATCCAAAAGGGAACTTCAGATGGAAAACAATTAGCTTTGTTCCTCCAGCAGGCAAAAGAATATTGTGGATTCAATTTTTCTTTTGATTTTATTTAATTTTCTTTCATTGGCAATTATCCTATTAAACTGCTCTTTTGTTTTTGCATAAGTAATTAATCCCTCAGAGCTCAAGATTACCTCCTTCAATGGCAAAATTTAGCCCTGTACAGTTTTTCCAGGATTTTGAAGGCTGCAGAGCTCTTGTAAAAGTGACCATGCTCTAGGCTTTTCCTGAGATCAGTCTCCTAGAAAGCCTGGGAAGGAAACTCTCTGAGCATTTATTAAGGGAGAGAAATAAAGTGTACGTAGCTACTATTTCCAGGTGTGAGGTTTTTGCCTGCAGCCCATTTAAGAAGCTAGTGCTCTGATTTTAAAACTCAAATTTAGTTCAAGCAATGTTTATTGAGTACATACTACAGGGTGAGGAATGAGGACTCTGAGAGAGGGTTATTTCTTGCCTTAAAAACAAAACAAAAAGCAAAAAATTATAGCTGGTGAAATGCACATAATTTTGAGAATAGAAAAGACCAGTGGGTTATGGAGTTTGGAAAAAAGACCAATCTCTGTTCAAATCACAGATCTGCTACTACCTGACTCTGTAGCCTTGGACAACCTTCAAAGTCTCAGCTTATTCATCTAGATTCTAGACCAAGAAATGAGGATGGTGAAATCTGAAACAAATGGATGAACTAGTTAAGAGCCTTGTAAATACCATGGAATCATCATTGTCAAAGGGGTATTCACTGGTAGCAGTAATATAAGGAAACCCCATCACAAGGCAAAATACAGATATCAAAATTTAAACTTAACATATGGTTGTATTATGGAGATGTTAAAGCAAGGATCGAGGCAAGCGTGTGCAGACAGCTAGTCAGGAGTTCCGCATGGCCTTCTGTGCTCTCCAATTATTTCTGTGTTTCTGTTTAGTTTGGGGCCAACAGGATGTGGTCTACTTCAGCTTGACTGTTGAGGGGATTATTGTGATTATGCTTCTGTGGCCCACTGGATCTTGAAGGACAAAAAAAATCTTATTCCAAAAATCTCCTGGCTGGAGACTGGGAGATTGATCCAATCCAGAAAGACATGAACCACCAGGGGGCTATTAGAGGTATTAGGGATGTGAAGATCTTATTTGTCTTTTCTTGCATTTTCTCTGCTATTTGTTGCCTGACTTTACTCTAACTCTCGTCTCTTCCTTCTCCTGTGCAAAGTAAGAATTTCAGCTCACCCTGTTTGATGGTGGCTGAACCAAGACAGAAAGTATCCTCATTATGGCAGAATTTATATTCTTGTGGAGAACAGTATTAAAGGGGTCAGGAGCTAGTGTTACTCTATTTATGATAGATATGTTATTCTGGAAGGTCTGGCACAGAAGTTCCATACACTCAAATACACATGAAATATTCTGTTTCACAGCATTACCTTGAGAATCAGCCTGGATTCTTGATTCCAGGAATAAGGGCACTAGGAGCAGGACCTCACATAGCAGCTAGAGGGATATCCTTGGGGAAGGCACCTGATCAGAGCTGGGAGAGAGGCCTCAGGCCGTTTGGGGGAACCAGGTGTCAGCAAAATGGTCCTTTCCAGCATGGAACCAGATTGCTAATATGAGGAACAAAGGATTCTTTTAAATCAGGATAGTTAATTGGAATCCACAGGTGTTAAGAATGTCATGATTGGGTCTCAGAGATCTATGGACCATGGATAGCAATACAACAAGCAGTTTTGCTGGAGAAAGAAAGGGTTTACTACTAGCATGATATTCTCAAAGGAGTTCTTAGTCCCCCCAGTAAGTAAAACCAAGTATAATAACTAGATGATATTCTTCATGCATTAAAACAGGAAGTGACTGGCACAGAGTCAGACTCAATGGGATATTTAGAAATTTCACACTACACATAGTGAGCTCATAAGATATTATAGGCAGTAAACAAGCAGGGGGAATTTAAAAAACTACCAAAAGGCACTCAGAATCGTTGAAGAGGGACAATTACTTGACCTAATTGCTGAAACAGGGCCTCTGCGATTCTCAAAGCATTTGCAACTTCCTATTTCATTGAAGACATTGCTTTAAACATAATTACCTTTAATGAAATAAAGGCCATGTGCGTGATGACAGAGCATAATTAATAAGATGTTGGAATTGAAAACTAGCTTTTAAAAGTTCAAAGGTGCAGCTCATCACCAGCTGCCTTTCCTATTCTATTGGCCAGCATCACTCTGAGCCTACTGACTCTATTTGCTTATTTTGCAAATAGGTCACTATTTCTTTAATAGATTAAAGAAAGTGAAACAAATGAAGAAATTGCCCCTAAAGAAGCGCACTAAAATCAGGAAACAGAAAAATTCCAAACAGGGAAAGAAACAGATGGACCAATTGAAAAAGAGTAGCGTTCTGAAATCATTGAATGTAGAAATAAGGATTCCTATATACTTCAATAGAGCTTTAGTACATAATTATAGAATTCTACTGTAAACATTTCAAAGATTTGCCTCTTCCTAAACATAATGGTATTGGCTATTCTGATTGTTTGAACACTTTGTATGTCCCATAATCTGCCATATACAAGCTAGAGGTCCTGGAAAGCCAGTGGTGTGTTCCAATTCAAGCCCAAATGCCTGAGAATCAGGGAGCCTGCTTGCATAAGTCCCAGTCTGAGTCCAAAGGCCTGAGAACCAGGAGTGCTGATGTCCCAGGACAGAAGAAGATGGATGTCCCAGCTCAAGTAAAGAGAGCAAATTTGCCCTTCCTCTGCCATTTTATCGTATTCAGAGACTCAACTTACTGGATGATGCCCAACCACATTGCTGAAGGAAAACTTCTTTACTCAGGCTACAAGTTCAAATGCTAATTTATTCTGGAAACACTTTCGCAGACATACCAAAAAATAGTTTTTTACCAGCTATCTGGGCATTTTTTAGCCCAGTCTTGCTGACAAATAAAAGATCATATTGGAAGAATGCAGACTGTATTAGTTTGTTCTCACACTGCTAATAAAGACACAGCCAAGACTGGGTGATTTATAAAGAGGCTTAATGGAATCACAGTTCCACGAGGCTAGGGAGGCCTCACAATCACAGTGGAAGGCAAAGGAAGAGCAAAGGTAAATCTGACGTGGTGGCAGGCAAGAGAGAGCATGTGCAGGGGAACTTCCGTTTATAAAACCATCAGATCGCGTTAGACTTATTCACTATCACAAGAACAGCATAGGAAAGACCCACCCTCATGGTTCAGTTACCTCCCACTGAGTCTCTTTCATGACACACGGGAATTATGGGAGCTACAATTCAAGATTTGGGTGGAGACACAGCCAAACCGTATCAAGGACTGAGCATCATAGACTCATTGTTTCATTTTGCAACTGCATTATCTTTCCTTCCTGGTTGACTTCCTTCCAAAATTTTCTAAAATTATAACTTTTCTATAATTAAAATTTTGCATATATCCAGGTGCTACTTAGTGTTCTATAATATAGACACCCACGGATGTTGAACTGCTCATCTAATTTATTCCTCCCCATGTATTTTGTTCTTTTCTAGTTGTGTGTACAAAACAAATTTGTTGTCAACATTTTTCTGAAATACTATTAAAATATGAACTTTCTAATAAATTTTCGTCTATTTTACTTATATTCATTTTACCCTCAAAGGTTTACAAATTCTAGTGCATAATAAAATTCTCATTAGACCATGCAAAAAGAAACTGAACCATTGTGGGTGTGTATGTGGATGAATGTGCATGCCCTATAGTTGCTACAAATTTGTCAGTGGTCTTATTTGTATTAGAGATGATCTTTCCTGCTTTTGTAGTTTTGATGCTAAATTGTTCTTTTATAATTATATATATAATATAATTATGGGATTTTTTTAAGATGAAATTATTTTAAAAAGTTACTTTACTTTGAAAAAGCAAAAGCTGAAAGTCGTATGTTAGACTTTTTGTATGTTTGTTGTTTAATTTGTATTGATTAAGAAATCCCATATGGAAAATCCCTGAGTAATAATATTACCATTTCATGCCAAGAACTACAGAACAATTCAATCATGAAGCTAAGGAACGTTGATGATCTCATAGTGCTATCATGCCATTAACAGAGAAGGGAACTGAGGCACGGAGAGGTGGAGTTTTATGCTCAGAGTTAGATGGTAATAAAAGAGAAGCAGAGCAAGGACTAAAGCCAGGTTTCCTGGGTCAGTCGTTCTCCTCCACTGCCCTACATCACTTTTTATTCTGCCTTGTTTATTCATGTTTAGAATGGCATTTTCAAAAAATCTGAGAAAGTTCATAATCAATATTTCTAGGCTAAGAAAAATCACAAATATCTGGTAAAAAGGCACCTCTTTCTTTGGAGCTGAATGCATAATTGAGGATTTCACACTTCAGCATTATTCAATCTTAATCTTCAACGAACTTAGTAAAATCTCATTTTGATCAGAATAGGTTCCCATACTATTATGTGACTTCCCAGCCATAATTGGATTCCTTGGACACCACAGGAGTTCTAATTGTAAATGCAAAGCAATTTCAAAATTAGTTACTCCTGTGGTCCATGTTGAAAGCCTTAGAAAGGTTTTAAAATAAGGAGTCATTTCATTTCTGGGTGATTTTCAGAGGCTAACATAATGCCATCACTCTTTCCTCCCATAATTTTCAGAAGGCCTGAGCAATCTACATGATTTTCAATCATTCCCTTTCTAAAGATTTCAGGAATAACATATTAGAGACAAATGTAGTAGAACTGCCACAGAACCTAAAACTGCAAATTGGATTTCCAAAGGGAAAATGAAATGGTACACATCTATAAATCATAATACTGTCATGGTATTCTCTTTGCTTAAAGTTTGACCATACTTAAGCATTTCCTTCATGTCATGGTCGATTGAAAGATTTTTGAAAATCAAATATTTATGTTTGAATTTAATCTTATCAGCCACACAGCCTGGTGTAGATTAAAGACAATGGGCCTGGAAATCCCATCCCTTGGGTTCTAATTCTATTTTGCATTACCTCCTTGTGTAATGAGTGACTCATTCTCTGTACCTCTACATCTTCATGTCTTGGACATGAAGATAAAAATTCTGGCATAATCTACAAGGTTCTATGTTGATCAAATGATGTTAGATGTGGAAACCTGCTTTATAAATTCAAACTCCACCTAAATGCAATGTCATAGATTTATAGTAATAAACAAGTAAATGTATCTTGTACACACTAGATTCCAGGTGCCATGATAAATGCTTCATGCATTCTAATTCTTTGGCTCCTCATAACAACTCAGAAGAATAGGAACCATTGTTATTCCAAGTTTACAAATAAGGAAGCTGAGAATAGAGAGGCAAAATAGCTTGCTCAAAATCACACAGCTGGTAAATAGCAAACAGAACCCAGAGCCCTTCATCTTAGCTGTGATGTCATATGGCTTCCAAGGCTGACATCAGTGATCAGAAGGAAATAAGGATGCCGAAACAGAAATAGTATATATGCTGTTATGGGTTGAATTGTGTCCCCCTACAAAAAAATATATGTTGAAGTTTTAACCACAATTACCTCAGAATGTAACCTTATTTCAAAATGACGTCATTGCAAATGTAATTAGTTAAGACAAGGTCATACGAGAGTAGCATGGGCCCCTAATCCAATACGACTAGTGTTCTTATAAAAAGGGGAAATTTGGGGACAGACACATACATGGAAAGAATGACGTGTAAATACAAGGATTATGGTGCCATAAGCCAAGGAACTACTAGAATGTAAGAGAAAGGCCTGGGATAGAGTCTTCCTTTGAAACTTCAGCATGAACATGGCCCTGAAGACACCTTGCTCTCAGACTTCTAAACTCCAGAATAAATTTCTGTCATTTGCGTCACTCAGTTTGTGTTTTTTGTTTTGTTTTGTTTTGTTTTGTTTTGTTTTGTTATGGCAGCCCTAGGAAATGAATGCATAGGTACATATAACTTGTGAAAATCAGCTTTCTGATTTTTTCATCCTTTGAAAAGCTACAGAGAGAGGTACCCTTGTAGGGTATGCATGGGTCTGATTGCAGATCAGGCCAAGGTGAGTGGAGAGGAGGCCATTGACTTCCAGTGATAGTGACTCTGGACCCTTCTTGGATCATTTGTGAAAGCAGAACTTAATATCATCCATAGAAATGACAACGAGAACACATGGAATCAGTCCAGGGAAAGCTAAAGGAAACACAGTCTTCCCTTGACATCTGTGACACAAATACTTGGTTTTCCTCCTGCCTCTGAGGCCATTCTTTCTCAGTGACCTCTGCAACCAACTTATCCTAACTCATCTATGTAATGGGGCTTCTCAGGCCCAGTCCCAAATTGGGTAAATTCCTACTTTATGAACCTTCCCAGTTATCTTGTTCCTTCCCATGGCTTACATGACCCTCTATGATGTTGTTTTTGCACAATACAGTGGTTAAAAATCCTCATTGAACTATTGCCTAGCTATGGAATCTAGATAGTTAATGTCTTTAGTACACTGCTTCTCATTTTTCTCACTTATGAAATAGAGATAAAAATAGCATGCTCTTTCAAGTTTGTTGGGAGAATGTATATGAAGTATTACATGTGTAATAAACTATATATATAAAAGAGCAGTCATAAGCTCAGAGTTTCATATCTGAGAGTGAATATAGACAAATACATTTATGAATAATTTGCATGCAAATATGGGGTGGGAGATAGGGAAAAATAAAGCAAGAGGAAGAGAGTGTCACATGCAGAAATTTCAACTACGGTGCGACCCACGTGGGGAAATCCATTGGCACTGAAAACGTATTACATGGGCAAAAAGTAGCTAGAGAAGAGCCAGAGAGAGGCCTTCTAAGCCATGGGTTCCAGTACCCAGGTAGTTTTAAAATGCAACAAAATTGATTGCTTCGCACCTGTTAAACAACAATTGTTTGTGTTTAGCCTTCTTGTCTACATCATAGTACAGCTGAATACATATTACTAATAAGCTGCTTACTATTCTTCTGAGACAAACTCAGAGAATATGAGGCTGCTGTTCATTGGAACAGTCTTGGTTTTAGGGAATGGGAGAGATAGGAAAATTTTCAGATTATTTCCTCTTGTCTGCTACTGGCCCACTTTCATCCCAGAGGAATTAACACTTTTGCACTTCCGGATTATTACCTGGCCCCTTCAGCAGATTCTGAGGAAGCCCAAAGGGTCACCCTCTGGGTGAAGCTGATTCAAGTCATGCCACGGAACTAGAGAGCAGGGGGCAATAGCCACATGTGGGCCAGGTCAGCCTGTGAGATGAGGTGGATGCTGCAGTGCCTATTTGAAAGCCACAGAGTATAAGAGCTGATAGCACATGCAGATCCTGTGCCCAAAGAGGTGCATGATGTGGAACATGTGGCAAGGGCCCTGAAGACAAGTGAGGCCAGAAGACCTGTGTCTGAACCTAAATAAAAGCTGCCAGACACACCTATTCTTAGGTGCTGGGAAGCTCTTAAATGAAGTTAATGGCCCAGCAATTCCATGAGTTAATTACAATGTCTTCATTCAACATTTAAGAGACCTGAGTGGAACTCAGATGGTGTAAGTGGTAAAACAGGATCCTAATAGGGTCTAGTGACTCCGAACCTAGAAGCATTTCCATTTTATTATATTATCATAATTGAGCAGGCTAAGATGTAAACTATGTATGTGGATCCCAGATAGTTTACTTATAAATGTTCTCCTAGTAATAAAAGTCCAAAATAATTTAGCTCAACGAAGTAACTGATCAGTGTATCGGGCAGACATTTTAAGTTGTTTCCCAAATCCTTGACTTCTTGATGTACACACATCTCCCAGTTATATAAACAAACACTGATGTGGGTGCTATTGTAAAGGGATTTTGAAGATGCATTTAAGGTCTCAAATCAGCTGATATGGAGATTATCATATCCTTAAAATACGGAGATTATCTGGGTGAATCTGACCTAATCACAGAAGCCCTTTAAGTCTGGGTCTAGAGGTCAGAGACAAAATCAGAGATTTAGACCTCTTGACCCTGGCTTGAAGATGGAAAATAGAGGGGACCACATGCAGAGGAATGTGGGTGGCCTCTACTTGCTGAAAGTAGCCCCCACCTTACATCCAGCAGGAAAGCAGTGACCTCAAGTCCTATAAGCACAAGGAGCTAAATTTTGCCATCAAACAAAAGAAGCTTGGAAGCAGACTTTTCCCCAGTGTGTCCAGAAGAGAACTCAGCATTTTGATACCTTGATTTCAGGTTCATGAAGATGACCTAGTCCTTCCATGATGGACTTCTGAACTACAGAACTGTAAACTAATAATTGGGTAGTATACCGATCCACTGCATTTGTGGTAATCTGTGCAACAATCGCCACAAATGCCATCGATTAAAACACTACCCATTAGTTTATTAATAGAAAATTAATACGACCAAATTCTTTCTGTCTTCCTTCCTCTTTTTTTCTTCATTCCAAAAATATTACTCTATAATTACTGAGTGCGAGACATTACACAAAGAGGAAAGAATGAATAGGACATAACTTCTGCCCTCAAGTATCTCTCATTTAGAATATAAGTTTAGGACATAGCTATAAGTAATCATCATAAATGTATGGAGTGCTATGGATAGTACAGATAAAAATACTAGGAGGACATAAAAAGTATGGCATTGATCTGATCATGAAAGAATGCAAGCGTGTATGTTTGAGTTTGGGGGCATTATTCCAGGGAGAGGGGCAATGCAAGTCATGACAGAAAGGAAGAAAATTGCTACCACATACACAAAACAGTCATTAGCCATATTAGGCTCCAGTACAGGTTAGGTTAACTGTTGGAACCTTATAGCAGACAACTCTAAACTTTAAATGTAAGGATTTTTAAATATCCTTATAGAAGAAAAAATCTGGAGTAAAGCTTTGGTCAGTAGTCATTTTCAAATGAATTACTAAAGTCTCTGAGAGTTCGAGAGGTCCTGCTCAGTAAATAAGCAGGGTCTTGGGATCCTAGAAACTGAAAGTTGAAGGATGCCTTAAAGACTATTTGCGCAAACATACCATATTACGAGAGAAGACACTGGGGTCCCAGTAGTAGTAGCAGTAGTAGTAGTGATGGTGAATAGGCATGACTTATTTGGGCTTGCATTTTGAAGTGGGAATTTCACTTATCAGTGCTCAGGAAATTCTCACAGCACACCCAGGAGACGTGGCCATCTACTAAGTAAGGAAAATGTAAGGGGAGGTCCTAGGGGTTGGAGCACAATCTGCTCATTGCACATTCCGTGCATTTAATTTTGGCACCTATAGCCTTCCCAAATAGTCAGAATCTCCAAGTTGAATTGTGGGAATGTAGGGTCCAAATGTCAGCCCTCCTGGGGGTAGCACTTATCATATGGTAAGCACTGTGATAGGCTTGGGGCCACCAATATTAATAAGACCTGTCCCATCCCTCCAGGAGGTCATGGCATAAACTCCTTCCCACTCTCAGGCACTGGGAGATGTGTGTAATAATCAGCTTAAGACATTGTCTAGCATCTAGGCCAGGTGTTAAGAGGGTTGGTTTTGCATTCAGACCTATCTTGGTTCAAATTATGTCACGGTCATTTATCTACCACGTGACTTTGGGGAAATTACTGACTCTCTGTGACTCTAAATTATCTTATCTATAAAATAGGCATAAAGACACCCCCACACAGGGCGACTGTGATGGTTAGAGGTAATGTAGCATTTGCTCAATACATGTTAGGTCTTGTTACTTTGATTGCTTTCTGATTCAAGACAGCAGTTCTGCCTCTCTCTGTAGTTATCAGCAGTGACTCACCACCAATCCTCCCTAAACAAGAGATTGCTAGAATCTGCCACTTTATGGAAATAAAGCATTTCCAGCATGTCCTGAGTGAGTGCAGGGAAGCCTCCTCTAGAAGCAAGTACTGCTTCCCATAGAGGGAAGCCCTTACTCAAATGCCTCAAGCTTGGAGTGAGGGGAGAAGACTCCCATTCCTCCTTGCAGGACAGAACAATATGAATTGACACTGTATTCTCACCAATCTGACACACTCAGCCCTTGGAGAGGGGGAGTAGGTACCTGATTGTGGTGCCTAGGAGAAAGGTTCTGCTCCTGCAGGATCTTGAGTTCCCCTCTGCAGATCCCAAGTCTCCGCCCACCAGATGAGGTTTCTTCATCAGCCACCTAGTGGGAAAATTAGACTAATTCAATAGGGGCATGGTCAAATGCTCAGGGGAGTCCCATTCAAGCATCAGGAGGCTTCTAGTGACTCCTTCACTGACTAGCTATGTGACCTCAGGCAAGTTACAACAAAAGCAACAACAACAATAAAAAAAAAAAAAAATCTTGCTGTGCCTCGGTTTCCCCATCTATAAAATTGCAGTAGTAATAGTAACTATTACTGCTACTACTATTATCAAAGAGTCATTATGAAGATGAAGTAAATTAACATTTGTAAACTGCTTAGAAGAGTGCTAAACACAAGGTATGTTCTATGTAGTATATTTAAATAAGCTAAATGTACAAAACACTTCAGCATTTTTTTCTCAATTATTTCAGATTCCATAAAGGAGAAGGGTGTGATTACTTATCATCACAATAGCTAATATTTATTATGTTAGTACAAAATGCCAAATATGGTTCCAAAGTATTTATATTTATTAAGTTATTTAACCTTATGGGATATGCACTGCAATTATCCCCACTTAAGAAATGGAAAAATGTAGAGAGAAAAATTTCATAATTTTGTCATGAATATTTAACAGGTTTGGCAAGGTTTTCTGTCAAGGGCTGGATTATATATTAATTGAATATATCAATATATAATTGTTAGCTGTATCATTAATGCTATCATAATTAATATGATTAAATATATTAATTATGCATAATTAATATATAATTATAGTAACACAATGTATTAATTACAATATATTATATATTTACATATATAAATATATAATATTAACATAAAATGTAATATGATAAAGATGTCTCCAAAGTACAGTGGTTCGACTTTCAATTTTTCCACTTCAAAGTGGTGCAAAAGCAACATGCATTCAGTACAAACCATACTTTGAGTACTCATACAACCATTCTGCTTTCACTTGCAATACAGTATTCAATAAATTACATCCCTGTATTATAAGCATTTAACACTTTATTATAAAATAAGCTTTGCGGTAGATGAGTTTCGCTTAACTGCAGGCTAATGTAAGTGTTCTGAGCACATTTAAGACAGGATAAGATAAACTATGACATTCAGTAGATTAGATATGTTAAATGCACTTGATATTTGTGATCTTTTCTCTTTTCTTTTCATTTTTGAAACAGGGTTCCGCTCTTGTCATCTGGGCTGGAGTGCAACCTCGGCTCACTGCAACCTCCCTCTCTCGAGTTCAAGCCATTCTTCTGCCCCAGCCTCCCAAGTAGCTGGAGGTGCACGGGTGTACACTATGGCGCCAGGCTAATTTTTGTGTTTTTAGTACAGATGGGGTTTTGCCATGTTTCCCAGGCTGGTCGATTTGTGATATTTTCGATTTATGATGGGTTTATGGGTTTCAATTTATGATGGGTTTAATATACAATGAGTAAGTGTAGTAGCACATGTATTATATATAATATATATTATTATAATAGTGTATAATCATTATATATTGTGATACATTACATAACATATATAATTATATATCATTATATGTAATATGTAAACATTATATTATATTCATATGTATTTCATATATTATAATCTGTCTTCAAGGAGGACAGATATTGGCTATGTTATTGGAATGCTCAGAATCATCAGTATAGGGCACTGTGGGTCACTATAGCAGGGTACCCTAACATAATTTTGGACTTCAAAGAAAACTTCTTTGAGGAAGTGATGTTTCAGTGATGGAAGGAAATGATGTAGAGGTATTAGGTAGACAGAGAAGGAAGTAGAACCTTTCAAATAGAGCAAAAGTGTCTGTCAAAGCCCTGAGCCAAGAGAAAGCCTGGATCAGACAAGGAGTTGTAGTCAGTTTCACCTGTCTGAATTGAAGAATCACGGGAGACATGGTGCAGTGGCAAGGTGAGGCTGGGGTTATAGACCAGCGACAGATCACCAGCGCCATGAAGACATGATATAGACTTGACACTGTAGCCAGAGGTCAAGTGTTGACTAAATAATATACTTTTAAGAGTTGGTGATTTTTTTTTTTTTAATGCATTTTCTGGTTGTCAAGTCAGGAGTCTTTCTACTTGAGGTGCTTGAGCCCTGGTTGATGATGAGCTTGCTTTTTTGGCAATCTCTCTCTCATTTTTCAGACATTACCAACCCATTTCAACCTCTAAGAGACAATGATCCACCTTTTAAAGTTCTTTCTCTGAAGCTTTTCTCAGTGTTTGCAAACTGTTACCCATTCACCATTACTTGGTCTAATGAAGCACAAGTAGCTGTTCTTCGTTTTTCCTATTTTGATTTCTAATATTTGTTCTTATTTCTCCCTTTTTGCTTTTCCAATATTGCCAAAATGTCTGTTTTAATAACCTTTATAAAAGTCTAGCTTTTGGCTTAGTTGATTGTCTTTTATGTTTCTTTTCTTGATAATTAGGTTCTGTTCATAGTTTTATTAATTTCTTTCTTATACTCTCTTTGGCCCTATTTAAGTGGCCCTTTTTCATTTAATTTTTTTGTACAATGCTTAGCTTACTCATAGCCAATATTTCTTACTTTTTAAATATACGCTTTTAGGTTATACATTTTCTCTATACTTAGCTAATTCCACAAGTCTTTATGTTTCTTTCATTTAACTAATTTTAAATTACTTGTAAATATATGTGTGTTTTTTTACTAGACTTTTTTTGTTTGTTTGTCTTGTACCAAAAATTTATTTTCAGGTGCTTTTTTGGAATTTTCTGTGTCTCCAAATGTAGTTTTCTGTTGCTTTCTGGCAACATATTTTATTATGCTTAGAGAACGCCCCTGAAAGACATTGTTTCTTTGTTATTTGTTAAGACTATGTGGCTGGTTTTTTAAATTTTATTTTTCTGTGAATCATTCACCATTTTCAAAAGCAGCTGCTGAATTCAAAAATCATACAATCGATTATGTCTGCACTGTGGCTATTTTATTATTTTGAACTAGGGAGAAATATTTTCTGCTCAAGTAGTGAAGTCTGACATGGACTTGCTCAATTTTCTCATTCTTACAACTTTCAGAATGCGTTTCTTCACTTCACCTGAGAATTGCAGGTTGACAAGCTTCAAAATCTGTTAATTGGGTTATTATGAGCACCAGGCTTTGGGCATCTCACTTGCATGTGTCTGTGCATTTTTGCTAGTGTTTAGGTCTTCATTTGCAAAGTTAGATGAAACCTTGGCCATGAGTTTTATTTACTCCCCTTCCCATATGCACAATTGGATCACATTACAAATATTATATTCATATGTATTTCATATATTATAATCTGTCTTCAAGGAGGACAGATATTGGCTATGTGATTGGAATGCTCAGAATCATCAGTATAGGGCACTATAGGGATCCACAATTGGATCACATTACAAAGAAAAAAATAAAAATATAGCATCTTTATTGAAAAACAAATGATCAAGAAAGGGTCACTTGGCTATCTTGTGAGAACTTTTAGTTAAAGTCATTACTGCATGGGTAACGCTAAAAGTTCCAGGTGAGTTCTGAGTTGGCCTCTGAAAAAGATCCTGTTTTACTTCTGCTGTCTATTGAAGAGTGGAAATTACTAGTCAGTTTACAATACAGCCGGGAATGGCATACCACCTTAGAGACTCTTGGAAAAAAAGTCGAGTCTTTCTCAAAGAGAATAGTAGACTGAATTAATCAGATACACAACCTTAAGAAAATTTAGGTCCAAAAAAAAAATAGTGTAGATGCTAGTCCACTTTGAGGCACTGTTATAGACACCAGGAATGGAACAGTGAACCAAAGATGGTGACGTTCTCACTTTTATACAACTTACTATCTAGAGGAAAATAAACAAATAGACAAAGAAATGTGTCAGGTGGTAATACATTTCAAGATAAAAAGTAAAAAGGATAAAAGGAACAGAGATTGAGTATATATAGGGGGTATTATTTTAAATAGGTTGATCAAGAAAGTCCTTATTATAGAGATGGCATTTGAACCAAGGTCTGAATAAAATGAGAAAACCTCAACACACAGAGGAATCCCCCCAAACGTCAAATGCAAATACATGAAAGCTGTCTGCATTAATTGTGGTTTTCTCCATGTGTACTGCCAGCTGACATACTTGTGCAGTCAGTCTCAGAGCAGAGGAGCAGAAGTCTGGCTAGATATCCATTCTCCTTTCCCCCAACAGAAGAAAGATCACCATTCTAGCCTTTCCTTCCTGTGCACCATGCTGGTGATGCCTTCCCTATCCCACTTTCTCAATATTTATACTGAGTTAGCTTCGCTTGTACAGGTTATTTTTGCAACATTTTTAATACCTGCGAATGCAGTACTTATTCTGCTTCTCATTACCATTCTCTAGAGTCATTTCCTACTGATCTCTGCTAAGGCTAAAATTATCTTTTATCCTATTCCTGAGCCCTTCTTACCCACTTTCTTGCTCAAGGTATTTAAGAATATTATACAGGAACAAAATCTTATCATAAAATATGATATGAAGAAAATGTGTGGGAGGGTCCTATCTAATACTAGGGGAAATGAGGACACATGAAAATGGCGGCCTGTGTTCCAATTAGAATGCAAGGGCAATTGCTTACTTGCCTCTGAGTGCACCTAGCACAGCGTCTGGCACCTACTTGATCCTTAATATTACCTTGGAGCTTAATTTAACAATGAGTCTGTGATTCTAGCAATAAATTAGGTCACGAGAGTTTATTTATCAACCTATCAGAATCCAAGGTACAAACATAGACCAAACATAAAAGTTATTCAGTAAACAACAGTTCCCTTTAAAGAATCCCCAATTAGCTTTCCAATACACACCAGTGGACTAACATCCTCAGCCACTGCTGCAGATCACAAGTTCTGTATGTGTGCTCAGGCACTGCATGAACATTGGTTAATAGTTGTGGATTGAGATGTAAAACATCCTGGATCAGCAGGTCTAGTCACAGATGCAAAATGTTGATGCACGATGATCTGAAACAACCTCTTTTTTAAGATCATGCCTTAGCTCATCAATAGCTAAGAAGACAGGCAAGGCAATTGTGATAAGGACCAATTCCTTTTTGTTTTAGATTATACAGTGTGTTGGGGCAGCTGTCACACGTGCTATATACTCTCAGGGATGGCCTAGGCCTCCTGACTTTGTTCTTTTTCTCTGTCCTGCCTATCCAAGCCTCATATTATCATACATAGACAGAGGTGTCTAAGGTGAGCCTGGGCATAATGTAGAGATCATGCACTTGAGAGCATGCTCAAAGTCTCACTTTTCCCTTAATAGTTTCTTTATGGAAAAGCAGAGATAACATTTAATCCTTAAGTTGATATAAGAGTTACATATAAGAATATCACCATTCTACTCTCTGTATGTAATGAATTTGAAGATTTTAGCCACCTCATGCAATATTTGTCCTTCTGAGACTGGATTATTTCACTTAACCTAATGTTCTCCAGTTTCATCCATGATGTTGCCTATAGCAGGAATTCTTTCTAAATTAAGGTGAAATAATACACTATTGTGTATATATATACTGCAATTTTTAAATCCATTTATCCATAAGGAAGAGGAAATGGGGAAGTGCAAATGAATGAGGATAAAATTTCAGTTATGCAAAATAAATAAGTCCTGGAAATTTGCTGCACAATATTTTATCTACAGATAACAACATGAAGATCTCATTTTATATATTCTTACCACATTAATAAAGAAATCAGATTTGGCACTTAATAGTTTTAATGTCCAACTCGTATTTTTAATCTATTAGCTTAAAGTCACTTAATTATTAAAATCCACAGTACAAACTCACCTCTAAGTCCTGAAAACATTGTCTATTTGTGCCATTTTTTCAGTAATTCAGCATAAACAACTTTATAACATTCATTCAACATTCAGCTAATTATTAGATATCTACTTTGTTGCAGAGCTAGAGGCTTGAGATTTAAAAGTAAATAGGAATAGACAGAAATTTTGGTAAACTGCAAAAGAATGATCACCTAAAACCAACTTTGGGAGCATAAGGCATTTGTTCATTGCATGTTTACATTTACCACTTGTATTAATCTGTTCTCATGCTGCTAATAAAGACATACCCAAGACTGGATAAATTATAAAGACAAAATAGCTTTAATGGATTCGCAGGTCCAAATGGCTAGGGAGGCCTTGGGACACAACCAAACCCTATCATTCTGCCCCTGGCCCCTCTCAAATGCCATGTCCTCACATTTTAAAACCAATTATGCCTTCACAACAGTCTCCCAAAGTCTTAACTCATTTTAACATTAACTCAAAAGTCCACAGTCTCATCTAAGACAAAGCAAGTCTGTTTCACCTATGAGCCTGTAAAATCAAAAGTAAGTTACTTACTTCCTAGGTACAATGAGGGTACAGGCATTGGGTAAATACACCCATTCCAAATGGGAGAAATTGGCCAAATCGAAGGGGCTGCAGGCCCCATCCAAGACCAAAATCCAATGGGGCAGTCAAATTTCAAAGTTCCAAAATGATCTCCTTTGACTCCATGTCTTACATCCATTCAGGCTGATGCAAGAGGTGGATCTCCATGGTCTTGGGCTCCACCCCTGTAGCTTTGCTGGGTACAGCCTCCTTTCTGGCTGCTTTCATGGGCTGGCATTGAGTGTCTGCAGCTTTTACAGGTGCACAGTGCAAGCTGTTGGTGGATCTACCCTTCTGGGGTCTGCAGGATGGTGGCCCTCTTCTCACAACTCCACTAGACAGTGCCCCACAGGGGACTGTATGTGAAGGCTCACACCCCACATTTTCCTTCCACACTGTCCTAGCAGAGGTTCTTCATGAGGGGCCCTGCCCCTGCAGCAAACTTCTGCCTGGTCATCCAGGGGTTTCCATACATCCTCTGAAATCTAGGTGGAGGTTCCCAAACCTCAATTATTTACTTCTGTGCACCCACAGGCCCAACATCATGTGTAAGCCACCAAGGCCTGGGGCTTAGGCCCTCTACAGCCATGGCCTGAGCTATACCTTGGGCCCCTTTAGCCATGGATGAAGCATCTGGGACACAGGATACCAAGTCCCTAGGCTGCACACAGCAGGGGGACCCTGGGTCCAGTCCACAAAACTATTTTGACCTCCTAGGCCTTCAGGCCTGTGATGGAAGGGGTGCTATGACAGTCTCTGACATGCCCTGGAGACATTTTTTCCATTGTTTTGGTGATTAACATTCAGGTCCTTGTTACTTTTGCAAATTTCTGCAGAGGGCTTGAATTTCTCCCCAGAAAATGGGTTTTTCTTTTCTGTTGCATTGTCAGCCTGAAAATTTTCCAAACTTTTATGCTCTGTTTCCTCTTGAATACTTTGGTGCTTAAGCTTGAATACTTTGGTATATGGCTTTCTTCTGCCATATACCCTAAATCATCTCTCTCAAGTTCAAAGTTCCACAAGCCTCTAAGGTGGGGCAAAATGCTGCCAGTCTTTTTGCACAGCAGAAGTGACTTTTTCTCCAGGTCCCAACAAGTTCCTCATCTTCATCTGAGACCACCTCAGCCTGGATTTTATTGTCCATATCACTATCAGCATTTTGGTCAAAGCCATTCAACAAGTCTCTAGGAAGTTCCAAACTTTCCCAATTTTTCCTGTGTTCTTCCAAGCCCTCTAAACTGTTCCAACCTCTGCCTGTTAGCCAGTTCCGAAGCCGCTTCCATATTTTCAGGTACCTTTACAGCAATGCCCCTCTCCCAGTAACAATGTACTGTATTAGTCTGTTTTCATGCTGCTAATAAAGACATACCTGAGACTGAGAAATTTATAAAGAAAAAGAGGTTTAATGGACTCACAGTTCCACATGGCTGGGGAGGCCTCACAATCATTGTGGAAGGTGAAGCAAAGGCACATCTTATATGACCACAGGCAAGAGAGTTTGTGAAGGGGAACTCCCCTTTATAAAACCATCAGATCTCGTGAGACTTATTCAGTATCACAAGAACGATATTGGAAACACCTGCCCCCATGATTCAATTATCTCCGACCAGGTCCCTCCCACAACTTGAGGGAATTTGGGGAGCTACAGTTCAAGATGAAATTTGGGTGGGGACACAGCAAAACCCTATCACCACTTAACTGGAGATTCTAGCTGGTATCGTATAATCAAAAACTAAATAATGAAAAGTACTGAAAAATAATCCAAACTGGATTATTTACAGATGATGTAATATAGAAAAGCTAAGAAATATACATATTAAATGTTAGGATGACAAAAGATATTCATTAAGTTTGCTAGATATCAGGTCAATATATAAAACACAAGAAGTAAACAGCAACTGCAAGTTTTAAAAAGACAAGATACAGTTGAAATAGTAACTGAACATAAAGGAATCTACAAAAGAATTTAACAATATGCAAAGCCTTTATAGAGAGCATTAAAAACTTTCTTGAAAGACATTAGAGTTGATTTATGTAAGTAGAGATTGTGGTATGTACATTTATGAGTTGGAAGACTCAATGTTATAAAAATGGGTAGTGAATTCATGAATATTCATTTTATTATCCTTTGTACCTTCTTGTATGTGTAAAAGCATCTACCATTTTAATTGAAAATTTAAAAATATTTAAATATAATTTTAAAGACCAAATAGACACAAAGTGTTTTTGTGTACATGCCTTGCACATACAAGTTAATGCCAAACAGTTGGAGTGTGCCTAATTTCATTTAACCTACCATGATTTGTTGGAATATTATCTGTATCTACACTGGATAGATGAGCCAAGTGAAGCTCAAGGTAGATAAGTGGCTTCCCAAAGTCATACCTCACTAAGACCATATGTTGGTCTTCTTTCTCCTGCCCGGGACCTCTTATGTGGCCTACTGTTCACTTACCAGCCAATACCACCACATTTCTCAGGTCGACCTAATGCACACAGAATTGGGAGTCTGGTAGAGTTGGGAATCCTGTTAATCAGTGTCTCCTTTGGTAGGACATAGGTGATCATTTCAGTCTAAATTTATGGGCAGTTTAATGTCATGTGGTGGGATGGGTACAAGGTGTTGCTAGGCTTTGAAAAATTGGCCATCTGGGATTTGCCCCTTGCTTCCCACAAGAAATGTCTGCTAAGCACTCATGTCCAGGCAGCACTACCATTAAAGCTATGTAGCCACTCATTACCAAGGTCTGAAATCCATCTCTGGAAAATAAGAGTGAATTAGTCACAGGTGGTGCTGCTGGACACATACACACTAATCAGAAATGACTTTTCGACACTTCTCACAAGCTCCTGTGAACGGCTTTTGAAATAAACAAACAACAATAAATAAACTCCCCTCCTAACAGAGCTTGCCCTGAGGTTAAAAACTGAAAAATACATATACATGTTTATTCATTTGTTCACCTTTTAATTTATTTATCCTTGAATAGATTTCTTCAATAAATATTTACAGAGTGTTTCTTTGTGCCACATATTGTATCAAGCCCTGTGTATACATTGTGGAAAAAAAAGTGGTCCTTCCTCTCAGAGAGCTTATAGGATAGGGAAGATGTTAAATAAACAAATATAAATATCCACAAACATTAAAAATTAGATCAGCATAAACAATATGACGAAATCCCATCTCTACACAAAATAATACAAAAATTAGTTGGGCATGATGTCATGCGCCTGTAGTCCCAACTACTCAGAAGGCTGAGGTGGGAGGATTGCTTCAGCCCTGGAGGTCCAGGCTACAGTGAGCTGAGATTGTACCACTGCCCTCCAGCATGGGGGATAGAGTAAGAAAGACCGATGTTTCCCTAAATAAATAAATAAATAAATAAATATAAAAGTAATAATAAAAATTAAATTGGGGGAAAGAGTTGGAAGGAGGATACAGAGGAGGAAGTTCTTAAACTTTTTCAGGGAGTCACTTTTTTAGAAGAAAGCATGAAAGTCAAGCCTAAGGGAAGAGTTTTGGATCCCCTGCAATACTTCAGATTTCATGGGAACAGTCTTCTGTTTCTAGTTCATTTTAGCATCCCTAAAACCTACCACTATGAGACAGTTGAGTCTATTAGAGAACATGTTAGTTATTGTTGCACCCAATGTAAGGTTTACCAGACCTAAATATCCAACTCCATTGTTGCCTCAAGGGGCTCCAAGCTCAGCCTTCTTTTTTCTTTTTTTAACTTTTATTTTAGGTTCAGGTGTACTTGTGTAGGTTTGTTATATAGGTAAACTTGTGTCACGTAGGTTTGTTGTATAGATTACTTCATCACCCAGGTACTAACCCTAGGACCCAGTGGTTATTTTTTCCTACTCCTCTCCCTCCTCTCACCCTCCAACCTCACTGTCTCTTGTTCCTTTCTTTGTGTTCACAAATTTTCATCATTTAGCTCCCACTTACAAGTGAGAACATGCAGTATTTGATTTTCTGTTCCTGTGTTAGTTTGCTAAGGATAATGGCCTCCAGATCCATTTGTGCTCCTTCAAAAAGCCATGATCTCATTCTTTTTTGTGGCTACATAGTATTCCATCTGTACCACATTTTCTTAAACACTCAGGTATAACTCACAGCAGCACTTCTCTACCTTTACTATGTGGAAGAACACGTGACAGAAAGCATGAATCTGTGCAACATACTACTAGTACATGTAGACTTAAGAGGTATATTCATATTAATCTGAACTTTTTCTGACCCATTCAAAAAAATGTATCAGAAGGCAAGTAAGTAAGAGCCAACTTATTACTGAATTAACCTTGGATCCACTTTACTCATAAAATCTAAAGTACAACATTCATATATCTGTACTGCTGTTAATAACAGACTACTTGTAGGACACATGACAATTATTTACACCCGTTTTCTGATGCCACAGTTAATGTAACTGCTCTGCGGAGCTCCTGCTGTCACTCCCACCTACATGAATGGGCCTCAGGCCCTATCCCCTTATGTATTATTTTCTTAAATCCAGTAACTCATTGAAGAATTAGTCAAAGTCCCCAGTTACATCTTCATCCATCCACACATGGCTGATTAATTGCTTCCACGTTTCTCAATACATTTTTTTAAACAAATGCTCTCATATCACTTGCCTACTCCTCACTACCTACCCCTTAATTATTGGTCTCTGGTGTTGAGATTTATAAAGGGCCTCCACCATAATTCTACTTTAGGAGTTAGGGTCATTATTAATAGTCTGTTAATACATTATATATTCAATAAATATATATCGAGTAGGTACTATCATCATCATCATCATCATCATCATCATCATTGTCATTCCTGTTATGTGTAAGGCTTTTGGGAGGCACTGGACCACCAGCAGTGAACATTATAGACAAGCAACCACTCATTAGTTTTCTTTCACTGTAGATTAGTTGGTATTTTAAAAAATTTTGTAAGTAGAATTGCACAATGTGGACTTTTTGTGTATGGCATCTTTCAATCTACATAGCGACTTTGAGATTCATCCATGTTTTTGCATATCTATAGTTCACTTATATTGTTACTGTTATGGTCATTTATATTGTTATCCTATTATATGGATATACCTCATTTTATTTATCGTTCACTTCTTGATTAATACTTGTATATACGATTTTCTGGTTTTTACTACTGTGAATAAAGCTTCAATAAGCATTTCTGTACAAGCCTTTGCATAAACGTACGTTTTCATTTATTTTTGGCAAACACTTAGGTCTGGAACTCCTGGAATATTTAATGAGTAATGTATCTAGCTTTGAGAGGGAAGTGGTCAGTTTCCCAAAGTGTTTGCTCCATTTTACTTTCTCATCAACAAGTGTATAGGAGTTCAACCTCTTCCACCTCTCAGCCAGGCGCTTAGCCAGAAGCACTTGTTACTGTCAGTCATTTAAAAAGGACGTTTTGTAAGTACAATTTGGATAAAATAAAATTTGTTCATTTTAAGTGTACATATTTCATATGTTTTTACAAACTGGCATAGCCACTTACCCACCAAAATTGAGATACAGAAAATTTATATCACCCCAAAAACTTTCCTCATGACCTTTTGTAATAAATGTCTTCCCCCAAATGCAGCCCTGGGAAACCATTGAGCTGTTTCTATTACTAAAGTTATGCCTTTTCTTTATTTTGTCTTTTTTATCTCTTTTTTCTTTTCTGGGTTCATCTTAGCATTTATAAAACTAGACTTAAGAACTAGGTTTGAGGGCACATGCATGATCTTAATATAGTGAATGTTATACCCACAAAAATTAAAATTAAAAATTTAAAAAATATAGCAAATGTTTAGGCTGTCCTGACTATTACAAAATCAGAGCAATGAGAATATTGGCAGAGTTCTGTCTTTTCTACAATTTAATATTAATTGTGTACATACACAATATAGTCTTTTGTGTCTGTCTTCCTTCGCTAGCACAATGCTTTTGAGATTGATCCATGTTCCTGAATGCATGAGTAGATCATTCCTTTCTTTTGCTGACTAGCTCTCCATTACATTTTCCATTCACTCTTCTATTGGTGGACATTTGAGTTGTTTCTAGCTTGTCAATATTATAAATTATCTCTATGAATGCACATAAAAGTATTTGCATGGACATAAGTTTTCATTTCACCGGAATAAATACTCAAGAGTGGGATTTCTGGATCTCATGGTAAGTGAAATAATCTGTACACCCAACCCCTGAGTCATGAGTTTACCTATGTAACAAATCTGCACTTGTACCCTTGAAGCTAAAATAAAAGTTAAACTATTAAAAAAAAGAAATGGTCAATGTTTCCTACAAGCTACATATGAAAGCAACACAAATACTTGATATTGTCCTCACCAACATTTGGTATTGTCAGTAATGTTACCGACACAACAGGTGGGTTCGATTGCTTGGTAGGTGACAGTCCAATGACCACAACCAAGGAGGATTTAACAAGGACATTTTATTACTTGCAACAAGTAAGGAAGAAACCAGAGGTAGTCCCCCAAAGCAGTGCCTCCCTGAACAAAGGTGAAAATAAGGCTTTTACTGGGCTGGTTAGCTGAGTCATTTCATATGGAGGTGGAGTAAAGGCAGCGCAGGCACAGTCATTGATCATGCTTCTACCTAAGACGCATGCATGGAAAATGGAGAGTAAGCTCCTCCCTGGGCTGTGTTTTTAGTCTGGCAATGAGGAGAGTTTGCTCAATTCACCTCCAACTCAGGCGTCTCTGGATCCATCTCGTTTTTGTTTTGCTGGGGCTGTGCATAATCAGTGGCACAGCATGATCGATGACTGTGCCTGTGCTGCCTTTACTCTACCTCTACATGCAATGACTCAGCTAACCAGCCCAGTAAGAGCTTTACTTTCACCTTTGTTCTGAAACTTTTCTGAAACAACAAGAACTCAAGATGGAGCAGTTACAAGTGGCTACTTCTTTACAGTGAAAACCTGGGCACCTTGGGTTGTAGTAATTTTGGCTACACTAGTGGATGTGTGGTGTCATATCTTTGGGGAAGCTTACATTTCCCTAATGATTTATGAGGCTGACCATTTGTTTTTCTGTGCTTATTGGACATTTGTCTATATCACTTTTTTGTGTGTATGTGGAATTCTTTCTCGAACATTTTGCTCTTTTGTCATTTTTATTGAATAGTCTTATTATTAAATTCTAAAAGTTATTTATACATGTTAAGTTCCCTGTCAGAAATTTGCATTTTGTTATTTTCTTTCAGCCTGTGCCTTGGTATATATTGTATTGATAGTATCTCTCTCAAAGAACGAACGCTTTTATTGTTGTGTTTAAAAGCTTTATTGAGATACATAAGTGCTGTCTTAATTTATTAATTTTAATTTCTTAAAGTCAATTAGCATATGTCCCCACAAATTAAGATTTTTTACATTTGCTAAGACTGCTTTAGTTTCTTTGCATATCTAATGATTTTTAGATCCAGTTTTTAAATTTCTACACAAAATCTCACTGGGATTTTTGATTGCGATTGCACTGAATATATAGATAGAAAAAATGTTGCTAACAAATCTACTTTTAAAAAATGATTAGAGAAAGTTCTCTAAACAGAAAGAAATTGGGAAAAAAAAACCTTGGGATTTCAGAAAGAAAAAATAGAACATAAAAATCAACAAAAGTAAAATAAATTAAATATCTTTCTCTCCTGAGTGTCTTAAATCATATTTGATGGTTTATGTAAAATAATATCTTCTGATTTAGTGCTCAATTTATATAGAGAAAGAATAAAAATAATTATATTTTAAAATATACCACATACTTTAGAGTGGTAAAACATATCAGTAGGATTTAATAAATAATATACACATATTATAATACCTAAAATAACTGCTGAGGAATTAAACAAAGCAGTATACTCAAAAACACTATAAATAAGTAAAAATGAAATTCTAAAATATGTTTAATTAACCCACAAGGGAGTTTCAAAAGAAAGGCCAAAGCAGAAAAATAAAGAAAAAAGAAAAACAAAGTTAAAAAAGAAATAATAATATGGAAGACTTAAGCCTAACATGTAAATAATTACCTTAGGTAATTTAGTGGTCTAAATACATGATTTAAAAAACAGATTATTTGAATGGTTGTAAAAAAATAACCATGATCAAATGATATGATATACGGACTATGAGTAACTCATTTCAAATAAAATAACATAGGTAGGCTGAAAGTAAAAGGATAAAAAAAAATGTGTACCACATAGCCTTTTCTTTTTTTTTTTTTGAGACGGAGTCTCGCTCTGTCGCCCAGGCTGGAGTGCAGTGGCGCAATCTCGGCTCACTGCAAGCTCCGCCTCCCGGGTTCACTCCATTCTCCTGCCTCAGCCTCTCCGAGTAGCTGGGACTACAGGTGCCCGCCACCACACCCGGCTAATGTTTTGTATTTTTAGTAGAGACGGGGTTTCACCGTATTAGCATCAGCTAAGTTTGACTTCAGAGCAAAAAAACTCACTGAAGATAGAAAGGGTGATTATATAATAATAAGGGGACCCAGCATACAGGAGACACAGCAATTCTAAATGTGCGTTCAGTAAACAACAACCCTTTAATATAAATAAAGCAAACCTTGATAGAGCTAAAAGACAGCCCATGCTCATGAATCAAAAGAATTGAAATTATTAAAATGGCCATACTACTCAAAAAATTTGTAGACTCAGAGCAGACCCCTCAAAACATTAATTAAATTCTTCACAGAAACAGAAATACTAGTCCTGAAATTCATATGGAACCACAAGAGACCCTAATAAGCCAAGGTAATACTGAGCAAAAAGAATAAAGCTGGAGGCATTACACTACCTGACTTCAAATGATACTACAAAACTATCGTAATTAAAATGGCATGGTTTTGGTATTAAAAACAGACACATAGATAAATGGAAGAGAATAGAGCAATAAATCCAGATATTTACAGTCAATTGATGCTTAATAAAGGTGTCAAAACACACATGAGAAAAAGGACTCCCTATTCAATAAATGGTGCTGGAAAAACTGGATATCAATATACAGAATGAAACTAGACCCCTATCTCTCATTATATACAATGGTCAACTCAGAGTGAACTAAAACCTTAAACGTAAGACCTGAAACTATAAAAGTACTACTAAAAAGCATTGTGGAAACACTTCAGGATATTGGTCTAGGATAAGACCTCAAAACCACAGAAAACAAAAACAAAAACAAAAGACAAATGGTAGTCCCAAATTAAAAAGCTACCTCGTAGCAAAGTAAATGATCAACAGAGTTAATATGCTGTAGAATGGGAGAAAATATTTGCAAACTATTTATCTGACAAGGGACTAAAATCTAGAATATACTAGAAACTCAACTCAACAACAATAAATCACAACTAATCTCATTCAAAACTGGGCAAAGGATCTGAATAGATATTTCTCAGAAGAAGTCATACAAATGGCCACAAGGCATATGAAAAAATGCTCAACATCACTAAGCATAAGGGAAACGTAAATCAAAACCACGATGAAATATCAGTTAAAATGGCTATTATCAAAAAGACAGAAAAATTACCAAACGCTGATGAGAATGCAGAGAAAGAATCTGTTATACACTGTTGGTGGGAATGTAAGTTAGTATCGACATTACAGAAAGCAGTATGGAGGTTTCTCAAAAACACAAAAATAGTAATACTATATGATCCAACAATGCCACAACTGGATATTTATCCAAAGGAAAGGTAATCAGTATATCAAAGGAATAGCTGTGTCTCTATGTTTATTGCAGCACTGTTCACAATAGCCAAGGTATGGAATCAACCTAAGTGCCCATCAATGAGTGGACAAAGTAAATATGGTATGTATACACAATGCAATACTATTCAGCCATAAAAAAGAATGAAATCCTATCATTTGCAGCAACATAGATTGAGCTGGAGGTCATTATGTTAAGTGAAATATGTCAGGCACAGAAAGACAAATTTTACAGGTTCTCATTCACTGATGGGAACTAAAGAAAGCTGATCTCACGGATGCAGAGTAGAATGATGGTTACCAGAGGCTGGGAAGGTGTGAGGGGTATGAATAGAAGTTGGTTAATGGGCACAGACATACAACTAGATAAAAGAAATAAATTCTAAGTTCTAAGGTTGTGTAGCACTGTAGCGTGAACAGAGTTAACAACAATTTATTGAATATTTCAAAATAGCTAGAAGAAAAGATTTGAAATATTCCCAACACCAATAAATGATAAATGTTTGAGATGATGAATATTCTAAATACCATGATTTGATAATTACACCACACTGTATGAATGAGTCCAAATATCACATGTACCCCCTAAATATGTACAATTATTATACATCAATAAAAATACTTTAAAAATTTATTTCAGTGATTCTGCTTTTCAACTTTTCATCTGTTGATATTTTGTCTGTTAATAATTTCCATTTCTCTGTTGACTTTCCCAATCTATTTATTTAGTGATGCATATATATATATATATATATATGTCATTTTCTGCTAAATCAAACATTTGAGATATCTTAAATTCAATTTCTATTGAGTACCCTTTCTACTGTTTTTGCATAGCTAGTAATTTTTGCTTCAGAAATGAACATTGTAAATAATACAGTATTTTATAGAAGCTCTGGATTCTACTGTTTTCTCCTTAGAATTACTGTTTTGTTATTATTTGTTGTCCTTCTATTGGGAATTTAACATACCTGAATTTAAAATGTAACTTTCTTTTTCAAGCATTATATAGTAGCTGATATCTCTATTCTGCTTTTGTATTTTACATTTCTGTTTTTTGTTTGTGTGTTTGCTTTTAGCCTTCTTACTGTACTAGGAGAGGGGTCTCTCCTAGCCCTGAATAATTTGGCATTCATCCAAAAATGTGGGTGGCAGTGGAGCTCACCTTCTTCATGGCTTCTTGTTTTAGGGACTCCCTCCTGGTTTTCAGTGGTTCTGCTGGTTTAAAACTTTGTCCTCTGACACTTCAAGCCTGTGAAGCTTCAGGACTTTGCCACCTGATCTGTTCAAAGCTGGTGAACATATTCAATTAGTTCAAAACCCAGCAAGCTCACAGGTTAGACCCACATTGCTCTATCTTTCTAGATTAGATGTCTTCTTGGATTTTGTCTGCAGTTTATATGGACTCCAGAGTCTGCTTATGCAATAATAATTTAACTGTCTTCTAGAGATTTCGGCAGAATATATAGTCAGAATTAATTCTTATTCTTATTGCTGTTCTTTCTCTTCAAAAATTCCCCATTTAAACTTACAGGGGTTTTTTAATTCATAGCCCTGACATTTTTTTGGCATCTTAAGCCAGTAAAACTATGTTTCTAAAGCTGTAGTCAAAGTGGTTGGACAGTTTCCTAATGCAAAACACACACACACACAACCAATCTTTACCCCTTCTGTTTGTGTTTTTTTCAATTATACTCTTCAGAGACTTTTATCAGGTTGGACAATCATTCTAGTATCTTAAAGTAGTTTTTTTCTAATTATACTGTTTTAAAATTTTTCATTTGTGGAAGAGTTCATGCTATAACTGCACTACTCTGCCATTAATTTAAAAGGTTTTTCTCTCCTTTAGTTATTATGTTAAAAACAAATGACATTAAGGGATGACCTCTTTCTGGAGGTGACATTTAAGTAGAGATATTAAATATTATTATAAATGTATTTTTAAAGCTGCTTTAATTCCCTTTGGGACTGAAGAAAGGACTATAAATAAATAGTATTTGCCACTGAGAAACTAGATTTTCTAAAGTGAGTACATTCACTTAGCTACACATGAATAAATATTACTAAGCACCTACTCTTTTCCAGGTACCATTTTAAGTGCTAAACATAGACAATTTTCCTAATTTCTCATGATACTTACATTCTAATAGGAAGAAACAAAAAATGAAGTCAATAATCAAATTATATACAGTGTGATGTCATTATAAACACTATGGAGAAAAATTAAGTAGAAGGAATGTATAGAGTGTCAGTAGAAGAAAAAATCAATTTTAAATAAGGAATTAGGGAAGACTTCACTGATAACAAACATCTGATATAGATCTATTTGGGAAGTGAAGAAGGAGTAGCAATTGAAAATTTCCTGAGTTGGAAAATGCCTCTAGTATTTGAGGAACAGTGAAGGGGCCACTGCGGCTATTTAGAGTGAGCAAGAGATAGGATTTAAAAGGGGAGGGAGGAGGAATAGCAAAGAGCCCAATCTGCAAATCCTCTTAGATTATTATAAGAACTTTTCTTATTTTACACGGATTGAAATGGGGAGTCACTGGAAGAGTTTGAGCAAAGAAGTGATGGCAGAAAATAGTTATATTGTGTGTGTATATATATACACATACATACAGCAAGAAATCTCTATCTGTATCAGGTCTTTTTCCATACCTAGATATGAAATTTCTGCCTTATGCTTTAACAGGATCTCTCTTGCTGCTATTTAGAGAACAGACTGTTTAGGCAAGAATTCAATGAATTAGCAAGTCATTTCAATAATCCAGGAGATATTATAGTGTCTTAGACCAGAGTGATAACAAAGGAGATAGTGAAAAGAGTTGGATTCTAGAAATCCAGAATGCCTATAGTGTTTTGAAGGTAGAGTAAGTGGTATTTTGTGTGAGGGCAGCTGGGATGGGCACAGCAACTATTTAGAGTGGTATAGTACTGCAATCATCATATGATTTGGTATGCATTTGCCTACATGTGTATCTCTTCTCTCTTCTGTGTCTCTTGAGGATATGGAATATGTAGTTTTATCTTCGTAGCCCATAGTCCTCTGATATCTGAAAGCTGTTTCACTAAATTTTTATCCATTGATTCTTTTCCAGCTCTTCTGAGCTGCCTGGAATAAGCCTGATTTTTCTTCCCCGTAGGAGGCCTCTGCATACTTGAAGCCACTTCTTACTTGTCATTCTGTACACATATAAAATGCTAGAGGTGGATGGAGGTGAGTATCTAATAGGTTTTAGGACTTCAGTGGAATAGGATTGAGTTTTGATGGCCATTTACCAGCCACAGCAAGGAGAATATAGTATGTTCCTTGC
The DNA here is from genome assembly GCF_006542625.1 of Nomascus leucogenys. Classification (NCBI taxonomy): domain Eukaryota; kingdom Metazoa; phylum Chordata; class Mammalia; order Primates; family Hylobatidae; genus Nomascus; species Nomascus leucogenys. The sequence goes on from NC_044396.1 coordinate 83,542,188, forward strand.
CTACATCTCAGTAAAGATAATTTTCAGAAGCCTGGGTTAAGCAGGACTGAAGAAGGGAAAACTAAAGGAAGATAATTGCCCTATTCAGAAAACCTCACTCTTTTCCTCATTCAGGGTTCCCTTTCTCCTGTGAATAAATGAGCAACTTCTACATTCTGAGACAGAACCTTCCTCAGCAGCAGCACTGGGCTCGTGGGGTTCTGCACTCATGACCATGGTAAGTAGGCAGGAGCTACAGGAAACCTCATGCCAGAGCCACAGTAACACAGACCTAGGCTAACTTCCTTTCTAACTTCTCTGCTCTGTTCTAACTCTCTCAAGTAGGAGATTATAATTCTAGGATTAAAATCTATAGCAACTTTATTATAAAGCCCCCTCATTTCTACAACTCTGTGTAGTTTATAAAGTACTTTCACATTTTGTAACTCACCGAATATATACAGCAGATTTTCAGGGTAGATTTTACTGTCATCATTGAACTTATTGAAGAAAAGAATTCTTTAGAAGCTTATGTGAAGTTACTTCGAGTTGTTTCTTGTTACTCTGGGGCACACATAAACAAGAAAAGCTGAGTACTCTGCAGATTTTATTAAAGTGAGAAAGGCAGGACAAAAAACCAAACACCGCATGTTCTCACTCATAGGTGGGAATTGAACAATGAGAACACATGGACACAGGAAGGGGAACATCACACTCCGGAGACTGTTGTGGGGTGGGGGGAGGGGGAGGGACAGCATTAGGAGATATACCTAGTGCTAAATGACGAGTTAATGGGTGCAGCACACCAACATGGCACATGGATACATATGTAACAAACCTGCACATTGTGCACATGTACCCTAAAACTTAAAGTATAATAAAAAAAAAAGTGAGAAAGGCTTCAGTTCAGAAAAGTCAGGCAAAGACACTTAGAATAAAATAAAGAAAAAGGGAACAATTATTCTTTATCAGAGATCTGGCTATTGTTTGTCTAGAGATTGCCAAATAGGTTCTAGCTGTAGACTTTCTGGGGGATAACTTACAGCATCCTTAGAGATAGAAGAGGTAGGCATGCAGTTAACTACAGGTTAGGAGAGATTTATATTTTATTTATACCCTGTGTTCATGGAATGAGAAATAATAAGAAAATCATCAGCAATAATAAACATCAGTTTTTAAGCACTTACTGCATATCAGGCTAAATGATTCCCTGGTATCATCTCATTGAATCCCCACCTCAACCCCGACTGGTATAAATTGTGGACATCTCATTTTCTTAGATAAGGAAATTGGGATTCAAAGAGTTAGGTTAATTGTTTAAGGTCACAAAACTAATAATGGCAATGACAAGATTGAAACTTTTGATGACTAACTTCAGAAATGTGACCACTTAACACATGGTTAATTTGACTCTACCAAGAACCAAGGGAAAAAGCAGCCGTTTTGGAACCCAAGATGTGGCACTGACCATGGGCTACAGAAAAAAGCCAACTGAAGCCTCTCATGTAAATAAAAATAATCTAATTATACCACTGTAAAAAGGCAGCTTAGTTTCAGTTAGGATCAATTATGTAGAGCCCTTTTACCAAACTAAGACCTTATAGCTAACAAATGTGTTAGGTTAAGTGAGCCTATCATGAGGTAATAAGACAACATCCAAATTTCAATGGATTAAACCAACAAAATGTGTTTCTTAGCCATGAAAAATCAAGTGCAAATCTGGGAAATTTTCCAGGGCAAATGTCCTCCATGAGGCAATTCAACAATCTAAGCCTACAAAGGCTCCAGCATCTTTTGCTTGCACCACCGGCAAATTAAGGCAAACACATCACTGATGGCAGGAGACGTGACTACTGAAGACTTCTCATCAACAATTACATACTTTCGTCCCAAATAATGTATTATCACCTCTGGTCATACCCTACTGGCCGAAGTTAGTTACATGGGAGTAGAGAAGTATAATTCTCCCACGGTCTGGGATGATGGGGAGAACCTAACACGAGTTGTGAAGCAGGTTCATTGTGTACTGGTTACAAACTTGTCTGGGTCCAGTGAGACAGAACACACACACACATACAAGGTGTTACATGAGATGGGTTTACTACCTAAAGATAGACAGCAAGGGACAACAGAAGCCTAGGATTCTTTGAGAGACAATTTCTCAAGGCTTAGAAAAGCTGGCTGGGGTGGATGGAGTTTCATCTGCACGTGCCTTACTTGCACCACAGGTGGAGAACCCCAGAAATCAGCCTAATCTGGGTTTTATACCCTGGGGTAACATGACACATTTGGCTAAAGTATTGAAAAACATCTTTTTCAAGGAGCAGGGGAGGTAGATAAAAATAACACAGGCTTTTCTGGCCAGTACCCACTCATCTCAGGATGTTAAATTCCCAGCACATTCTACAGTTATTCTTGAGATTGTAAGCAAGAAAGGGAGGGAGAATTGGGTCAGTGAAAGGGCACCCAGAGAACTGTCCTAAATGAGTGTCTTCCAGAAACCTCTACCACGCAAGTGTTAGAGCATCCCAAATGAAGTTAAGCTTGCCATTAAATGTGCTACCAGTTTATAAAACCATTTTCAAGAACTATAGCATCAGCTTGCATTTATTGACATCAGGCTTTTATGGTTTTTTTTAATATGTAGCACTTCATGTAACTCTTCTGAACAACCCTATGAGAAGGTATTCCCCATTATAATCTACACCTTTTTCACTAACCTCTGAGGTTTGAGGCAGGAACTGTATCTTGTTTTATTTACACCTCTCCCTAGCACACCGTTTAGCTCTTACTAGGTGTTTGTTAACTATTCCGTGAATCTGGGTCATTTGTAGCATGAGAAACAAAGACTCATAACAGTTATGTGACTTATCCAGGCTCATATAATCAGCAGGCGAATTAACCAAGATTTGAACTTAAGTTCATAACTCAAAGACTTCTATACTCAGCCTTCACGACGTTGCTCAAGGGGGATTTCTGGTCACATTTTAATTGAAATGTATGCTACCCTTCACCAGAGCCAAAATTAAAGCATCCATCAAGCATTCAGACCAGCCTGAGATGTGGGAGGCCTGGCCACTCAGGCATGTTGATGATTGCCATGCTTAGTGAGGCAGCTGGAAGCCAAGACATGAAGCAGGATGCCAAGGGGGCTTGGCCCTTTTCAGGCATGCATTGATGGATGACTCTTGCAGAGGCAGCAGATGTACTGAGATACTGGGACTGTTGGCCTCATCTGTCAATTGCCTAGCACTGCCGGGTGGCTCTCCTCCTTTGATATTATTTGTGCATTTGTTACTCCTAAGGAGCAACTTTATTTGTACATAACACCTGGGGAGCTAGGTCTGGAAGAATACAGGCTTTGGTTTAATTACCTACTTACCACAATATGTCTCTTTCCTAGGAACATTGACAATAAAAGTGAAGTGACTGGTGTTAAAGGTACAAGAGAATGAATCTTCTCTTAATTTTGCTAAGCCAAATGGAAACCAAAACAATTTCTCAAGTGGCTTGTGGTAGCGGGTCAATTCCTGACGGCTCAAATTTACCACTTTCTTAGAAAAATTTTCACATCTCTCTATGAAAAGAATTCTAAGCTCTTGGGACTAAGCTAAAGTAAATTTGTTTTGGGTCTACAAATTGTTTTAGGTTAATTCATCTCACTGTCATAGATAAACATCAGTGACATACTATAGCCTAATAGATTATACATTTTGGTTTCTAAACTCTTGAGTGCATCAGAGAAAGCAAACTATATCAAGTGCAATTCAGTTTGGTTGCACATAATAGAAAAATCCCCAAATAACAAAGGTTTAAACATAAGAGTTTATCTTTTCCATAAAAGAATTACAAAAGTTACAGAGCAGGGCCAGTGGTGGCACTGCAAGATTCTGGCAAAACTCTTCATCTCATGTTTCTTCAACATCCACTGTTAATGTAGACAAGATCAGAATGAATCTTATCATGCACTTTGTAACTCTTTGTGTCAGTCAAAAGACCAAGACTGCCAACACTTCTTCTATCCCTAGACTCCTCAACTCCATACAGAAGTGTCTATTCCCATTTTGGATCCGTTTTTCATTCTTCCCCAGTCCCAGAGACCCTTTTATGAGCACACTCAAACATAAGTCTCCATCATCAACAAAACACTACACATTTTCACTCAATTTTCTGAATGTCCTTTTTACCTTCTTGCTCTAACAGAAATCTGCCTTTCCTCTGAAAACACTCTTTCTCCTTGGACACTATTAAGTACGCATTTTTTCCCCTTGGTGCTTCTTGGCCTAATGTCGCCTTTGATTCACAAAGTCACTTTCACACATTCTCCCTCCTTTTTCCCTAGACCTATTATTTTTAATCCTCACCATCAGATCTTTGGTTCAGAATATCTCCTTGTGACAGCCATCTGCAGACAGGAAGGGTATTCTGCCTCATCCTCATCAACAATTGGTATAATCAGCTTTTTAATGTTATCCATTGTAGTGGCTATGTAGTATTCTCATTGTTTTCACTGTATTTCCCTGTTTGTTATTGATGCTGAGTGCCATTCATTTATTTATTGAGACTATCTATAAATCTTCTTTTGGAACTGCATATTTAAATCATCCAGCATATTTTTTAATCTGATTCTTTAACTTGTATAGAGTTGCAAGAGGTTTTAGAGATCCTGGACAAAATTGCTCTATCAAGTATACATTTGTGAATATTTTCCCCATTCTTTGGCTATCCTTATTGTTTCTATTTTGTTAAGTATTTTTATTCAGGCATAATATGCATAAACTAATCCACATATAAAGCATACAGTTTTAAATGTTGGCATACGTATACACTCATGAAACTATCATCATAATCAAGATAGTGAATATATTCATCAACCCCCAGTTTTCTCTCCTACTTCTGCAGTCACTTTCTCTCACTCATTCCCGTCCCCACCATTATCCTTTATCTCAGCCTAACAACAAAGATGCTTTCTATTATTATAGATTAGTTTGCATGTTTTAAACTTTCAGATGAATTGAATTAGCAAGTTCTCTTTTTTGTCTGACGTCCTTGACTCAGCCTAGGTATTTTGAAATCCATTCACATTGTAGCATCAACATAATTGTATCAATAGCCTTCTTTTTCCTTGCTTTTTACGCCATTGTATGGCTATACTACAGTTTAATTATCCATTCCCATGTTGACATAGTTTCACTTCTTCTTTTCTGATCTGAATGCTTTTTGTTCCTAATAAGTAGGTACCAAACAGAGACTGTAAGCAGGCTACAATCTCTAGAACAATATTGAATAGAAGTGTTGATTGCAAGTATCCTTGATTTGTTCCTGATATTGTAGAGAAAAGGCATTTAGTCTTTCACCATTAAATATGATATTAGCTGCTAGGTTATTATAGAAGCCTGTGATCGGTTGAAAAAGTTCTCTTTTATTCCTAGCACAATTAAAGTTATTATTAGGAATGGATGTTGGCTTTTTAAAAATGATTATTTCTGTGTCTATGGAGATGGCTATAGAGTTTTACTTTTTAGGTGGATAGTGTAATGAATTATACTGATTTTTAACCTGATACAACTTTGCATTCCAGGCAAAATCCTACTTGGTGATGATGTGTTACTCCTTGAATATGTTTTTAGATTTTATCTGCTAAAAGTTGTTCAGAATTTTTGCATCTATACTCCTGAGGGATATTGGCTTGTAGATTTCTTTGCTTGGAATACCTTTGTCTGGTTTGGTGCCAAGGCAATATTGGTCTGATCAAATGAATAGGGAAGTAATCCTTTCTCTTCAGTTTTCTGGAAGAGTTTGTGTGGAATGGATATTGCCTCTTCATCAAAATGTGGTAGAAATCACTATTGAAGCCATTTGGGCCTTGAGTTGTCTTTGTGTGAAGTTGTGTTTTTGCTTCTGTTTATTAATGGAAACTGAATTTCTTTATTATAACTGATAAATATTTAATTTTACCTAATAATAGGACATAATTTTAAACATTTTATTTTTAGACCATTGTAGATTCACTTACAGTTAGAAGAAGTAATACAGAAATACTGTGTATTGTACCCAGTTTCCCTTCATAGTAACATCTTGTAAAAAATCTATTACAATATTAGAACCAGAATATTGACATTGATAGAGTCAAGACATTTCAGCCTGGAAATCCAAGATTTCCATGTGGTCTCCACTGACACTTTGGAGGGGCGGGGGCTTCATTACCTCCCATGGGAAATTAAATTATAAGCTTTCTACTCAGCATGCTCTGTTACCAGCCTGGCAGCAGAATGGGGTGCCTTATTACAGCCTAAAGAAGGTAGAAGTCTAGGCTCCGCCCTTTGCTATAGTAGAGCAGTGACTGTCTAAATGTTCTGCCTCACTAGGCTGCCTTTTTCCTGATCTTTTGACAATACAGAGCAGACTGTTGATGCTTTTGTTTTGTCCCCATTGGCATTTCTTCATTGTCACCTTCATCAGCTACAAGTCAAAAAGAAAACACAGGAAACTGGAAACTCATCCATGTTCCTTGAATCCCTGGGTCCTTAACATTTTTGTCGTCTTGTCTCCATTTCTCAATGTTCTTATGTTTCCTTAATAAATAATGTCTAAGATTTTTAGTTGTACTTAGCAAGAGAGAGTAGGTAAAAGTATGTCTATTCCATCTTCACAAAAAAGAGAAGTCCTGGTGAAGTTTTAAACTATAATTTTAATATCTTTAATAGATACAGAACTATTCATGTTAGCTATTTCTTTTGGACTGAGATCTGGTAGATTACAGATTACATTTTTCAAGGAATTTTTTTCATTTTGTCTATCTTGTCAAAATTATTGACATAACATTGTTCATAATATCCCCCTATTATCTTTGTAGAATGTGTAGAATTTTTTGTATGTAACCTCTCTCATTATTTATATTCATAATTTGTATCTTCTCTTTTTTCCTGATAAATATATCTTTTTCAATTTTATGGGTTTTCTCAAAGAACCAGCTTATAGATTCACTATTATTTTTCAGAATTTTATTTCATTGATTTTTATTTGGTTTTTATTATTTTCATTCTCCTACGTGCTTTGGCTTTAATTTGCTATTTTGTTTCTGGTTTCTTAAAGGGAAAGAAGAGGTCATTGATTTGAGATAGGCATATGGTACCATAAATTTATAAGTATTTCTTTAACAGATCTCACAAGTTATATATTCTGTTTTCATCTTCATTCAGTTCAAATAATACTTTCTAATTTCTCTCATGCTCTTTCCTTTGATCCAATGGTGATTTAGATGTATGTTCTCTGGTTTCCAAATATTTTGGATGATTTTAGAGAACTTTCTGTTACTGATTACTTTTTTTTTTCTTTTTTTGAGACAGAGTCTCACTCTGTTGCTCAGGCCAGAGTGCAGTGGTGCAGTCTTTGCTCACTGCAACCTCCACCTCCCGGGTTCAAGCAATTCTTGTGCCTCAGGCTCCCAAGTAGCTGGGATTACAGGCACGTGTCACCAAAGCCAGCTAATTATTGTATTTTTAGTAGAGAAGAGGTTTCACCATGTTGCTCAGGCTGGTGTTGAACTCCTGACCTCAGGTGATCCGCCAGCCTTGGCCTCCCAAAGTGCTGGGACTACAGGCATGAGCCACCTAGCCTGGCCTGTCACTGATTTCCAATTTAAATCAATTGTGATGAGAGAACAAACCTTGTATAAACTGAAATATTTTAAATTTACTGAGGCTTATTTTGTGGTTCAGAATAAGGTCCATTTCAGTAATGTTACACGTGCATTCAAAAAGGATGTACATTTTGCTATTGTTGGATGATGTGTTATGGAAATGTAAAATAGCTCTAGTTGGTTGATAATGAAAGTTTCCTACATCTTTACTGATTTTCTACTTGCTCTATCAATTATTGTGAGAGGGATATTGAAATCACTGACCATATTTATGGATTTGTCTATTTTTTCCTTGTACTTCCATTAGATGTTTTTCCTACCAGACTTGTTTGAGCTACTTATATATTCTGGTTATTAATCCCTTGTCAGATGGGTAGTTTGCAAATATTTTCTCCCATTCTGTAGGCTGTCTTTTCACCTTGTTGACTGTTTCCTTTGCTGTGCAGAAACATTTTAAGTTGATGAGATCTCATTTGTCCAATTTTGCTTTTATTGCCTATGTTTGTGGGCTATTATTCAAGAAATCTTTGCTCAGTCTAATTCCCTAAAGTTTTATTATAGTAATTTTATAGTATGAGGTCTTAGATATAATCAGCTTTGGTTTGGCTTTCTTTATATTGTGAGATATAAGGGTCTAGTTTTATTCTTCTTTATATGGATATCCAGTTTTCCCAGCACCACTTACTGAAGAGACTGTCCTTTCCTCAATGTATAAAAGGGATAAAAACTACTCAGGTAATAGATGTACTAAAATCTCAGACTTCATCACTCTACAATTCATCCGTGTAACCATAAACTACTTGTACCCCAAAAGCTATTGAGATAAAAAATATTTAAAATCAAATCAAATAAATGTTTGGTAAAATTCAGCAGTGAAGCCATCTGGTCCTGGGCTTTTCTTTGCCAGGACACATTTTATTATGGCTTCAATCTCATTACTTGTTACTGGTCTGTTCAGGTTTAGGATTTCTTCATGGTTCCATCTTGGTAGGTTATATGTGCCTAGGAACTTACCCATTTCTTTCAGGTTTTTACAATTTATTGTCATATAGTTTCTCATATTAACCACTAATGATCTTTTAAATTCCTACAGTATCAGTTGTAATGTTTCCTTTCTCATCTTCGATTTTATTTATTTGTGTCTTCTCTTTTTTCTTAGTCTGGCTAAAGGTTTGTAAATTTTCTTTATCTTTTCAAAAAGCCAACTTTTCGCTCATTGATCTTTGGTAATTTTTTTCATTTCAATTTCATTCATTTTTGCTCGGATTTTTATTATTTCTTTTCTTCTGCTAATTTGGAGTTTTCTTTGCTCTCGCTTTTCTAGTT